>NC_136504.1:103959639-104694639 GCF_053919585.1 Euprymna scolopes
TTTATTTTAAGTTTTTTTTTTTTTTTCGTTTTTTTTTTGTTATAGAGGTGCGTTCGAAACGTGAAATTTAATAGAGTACATTATCGAAGGAATGGTCTTTAATAGGATAATACAGCAAAATTAATTTAATATATAAGTAAATAAACATCAAATACATTTTGAAATGTAATGAAATAAACCTAATAAAATAACGAGAAAAAATTTGTTTTAATTAACTTGTTTTAAAAGTTATTCTTTTTACGCTAATTTTATTTATCAAGCGAAATTATCCCAGTTTTTTTTTTTAATTTACTTTTTTTATAAATTGTGTATAAGTACTGACGTCTCATTCGGTCTACATTAACGTGTACGATTCTTAATAATTACATATTAATATATTTTTCACGTGTGCATCTAAACATCACATTTGTTTTACTTAGAGAAGAGTTCTGTCCGTGCAAGGAAATAGTGAACACTGAACAGTATCCTCTTTTTTTCAATTCTAAGATGGACTTTTAAATTTGCTTGAAAATATTAAACTGCACAAGTGTTTATATTTTTGTCAGTTTTTTCCTTTTTGAAAAACATCGATTTTTTACGGTTTTGTATTTTATTTATTTTTGACAACAACCGTCGTAAATTATCTACTTGTTACTTGTTTTTTTTTCTTCTTTTTTGTTGATTTTTAGCATTGCGATAAATAATGATATTAATCAAAATTATCAACTCTCGAATACCAAGTCAATAAGGAAGATTTTTAATCTATTTTTTATATTGTGATAAATCCAATAATGATATTAATTAAAATTACGAGGGGCGTGCAATAAATAATGCCCCTGGCCCACTTCCCATAGCTGGAGAGCGACGAAACTTGGCACAGTTATTAGTCTTTCTCTACATAGGAACCACCCAGAGTTATGCATTACTCCCATCGTTTGATGCAGCTCTGGAGATCGTTTTTGTAGAACACAGGTTAGTCCACCAACCACGACATAACTTCAGAAATCAAGGCTGCATCATCTGAGAAACGCTTTCCTTTAAAAAAACAACTTCATATCTGGGAAAAGGTGAAAGTCAGAGGGTGCAAGGTCAGGAGAGTAGGGAGGATGGGGAAAGATTTCATAACCACATGCCCGTGCTTCTGATCTGGCGACATGCGAGTTGAGGACCAGAGCATTGTCCTGTAGGAGGAGGGTACCTTAGCTGATCTTGCCCCGCCTCTTGATTTTGATAGCTTCCCTTAATTTCCTCAAAAGTGAAGCATAATGGGCTCCTGTAATTGTAGTACCTTTTTTCCAGAAAATCTGTCATCACTACTCTGTCATGGTCCCAGAAGACTTTGAGCATGACCTTCAGCCTCTGTCCCATCGATGAAATGTTGCATCCCTCTGCCTGTTCTACAAGTACTTTAATGGTGAATGCTCTAACGAACTGCAAGCACTTGTGCCCCCTCGACATAAATATCCCCGACAAACCCGACAAGCATGTAAATCCCACTCCTTCACAGTAGAGATCCCTAGATGCAAGAGAGCCTTTTACTCCAGTAGTTTCTTCCCCAGAACAGCTAGACTTTGGAATTCCCTTCCAGGTCCCTGCTTCCCTGACTGTACTGACATGCAGAAGTTCAAGTGCAACGTGAACCGACATCTTGCTGCCCAATTTCCTACACAGTACCCCTGATGCTTTTGTCCCTGATAGTAGCCCCCTACAACAAAGTGGCAATGTGCCTTGTTTGGAGTGAAAATGTAATTAAAAAAAAAGAAAAAAAATGGTTCCACTGCATTGACTGGGCTTTGGTCTCTGGATCATAGTGATGGACTCGGGTTTCATCCTGTGTAATCAGTCTTTTGAAAAACTTTGACTCATCTTCTTGGCACATCTCCAAATTCATCCCTGAGCACTCGACATGTTCTTGCTTCTGGAATGGTGTGAGCAACCTGGAAATCCATCTGGCAGACACCTTATGCATATGCAAATGGTCATGAATGATAGTTTCCACAGACCCTGTACTAATCTTGACATCTTGGGCTATTTACCGAATAGTAATGCGCCGATCTTCCAAAATGGCAGCCTCAACTTGACGGACAGATGCCTCATTAATAGCAGAAGGGAAGCGACCAGGTCTGTGAGCTGTTTTCACAGACTTCCGGCTATGTTTGAATTCACGATGCCAGCGTTTTACAAGGTCATATGATGGGGCATTATCACCATAAGTTTCTTTCATTTCATCAAAAGTCTCCTGTGGTGTGCGTCCTTTTAAATACAATAACGGGATCACTGCTCGACATTCAACAGACTTCATTTCACACCTGACTCAGTTCAAACACCTGTAAAACAGAAGTCAGAATTAGTTCAAAGCTGTAATTTGCTACATAACTCATAGAGATATAAATCATTGCACATGCAAAATTTCAGCTAGATCAGACAAATGGAAGTGGATAAGGGGCATTACTTATTGCATGCCCCTCGTATCAGTTCTCAAATACCAATTCAATAAAGAATTTTTTTAATCTATTTTTTATATTGTGATAAATCCAATAATGATATTAGTATTATCAGCTCTCAAATACTAATTCAATAAAGGTTTCTTAATCTATTTTTTATATTGCTATAAATCCAATAATGATATTATTAAACACAAGTTATAAGCTCTCAAATACTTATTATATAAAGTTTTTTTTATATCCAATAATGATATTATTTAATATTATCAGCTCTCAAATACCAGTTCAATAAATAAGGTTTTTAAATATACTTTTATTGGCATTAATCTGTTATAATCACATAATCTGCTGCACACACATAAAAAAATCCGAACAATACTTGACAGCTTCAGCTGCCACCTAACAGCCATAGCATGCACAAGAGACTGTGCACTAGATGCAGCAAGAGGCTTATACATATTTTTCATTCAGCACAGAGATATTAAGTGTTACATCATCTAATCGTGGCACACTTCACAAACGAGGCATATAAATTGTTCTGTGAACTAACTTTCATCCAGCAGGAACTGCACTGGCCATGATGGCTCCAAAGTTTGGGAAACACTGAGAGGCAGCATCGCACAATAAAAAATGTATTAGTCATGCTGTGTGAGGACCAAGGTTGTGAATGGGCAGACATGCGGGAATTGATTATATTCTTGATGCCTGCCACGATCTGCAGCGCAAAGCGTCTCCCCACATTTTGCCATTTCTGGCCAAAACCTGGATGTAGGGCTTCCAGGGATAACAGATAGAGACATTAAAACAAATACTCCCCTCAGCCTATTGAATGCAGGCAAATGCTTTACTAAGATAAGTACACAATAGAGTGGATTTTGTACGCTATGATGCAACCACGAATATGACAGTCGTATAAGCCACCTATGCTTCATTGATCCCATACAGGTTGGCTACAAAATCTTATAATATCACACAAAGTCTGCAATATTGTATAATTTTCATCACCCTTGGAGTGGGGCATTTGATGTTGTAAAGTCGAACGATTCTGTTTTGCAGATTCAAGACTAAAATGAAATTCAAGACTAAAATAGAAATTAAGAATGGGTCGAAGTCCATGTACGTAGCATCATTTCATAAATGGGTCACCGGAATTATTATTCTTTGCCATCCATTCCAGATACAAGCACAATTTTCTTTTTTTTTTTAGTTGGATCACCTATAACCTCTATTTTTTATTTCTCATGTTTAATCGTATTATATGTATCATTATATAGTTTATTCAAAACTAATAAATCGTACAGAAAAGGTTTATTGAAGCAAAATTCGAAAATCGAAATATTGAATTTCAATTAAAATTAATAATATCTACTTGTATGTCATGTCAAATAATAAATATATTCAAAATTATGAAAAATGATTAGGTAGGAAAAGGTTTTCCGAGACAATTAGGTACAATTGAAGTTTTGTTTAATTAGTGTAAGGTTTCAAAAAATGTTTACTGACTCTGATACAAATGAAACTGTCTGCCTTTACCAGCCTCTGTCTAGAAATGACAGTGACCACAGTGGATTTCATTTCAATTCGGTCTGACACTGGTCATGATCGAAAGATGCAGAGAAAGCCAGTGGCAACCAGTAAAAGAAAACTAACCACCTCAAATTCATATCAGAGCAGTCCAATGGAGATTCATACTAATCATGCTCTCCAGTTCCTAATATATGCTGGAAAATACAATGACAGGCAAGGTCAAGCAGTAAATACTAGAATTCACATCAGTACAACTACCAGTGACCATCAATCCTTGCCTAAGGTATCTAGTGACAGCTTATCTATGCCAGTGCTCGACAGTTAAAGGCGGACTAATTTAGTAGCATTCCAATAGTGGCTGACTGATCATGACTGTCCACGAGTTTCAGTTGCAAAGGCAGCAAGTGTCCACCAGTAAACGCCATTACACATAAGGAATCGCCAGGAACCAGCACTAATCGCCAGTAACCACCAGTTCAATCAGAGCCAGAAGTTTCTGATAGCTGCCAGTACCAGACAATTCCCGACAGTAGAAGACAAATGATTTCATTATGGCCACAGTTAAGGATGCCAGCTATTTTCCAGGTCCAGCAATGGCCTTCCCTAACAGCTCTAGTTTAATTTGTTTTGGAGGGGGGAGCCTTTACCGAATATGTGCTGGTGTTGTGTCATGCCTCTACCATGCAACGCTGGTACACACGTCCTTCTATTAATGTAATAATCAACATACCTTCATGAATGCTTACATCATTTCCAAGTTTTTTCTAAGATTTCCTATGCAACTAAATATTACCTGATTTCTATTCGCAATTCTCACAGATAAAAGGAAATTAGCCTTTAAAATGTTGAAAATTATTTCTGTTTTTGTCAACGAGTATTTAGAACAAATGCTTCTAATTTACACAAGCAATGTGTCGGTTGTAATATATTTTTAAAATAAGAAATATATTTTGATTTTATGCATTTCCAATAACTTTAAAGATAAAATAGCTTTATATTGGAAGCTAAATGTAAATGGTTTAATGTTGAACTAATTGAAAGGTATCAAAGAAAAGTGTTCATGAAAAGTGTAACTTTTACAAAAAAATAAAACATTACATTAACAAAATGTTTCTTACGAAATTTTCATACAGAAATAATGTAAGTAATTAGAAGTAACCATTTACCCTGTATTTTTAACTATAAATGTCGTTCTGTTAATATAATCTTTTCGTTCTTATTTACAGGGATAGACTCATAAAATTGTTTTCCCATTCAGCACAGAAGAGAGAAACGTTGTTTATCGGTTTTAATAAAAGGGCTGCTTTATTTTTTTGTGAAAAACATGATACTATTTAAGAAATTTAAAATACCTATATAAATACACATAAGGAAAATGTATATTTTTTAATTCAGTTGATTTGTATTCTGTGCAAAGTAAATTTTAGAAACTGTACGTCTCTACCCCACACTGAAGGTACATTGTTATAGCTGTAAAAATATTTTTCTTACATTAAAATGTAACATACACTGGAGAGAAAGCTTATCCTTGTCAGATTTGCGAGTCTATATTTAAAAAGGATTCAGCCATACGTACACACACAGAAGAAAAGGTTTCCAATTTGTGGATCTACTTTTTCTGAGAGTGAGACTGAGAAGGGACATGCTTAACCTACACAAAAGAAAAAATCTTACTTGTGTAACCTTTGTTGATCTGCATTTGCATACAGTTTCCATTTAAAAACACACAAACACTAACAGCTGAATGGGAAAAGATAACAAAATATCAGGATATAAAAATAATCTAAAAACGAATGGTCTGCAAAAGAAATAAACATTATACCGGTTGTGATTGGAGCAACTAGCTTAATAAAAAAGAATCTTCATAAATACTTAGAAAGAATCCCTGGAAGACCAAGTTGTAACGAAATACAAATAGCAGCCATAAAAGGAAAAGCATCTATTCTTAAAAAAGCCCTTGGATATGAATTTAAATCATAACAGAATCAAGTGTTAGCTTCAAACGGGAGCCCCTTGATTTCTTAAAACTTACTGAAATAAAATGAATAAAAAAAGAGAGAAACCTTATTTTTGTCAAATTTGTGGATCTTCATTTAAAGAAAGTACTCAGCTAAAAAAACACATCCAAACACACACTGGTGAGAAGCCATTTCCTTGTCAAGATTGTGGAACTGCATTTCCAAGTAGTTATTATCTAAAAATCCACATGCGAAAACACACAGGACAGAAACCATATTTTTGTCAAGTTTGTGGATCTGCATTTTCACAAAATTCTTCTCTAAAAAAACATATGCAAACACACACTGGAGACAAACCATTTTCTTGTGATTTTTGCGGGTCTGCATTTTCACAGAGTTCTCATTTAAAAAACCACATGAAAACACACACGGGTGAGAAACCATATGTTTGTGAAGTTTGTGGATCTGCATTTTCAGTGAGATCTAGTCTACGAAAACATATGTTAACACACACGGGAGAAAAACCTTATTCTTGTCAAGTTTGTGGATCTGCATTTTCTCAAAGATCTTACCTAAAATATCACATGCTAACACATACGGGACAAAAGCCTTATACTTGTCAAGTTTGTAAATCTGCATTTTCACATGATTCTTCCCTGAAAAATCATATGCGAACACACACGGGCGAGAAACCATACCCTTGTGACGTTTGTGGATCTGTATTTTCACAAAATTCTACTCTAAGAAATCATATGCGAACACACACGGGCGAGAAACCATATTCTTGTTATGTTTGTGGATCTGCATTTTCACACAAATCTTCCCTTAATAATCATATGCGAACACACACAGGCGAGAAACCATATTCTTGTTACGTTTGTGGATCTGCATTTTCGCATGATTCTTCCCTAAAAAGTCATATTCGAACACACACGGGCGAGAAACCATATTCTTGTCATGTTTGTGGATCTGCATTTTCACAGAATTCTTCTCTAAAAATTCATATGCGAACGCACACTGGAGAGAAACCGTTTTATTGTCAGGTTTGTGGACTTGCATTTTCACAAAAATCACATTTAAAAAGGCACAGGCAAACCCATACAGAACAAAAAAGCGACCATAATAGAGGTCAGTGTAATCAATAATACAGGCTTAACAGAGCTGAGAGAATAAAGATAACAAAGTATCAATGACTTATGTATGATATGAAACGAAATTGGAAATTAAAAGACGTTTCAATTATACCAGTCATTATAGGAGTAACTGGGCTTATGAAAAAGAACTTTAAAAAGTACATAGCAAGCATACACGGTGAACCAAGTGCAAGTGAAATACAAACGATTGCACTGAAAGAGACGGCTAGAATCCTGAAAAGATCTCTTGGTTTGACTCACTAAAATAGGAGTAAATGTCAGACATCTGGTTGGATGTCCTACCCCCTAGAAGAAAAAGTTTAAGATAAATGAATAGAAAAAAAACGAGGATACTAAAAAGAGCTCTCAGCTGGTTTAAATAAAAAGCAGGGCAATGTTGTCTGATGGTCTGGCTGCCATATACCCAACGTTACAATCTGCAAAGGAAGAAAATAAAATAAATAAAAAAAAGAAACCAATAACAAAGAACAGAAACCTGGAGGGAAATCTTCTATTCATGTAACCTCTCAAAAATATAAAATTTTAAAAAACGAGTGTTCAATGAGGAAGAACTAAAATACATAAGAAAGGAAGTAACAGCTGTACTTATCACACTGGTTAACCCACTAGAGAAACCTATTTTTCATCCCACCGAACTGAATGAGACTGCAAATGTGAGCCTGCAACATCATCACCAAAGATCAGTGCAACATTTGTTGGTAACTACTCAAGAGATAGCCCTTAAAACGGAAATTTCAGCAGAGATGCATAACTCCATGTCAGGAATCCAAACACTATGAAGGAATCTCCCAAGATAATATTATTTTTTTTAATATTTAGATTTATTTATGCATTTATTTTTCATGGATGACCTTAAGTTGTATGCTAGCTCGGATAATAAGTTATGCCATCTCTTAAAAGTTGTTCACATTTTTTCCAATGATACCAAAATGAAATTCGGGCTAGATTAGCATGCTAAATGTACTCTGAAAGCTGGCAAGAGGCTATCCACTGAAAACATACAGCTCGATGAGAGTAGTAAAATCAGAGAACTGGATGAACAGAAACAATATAAATACCTCAGCATTGATGAAAATGAGTCCATCCAGCATTCAAAGATGAGAAAAAAGCTAAGCCAAGAATATTTATGCAGAGTAAGAGAAATTTGTAAAACTCAAATCACTAACAAAAATAAAGTTATGGCCATTAACCAACTTGCAATGCCAGTGCTTACATATAGTTTTGGCATTGTTGACTGGTCTTAGAATGATATAAATTGGCTTGACACAAAGACAAGGAAAATGTTAAACTTGTACTTAGTTATTTATCGAAACCAGTGACTGCTTTGACTCTCGGAAGTCAACTATCAGCACAAAGCTACAATTGTCAGCATAGGCCAGTACATATGTTTCTCTAACCTGAACCTGATGAAAATTAAAGACCATAATGAGAACTGAGCAAGTAGTATAACATCCATAACACAATTTGCCACTCATTTTGGAAAGGACTGCCTCACAAATTATGTAGAGGACCCAAATAGGCCTGCCACTGACATAGCCCATAAAGGTCGTAAAAAAGACACTATCCAGTTCCATAGTATTAAAACAGAAGAATGGGCCAACCACAAACGGGCAAAATACCTACCGGCTGAACTATCCAAAGAGTATATCGATAATGATGGTTTTTTGGACTGGCTCAAAAGAGGATCCCTCCATTACGATCAAGAGAGGTTGATATTGGCTGCACAAGACCAGGGTCTCATGACGAATACCTTCAAAAAGATGAGTGATCTAAGCAATAAAAATAAATGCAGCTTCTGCAACACTGAAGTTGAGAGTGTGGGCCACCTGATCTCTAGTTGCAAAGTCTTACTTGGAGATGGTTATTATATAGGTTGCCATAACGGAGTTTGCAAATACCTTCATTAGAAAATATGTAAGAAACAAAACGTTCAGTGTAGTAAAAAATCCTGGGAACATATACTCGAGTGAACACTTAAGAATGACACATACACCATTCACTATGACTAGATACCGAAACATATCTAGAAAATGCAGTCGTTTAACCAGATATAGTGATTTGGGACTGAGCGATTAAAAAGTGACCATAATAGAGGTCAGTGTGCTCCACGATACAGTGCTTAACAGAGCTGAGGGGGAAAAGATAACAAAGTATCAAGGTCTTATGTATGATATGAAACTAAATTGGAAATTAAGAGGTTTCAATTATACCAATCATTATAGGAGCAACTGGACTTATGAAACAGAACTTAAAAAGTACTTAGCAAATATACCCGGTGAACCAAGTGCAAGTGAGATACAAACGATTGCACTGAAAAGGACGGCTAGAATCCTAAAAAGATCTCTTGGTTGGACTCACTAAATTAGTGACATTTGGTTGGATGTCCTACCCCTAGAAGAAAAAGATGAAGAAAAAGGAAAAAAAGAGTAACTGTATGTTTGTACTACACAAACAATAATTAATGCTTTATCCGGTTGTAACTGTTAAGGAAATAAGTAAGACCTGTCTCACCATTGTAGATAACTTTCATACCAAAGGCAATATTCTGTCTCAGTATCACCTCTTAAGTATTCACTGTATTTATAGTCGATATTCATTTTTCAGGTATTCTCCTCTGAAGAATACCTGAAAAGTAGCAAATTGTTTGTGAGTGATGATTCGATAATGAAAAACCCTCTGATCGTTCACAAAATCAGTTGAGAAGATTGTAGGACACAGCGGAATAACTGGAGCATGGAATGGATTGAAAGTGAAATGTCTTAAGAGGGCGTTTCTTACTCCTTTCTTCACGCAACTTGTCAAGTATTTGGAACAAAACCGAGGAAAATAACTAAAACTGCAACAAAAATAGCCTGAAAAACTTGATACAACACAAGGCTTTCAAGAATAGAAGCCTTGATGTAAAGCAATAAATGACACTGAATTTCCTGATGAGGTATTTAAAGGTTCCTTGAACTGTCTCAAGGGAGGAACCCTCAGGCTTCTTGTCCATTTTATTTCAATGTAACATTTCTATCGTTTTGTTTAACCATATTCTAATATATAGGACGCTCCTGCGAACTTCTCTTGCAAGCCTTTAATACAGTAATATGAGTTATGAAATGATCTTGTGGATACCAGTTATAAGATTCATTAAGTCTATGTGAAACTGATTGTAGCAATGATTTAACTTTTTATATTTTTTATTGTTTTAAGATAATGAAATATGGTCAATGCCGGATATTTTGAACGCCATATCACCTCCATTACAAATTTGTGTAGATAATATGTATCAAAAGTATCTTCAACAATTTATTCTTGCTTATTAAGTAATAACAGGTTCTTTTAATTTTCATCCATTGTAATCTTTCTTGTATATTTTCTCAACAATATTATTTTAATAAAACTGCTTTGTATAAATCTTATTTTCGAATATTACCCAATTGCCATTGTTTATTTCAGCTTATCTAATTGTAAACTTTTGTTTTGTTTTCATATGAATAAACTACATTATAGTGTTTTTTTATGGTTTCCAATCAAATGTTTTGTTTTACTACCAAGAAGCTGGATATTTTAAACGTCCTTACACCTACAATACACAATAGAAGACAATATCTGTACCGATAGTAGATATTATTATTTAATATTAATAAACAACATTCATGGTGATATTGTTTTAAAAGCTACCAAAAAATCCGGGTATTTTCTATTGCTTTAAGATAATGACATATGGTAAATGTAAGAGGACTGGCATGTTTGAAAGCTTTTCCAACCGTTTCAATTCTTAGCGACTGCCTCCCTTTGTATTCTTACTTATGAAGCAATAAGTTTTTAAATAATAATCCATTGTATTTTTTTTCTATATTTTTTACCAATATTATTTAAATGCAACTGCTTTGTATGCATCGACCCTTTGTAATATTATTATTTAAATTGTCACTTATCTAATTGTTAGCATTTAATTATTTTTTATTTTAATATTAGTAATCTAAATTGAATTGCAATTTTTATGACTTTTATATATCTTTATTTGTTACTTCATATGCCGGATATTTTGAGCACCATATCACATCCATTACAAAGTTGTGTACAAGTTATGCATCAAAGCTTTCTACAACAAACTTGCTTATTAAGTTATAACAGGTTCTTTTAATTTTCATCAATTGTAATCTTCCTTGTATATTTTGTCAGCAATATTATTTTAATATAGGTACGGGCGATTCTAATGCCTGCTTCGGTATGGGACCTGGTTTTGAACGCTGGTTAATCATAATATTTTTTAAATTTTCGGTTACTTTTTTATCATGTTTAAAAGATTACAGCTTAAAGTTAATTTCTCAGAGAAGAAATAGCGTGTGAAATGAAAAATACATGGAATAATTTTATCTCAAATCTGAAAAACCGTATATTTCACGTAAAAATTCATCATATCACCTCCATTACACAGTTGTGTAGATAATATGTATCAAAATTTCTTCAACAATTTTTCTCTTGTTTATTAAGTAACATGCAACGTAAAAGTAAGTGTGGGATTAGAATTAATGTTTGTGGCTATGTCGCTATCGGTTAATTCATCGGATAACAGGTTCTTTTGTGACAGTTACGTCACCTGCGCGTCGTCCAGTGGTGGAATGACCCCGGTTGTCGGTTCTGGTGTTTCCTCGGCGAGGGTGTCAACGGCCAGTTTCCTAAAACAGACTTGTCATGCAAAACAATTGAAAAGACCAAGTCAAGAGTGGTTTCCTTTTGTTTAAAATTCCTTGTATTTCAATCACGGGTACAATCGTAGTTAGCTGTTTAGTTAGGGACTGGCCACTTGCTAGCTGCGAGGTTTTCTCTTCTCTCTCTGACAAAAAACTCAATTATCTACGTGACAGGGTCAATCGATGGGGGAATCTTCGCTCGTCGGACCCAAGGAAGCAAAACTCTCTCTCATATCAGTGACAACATATGCACGACTGTTCTTAATGCCCCAATACAACAACGTATCAACCCGTTTAAACAAATACATATTTCATTTTCACTTTTTTTCTTTGGGGGTGACAAAAAAAATCAACAATACTTTGCAATATTAAGAAAAAAAACCTTTACAGAATACGTAACCAACGAAAAGCACCCTGACAACAGCGCCTAAAAAAAAATCTGGGCAAAGCAAATAGGAACCAATAAAAATCTGCCCCTACCTTTCTCGTCTGCTTCCTTTCTTTCCATATCTCCATTTCCCTGTCTCGCTGCACATTTTTTTCTGCACTCTGACGGCTATTTATGCCCTCAAAGTTCAATTTCACTCTTTCTTTTCCCTTCGGTACGTTCAATGTCAGTCTTTCTTTTCTCTTCAATAAGTTTTCTTTTCAATCGTTCTTTTTCTCCTATTTTTTTCCTTTTTGTTTCTAAACATTTTTCTGTGCTATTTTCCATTTCCTTTATATATATATTTTTTTTAAGAGAACTGAGTTCCAAACGCTTCAAAATGTGTTCGTGGTAACTCGTTCGTGCACATCCCAGATGTGATCGTCCTAGGTCACCGGCGCCACGTTGTAACGGGACGTGTCACGTGCATCACGTTGTGACACAAGAGTCACGCAACAGATCGTGATAGTCATCGGCACCAGATTATAACAGATATATGTCACTGGCACGTGAATGTGACACTTTCGTGTCCCAGGCATGCGTCGTCTAGTGGTGGACCCCTCCAGCGTGACCAGACTCGCACTGGTCACTGGAAAACATACCTCCGCTGCTCAAGGCACGTTAAACGTGCATGACCCCAAGTCCGTGTGGCAACATTGTCCTCTTCGGCCGTCACTCTGGTTTCGTGTATGTGTCTTCGTTGTCTGGCGTCAGGGCATACCTGAAATAAACTGCATCTTCACTTATGCTGGCAATCGAAAAACAAAGAAAAAACTCTGAGGTCATTTTCGTTTAAACCAAATAAAATAATTATTTGCAATCATTCTACATTTTTTTAAAGTCGTGTTTTCGTTATCCGCGCTTCGTGATGCAGGTTGTATACTTGAGATATCAGGTTAATTCTCTAGCTAAGAACAAGATCTTTTCAAGTTCTTATTGAGATTTCTGCCCCTCTCACCCTAGGCGGGGTGAGAGCCGATGTGTACGCCTCGCTCGCTAGCCAAGGACTGCCAAAACCCTTCTATCTATTTTCGAGTAGGCGATCGTTGTTTATCAAAAGCATCTTCCTTCCTTTTCTCCATTATCTTCTATTCCCCCCTCTTTCTTCTCTTGTGAATTTCTTTCTCTATCCCTCTATTTTCTTATTCTTTTCCCTTTCTCTATTGTTTTGTGAACATATCTGTCAAACTAGCTTGGTGGTCTCCGAGTTAAAACACCCCGGGTCCCCGACTCCGAGCAGACATTTGGAACCCAACTTCTCGAGACTGTCCGAATCAATTACGTTAGTTAAAACTCATTCTCGCCAGATCCAACTAGAAAAATAATCTCTTTGTCCGAAATTGCCATTTTCAGACTTATCTCTTTTTTTCCGCCATTAAAACAGATACCATGTCTCCCGAAAATCTCATAAACGCCTGTCTTAATCTTTGACACAGTATCAGCACGCCCCCCCCCCCCCCGGGCCATAAGCATTCTTATCTTCACCTAGCTGAATGGGACACCCGGCATCGTCCGGTGTCCCATCACACTTTTAATTTTCATCCATTGTAATCTTTCTTGTATATTTTTTCAACAATATAATTTTAATGAAACAGCTTTGTATAAATCTTATTTTAGAATATTACCTAATTACCATTGCTTATTTAAGCTTATCTAATTGTAAACTTTTGTTTTTGTTTTCATATGAATAAACGACATTATAGTGTTTTTTAATGATTTCCGATCAAATGTTTTGTTTTACTACCAAGAAGCCAGATATTTTAAACGGCCTTACACCTACAATACACACTAGAAGACAAGATCTGTATCTATAGTACTGTACGTTTAATCAAATATAGAAGAACCATTTTAAGTCATTGTTTTATGCTATAGTGTTTGTATGTATTGTTTTAACAAGAATATTCAATAATATTTTTGAACACAGTGATTTCACTATAATTATATACAGCACACGATTATTTAATATTGATAGACCACATTTATGGCGATATTTTTTTAAATGTTACCAAAGGTCGAGTATTTTCAACAGTATTACACCTCCATAATGAATGCATACAAGAGCTGTATCTGTGCTCGATCAACAGGCAAAAATCATTGCTCACACAAATTCTCTCAACTGATTTTGCCACTTTTCAAACATCAAATGATTTCTCCATCCTCTCCCACCGACAAGTGACCTATTTTTATAAGGCACATGCACATGATCTTGTGAGACATTGTTCACTGCAAAACATCACGGCCGCCATGGTAGGCTCTTTCTTTCTTTCTTTCTTTCTTGATGCGCGCAACTCACAGGACAGACAGACACGAGGACGTTTGTACGGTAAGCCATTTTCCCCCACACTCCCCCCCCCCTGATCTCATGATCACAGAGATAACAAGGGGGTGGTGATCATCTTCGCCGAGCGCTTCTTCGAAGGGGGACGACACATGCCTCATCTTCACTTGTGCTTTCGTCTGTGGTCTGAGGGTCGAGCATCTCTGTGTCTTCTGGGAGGCTACTAATCTCTGTCTTCTGGGAGGCTACTAATCTCCGAGTCACTGTCTGATAGTGGAGCTGCAATTCAGAGCGATTCTTCGCTAGATTCTGACTCTGATTCGCTCGTGTTGTCTAGTGATGGTTGCGTTACTAACAATATGTCTTTAACATGACGGGGCACACCGTCGACCCGCACCGCTTGTGGGTTGATTATTTCAGTGACTCACCCAACTCAATACCTTGTCGTGCACTTGCCTCGCGGGTTTTTGATCCACACGACATCCCTGGTTCGATGATTCCGTTCAATGATCCCATTTCCACTAGGTACATGGGCGCATCAAAACCGTAGATGTACGCCCCAGCTGTCAGTAAACTTTCTAAACTGCTCACTGGTGAATGCAGCACCATTGTCAAGCAAGATCTCTGTTGGAGGTCCACGTTCAAGGAAAATATTGTTTAGTTGACGTACAATAGTGACTGTATCTTGTCGACGCAGCATACGCCATATGGCAAACCTTGATGGACCGCAATCAATGAAAGTCAGGAAATCCTCGCGCTTGTGGTGAGTAATGTCTCCCCTTTTCCCAGCGAGCAGGTGGCGGGTCAATGGGCTGGCATTCAACACAGTTTTTGACAACTTCCATGACGTCTGCCCTTTGCACTCCTGCTTCAACCAACTTAGCGAAATATAGGGTCTGCTTAACTCCAGGATACCCGCTTTGTTAGTGGATTTCCTTAATCCAATTAAATTGACCAGGGATAATAGATGTGGCACAGGGAGGTTGCGTAGGTTCAACAGTTCTTTTTATGGCATCAAGCCATCTTTGAGGTACCCTTGTAAAACAATCTGCCTTGTTTATGCTGGATCTGACCAGGGACACCTCCATTGATAGTGCACATTCATTCACCAGGCTCATGATCGTGTCAAGCCGCCGACAGATGAGCATCTCACTCGTTGCTTTGGTTCGTACTCTAGCCCGTCCAGTAAGAGTGTCTGAAATCCACTTATGGACGCAAGCAGAATCTGTGAATAGTCGCTGGGTGGTTGTCTTCCAAAGGATTGCCAAGTTCATTCCCTTGATCAGTGCATCGAGTTTTGCTAGGTTTATGTGTTGGGAGTTCTTTTCTGGGTGTAACCAGCAAGCGTCTTCCACTATGGCTCCATCATGGACTAATGACACGCCAATGGCAAGGGAGCTTGCGTCAACCCACACACTACGGTCCTGACTGTCAACACATCATCTGCCCCATGCTGGATCTTCTTTGTGCACTCTGGTGATGACCTCTCTGACCATTGTATTGAGAGGAGCGTCATAAATTTTGTCATCCCATCCGGTGGTGACGCCAGAGGCTCTCCGTTTGATAAATGCCACTGCAATATGAAGCCAGCCACCCACAGGAAGGTGTCCAACCAACTTTCTGCACAATGAAAATATGTTCCTTCGCGTGAAAACACAGGAAATACCTGGGATTTCATTGCCTCGTTTCCAACACAGGACATTATCTTCTTCCCAGACCTGCAACCCGAGCACTCTTGCACCGCTATCCCGTAGCCTTTCTGGTTCCTTGCTGAGAAGGCCAAAGTTGTGAAGATGTTCTTTTATGCCCGTTGCAGGCACAATTTCTTCATCCACATACACATCGTCAATATGTGCAGATGTTGCCCACTGAATGCACTCATCCTTAGTCAATATAGCGTCAACAATCCTTTGCATAATTGATGGCGCACCATTAAGTCCAAATCCCATGCAGGTTAAGCAATACCTTTCCTCCTTGATGAGCACCGTTTTATAGGGTCATAGTGACTGATGTACATGCACTTGAAGGTATGCTTTACAAAGATCCAGCACAGATACATTAGATCCTGCTTGCCGCCATTCCCTCAATCTCTCACTACCTCCACACGGGCTGTAAAAGGAGTTACGTGCTTGTTTGGTTCCCGATAGTCGAGTACCAGCTTCACCAGCTTATTATGCTGGATAACCGCTATTAACGGGATCAGACACTTTGGGTGGCCCAATTCTTTCTCTGGATAGGGAACTAGCCATCCATTTTTTATCCAAGTTTGTAGTTCCTTATTGTATTCTCCACAAGCTCCAGGCGAAATTTTATACTCCGAAACCGTATTGTACAACTTCCCGGGTGGCTGCTCATCTGTCTATTTCCAGGAAACTGTCCAAGACCTTGTACGCTGGTCGAATTCAGCCTGAAAGTCGGGCTGTTCCAGTTTCATGGATGCACCCAGAGCAAGGCAGGCCTTAGAGAAATGTGCCCTACCCTCACCATCAATATGGACGCCACCCAATTATTTGATAACGTCCATTCCTAACAGCAGGTCATAACCAAGAAGGTCCCTGCTCACAATCAGGGCTCGTACGGTTATTGTAGGCCCATCAACGACACATGTACAAATGACACTAATTCCACAAGAGGCTAGCGTTCCCCCGCCGACTGTCATTACTAGAATCCTCTTCTTGTCCTATGCATCACAGCATGCCTTGCACATGAGAGTCTGCATGCACCTCGTGTCTATGAGCACAAAGCATTCACACCCGTTCACACGCACTCTCACTGTGGGTAGCGCCCTATTTGTCAATGATCTGGGGAGAATACTAGCGCTATAATTTACCCCATTTGTCCGTTTCCTGGACAACTCCTTGCTACGTGACCTAGCTTGCTGAACTGGAAGCAACACATGCGTCTTGGCGTTTCCTGAGTAGACGTGTCCTTTACACTGCTTCGGCTTCGGCAGTCCCTAGAAAAGTTGTTTGCCCCACCACATTTATAACATATAAATCTTTCTAATGGAGTAGATGCTTCTGCAGCTGTTAGCACCGGCTTCGCATCTTTTTCATTTAAAATATTGTAGGCTCTAGCCAACAATTCCTGAAGCCCAACCCCGCTGAGCCTTGACGATGCTCGTAGCAGTCAGCTGGTGTCGTCTGGGAGTCCTGTGAGAAAGGCCCAATTTAATATGCGTTCAGTCACTCCACAAACGGCGCAGCTAATCTTAAATCCGCCAGGTAGATGTCCACCGTCTCATCCAACCCAAGCCGTCGTTTGGTGAACTGCCTCCAGACAATAAAAGGGTCCATAGCAAAGGCCGCATATAGTGCCTCCTTGACCTCCTCTAGAGATGGTTCATCCCCGAGCTGTTGATAAACGAAGTATGCCCCCTTGGTAAGCCTCAATGGGATGACAAGCGTGGGATCCTTTATTTTGCAAAGCCGGCAGACAAGCTCAGCTTTTTCCCACCACTCAACTACCGAGGGTCCGGCGGAGGAGCCGTCAAACTCTGGTATCAATCTCAGATCAAACTTGTCCATTCAAAAAAAATGGGCCAAAATAGCTTGTGGTCGATCAACGTGCAAAATTCACTGCTCACACAAATTCTGCCAACTGATTTTGCCGCTTCTCAAACATCAAATGATTTCTCCATCCTCTCCCACCAACAGTTGAATTGTTTTTATAAGGCACACGTACATGATCTCGCGAGACCTCGTTCACTACTACTTAAGACATAGCCAGATAAAATAGAGCTCTCTCAAAGCAATATCTCCCAAGTGGCGTTCTAAAATTTGTAAGTACTGAGATTCCTTGATTAAAGTTTAGATTCCAATAACAATATTTAGCGTGCAGTCTTGAGAAGAATGTTGCACCATTATGTTTGTGTGTTAATTCTTTAACTGTTTGAATTTTTGCACAGTATAATAACAAAATGCCCTTTAATTTTGTGGAAATTCCTAGACGTATGTTCTGCCACTTTCCTTATTGCACTACTTTGTTCCATTTTATCGAGATTTATCTTGTCTATTATGTTATGACTTAAATTACTTTTGGTTCCTTAGCTATAATAAATATTGTAGTTATCCCCCTTGGCCGGAAGTAGCTGTTCCGCAATTTTAACTCGATTATAGTCAGAGCACTTGTATTAATTTTAAGTTGATAAAACCTTTATCAAAGGCGTTCCTATTTTCTTTTACTTCATTCTTCTTTACACATCACTAGAATTTTATCAACTTAAAAGAAAAACAACGAAATGGACAGACTATTATACCCTGGTAGATTTGATGTGGAACCCACTACTTCGAATTCAGAGAAAGAGTACAAACACTTGAAACTAACTTTCGAAAACTTTATAGATACCACAAATAATGGTGAAATTGAAAATAACACCCCAAACTTCTTCGCTTTATCAACTCTTTTTCAGCAGTGATCTATGAAATAATAAGCGATACTGCCGATTATAACAATGCGATAAAATTTCCAGACACTGCCTATATTAAGCCGGCAAATGTTGTATACAATAGACACTGGTTACTTACGAAAAAACAACAACCGGCACAAACTATCGATGCATTTATTCGTCAATTAGAAGTACTCGCAAAAATTATGTGAATTTCAAGCTGTAACTGCAGAAGACAACAAGAAATATTGTGTTTCGATCTGACACTTTGGACTCACACGAAAAAGATGCACGAATACAAGTCGGAGAACAATAAAAAGTGTATTTAACACAAACGTAAAATACAAACGTAAAATACAAACGTAAAATACGAACGTAAAATATATAGGTTGCAAAACAATTGTGTTTGCGGCTTTTTAAGAAGTCCAAAAAAGTTCTTTTAACGTCTTGAGTGACGGCTCCTTTCAAGTTAAGAAGTAGAGAAATGGAATAATAGTCTTTTCTCCACCGATGTTCGTACGAAAGAGGGCGTTTAAAGAGAGTCTTTAGTCCCGCTTAATAAATAGGTTGCCGTGATTGGTCGATGTGCCGCATCTTTGGCCAATGAGACACGGCCTTATTTAAATTGTAAAGAAAAGGAAATAAGATGAAAATGGAGGTAACTCTAGTTTTTTTTTTATAGAAACAATATATTCGAGACGCTTTTATTAGTGACATCTCCTCATCTATTTGTCAACGCTTGCTCCAAAAAGCGTTCCTATCACTACAAGAGACCTATGCAATGGCCAAATCCTTGGAACAAGCAGAAAAACATTCGGTAAGCTATGTGTAGAGTCACTGCTCTGACAATTCACCAGTTAGGGGCGATAACTCAGAAAGATATGTATTTTGCTACTAATAAAACTTATCTTCTTATCCTGTATGTGTTTCCGTCTTACTACTAAACCCCAGCCGATAACTTTACATATGTCAGTAAAAGGATACAATTTGTAGGGGAAAAACAGTAAAAGATCAAATATTGTAGTAAGAAAAACAGAATTTCTGAGAGAAAGAAAATTCTACTACCAACAAACAAACGATTCATGGAAAAAGGTTCCACAGACTTTTTGACTTCCTGCACCTCACAAGGAAACAGAAAGGCTGAACGTGCAGTCCAGACAATAAAAAGCTTATTAAACGAAGCAAGCGATCCAATAGCACTACTAAATTGCAGCAGTCCTCTGAGCTGTTAATGAATAGCAACCTAAGAACACGGATCCCTACCATTCCTCAAAGAAATTCAATTGATCAACAAAACATAGAGGAATATAGAAAGGCAGACATCCGGCTCAAAGCCAGACAAAAACAAAACTATGACAAGCGTTATCGGGGTAAAGACCGCTACCGTTGAAAAAGGACAACCAGTCTGGGTTAAGATACCTAAGACGTGTACAGCTATAGTAAGTAAAGCTATGTCACCAAGGTGAGTCCTTGTTAAAACAGATTTAGGACTACACTCATGCAGCAAAAGTAATCCCTGCCTAAGGAAAGAAGAAAGCTACCTTGGAGGAAGCAAACACTACCACGTTCCCCTCGAAATGGATTTATGTATAGCTGTGATGATGACTCAACAAACCTTCCCAGTAACCAAACAAACATCCCGCTAGAGAGTTCCAAAGGTACTAACCAAGGGAAATATACTAGAAGCAAGCGGTCAACAAGTTCGACTACCTAAAAGACTTCTTGTAACATTTTTTTACAACCGAAAAGGAGGTGTATGGTGACTGCTCTGACGATTCACCGGTTAGGGACAAATTACGGCGATGGCCCAAGAAGATATGCATTTTGCCGCTAATAAAACTTATGTTCTTATCCTATACGTGTTTCCGTTTTACTAAAACGCTGCCGAAAACCTACGAAAACAACCTTAACGTAGCCCCTACTGTAATTCCGTCAGAAGACGCCTACTTAGTCACTATAAAGGGAAATACTCATCCAAAAGGAATTTGATGGTGGGAACGGCGCTCGGCATCTGCAAGCGCTATGCCGGGCGCGTAACACCGAGTGTAGGAAATGTAAAAAAAGATGGCCATTTGGACTAAGGCAAGTAAATCTTCCTCTTCTACTGCTACTGTATTACACGACCCACACTAATCTCCACCTAATCTCACCTGACTAGGAACCGAAGCAAAAGAGGTAAATGTAAAATAAATGGCATATTGTTAACGATATGGTAGATTCTGGTACCATGGAGACGTTTATCAAAAAAAAAAAAAAAAAAAAAAAAACTGAAGCTCTTGATTATACCTAAACTAAAGACAATAGCGTTAACGATATGCCAATTTATTTACATTTAGTAAACGTAACATTTCGGTATGGGCAAAAATGGATGATTAAAGATAGGGGACCCTAGTTTTGAAAGCCGATTTATCATTTTTTTTTTTTTTTTTTTAAGGTTTCCGACAACTTTTTGATTGCATTTGCAAGATTAAGGGCTAAACTTAATCCCCCCCCAAAAAAAAAATATTTGTACACATGAAAAAAAAAAAGTTATGAAAAATGTTTTCACGGGGAGCTAACCAATTCAACTAACTTTTGAAAGTTAAATAAATTCATTGTAAAAATCCTTTCAAAAATAAATATTAGTTTTCTGGGTCTATTTCAAAGATAATTAGTAAAGTAAAATTCTAAGATATTGAATTAAATAAATAAATAAAAACACCTTGTTTGCACAAAAAATAGCTGAATTAGCCACAAACCTGAGTGTTTTTGATGTTTGCAAAAGCACAACAAACCTTACTTTTGGAAATACGGAATATACGGAGGCCCAAAATCTTAGACAGTCGAAAAACTGTCTGAGAATCACGCCATGTAATTAAAAGGAAGGAGAGGTGCTTGGTTTCTTCCCCCCCACCCACAGACGTGCATCCGTACATTTCTATTGTAAACATTTGTATAAATTTTTCCATTTTTTAATTTAATTATTTTTCTGTTTCTGTTTTTAAATTTTTTTTTAAATTATTGGACAATCTATATAATTATAAAACTCAAATGACCTTGTAATGAGTGATGTAACCCACTTTCCAGTTTACGACATCCGGTTGCGCATGCGCGCATAAACATTAACCTATAGCAATGTAAACAAATAAACACAAATCGCTTTTTTTTGCAGATTATGACCTGCGCGCTGAAATATTGACGTTATTATTTCGAAATTATTATTTAATATGGGAAGAGTTTGGGTGTTTTGCAACTATTCTTTATTACAACTATACTGTCGCTATTTTCTTACAATTAAACAACTTTAAACCGTTGACAAACATAAGAACAATTGTAGTAAAACCAAGACTACTACTACTAACCCTGCTACTACTACTACTACTACTACTACTACTACTAATACTACTACTAATACTACTACCCTCTATCCGTCTCTTTTTCTTCCTTCCTTCTTTTTTATTTTTTGTTTAAATTTCTAGATACAAAGTAGTTGTGTGAGAACGGTGAATTTGTTGACACATTTACTAATCTGTTTCAATATTAGTTTTATTTTATTTTATTTATTTAGGTTTTATTTTTTTTTTTGCTTCAGGTTTTATTAATTTTTTTTTTTTTAGATTTTAAATTTCTATAACTTGATTGAAGGATTCCAATATGGGGTTTTCATTCTTATATTTCTCATCGGTAGGTTCATGTGCGTTTTTGCTGCTAAATGACTTTTGTCGGCGTTCGATTCGTAGGAAAATCATGTTTAGTTTTCGATTTTTGAGCGATTATTCAGAAAAATAGGTAACTTTACACGAATACAAAGAATTTTTTTCATGTTTGAATGATTTGTCCATGATTTTTCATTTTAATATACTTTCATAGAAATGTTTCTGTTATGTCAAAAAAAATATTTTCTTTACGTCACAAGTGTCACGCTCATACATGAATTCCATAGCTAATATAACATACTGACCCAACGGGTCACGGGTAGTCTAGTATTATATAAAAATGATGTTATACCGAAAGTTTCACATTCTTGCGAGCAAGAAAATGATAAAAATCTTGCATATAAAAATTATGCTAAATCTGTAATTTAAAAAAAAAGTAGAAATATTTTTGCTATTATAATTTTTTAATGAAAATATTAAATAAACAATGCTTAATTCAATGGTAATATCGGTAGTTCGAGAAATTCATTTTTCTTCGAGTTGTATCAAATTCACTAATACAGGCTTTAGGGACTTTTTTCGTAATATTCCTGTAAAAATTATTTTATTTTTTATTGTTACAAATTGCGATGCTTTAGTTATACATAAAAAAAGCAAAAATAAATTCTTGCGTTTTTATTTACTATTGAAAAGCATAACTTTAGTAAAGGTCTTTTTTGTTTAAACAAAATAATTCACTTCTACTAAGTCCAGCAAAGTCTAGATGAATGCGTGACCATGGATGGTCAGTTTTTTCCAAGGTTTATGAACTATCGGTGTGCGACGGTGTGGTGCCGTAGCGGCTAACGCACAACCTTTACATTTGTTTACTGTTAATGCAATATCCACATCCATATTACGCCAGTAAACATAACTCCTCATAAGTGTCTTCATCCTATTTATACCTGGGTGCCCTGTATGAAAATCACGTAAGATTTTTTTCTGCAAGGTTTTCGGTACAACCACTCTTTCACTATATAATAATACCTCATTGCATACGGAAAATATACTTTGCGTTTTCCCGTCATTTTCCCTTAATTTTTTTCTTTATGCCTTTGATGACGTCGTCATTTTCAGCCTCCCTTTTTATATCGGTAAGCGTGACTGGTAATTCTCTTATTATATTCGCCACCATGTTTGTTTCCTTATAATTGAAACGTATAGCTGCAATTACTGACTCTTGAAAGGTTTCACCCATTTTCGGTATAAGCCTTTACAATCCATCCGCATGACATTTTTCCTGAACGTAGATGTTTTATTTGAAAATCATAATTTAGCAAGATCGTACCCCAACGGAGTAACCGATTTGCCGTATATACTGGTAAGCGTTTTTTTGAGCCAAAAATAGTCACTAGGGGTTTGTGGTCTGTTTCCAGTATAAAATGTCTTCCGTACAGATAACGGTGGAATTTCGTCACCGCGAAAATAATGCTTAATGCTTCCTTTTCTATTTGGGAATAAGCCTTCTCTGACGGAATTAGGGTCCTTGAAGCGTGCGCTATAGTTTTCTTCATTCCATCTGGCATGATATGCTGTATACATGCTCCTATACCATACGAGATCGCGTCACTTGCAACAATTATTTGTAATTTTGGGTCGTAATAAGTTAAGGATAAATCTGACGTCAAAGTCTTTTTAATTTCCTCAAATGAATCTTGACATTCTTATGTCCATATCCATGGTGTTTCTTTCTTTAATAATTCGTTCAGCGGAGCTCTTAGGTCGTGCATGCCTTTGATAAACACTTGGTAGTAGTTCGCGAGGCCTAAGAAGCTCTGTAAAGTCGTCACGCTATGTGGTGCTGGCATGTTCCTAATTGCTATCGCTCTTTCTGGATCAGGGCGTCGACCATCTTTACTTATTATTTGTCCTAAATACTTGATTTCGTCTAGACAAAACTCACATTTATTTTCTTTCACCTTCAATCCGTACTCGTTTATTCTTGTGAACACTTGTTTTAAATGCTCTATATGTTCACTTATGGACGCGCTCCTTATGATTATGTCATCCAGGTATGCACAAGCACAATCTAAACCGTTCAACATTGTGTCCATCACTTGCTGGAATATCGCCAGCACGACTTTTAGCCCGAACGGCAATCGGTTATACTTGAATAACCATCTGTGTGTGTTAATGCATAAAATCTTTGAGCATTTTTCTTCTATCGGAATTTGCAAATAGGCGTCGGACAAATCAACTTTCGAAAAAATTTTCCCACCATTTAGTTTGGCAAAAATCTCTTCCGGGCTTGGTAAAGGGTAATGGTGATCTTGTAGCATATTATTTAACCCGGTTGAAAAATCTCCGCAGACTCGAATTTGTTCTGATTTCTTCTTTACGTACACCGTAGGCACTGCCCAAACGCTAGTTTCGATTTTCGATAAAATGCCCGTTCTTTCAAGTCTGTCTAATTCGCTATCTATTTTGTTTAATCCGGCGAACGGCACGTTCCGTTTTTCCTTAAATACTGGTACTTTAGCTCGAACAAAGCCTTAAATTTATTGCATCTTCCCAGTCCCCTAGTAAATATTTCTGGGAATTCGTTCATTTTTAATATTTTCTGACGTTGTTGTGCATCTGGTTATTTTTTACAAAAAACGTTCATCGGTTTATCCCAAAGGTTGAATTTTTCAATAAAATCTGTTCCCAACAAATTCTCGCTTTCTTTACTTACAAAGATTTTCAATTTCTTCGTCGTGCCATTTACATTAATAGGCAGGCCGACTTCTCCTTCGAATTTGATTTCGTCTCCTGTCACCGTTCTAGCACCCTTACTTGACTTTTTCAGAGTCGGTTTATCCAGTTTTTTCCAAGTGCTAACGTTTAATACCGACAAATCTGCTCCAGAATCAAGTTAAAATTTTATTTGTTTGCCAAAAATATTAACCAACACATATTTTCGTAAATTGTCTTTCTCTTTGTCGTTTGTTCTCATTTGGTGTACTCTATATTTTGTTCTGCAACAAATACTCTTATGTCTGACTTTGTCGCAATTGAAGCATCTGATATTTTTGTAAGGACAATCCTTTCCCCAATGTTTTTCATCACATCTTCTGCAATTATTACTTGGTCCCGATTTTCTATAGTTCCTTTGACTTGAATCGTAATTTCGTTTTCTGTAATTAGAGTTTGAGTATTTATAACTTGGGTAATCTTTTGGATTTTGACGAGTCTCACACTTTCTTTACCCTGCATTTCTGCCAGATTTTTTAATCTTCTTTATGTACGACACTCCTGCTTCTTCTATATCTCTGGAGTCTTTTTTTAGTGATACTGCCCTTTGACAATCTTCTGCCAACTTTTGCAGTGCCAGACCTTGTTCTGTCTCTAATTTTGAGAGAACGCGTCTTCAGATCTCTGAATTTTTTGTAGAAACTAGCCGCTGTGCAAAAATTAAACATTTGAAGTCGTCCACCATAAGTTCCGATAATTTAAAATTGTCGCAGTGTTTATTCACTACTGACGCATATGTCAGGTAGTCCTGCTCCTCCGTTTTTTTAAGGTTCGTACACGAACATCTCTTGTGAAAAAGAGACATGTTCGGTCTGAATAACTCCTTAAGAAGTTTTACGGTCTCAGCGAAGTCTAACTGATTCGTTCTCCTTGGCAATATGAAATCAACAAATTTGCAATGTTCACTGGTACCAAGCTTTCGAAGTAATAAACTTACTTGCTTTGCATTTGACCAGGTTTCTGTTTCGAAAATATCTTCATACCTCTTAAAGTATGCCTCAAAAGTGTTATCCTCTTCTGGTAGGTACGTGAACACATGTATGCTATTCACAATTGTTGCGTTGAAAAAAGTCGTATTGCTTTCCTGTGCAGAATTAGTCGTTAATCTTTCCAACAAATCTTTTTGACCAAGTTGCATTTGCTGAATACATTTAAGAAGCCGTTCATTCTGTCTTTCGTCTCTTTCTTGTTGTCTTTCGTCTCTTTCTTGTTGTTTTTTTTTCTGTAATTCGTCTCTTTCTTGTAGACACCTTCTCTGTACTTCGTCTCTTTCTTGTTGACGCATTTGCATTTCCGCAAATAACTTGATAAGATCCTCCATTTTGTTTTTCAAATTAGTAAATCAGTCACTTTTACAATTTCCTTTCTTTAATAACTATGAACAACCGATTCCTTTTGTTACGTTATTAATTATGTACAAGAAAGAAAAAAAATCACTTCTCAGCACACTGAGAAAAAAAATCACTTTTTCTTTCAAAACTGTCTACCTCATAAATTCACGGTATCCTAGCGAAACACTTTTTTGTGCACTTTGCAGAAAAGGTTACTGCAACTTTCATGTTTTTCTTTTCTCGTAGGCACTTTGAAATAAAGTGTTTGCTGTTTTATTTTTATTCATTTTTTTTCAAGTGTCCCAGGTTTTGAATTTCCTTTTCAAGTAATCACAAAAAAAATCTTGGTGACGATTTCGTAATTGCTGCTGCATTGAATTTCCGAGTGAATTTTTTTCAATCTTTGACGAGTAAGTATTTCCCGAATACCACTGTTGAGTTTGATAGTGTATTTTCTCATGCATAAATCTTTTTTCGAAATCCCGTCGCCACTGTTGTGTCTTTATCAATAACAACACGAACGCAGAAAGTAAAGTTAAAACAAATATATTAAGACGAAAATAAAATACATACTTACAAAGGTGCAGTTGTACTGCAGTTGGAAGATTGTCCGGCACAGGGCATGTTAAAGTCTTTCATGGAGCAACCGGCACATGCGTCTTGCGTATCCGGCGTTCGAACACAGCTCCCCGGTCTTGCTGACTTGATACCTTTATCTATATCTTTTCACCCATGTATGCTAATTAGTGGGCGTCTCCACAACAATAATCGATATTTATATGCATATATATATTTGCCTACAACCCCCTTCTTTATTTGTGGGTATAAATATACTTAAAATAATCAACCGAAATTGAGCAAAATATATTGTATTGTGGGGGGGTGTAAATAAAATAAGCTAAAAAAAGCAACTGCGCTTGTATCAAATTTTAAGGTTGAAATTCCGAATTTTGAATGTGTATAATTTTTTATCTTTTGTGTTTTAAACTCTGGAATTCGTTGATTATGTAAATAATAATTATTATCTTCAAATTATCAAAAAAAATATATTTTCATTATTTAACGGATAACACTACTTTTAAATCTTTGAAACATAAATTATTAATTTTCTTTTAGTGAGCCCAATATTCCTAATATACATAAATTAAATATGAAATGCATTGAAGAATTGGACAAAAAAATCGATAAATAACTGCGCATTTTGCAGACTCCTGAAAATTTTTTTTATAAACGATGGTTCAATTATTAGTTATTAGCAGGTTTGGACCATCAATCACGAGAAATTCAGGTTGCTATACTTTAGAACTGCCTGATCGAGGACGCCATGTAAATATACCAAGTCATGCATTTTGCCCCCCCCCCTCCCCGGAGACTGAGCGCACTGTAGAAGTATTCTGTCAGAATTCTCAATGGAACTTATGAAAGATGTGAATTCCGTCAAAGGAAACAAGGTGAGTGAAAGGCTTTTGACAACTTTTGCAGTGATTTATGAGTACTGTTGAAGGCGTGCAACTTCTGTGCTTGATGCTGTGATTCATTTCTGTGGGACCAGTTAAGCAAGCAGGAGCTGCTAAAAATACAGAACCTCACTCTACAGTAGATTGTAGATATATGCAGAGCGGCTGAAATGGAATGAAAATAGATACAACCCAGGTGATAAGAGTATGGGAAACCAATCGAGTGTAAAGCCAGTAGGTGCCCAGCCCATGACACACTGTGCCATGTATCCAATGAGAAGTGACACTTTGTGTGCAATGTCAAAGTCAGAATGACGCCAAAACAGAGACTTAACATACGAACGAATGAAAACAAGAAGCGTGTTGCACATCCGCCAAGAGTACACCAACTAGACACATGAGGAGGATGGAGAATACACCCATTGGGTGAATTCGATAAACTCACAAAGACAAATCAGGCAAAAGAGACTAAATGCCTTATGCTTCTGGATCAGAAAAGTTGTTTTTCAGATTAGCACAGGGGCATTTATTAATATTCTTCCTAAAAAAAATCGCCATGATGATGAAACGTTATAAATGGGTGATATCAATGTGGGACAAATCTCTGATAAACAACTTGGTGCATGCCGAAGAAAAATAAAAAACTAACACGCAATAAACAATACGCAGAGGAATTTGTAATATTTAAAGATGAAGACGACTGTCAACCACTACTTGGCCTGCGGGCGAACATACAAATGAGCCTTGTGAAAATAAAGATTTTCAACTGTGGCACAGCAGTAAACATAGAGAAAAAATATAAGGAAGTGTTTAATGATCAACTCGTCTGACTGCCAGGTGTTGCTATTCACCAGCTTAAACCAGATGCAATACCAGTTGTAATGCTTCATTAGAGAATACTTAAAGCCATACGTTTTGAACTGAAAAAAGAGTTAAGTCGACTGATCAAAGTAGAAGTTATTAAACCAGTACCAAAAACTATTCCGTGTGTTAGCTAACTTGTCATCACAAGAAAGAAAAATCGGACAATGAGGATATGCCTGGATCCTCACGAGCTCAACAAAGCACTCAGGTGAGAGCACTACACTATACCAATTTTCCAGAATGTCCATCATGAAATGAGAGAAGCAGAAATATTCACAAAAGTAGATCTATCATCAGGCTATTGACATATTGAGCTCAATGATGCATCCAGTGAATCCAGAATCCTTTGGCCTATACTGTTGACGTCGGTTACTATTTGACCTGAACTCTTCAGCAGAGACCTGTCAAAGGAATCTGAATAAACAATTACAAGAAATTCATGGAGTTTGCTTCATTTAAATAGACAAAATAGTATTTATACATGCACAAAAATATATGTGTATACATGACCGTAAATCTTAGACATTGAGCATAAAAATATAAGGACAATGCAAATAGGAAATGGGTTTGCATTTTTGATTTTACAAACATCAAAAGACTGTTAAGATTATAAGAACTCACAACACGTGCGTTTATTCATAACACTTTTGTAGTGGGGGGGACATAGAATGGTCTGTTGTGTTATAGATGTCATCCCCGTTGTTGGTTAGATGGATTGAATGGTAGAAGGATTGAAAAGCAATGGTCACATAATGATGGAAAAATACTGTTATATATTAGCAAAAGAATGCAGATTTATTTACATAAAATTACATCAGAAATAACAAGAATATAGATAGTGAGAATAAGAGTTCGTTGAGAATAAGGAGTAAGATTACTTGCGATTTATGAGAGGCTGATGATAGGTCAGGAGGGCGATTCTCCTACATATCTTGTTGGGAGCACTCTGAGATTTCCGATATGTTAGATTATTATTTATGCTTGCCACAAGAGAAATATTTATTTATGAATATGCTGCTTGCGATATTCCGACATTTTTAAATGATTTTTAAAGAAAAATCATTTGCTGATACTAATTTTATTAATAAAGATATGTATACAGGCACAATCATCCGATCAGGACTGTCGTTGTGTATGGAGACCTGCTCGGGGGAACGATTATTGACTTCCACATATCTCATCGAGAGCAGTCCAAAATTTCTGATGTGTCAAATTATGCATATTTATTACAAATATTTCTTGAATTTTTTAAAAATTCTTAGGAACAAATATTTACAAGCATATCACTTGATGCATAAGTAAAATATGGGATATTTTATAGAAATAACAATAGGACACTTCATTCAGTAAGAACTTAGCACAGGAGGAATTGCCTTTATTTAGGTAGTCATGAAAGTTTTTCCACCTGCGCCCAGGGAATTGCCCACAATGTCAAGGTAGCTGACTTCATACAAAAGGCACATAACTCGGTTAACATGTTATTTCCTTTTTAAAATTTTATTTAAAAAAAAGAGTGAAATGTCATCCAAGTTGGAAGTCCTTAAATCTAGCTGGCAGTCATTTGACTAGACATAGTTTCTAGATCTTTGTCTTGTATTGTCTTTTGCAGATGTTTTTGCCTATTGATGTTCCTGGAGTGGTAGGCGTTATTTGTGTTTGCAGATGTTAGCTTACTAGGTGTATTGGTATGGGTAAGATAAGCAAGTGTGAGAGATGTTTGTCTATCTTGTTGTTTGGTAAATAGTCTGGTAAAGTGTTGTCATGGGCCAGGTTGACAGCATCTGTGATAACCCTGAGAAGGCGACGGTGGTTTAAATGTAAAAACAAATAGGCACAAAGTTGGCAAACTAGGATTTCTCTTTTGTGTGTGTTCTCATGTGTTTTCTTAGATTAGAACTCTCTGAAAATGCAGAAGCACAAAAATCACAAGCATATGGTTTCTCACCCGTATGTGTTCGGATATGAGTCTTTAAATTATAATCCTGCGAAAATGCAGATCCACAAATATCACACAAGTATGGTTTCTCGCCTGTGTGTGTTTGAATATGTCTTTTTAGAAGTGAACTCTGAGAAAATGCCGATCCACAAAAATGACATGAATAAGGTTTTTCTCCTGTGTGTGTTCGCATGTGGTTTTTTAGGGAGGCATTCAGAGAAAATGTATATCCACAAACTTGACAAGAATAAGGTTTTTCTCCCGTGTGTCTAAGCATGTGTCTTCTTAAATTTTCGCTCTGAACAAATGCTGATTCACAAAGGTGGCAAGAATATGGTTTCTCTCCTGTGTGTGTTCGCATATGATTTTTTAGAGAAGAAGACCTTGAAAATGCTGATCCACAAACTTGACAAGAATAAGGTTTCTCTCCAGTGTGTGTCCGCATATGTTTTTTAAGGGAAGAGTTATGAGAAAATGAAGATCTACAAACCTCACAATAGTATGGCTTCTCTCCAGTGTGCATTCGCACGTGATATTTTAGCTGGCAGTTCTCAAAAAATGTAGATCCACATATGAGACATGAAAATTGTCTCTCTCCTGTGTGTACTCGCATGTGTTTTTTTAGAGAAGAATTCTGAGAAAATGCTGAGTCACAAACCTTGCATGAATAAGGTTTCTCTCCAGTGTGTGTTCGCATGTGTGTTTTTAGATAAAACCTCTGTGAAAATGCAGACCCACAAACTTGACAGAAATACGGTTTCTCTACTCTCTTTGTTTTCATTCTTATGTTAGAAAATATTTTAACACGTACAAAAATGTACTTTGGCCGCTCAGTACTCGCATATAATTTTTAAAATTTACTTTTAAAAAAATACAAATACACAGATTCTAGACATTGATTTGTACATTTAGACGTGTATTTATGTATTTTAAATTTCTTAAATAGTATAACGTGGTTTTACATAGAATATGGCAGCACTTATATAACACCAAAAAACGTTTTCTCTCTTTTTTGCTGAATTGGAAAACCATCGTTTTATATAGGAGTCTTAAATCTGTAAATAAAAAGAAAAAAGATGACATTAACAGATCTAAAAGAATTTTCTAATATGTACCATGTTTTATTGCTTTAATAAAACAAAGTAACAAGTTACTTTTAAGCTTATTTTTACGATAATTTTGTAGAAAAATGTGTTGAGTATAATTGTTCATTTGTGTAAAACTAATACACTTTTATGAATTAATAATTTTATTTATTATCTTTCAATTACTTAAATATTAACATTAAACTTTCAATACTCAAACGCACTATATTAAATTATTATTTCAGTATTGTCTAAATAAGAAATGTTTTAGTTATATGTAAAAACAAAATACATATTTTTTATTTTATAAATATACTAGCAGGGCTACCCGGCGTTGCTCGGGACCGTATAAACAATGAAAAAACAAAAGCAGATATTGAACATATGTTTTATTCTTAGGGGAGAGGAATCTTTCATCTCAAGTTTTAGCGTTGCAAACAAACATTTGTCTTTTATATATAGAGAAGATAATGACAGGTTTTTTGGGGGCCCCCCTCGAAGATAACTGATCAGTTGACCAACTTCTAGTGGTCCGTTTGACATGAAATTTCGATATTTGTCATCCGGGTGATGGGACTTCGATATGATACCAAATTTGTCAAGTTTGGTTCCGTCTTTCAAAAGTTTTAGCGTTACAAACAAACATACATACATACACACAGACGTTTGGCTTTTATATATATAGATTACAACCGATACATTACTTATTATTATAATTGTTCATTTGTGTAAAACTAATACACATTTATGAATTAATAATTTTATTATCTTTCAATTACTTAAATATTAACATTAAACTTTCAATACTCAAACACACTATATTAAATTATTATTTCAGTATTGTCTAAATAAGAAATGTTTTAGTTATATGTAAAAACAAAATACATATTTTTTATTTTATAAATATATTACAACCAAATGTATACAGGTGCAGTCCTATAAACGTCAAAGTCGGAGGGGAAAAAATGAGTTCATTTTATTTATATAGAGATTACAACCGATACATTACTTTTTGTAAAAGTAAAAGCACATGCTTACAATACACCTCGACAAAGCAGAAATACATTTCAACAGGCTTATTTTATTTTATCTGAAAGAATTGGCAAAGTGTTTCCCAAGCTTTACATTGAAATTTATGGAGTGATAAAAAGTTAGATAATATTTATGTGCATAAGGAACTTTCACAAGATTTACTTAAATAAACTTTACACGTCCATTAAGGTATATTCATTATTATATTACTAGCAGGACCATTTACTGGTGTTGTCCAGTGGAAGTATGACACAAAGTCAGTACATATTTGATAAGGGACTGCACTTTGAAAACATTAGTGCTGGTTTGCATAATTCTGAGTACTGGCGTTTAATATTGGCTGTTGTTGCAAGAGAAATTCACTAACAGTCATGATCACTGTTTTGTTGCAGTGCTGTGAATATGTTTTTGTAATGTAAAAATAAAGTTAATAATTATTCAGAATATGTTTTTTAAAATCTGAGTGGCCCACAATAAGAATAAGAATTATACTACGATATCTGTTTATTAGTGTTAGCTGAAGTTATCAAAAACTCCTGGAAATGTTTATCAGTTTTCCAACTAAGTTTCTTTAAAAGAATAAAACTGTTATGATGTTTTTAGTAAAAAAATCAGGATATACGTTGTTATACAAATTTTTAGGTAAAAATAAAGAATAGGTAAGAACAGAAGTGTACACTTTCCTCTTAAGCAGCTGTTAAATAAGGCTAAATGTCGGATGTGGTTATGGATGAAATAAACAGACCAGTAGCTGGCATAAGACCACCAACACCCCTATGTATGGAGGAGAATTTGTCAGCAAACTGGAAGTTATTCACACTAAAATGGCATAACTATGCAATTATTATGTATTTTACGAGGCAGAAAGTATAATATCAAATGGCACTTTTGCTTCACACGTTGGGGGACAAAGCTTTGAAAGTGTACTATGAGTTTCAATTTTCAACGCCTGAAGAGGAAAGAATGCCCATCGAAATTATTCAGGCATTTGATAAATATGCTATAGGGGAAACAAATGAAACCTACGAGTGGTACGTTTTTCACACGAGGAAGCAAGGAGAATCAGAGGCCGTGGAATCCTTTAATATGGTGCTTTGGACATTGGTAAAAATATGCAATTTTTGAGACAATTGCGTTCCCTCAGTACTCAGAGATCAAATAGTGCTGGGAATACACAACCTCCAAGCTGAGTTATTAAAATTAAGAAAGATTTGCAAAGATGCATTGATATTTGTAAGCTGTCTGAAAATGCTACATTACAATCTAGAATCCTAAGACTCGAGGGAGTGAAAAGAGTGGATTTCAAACCCAAGAAAAAGACATTGGCAAAAACTGAGAGAATGCAGGGCATGTGCACTGCAACATGGACTGAGTAAAGAGTTATGTCCTGCATTTGCCAAGATATGCTATAACTGTAATAGAAAAAACACTTTCCTACGAAATGTAAATCATCAAGAAAAAAGAAGGTGCAGATTGTCAAAACACAACAATATCACCAGAGAAAAGGACAGTAGTAGTTGTTCAAATTACGGAAAGGTAGACAGTGTAATAATTAGAGAAAAGGTTAATACTGTGAGTCAGGGGGTAATAAAAGTGGAAATGATGGTGAAAGGAAAACCAATTATTTTTCAGCTTGATAGTGGAGCATCAGTAAACATACTGAATGAGAAGCACGTGATGGGGAAAACACTGGACCCTTCAAATAAGATGCTTGTCATGTGGAATAGAGCAGACGTGAAGCCATTGGGAGGGTATATACGGCATAATCACATTGACACACCGGTTTCCGTCAGATCACCGAAGTTAAGCAACGTTGAGCCTGGTCATTGCTAAAATGGGTGACTAATTTGGTAATTCCAAATGTTGTATGTAGGAGGACGTCAACACCTCCCTGCAAAAATTGCAAAAACCTAACATTGTCATCTCCCCTAACGGGGATATACATGTGACTGGGGACCTCTTGTGAATTTCATGAAACTTCCTCCTTCAGAGGAAACCGGTTAAACCTGAATAGGGTTGGTGCTGACTGCACACACATTGGGAGAGTGTTGAGTCAAAATGATAAACCCCAAAACTGAACAAAAAATATGCAGTCAAGTTTGTCATTGTGAAAGAGGATTTCCATCCCTTACTTGGGCAAATGCAATTAAGATGACACTCATCACAATCAACCAGGACCAGTTTAAAATGGTCACCAAATTTTCCCATGTGGATGAATTCAGCAGCCAGAACTCGGACAACGTTATAAACGAGTTCAAGGAGGTATTTAAGGAGGAATTGCGCAAATTACCAGGAGAGGTACATTTGGAGGTGAATCCAGCAGTAACATCAAATGTAGCAGCAGAACAAAGAGTACCAGTGGCATTTAAAGACTTCCATTAAAAGTCAAATTAGCAAAAACTGGTTAGAAAGAAAGTTATTGAACCAGTAAGTCAGCCAACTCCGTGGGTAAGTGCATTAGCACTGGTCATGAAGAAAAATGGAAATTTAAGGATTTGCAGAGCCCCAAGACTACTAAATAAAGCTCTGAAAAGGGAACATTTTCAGCTACCTACACTGGATGATTTACTGCCAGAACTGGCTAACAGCAAGGTATTTTCCACCCTGGATTTACGAGATGGATTTTCGCATGTAAAATTTGTTGAAGTAAGCAGTCACTTGACAACATTTACTACACCATTTCGTCAGTTTTGGTGGAAAGTTTTACCATTTGAGATTGCTCCAGCTCCGGAGATATTTAAAAAAGGTCCTCTTCAACAATGTATCTGATTTAGAAGGGGTGATTAACAAAGCAGATGATCTTCTGGTAAGAGTAGAAAATTGGAGGAAGCAACAGTTGATCATAGCATAAAACTCAGGAAACTGTTGCAGAGATGTGATCGTTGGATGCGATTAAATGTTGGAAAATTGAAGCTACAACAAAGAACTATATCTTTTTTAGCTCACATGATAACCAGTGAGGATTTACTTCCTGATTCTGGGAAGGTAAAAGCCATAAAAGAGATGCCATGCCCGACAGATGTTAAAGGAGAGCGACCATTGGTTGGATTCGTGAATTACCTGGCAAAATTTCTCTCACACATATCTGACATGAGAGCCCCAGTTCAAAATTTAGATGTGTCGTGGACGAGGTCCCAAATTCATAAAGAGGCTTTTGGAAAAATTAAAAAGTTAGTGAGTCAGACACCAGTATTGAGATACTATGATCCCAATAAATCTTTGGTCATTCAATGTGATGCAAGTAAGAAGGGTATGGGGGCTGCACTACTGCAAGAAGGTCAACACCTAGCCTATATCAGCCCTGTGCTGACCGACACAGAAACCCGATATGCATAAATTAAAAAAGAACTGTTAGCAGTAGTCTATGCTAGGGAGAGGTTTCATCAGTATACTTTTAGTTAACAGATAACAGTACTGACCGATCATAGGCCATTAGAATCGATCATGAAAAAAGAATTGGGAAAATGCCCAATACGACTGCAAAACATGCTTATGCGACTACAGGCTTATGATGCTAGTTCTGTACGATCCAGGTAAGAAGATATTCCTTGCAGACACAGTATAAAGAGCCTACATCCAGGGAGTGAACAGCGAATATATGGACAATGAAGATGATGTCAAGGAAGCTGAATATATTTCTGTAACAGAGAGAAGGTGCTTGAATTGCGGTCAGCCACAAAAGGAATACAGAAGCATGCAGCAAGTAATTGTTGAAGGATAGCCAGAAGACAAAATACATCTTGATCCAGAGGTGAGACCATTCTTTAGCATGCGAAATAAAATGATGGTACAAGATGGGTTAATTTTCAATGGGTAGTTGTTCCGATGACCCAGCAGGCTGTGATAAAAGAAAAGCTGCATTCCACAAACCTAGAAATAGAAGGATGTTGCAGAAGGGCAAAAGAATGCTTGTATTGGCTAAATATGAACAGTGAGATCTGAGATTATGTTTCAAAATGCGCCCCCCCTGCAGAAAATACGAAGTAGCCAATCCAGCCAAACCATTAATGGTACATTAAGTTCCTGACAGACCCTGGGTGAAAAAGGGAGTGGATCTCTTTTAAGTTTGCAGATAGGGACTATCTCTGTACTGTTGATTATATGGGCAACTTCTGGTAAATTGATTATCTTCAAAATACAGAAGAAAAGACACTAATAACCAAACTTAAGCACCATTTTGCACGACATGGAATACCAGATCAGGTGGTAACTGATAACGGGTCTCAGTTTAGTAGCCAGGAATTTTCAATGTTTGCAAAAAAAGTGGTGTTTTACACATACACCTCTCAGTCCATACAATAGCAAGGCGAGTAGCAAAGTGAAATCTGGAGTAAAGATGGCAAAGAAGGTTTTTCCAGAAAGCAAGGATTAATACCTAGCAATGTTGGATCACAGGAATACACCAACTAAAGGTCTCTTATCACTAGCTCAGAAGCTGATGTCAAGAAGAACAAGAACAGTTCTCCCAACTAGAGAGAAGTTACTCAAGCCAGAAGTGCCCCAAATTTTTTAAAAGTTTGTTAAGCGAGACAGCAGGAAACAAGAACAGTCATTTAACCACAAAGTAAAACCACTTCAACCGTTACACCCTGGAGATGTATTATGGATGAAACCACACATAAAGGGTCAGAGAGAGTGGAAGAAGGCAATCGTATGATGGAGACTGGATGAGCGGTCATACCATGCAAAAGTGGATAGGGACAGAATAAAGTGGACTTGAAAAAACTGCAGAAGTACCCCCACTTACATCATTGATCCACTAGCCATATGAAGTGCCAAGTGAGGTACCCAGGAATGAAGCTCAGGGTACAGAAGAGGCATATAAAACAGATCAGCCTCAATATGAAGGTGAAATAAGAGAAAAACTAAACCTAACACAAACCCCAATAACACCAAACCCGGAAAGTACAAAACGAAGTCCGAAAAGACCATGGACAACACAGTTGGGAAGAATAGTAACAAATCGTGTGAAATTTAAGGATTTCACAAAATAAAGTGAAAAGGGCAGAATAATCCCTGTTAGGCAGGAGGGTAGTCAGCTCAATGAATGTCTAGGTCATTTTTCTTTTAATATATATGTTTTATTTTAATTCTTATCAGACTTCTTTTTTTTGTTTTTTCTTGTCTTTGAGAAGGAGGATGTTGTATGAGGAACTAACCAGGAGTTTCACCGTTTGGAGTTAAGCCCCTTGGGACGACTTATGTTTACAGCGGAGAATAAAGACGCATACAGGTGGAAACATATCGGTCATTGTGTTGTGTTTAATCCATGGGCATTCTAAGAAATGACACACTAATTTTAAGTCTAAAAACTAATACATAACTAATAGATAAATAAATTTCTAACAAAATAAAAAACGTAAAACATTAACAAATACCTGCTATCAAATACAGCAAAATTACATTTTAAAACATTTTTATCTGCGTTGTCTTGAGACTGTAGGACAATTAAAAAATCGGTAATTAAACAAAAAAATATACGAATCGGTTGAAAATGAAATTTTCGAATGAGTAGCTAGTTATTATATGTAATTTTATCTAAATTTCAATTTTTGAGGCATTAAATCTATTACATCGATGTTACTCCCGGAGTAAAATCGGGCGCACTTTTGAATATGTCATGTTTGTAAGACTTGGATGACATCAATAAAATATAAATAAAAAAAGTTTTTTTTCTCTGTTGAAAAATTGTTCCACATCCCCTATAGTAATAATATATATATATATATATATATATATATATATATTTAAAGGAGATTAGAATAATAGTCTAAAGAGCTAAGTGTATTTTAATGTAATAGTGAAATTACTAGTTTAATTAAAATACAGGAAATGCTCGTTGTAATTTAGATATATAATAAGCTCGATAGTTAAATGTCCTAGAGCTAATTCAATATTAAGTAATGTGATTTATAATTTAAAAGTTTTAAAATTTTTAAAAATTTAAAAATCAAAATTTAATTAAATTAAAAATCAGTTTCATAAGAAGGAACAACAACAAAGTCAATTATCTGTACGATCGTTTCGGAAATCCGTGCTTTTTATTTGTGGTATACATGAAGTCACGTAGAATAATTATACATAGTTTTTTTGGTAAGCACGGTCTCCTCATCAGCAAATTTAGGAGGATTTCTATTGAATTGAAAAGACACCAAAAATAAACCTAGCATTAAAAGTAAGGCAGATGAATCTGAAAAATTGAAGTAAAAGGTTTGGATATAAAATTTATAAGAAAATTAATAAGGAAATTGGTATAGGTTAGAGATAGAAATGAGTAGAAAAAATATATATATTTTTGAATTTACATAATAAATTTGATTTAAAAATATATAGATATATAATTACCTTTTGGTCTTTCTTTTTTTGAAATCAGGAACTGTATTTAAAGTAGTCATTTAGATGTTTGCTATAGCTTTTTATTTTATTGAATGATGAATTTTAAAAGGGCGACGCTCGTGCAGTAAATTGTTTCCGTTAGCGTATTTTGATTTAGAGACGCTACAGTTAATATCTATAGAGAGAGAGTTTTTTTTTTTTTTTTTTTTATTTTGCAAGTTTTTAAGGGGAGATAATTGTCATGGCTTTATTTATTATTTGATTTACGAGTCTAAGGGCGGTAATTGGTTTAACTTAATTTATTAAAAAAAAAAAAAAAAAAAAAAATCTATTTTTACTAATGAGTAATTTTTAATGATTTAAGGTGGTTTATATTTATTAAATTTAAACCAACGTTTATGATTACACGATAGAAGCTCGTGTCTTGAATTTACTAGTTTGGTTGTGCTTTTTATATCTTCATATTTTAAAATTTTTACGGTTTCTTTTGTACATAATGTACAAAATTTATCTCCTGGTTTATATGATTTGCAAGTCTCAATTATTTGCCATTTTAAGTTGAAAGAAATATTGCTATTTTTTAGTTGCCAAATATAGTTGGATAGAGTAGTTTGGTTTGATAGAGAGTTATTTTTAAAAGAATGTTTGTGCGTTGAAATTCTATGTTTTATTGGGCCAGATGTGGAACCAATATATATTACCTCTTGATTATTATGATTATTTTCCGTTAGGTCTATTGTTGGATTATAATGTGGTGGGTTGGTTAATAATTGATCGGTAGATTGATTTAAGTTGGTGTTATTATTTAGTTCGGTAGTTGAGTTATGGCTGTTGATAGGTTCTTGTATATTTGGAGTTTTTAATACTGTGCAGCTATAGATAACATTTTTAATTTTACATGAGCCTTGTAGGGGACATTTATTTTTTCTTCTACAGTTACAGTCCGATGTATTTTGTATAGTTGCATTTTGTAGTTTATTAATTTTATTATTATTAGAGCTAATTATTTTCTGATGAAGGTTAGGCATAGTAGAGTAAGAGACTTTAATTGTGTTCTTATTGAAAATCTTATTATATCTATGGGGGGCTTTAAAGTTCTTATCTAATATTTTAAAAAATTCTCTAGCTATGTTTGTTTCTAGGTTTTTGGAATACGGGGGGTTGAACCATAGGATCTCCTTGTGTCTATTCTTACGTTTGCGGGTTTTAGTTTGTTGTTTATTTATATTATTATCTAATATTTGTAGTTTGGTTTTATCTTTTTTTGTCTCCTGGTTATTTTTCTTAACTCGTATACGGGAAGACATTGCCATATTATATGTTATTACGCTCTTAATAGGTTTATTTTTAATGCAGTTTATGTTTCTATCATTTTCATTTATGAATTTAATTTGTGAATTATATCCAGAGTTTTTAAGGGCTTCATTATAGTATTTTTCATTTTTGGTAAATATTGATTTAGTAGAAGACAGTCTAGAAATTCTTAGAGCGATATTGGGAACTATTGATTTTAATATTGATTTAGGGTGGTTTGATTGATTGTGGACATATAGAAGTGATTGGTTAGGTTTATGGTATGGTTCAAAGGTAGAATTTTCAAGATTTAAGGTTATGTCTAAGAAATTAACAATTTTTTTATTAGGGTCGATTTTTATACTAAGTCCATAATTTTTAAATAATTTATGTAGAGCTTTAATTGCATTTTCATAATTTTTATTAGTAGAATTCGTTATGAAAAGTGCATCATCTCTATATAGCCCTCCTTCAAGTTTGAATTGTTTATGGAGTATACAATGTATTTCATTTAAAAGGAAAAGGCCAACTAGATCAGTGACCTGAGTCGAGTCCGTCGATCCCATTAAAATGTTGAAGTGGTTAGGGGTATTTTTCCTGGTCCAATATTTATTATCAAATGTTATTAAAGACTGTCTAGCTATAAGTATTAGTTTAGTTTCGTCTTGAGTTATATTAGTTAATTTTCGTGCCATTAATAGAGATTTATTAAGTAGGATAGGTGATATAGATTGGTAATATGATTCAATGTCAAAAGAAAGAAATTTAATATTATTTTTATTTTGAATATTAGAAAACCAGTCGATTACTTGGTTTGAAGATTGCCATAGTGGGTATTTTATTATGGATTTAATTTTGGGGATAATTCTATCTAATATGTTTTTACTAACCAGTCCTATATCTGATTTCGAGGGGCAAATGAGTCTAATAGTAGGGTTGATATTGAAGCTGTGTTTGTGGTCTTTTAAAGTAAATCTCGGGGTACCTGGTACTGTTATTTCTGTGTATTTATCTATTTTAAGTTTAGTTAAAATGTTTTTTGCATCATTATTTATTTTATTTAGTGCTGATTTATTAGTAGTTTTATAATTTTTATTAAGTTCTTTATATATTAGATTTTTATATAGACACTGAAAATTTTGAAAATGACTTAATCAACCTGATTAAAAATATTAAGTTTAAGAAAAATAAAAAATATATCACTCCAACACTTAAAAAAATAAATAAATTTTCAAAATCTATTTCTACAAGCCACCAAAATAAACTCATAGTACCGGCAGATAAAACTGGAAATTTCTACACAATGGACTATATACAATATAAAAATCTAATATATAAAGAACTTAATAAAAATTATAAAACTACTAATAAATCAGCACTAAATAAAATAAATAATGATGCAAAAAACATTTTAACTAAACTTAAAATAGATAAATACACAGAAATAACAGTACCAGGTACCCCGAGATTTACTTTAAAAGACCACAAACACAGCTTCAATATCAACCCTACTATTAGACTCATTTGCCCCTCGAAATCAGATATAGGACTGGTTAGTAAAAACATATTAGATAGAATTATCCCCAAAATTAAATCCATAATAAAATACCCACTATGGCAATCTTCAAACCAAGTAATCGACTGGTTTTCTAATATTCAAAATAAAAATAATATTAAATTTCTTTCTTTTGACATTGAATCATATTACCAATCTATATCACCTATCCTACTTAATAAATCTCTATTAATGGCACGAAAATTAACTAATATAACTCAAGACGAAACTAAACTAATACTTATAGCTAGACAGTCTTTAATAACATTTGATAATAAATATTGGACCAGGAAAAATACCCCTAACCACTTCAACATTTTAATGGGATCGACGGACTCGACTCAGGTCACTGATCTAGTTGGCCTTTTCCTTTTAAATGAAATACATTGTATACTCCATAAACAATTCAAACTTGAAGGAGGGCTATATAGAGATGATGCACTTTTCATAACGAATTCTACTAATAAAAATTATGAAAATGCAATTAAAGCTCTACATAAATTATTTAAAAATTATGGACTTAGTATAAAAATCGACCCTAATAAAAAAATTGTTAATTTCTTAGACATAACCTTAAATCTTGAAAATTCTACCTTTGAACCATACCATAAACCTAACCAATCACTTCTATATGTCCACAATCAATCAAACCACCCTAAATCAATATTAAAATCAATAGTTCCCAATATCGCTCTAAGAATTTCTAGACTGTCTTCTACTAAATCAATATTTACCAAAAATGAAAAATACTATAATGAAGCCCTTAAAAACTCTGGATATAATTCACAAATTAAATTCATAAATGAAAATGATAGAAACATAAACTGCATTAAAAATAAACCTATTAAGAGCGTAATAACATATAATATGGCAATGTCTTCCCGTATACGAGTTAAGAAAAATAACCAGGAGACAAAAAAAGATAAAACCAAACTACAAATATTAGATAATAATATAAATAAACAACAAACTAAAACCCGCAAACGTAAGAATAGACACAAGGAGATCCTATGGTTCAACCCCCCGTATTCCAAAAACCTAGAAACAAACATAGCTAGAGAATTTTTTAAAATATTAGATAAGAACTTTAAAGCCCCCCATAGATATAATAAGATTTTCAATAAGAACACAATTAAAGTCTCTTACTCTACTATGCCTAACCTTCATCAGAAAATAATTAGCTCTAATAATAATAAAATTAATAAACTACAAAATGCAACTATACAAAATACATCGGACTGTAACTGTAGAAGAAAAAATAAATGTCCCCTACAAGGCTCATGTAAAATTAAAAATGTTATCTATAGCTGCACAGTATTAAAAACTCCAAATATACAAGAACCTATCAACAGCCATAACTCAACTACCGAACTAAATAATAACACCAACTTAAATCAATCTACCGATCAATTATTAACCAACCCACCACATTATAATCCAACAATAGACCTAACGGAAAATAATCATAATAATCAAGAGGTAATATATATTGGTTCCACATCTGGCCCAATAAAACATAGAATTTCAACGCACAAACATTCTTTTAAAAATAACTCTCTATCAAACCAAACTACTCTATCCAACTATATTTGGCAACTAAAAAATAGCAATATTTCTTTCAACTTAAAATGGCAAATAATTGAGACTTGCAAATCATATAAACCAGGAGATAAATTTTGTACATTATGTACAAAAGAAACCGTAAAAATTTTAAAATATGAAGATATAAAAAGCACAACCAAACTAGTAAATTCAAGACACGAGCTTCTATCGTGTAATCATAAACGTTGGTTTAAATTTAATAAATATAAACCACCTTAAATCATTAAAAATTACTCATTAGTAAAAATAGATTTTTTTTTTTTTTTTTTTTTTTTTTTTAATAAATTAAGTTAAACCAATTACCGCCCTTAGACTCGTAAATCAAATAATAAATAAAGCCATGACAATTATCTCCCCTTAAAAACTTGCAAAAAAAAAAAAAAAAAAAAAAAAAACTCTCTCTCTATAGATATTAACTGTAGCGTCTCTAAATCAAAATACGCTAACGGAAACAATTTACTGCACGAGCGTCGCCCTTTTAAAATTCATCATTCAATAAAATAAAAAGCTATAGCAAACATCTAAATGACTACTTTAAATACAGTTCCTGATTTCAAAAAAAGAAAGACCAAAAGGTAATTATATATCTATATATTTTTAAATCAAATTTATTATGTAAATTCAAAAATATTTTTTTTTTCTACTCATTTCTATCTCTAACCTATACCAATTTCCTTATTAATTTTCTTATAAATTTTATATCCAAACCTTTTACTTCAATTTTTCAGATTCATCTGCCTTACTTTTAATGCTAGGTTTATTTTTGGTGTCTTTTCAATTCAATAGAAATCCTCCTAAATTTGCTGATGAGGAGACCGTGCTTACCAAAAAAACTATGTATAATTATTCTACGTGACTTCATGTATACCACAAATAAAAAGCACAGATTTCCGAAACGATCGTACAGATAATTGACTTTGTTGTTGTTCCTTCTTATGAAACTGATTTTTAATTTAATTTTGATTTTTAAATTTTAAAAATTTTAAAACTTTTAAATTATAAATCACATTACTTAATATATATATATATATATATATATATATATATATATATATATATATATATATATATATTAGGTACGGGCAAAAATGGACAAATAAAGATAGGGGCACCTAGTTTTGAAAGCCGGTTTATCATAATTTTTTGTAGGTTTCCCACTACTTTCTGATTGTAATTGAAAGATTAAAGATTTAAGTTAATTTTCTAAAGGAAAAAAAATATATTTGTACACGTGAAAAAATAGTTGCGAAAAATGTTTTCACGGCAAGCTAAACAATTAAGCTAAATTTTTAAGTCAAATAAATTCATTGTAACAATCCTTTAAAAGATAAATATTAGTTTACTGGATCTATTTCAAGGATAATTAGTGAAGTAAAGTCTCAAGATATTGAATTAACTAAAAAAAACACCTTGTTTGTACAAAAAAAATAACTTAATTAGCCCCCCAAAAGTAAGTAATTCTGCTGTTCGGCAAAACGCAACAAATGAAGTTTTGTAAACACGATTATACGGAAGTCCAAAATCACAGGCAATCAAAACGCTGTTTCAAAATGAAGTCATGATATTAAAAGGAGAGAGGGGTGCCAGTTTTCTTCTTTTTTTTTCACAGATGTGCATATATACATTCCTATCCTGAACTTCTGTATCATTTTTATCATCTTTTAATTTAATTATTCTTTTATGTTCCTGTTTTTAAATTTAATTTTTTTATTATTATTATTGTTCAAGATTATATAAAAAATTATGTTACACTGAAAGTTTCACATTCTTGCGAGCAAGGAAATTATTTAAATCTTGCATATAAAAATAATTTAAAAAGAAAGTAGAAATATGTTTGCTGTTACAATCTTTTTTTGTGAAAATATTTAATAAACAATGCTTTATTCAATGGTAATATCGGTAGTACGAGAAATTAATTTTCATTCTAGTTATATAGAATTCATTAATACGGACTTTAGGGGCTTTTTTCGTAATGTTCCTGTAAAAATTAAATAATTTTTTTACATTGTTATAATTTACGATACTTTATTTTCATAAAAAAGCAAAAGTAAATTCATTTTTTTTTTTTAACTACAGAAAACCATAACTTAAGTCAAGGTAATTTTTGCTGAAACAAAATAATGCATATCCACAAAGATTTAAATAAAAATAATGGGTTCACTATATTCTCTTGTCATTATTTGGTTAAATACTGAAAATTTCATTAAAATTGATTAATTTCCTGATTTTTGGTAAATTTTTAAGTAAAGGTAGGGGTCAAAATGTTTATACATTTTTGAGCATCGGCATTCATTCTGCACACACCTAATATATATATATATATGGGCTGTGAGGTGTGGGTGCGTTTTACTTTTACTACCTACTTTTTTCAGGCTGTTTCCATGTAATAACCTCATAAAAAGTAGAATCTAATATCTCTATTTGTTTTAATTGGCATATGGCGTAGAGTTCCAATAACATAAAAATAGATACACATAATAGGATTGCTTCTCCCATTAATGTGATCCACGTTAATATGTAAATGCATTAATTAGCACGTAAGCGATTAGATAAACATTAAAATATATATATGTTTCTATGAAAGTTTTGTATAAATATTATTAATACCAGCTTGTTTTCTCGATTTTCATAATTATTAGAAAAAAATTTCAGGTGTAAATTAATACTAACCATTTTCAAACAGAAATTACGGGTTTGTTTTACTGTACACATATAAACCAGCCGAATATATGTCAGCCTATGTCACGGTATCATATATTGAGCGAGTTTCTAACAGTATTTTGTCTGTTTTTTTATTTATAACTCATTTTCCCTAACATACCGCCTGAAAGAGAGAGTCGGCTGCCATTTTAAATTTTCCAATACATCGGTAAACAGTGTATGTTTTCGAGCTGAATAAACATGTTACATTAAATATAAACACTAAAACATATCCAGTTGCATAGAAAAGTAACTTATCTTGCCTTTGATAACATTTATTTGTTTTATATTTGTTTTGTGACAATCTTTTCGAATCTATGTGTACAGTAAAACAAACCCGAAATTACTTACGCTTCATAAGGAAAACATTTGCAATAATTAATAACGGTAAAATAAATAAACTTATTAAACATTATACTTACTTGTGTACACACGTCTTTCGTATTAATTATCTGATCTGCAAACGTTAAATAATTTGTAGAAAGTATATAATTACAATGTTAACACGATAATATTTGCGAATTAAAAATAAGATATAGGTTGAAGGTAGTCAATCTGAAATTCAAGATGGCGATCAGAAAATCAACTCCGCAGAAAACTTCAGATGTAAATAAATAAATAAATAAATAAATAAAACCGCTTTGGCATTGTTACGGCTATTTAGCGAAATACAAATCAATTTACTCTAATTTTATTTATTTCAATATTATTTTGTGATGGGAGTGGGAACATATCTCCTTAAGTCAAATTTAGGCGCTTAAACAAAAAAGATATTGAATTTCAAGTGAAACAAACAAATAGTATATATGTAATTTTAAAGTCTACATTAGTAACATATCCAAAATTATGAAAAAAACGATGAGGTAAGTAATTAGTAATGAAAAAAGAAATTTGGCAAAGAAAGCGAAATTACTATTACATTTTTTTTTATTACATTTTCACCCCAAACAAGGCACATTGCCACTTTGGTGTAGGGGGCTACTATCAGGGGCAGCAACTACTGGGGCACTATGTAGGGATTTGAGCAGCAAGATGTCGGTTCACGTTACACTTGAACTTCTGCATGTCAGTACAGTTGGGGAAGCAGGGACCTGGAATGGAATTCCAGAGTCTAGCGGTTCTGGGGAAGAAACTACTGGAGTAAACGGCTCTCTTGCATCTAGGGATCTATACTGTGAAGGGGTGGGATTTAGCTGCTTGTCTGGTGTGTCAGGGGTATTTACGTCGTGGGGGCACAAGTATTTACGAGTTAAACATTTTTCAATTTTTAAACTTTAAAAATCTATCAAAATCTTTCTATTGGTTAAATTTTTACGATATTTTCAGGGTCAATGTGAAATTTTATGCTCTTTCTAAAAAACCAAATTTAATATTTTAGACAAACGTTTTTTGTTAAATCCTCCCCATTTTGAAATGTCTATTAAAATTTATATAATTAATTTACTCACCAAAGTTTTATATATCGCAAAATGAAGATAAAAGATCAATAAATAAAATATTCAAATTTAAAACAAAAAAAGACGTGTTTTTTGGAAATTTACCTGTAAAGTCCAAAGTTTAAAACTTTTTTTTTCTAAAACCACGTTGATTTTTTCTTTAAGAGGAAAATTATTTTATGTCTACATAGTCCAGTAAATATTGGCCGCTGTCGACATTTTTTATATTTCATTCAATGTTTTCCTTTTTTCGATATTAAAAAAAAATCACTCAATAAAGAAAATTAAAATATAATAAATCAAAAATTCATGTATTTCTTTAAGATATTTAAAAAAAAAAAAAATGGAAATTTGGTCGAGCGATTAAGTTCTAATTGGTCAAAATCCATGAATGAAATGTTAGTTTTTTGCATATACGGTAGCACATGTTAATCACTTTGTAGTTGAAATGAAATATGTCAAAAATACAAAAGGGAGATAAGGCTGGATAGCATAAATACAAAGGGAGACAACTGAAACTGATTCACGTTCTTTTACACAAAAAACGTGTTTTTGTTCGTTATTATTACATTAAATGTTTGTTTATTCATATAGGGTAAATATGAAGAATTACTCCGCCCTCGAAAATTCCTTTAAAATTTCCAATTTTTAGGTTTTCGCGGGCGCTGAAAACGGAAATAACCTTTAAAATTACGGCAAACGAGTAGTTTCCAAGTTATGAAGAAATGTTAGTGGTCAAAAAGTGGAGGGTCACTTTTCTATAATAATTTAACGTAAAATGGGCATCCACTTTATGGCCACATAGGGGCAACGTACAATGAACACAGTTTAACAGAAAATACTATTCCAATTCAAATTCACCGACTACCCACATGACTCGGAAAACTGGAATGATACACCAGCAGAGCAGCAAGAGGAAAATTCACCCCCACCAGTAGAACCACCTGTTTTGCGACGGTCAGAACATAGTAGAAGACAAGACCACTAGATAAGTTGAATTTGTGATTCTAGAGTTTAGTGAATCTTGATTAAATTTATTTTGCGCATCAGAACTATTAAATTGCACTCCTGGCTGAATTAGTGAGTTTTAACATTGCGAACCTGAACTATTAAACTACATTCCTTGCATTAGTTGTGATCAACCAACCTTCATACATGTGGGGGTCGCCTGGCCTTTTTTTGGTTACTGACTTCCTCCACAAATAATAAAAATAAAAATAAGAAATCTTATGTGCAACACAAACGGAGGTTTATTTCCGGAATAGAAATAACAAATAATAACAAGTTAAAACATAGTTCTCAATATTTCAGAGTTCTTTTTTTTTAGTTCATATGAAAGGTGGAGAGTCTCTTTTTTGTGTTCTTTGAATGTTCAAATATGTAACATAGACAATATTAATGTTCGTCTGTTAAAAGAGAGTATTAATGCGCGGAGCAGCAGTGGAAATGAAATAATTGATGTTTGCACGCGTGGTAAGTCCTAATGAGAAAGCGTTGAATGAGTCGGAAGAGTTTAAAGAGACGAAAGAATGCTCGAAAGGCTAAGAGACTAAAGAGATAGATTTTGTGTTTGTGCATGTTTATATTTGGTTTGATTGGCTCCAAACGAGCTCTAGAAAATCAGTTTTAAAATGTGTCCTAGGAGGAATTCCATTGGACGGAAGACATCACATGGGGTGCTTTCAACTACGTATGCACCTTTGGTATATAAAGGTCACGCCGGAATTTGCGTGGGTGTCATTTTTCATTTTTTTAACGCGCCGAAACAATCAATTGCACTGCGCGCCTAAATTGTATTTAACGATTTTAAATTTGAATATTAAACTGTGCCAACTGGCACAAATACTCCCCCCAGATTGGAAAAAAAAATTTTTTTTTTTAATATGTAATGTATTCCTTGAAATGTTTCGGCCAGTGGACTTTCCTCCCCGTTTTTGTCGTGGGTTTGGTGTCCTCGTCATTTTCTGCTGGTCTCCCATGTTCTAAGGGAATTTGTTCTGGTGGGGAAATTGTCTGAGGGTATTCCTCAATGTATGCTGGTTTAATTCGGTCGATCGCGATGTTGTCTTTCCTGTCTTTCCGTTGGACAGTAAAATATTTTTCACTTCTGTCCAAAACTTGGTATGGTCCAGTGTAATTTGGACAAAATGGCTTTTTGACTGTATCATTCCTAATAAACACAAATTTGCATGTGTGAAGGTCGTTCGGTATATAGGTTTGTTTGTCAGCCCTCCTGGTGGGGGTAAATTTGAGAGAAGACATTTTGTTCTTTAATTCCGTCACAAATGTAGCCGTGGGTGAAATATCTGTGTATGCATTAAAATACTGTCCAGGTAGTGTGACTACGGATCCAAAAACTAGCTCTGCTGGTGTGCTTTGTAAGTCTTCTTTTATTGTGTTTCGGATCATTAATAGGATTAATGGTAAATTATCTGACCAGTCCGCGTTGTTAAGACTCGTGGCCAAAGAAGTTTTTAGCTGTCTGTGAAAGCGTTCGACGAGGCCGTTTGAGCAAGGGTGATAAGCAGTAGTCTTTATGTGGGTTGTTCCCAACAATTGGTTGAACTCTGCGAAGAGTTTCGATTGAAATTGCGAACCTCTGTCCGTTGTGAGTATTGATGGTACTCCAAAAATTGCTATCCAGTCTTTTAGTATTGTTCCAGCTACTGTCGCTGCCGATGTGTCTTTCACGGGTATGGCTGTTGGCCATCTGCTGAACCTGTCGACTATGGTGAGAATGTGGGTGTGTCCTTTTGAGGGCGGTAATGGCCCCACCAAGTCAACATGGATATTGGTGAACCTGGCATCAGGCGCACTGAAAGTGCCCAGCGGTGACTTCGTGTGCCTGTGTATTTTATTTTTCTGACAGGATACACACGTCTTGGTCCAATTTCGAATATCTGCATTCATATTCGGCCAAACAAAGCGGTCTGTTATTATTTTTACGGTGGCTAGTTTGCCTGGATGCGACACATTGTGAAAATGTAGAAAAACATGTCGTCTGATGCTTGGCGGTATGTATGGACGCGGTTGTTCTTCTGCTGTATCACAATAAAGTGTTGTTACACTAAAAGGTACGGGCATTTCCTTCAGTTGCAAAGACGTTTTCTGTTGTACGTCAGTGAGTGTCTTGTCCGTCTTCTGTTCTTGTGCAATTAATTCCATAGTTAACGAACTGGAATTTAGTGAAGTTATTGCAGCTCGTGATAATGCGTCCGCCACGATGTTTTCTTGCCCCTTGACGTATCTGATGTCTGTGGAAAATTGGGCAATATAATCAAGGTGTCTGATTTCTCTTGGACCATATTTATCTACATGCGTATGCAGTGCATATGTTAACGGTTTATGGTCAGTGTAAATACAGAAGTTTCTTCCTTCTAACAGATGTCTAAAATGTTTAATTGACAAATTGCTAATAGTTCCCTTGAAAAGGTACTGTACTTTGTCTGTGTCTTGCTCAGTTTGGCTGAGAAAAACGATATAGGGGTCATTGTATCCCCTGTCAGTTGATGTATAACTGCTCCTACAGCTATGTCTGACGCGTCTGTTGTAAGTGTAAGCTTCGATTCTTCGCTGTCTTTAATATAATTCAATTTTGTGAAATTGACTAAGGCAGTTTTAGCTTGATGGAAAGCTTTTAAAGCTGATCCGTCCAGTTTTAATTGTTGGTTTTTCGTTTTGTTCTTCAATAATGACGTTAACGGTGCAAGGATTGTGGAACAGTTGGGTAAAAATCGTCTGTAGTAATTAATTATACCTATGAAGCGACGAACTTGTCTAACAGACGTAGGTTGTGGAAAATCCGTAATGGCGCTTACTTTTTCGGGTAATGATGATATACCATCCTTATCAATTGAATGTCCAAGGAAGTTTACTTCTTGCTGACTGAAAATACATTTGTCCAAATTTATTTTTAAACCGTAATGGGACAGTTTTTGAAAAACTTGTTCCAAGTGTTGTTTATGTTCGTCGAGGTTTCTACTAGCAATTAGGACATCGTCCACGTAAGCGAATACGAATGGAAGGTCCCTAAAAACCTCGTCTATTAACCTTTGGAAGGTTTGACAAGCGTTCCTAAGTCCGAATGGCATTCTGACGAATTCGTAAAATCCAAATGGTGTGGTCAGTGCTGTTTTGTGGATATCTTCATCCGCCACCGGTATTTGGTAATACGCTTTTACTAAATCCAGTTTGGAAAATACCGTGGCATTTTGCAGTCCGATTGCAAAATCGTGAATGTGTGGGATAGGTTATCTATCCGGTACAGTTTGTGCATTTAATCTCCTGAAATCGCCGCATGGACGCCATGTTGTCGCGTCTGCTTTCTGTACCATGTGTAGAGGAGATGACCACGCACTTTTGGAAGGTCGGATAATTCCTTGTTGCAACATGCGTTGAAATTCGTCTTTTGCGATCTTGTACTTATCCGGCTTCAGACGTCTGGGGGTGGCGTAGACTGGTTGTCTATTCGTTTTAATATAATGCTTTGCATTATGTTTAATATTATCCGTGACTTTGAATGGCTGAGTAAGTTGTGGGTATTTTTGAAACAGCCGACGAATGTACGTCTCTTCAGGTAAGGCAGAACTAATCCCAGTAGACTGGTATCTTGTGGTGATACCTTTAATTACGATTTTTGTTTGGTTATCAGTCAGTGTGCGACTAGTCATGTCTACCGATAGATTAAACCGTGCTAGGAAATCTGCTCCTAATATTGGTGTCGTCACATTGGCTATGGTAAAAATCAACGGAAATGTGCGGCACAGGCCGAGATTGACGTCTAAATATTTTTCACCGCATGTCGGTATTTGTGTGCCATTAGCTGCTTGGAGGTGGTAAGGCTATGGAATAGCTTTTTGTTTACGTAGAGGTGGTATCACGCTGATTTCAGCTCCAGTGTCTATTAAGAAATTATATCCATGATTATTATCATGAATAAAAAATAAACGACCTTTAGTGGAAAATCCAGCGACAGTCGTCGTCTCTACTGGCCGGAATATTCGTTTCCCTGATTCTTGTTTTTAAAAGAACAAGGATAAGTGCAACGCCGAGCTTGTGTGCCGAATTTTTTGTGGTAAAAACAGATTTTGTTCGCTCGTTCCCGTGTATTGCTTCGACCTCTACTAAGACTTCGTTTTCGGTAGTCCGATCGTTTATTAAATGAGTAACGATGGTTTATTTGTATTAATTCCTGCACTTGTCGAGTGAGATTTTCGACCGTCATTTTTAGTCCCGATATATCGTCGTCGCACGTCTGTTTCTGCTGTGCTTGTGCTGAGTTTACTTTGCGGTGCCTCAGATTTTCATGGATTCGATCTGCCATATCGGCGAGTTTTTCAATATTTGTCTCTTCCGTTGTGGGTGCTAGGATTTGTACTGTTGTGTCTAGAAGTTTATCCAGCCACAGACTTCTCATTATATTTTCGGACATTTTGTTGTCCCCTAGCAATGTACGCATGTATCGCAAAAGTTGTGACGGGGTGCGATCTCCCAATTCTACTTGGGTGAAAAGATTGCGTAACCTTGTTTCGTTTGAAAAGCCTGTCCGTCGTAAGATGGCCTTCTTAAGTTCGTCATATGGGTTGTCTTCAGGCACATTCTCCAATAAATCCGCCACCTCTTCGACGACGTTTGCCGGGAGTTTTTCCACCAAGTAACAGTATTTGGTTCGTTGAGACGTTATCCGCTTTGCGTCGAAAAGGGCCTGGATTTGGATAAACCAGGTCTTTATGTTGGTAGGATTAAATGCTGGTATATTTACCGTTAACGTTGCCAGAGGGTTTTCAACACAGGAAGGTTCCATGTTTGCTTTCTTCGCTCGAAAGTGATTTCAAAGCCTTTAAACTGTCAACTGACTTTTTCCGATGACGCGGAGCTTGAAATTGTGGTCGAAAAAAAATTGTCGCTTTTTCAGCTGAGTCATGGTTGTTTAATAGTTTATAAGATTCCGTTGTGCATATGATTTCTGCGTCGGGTCACCAACTTGGGGGGGTCGCCTGGCCTTTTTTTGGTTACTGACTTCCTCCACAAATAATAAAAATAAAAATAAGAAATCTTATGTGCAACACAAACGGAGGTTTATTTCCGGAATAGAAATAACAAATAATAACAAGTTAAAACATAGTTCTCAATATTTCAGAGTTCTTTATTTTGAGTTCATATGAAAGGTGGAGAGTCTCTTTTTTGTGTTCTTTGAATGTTCAAATATGTAACATAGACAATATTAATGTTCGTCTGTTAAAAGAGAGTATTAATGCGCGGAGCAGTGGAAATGAAATAATTGATGTTTGCACGCGTGGTAAGTCCTAATGAGAAAGCGTTGAATGAGTCGGAAGAGTTTAAAGAGACGAAAGAATGCTCGAAAGGCTAAGAGACTAAAGAGATAGATTTTGTGTTTGTGCATGTTTATATTTGGTTTGATTGGCTCCAAACGAGCTCTAGAAAATCAGTTTTAAAATGTGTCCTAGGAGGAATTCCATTGGACGGAAGACATCACATGGGGTGCTTTCAACTACGTACGCACCTTTGATATATAAAGGTCACGCCGGAATTTGCGTGGGTGTCATTTTTCATTTTTTTAACGCGCCAAAACAATCAATTGCACTGCGCGCCTAAATTGTATTTAACGATTTTAAATTTGAATATTAAACTGTGCCAACTGGCACATACACTAATACTTGAATTAACTTTCCGTCCACGGCAGGAACTTTCTAATTTAATGTATTTATTTGCTTCCCCTCCAAAGCAAATTAGGCACAAGGCCGTTTTTAATGTGGGGTAAAAACCAGCTCCCCTAAAAGTAGGCAAAAAGGGGGCACTCTGGTTACCAAAAATAATAATTGTCCCAGTATAGAGGGTTTCCCCTCCATTGACTGGTACAAATTATTTTAAGTGCAGCATCTGCAGAACAAATACTACACTTTGATCCCGGCCCGAAGAATGTTGTATTGTGTTTCGAATGGATACGAAACTTCCCAATAGCACTCTTCCTGACGAAGTGCTAGCTCTGTATACTACTCCAGTAGTGTCCGCCATGTTACTTTATAGTGTTGACGTTGGACCCGACGTATCGTTCTTTTGTCCGAATAAAAACCTTATTTAAAGGGTATACAGTATTTGTTTTACTTACAACAGTAATGAAAATAGCCAAAACTTACGGAAAACGATGAGAGAGAAATTAATGATTAAATGGAATAGTTTTTGAAGAAATTAGAAATGTTAACTATTTCCCTTATGTTTACGTCACATGTCACGTGACCAAAGAAACAGCTGAAACCATTTTTTCGTGTAATCATTGAAGATCGAAATAATTTTGACATGACAATCAGGCAGATAACATTGGTTATTGTTGTGATTGACAAAAAATGTAAGGAATTATCATTTTTTTTTCGAATAAACATCTTTGGCTGGCCGATTTCACTACAATAATGTAAAGCAAAGCACACCCTTTTTATTGGCAGACCTGTACAATGAAAAACCTCATATATTTTTTGGCACTCTGGCATAATTTGACCCAGATCTCCGGGATTTCTCATCAATTATGATTCGGCCTTGACCGGCGGTTACCGGAGAAGCCAAGCAAAATAACAGATGCAGACGAATTTCAAAACAAACAAACCGGGGGGGGGGGGATAGAAATACGATTAATATAAAAAACAAAAACCTACTGCAAATTAACTGAATATATTTTAGGAAATTTCCCTAATAAAATAAAATAACACAATTCTATGAACAATGACAAACAACTTCTTCAACTTAACAAGGGAAAGGTTTATTTGCAAAGCGTACTGAAGGAAGAAAGTAGAGTCGGGTCTCCACTGCCTTACGAGGTAGTTACAACCCGCGGCTGTCGTCAATACCTTTAGTAGGAGCAGCGAAGAGAACAGGCGTCTAGCACCGACGAAGGCTGGTAGCGTAAGAGAGAGTTTTCTTCTGGGACCGGAAGCTGTCTGGTCCCTAGGGGTCAATTTGTATTCGTGCGCAAGTCCTCAGATTGGACAGTCTAGCGCCTCATCACTCACTCAGAGGAAGCGAATGCGCGAGAAGAAAAGGGGTCCATTTGTGTCTGCTACATAACCCCCTGCTTAGGCTGAAAGCCGACAGAGAGAAAGGTAGCATAACAAATAGCAGAAAGAAAAATACAATAAGAAATGTCCGTCTCTTTAGGTTATTTTCTTGCAGAAAAAAAATGTTCTTACTTTTCTGTGAAAAGTTGGAATATTTGCAGAAAACGTTCTGCTCTAAAAAGGAGAGAAGAAAAAATGTTCTTTTTCAACAGAAATACACTGTTTTGCAAAGTCTCTTCGGCCAATGTACCCGTCGACCACTACGTGTAGTGGTCACATAATTGTTCTCACGTGGAACATTTACCTCAGGTGTATGATTATGCTGTGTGTATGTTGGAGGAATGTGTGGCTCAGGTGTTAATGTGTCCAGAAAGGCTCTTTTTACCCTATCTACCGATACTGTCTCTTTTTTACCACTAATGTCTAGGATAAAAGTTTTATCAGTGCGTGAAAGCACGCGATAAGGGCCAGTGTAAGGTGGAGTTAGGGGGGCTTTTACTGCGTCCTTTCTAAGGAACACGTGAGTCCATGTCGCTATGTCCTTCGGAACCAAAGATTTAATGGTCTGCTCCCTAGGGTGCATCGGCGGTAGCTTACTGAGATAAGCTCGTAGTCTGTTGACATATAGAGCTGTGTCAGTTGATATATCCTCTATCGGGGTCAGCATCTGACCTGGCAACGATAGAGGTGCTCCATAGACCAGTTCGGCTGCGGAATATCCCAGGTCCTCCTTGATTGATGCCCGACAGCGAAGAAGGATGACCGGTATGTACTCGCTCCATCGCTGTTGATCAGGGTAAGCGCGTAATGCAGCTTTCAATTGGCGATGGAAGCGTTCTATCATCCCATTTGAAGCAGGGTGATAGCTTGTTGTCCGAATGCGAGTGATCCCGAGGATCTTGGACAGTTCCCGGAATAGGTGGGATTCGAATTGTGCACCACGATCAGTGGTGATTGTAGTGGGAACTCCGTAGCGCGATATCCAGCCTGATATAAGGGCTCGCGCTACAGATTCAGCCGAAATGTCACTAAGTGGGATGGCTTCTGGCCACCGTGTGAAACGGTCTATGCAGGTCAGGAGATAAGTGAATCCCTGACTGACCGGCCATGGTCCAACCAAGTCAATGTGAACATGGCTAAACCGAGCGTCTGGGGTGCTGAATGTTCCAAGGGGTGCGCGGATATGCTCGTGCACCTTTGATTTTTGGCAGGATACACAGGAACGTGACCAAGCAATGATGTCACGCCTCATGTTAGGCCAGAAAAATCTAGCTGTAATCAGCTTTACTGTGGCTTTGCGTCCGGGGTGTGCCAGGTTGTGTAGAGTGTCGAAAACAACTCTACGGTGGGTCGTTGGAACGAATGGTCGAGGTGAATCCGTTGAGGTGTCACAGATGATCTGCGTGTCAGAAGTAGGCACGGGCAGATATGCGAATTTGCAAGTCCCGAATTCAGGTGACGATGGATCCAACGTGTCCAGACTTGGCTGGTCTAAGGCCATCTGTTGCAAATCGATATCCGATGGTGAGGACAGAGAATTGATGGGCAGGCGAGACAATGCGTCTGCTGCTGCGTTCTGCTCACCCGCGATATGTCGGATATCACTAGTAAACTGCGAAACAAAGTCCAAATGACGTGTTTCGCGGGGAGAATATTTGTCCGGCTTAGCACGCAGTGCGTATGTAAGCGGACGGTGATCGGTGTAGATCACAAATTGTCGGCCCTCGAGTGAATGTTGGAAGTGTTTCACTGCGAGGTACATTGCCAGTAGTTCGCGGCCAAACGTGCTGTAACGTTGTTCGGCCGGTTTCAGCTGTCGCGAAAAGTATGCTAGAGGTTGTAACTGTTGTTGGTGCTGCTGTTGCAGCACTGCACCTACAGCTGTGCCCGATGCATCAACGACCAGTGAAAACTGGGCATCGGGTACAGGATGTGCCAGCAAAGATGTCGTCGCTAGTTTATTTTTCACTTCAGCAAATGCTCTAAGTTGGATCTCATTAAGTGAGATCTGCTCGTTTTTCTTCTTCCTGTTACGTAACAGGTCGGAAAGAGGAGCTAAGAGATCCGCACAGTGTGGGATAAAGCGTCTGTAGTAATTCAACAGACCAAGGAAGTGCCTAAGTTGGCGAAGTGAAGTGGGCGGTTGAAGGTCTTGTAGAGCCTTCACCTTTTCCGGCAACGGAGATATACCGTCTGGGCTGATAATGTGGCCCAGGAAAACTAGTGACGTAACACCGAAAACACATTTACCAGGGTTAATCCTCACTTGGTATTGCTGAAACCGTTCAAAAAGTAGGCGGAGGTGAGTGACGTGTTCCTCAGGTGAGGCACTAGCCACGAGAATGTCATCTATATAGTTATAGACGAAATCTAAATCACGCACTACTTCATCCATAAAGCGCTGAAAAGTACTGGCAGCGTTACGTAGGCCGAAAGGCATAGTAAGAAATTCAAACGCTCCAAATGGGGTTGTAACCGCAGTCTTGGGTATGTCGGCCGGATTCACCGGGATCTGATGGTAAGCCTTAACCAGATCTAGCTTAGAGAAAGTCTTACAGCCATGCAGAGAGGAAGCGAAGTCCTGAATATGCGGGATTGGGTAACGATCAGGTACCGTCATGGCATTGAGTCGTCTATAGTCCCCAGTTGGATGCCAATCTCCGTCTCGTTTTGGAACCATATGCAGAGGGGAAGCCCAAGGACTGGACGAGGGGCGTATAATTCCCAACTGTAGCATATGATTAAATTCTGCCTTCGCTGCTTTAAGTTTATCCACAGGAAGGCGACGAGGGCGTGAGAACACAGGAGCACCTGTGGTCTCAATATGATGTTTTGTGGTGTGCGTGGGTTTGCTCACCACAAAATTTAAATTGGTTAACTCCGGGTAGGAGTGTAGCACCTCATGGTATGGGTCATTTGCAGCGGCAATGAAAAATACCGGGCTGATAGATGGGGCATTAGATAACGAGCCAGGGACGGAAAGTTCCGTGCTAGCGTCTATCAGCCGGCGTCTGCGCATGTCGACCATTAAATTAAAATTATGCAAGAAATCCGCGCCTAGTATGGGGTACGGTAGATCTGCTACAGTGAAAACCCACGTAAAGTCTCTCCGTAAATTCAAGTCCAGAGAACGTGAAATTTGACCGTACGTGGGGATAGGTGAATGGTTCACCGCTTGCAGTGTTATCAATGACACTGGTGGCCTTTCTTTAAGTAGCCTAAGTGGCCATATACTACAAACAGCGCCAGTGTCTACCAAGCAACGTGCTTGAGATTTTACGTCAGTGACGAAATAGGCACGGTTATTTGCATTTTGTGGAAAGTTTGCCGTGCTCGTCTTTCCACAATTTAGTTTCCCTGGTTGTTAAAAGTGCAGGGCATTTTACAATTCCGTGCTTCAGCGCCATAGCGACTATGATAAAAACATAGTCCCGGCATGTTTGCACGGCGACGGTGGTGCGGGGAAGATGAGCGGCTTTTGTAGCGGCGTCTGGGTGAGTGCGACCTGCCCATATTGAGCTTGCTCACCTCTCTAGTGAGGCGTTCGATGGCCGTTAGTATAGCCACCGATGTAGCATCCTGTCTTACATTTGCGGTGCCTGCGGGTACCTCAGCAGGCTGTTGTGGAATCCCCGCGGTGGTAGGCCCCCTCACAAAGTCCATGACCTTGTCCGCCGATGCTGCTACTACATCGACGGTGTGTTTTTCAAACATTGGCGCAAGTATGGCCTTTACCTGCGCCGGCAGCCTTGAGAAAAAGAGCTGCTTAATTAAGGCACTGTCAGGAGGGACGTCCTCTGCCAGTTCCCTCATTCTACGGAGTAGTTCCGTCGGCCTGCGGTCACCTAAGTGCTCGTCATGGACCAGCGTTTGAAAACGCTTTTCCGCCGACACGGACGTCCGTAGTAGCACCTCCCGTTTTATGCTATCGTAAGTGGAGTTTAACGGGGTGTCCGTTATTAAGTCCTTGACCGCAGGAGTCAATGACGCGGGGAAGGCACTGAATAAAATGTGCAGCTTCGTTTGCTCTGACACGTTGTTCGCCGCAAAATAAGACTCGAGTTGAGCAAACCAAACCCGGACGTCCCCAGCGAAGGCAGGCAACGTTGTCATCGTCACTACCGAAAGTAGATACCAAATATTTTTAAAAAAATATATATATATAATGTATCCGAAATCTGAAAGGACGCCGAATATGGACCACGTGGAGAAGAAAGGAGAAATATGGAGAAAATCTTTAAACAGAGACAATACAAAAAAAAAAATTTAACAGGCTAAATGGGGGAGGAGAAGAAAGAAACAAAATTACCATGAAATAAAGCTAAAACAAAATTATATCAGGAAGAGCCGTGAAGCAAAAAAAAAAATGTGGACAATATGGTTTTTTTTTTTTTTTTTTTTTTATAAATGTGTGTGAACCTGAAGATAAATGAACTCTTTAAGTACTTACATTTTGGCCGAAGAGTGCTAATGCGGAAAAACTTCGTGAAAGTTCTTTTTTTTTTTTTTTTTTTTTTGTTGTTGAGTTTTTTCTTTTTCGTACACCAAGAAAGTGTCACCTCTTTTTGTAGGTTGGCGTTCTTTTTTTTATGTGTAGCCCGCCGTTGTGAAAGAAAAGGGTGTTTTTTCTTTGTTTTGTTTGTTTGTTTTTTTTTTGTATGCTCCTTAGTTTATAATATATATATATATATATATATATATATATATATATAACGGGAAAAAAAACGATAAGGAAGAGAGGGAAATAACGTCTTTTTTTTTTTTTTTAAGTTTTAAATGTGCTCTCCCGAATCCGTTGTCTGTTTATGTGTGTGGTTGGAAACCATGTGCTGGTTTTTAAAATGCGCGCCTTACCCTGTTAAAAAGCGAAAGAAGTGTCTGTTCGGAAATGTGTTATCACGACGGAGTCACCATTTTAGGAAATTTCCCTAATAAAATAAAATAACACAATTCTATGAACAATGACAAACAACTTCTTCAACTTAACAAGGGAAAGGTTTATTTGCAAAGCGTACTGAAGGAAGAAAGTAGAGTCGGGTCTCCACTGCCTTACGAGGTAGTTACAACCCGCGGCTGTCGTCAATACCTTTAGTAGGAGCAGCGAAGAGAACAGGCGTCTAGCACCGACGAAGGCTGGTAGCGTAAGAGAGAGTTTTCTTCTGGGACCGGAAGCTGTCTGGTCCCTAGGGGTCAATTTGTATTCGTGCGCAAGTCCTCAGATTGGACAGTCTAGCGCCTCATCACTCACTCAGAGGAAGCGAATGCGCGAGAAGAAAAGGGGTCCATTTGTGTCTGCTACAATATATATATATATATATATATATATATATATATATATATATATATATATATATATATATATATATTCCAGAAAAGTCGCATTTTGTATTGTTTATTTACTTTTTTATTTCGCAATTGTTTATTAAAAAATTGATATCTTTTTTTTTTACCGCAAATTGTTAGGCGAAAGTTTTTTCCAAGAAAACTTATATTTATTTTAAGAAAATTGGCAGTAAACGTTTCTCTTTGCAAATAGATTTTTTTTATTATAAGAAAAGATTAATGTTTTTTATGAAAATTGTAAATTGTTAGGTGAAAGTACAGAAAAAAAATTTTCTTTCAAGAAAATGTGCAAATTATTTTTGTTAACCAATTCAATAATTAAATTTTTTAAGGGGTGCTCAATTTCTAACAAAAAGTTCTAATAAATCTATCCCCCTTATTGGAAACACGGAATCAAATTATTGCCCGTATGGTTGAGAGAGGATCTTTCGGATCTTTTGTTTGTTTTTTGGGGGCGGGGCGAGATCCCCCCCCTTAAGTCCCCCTCTAAATTCCACAATTTTCACTTTTTGTTTTTACTTTATTCCTGTTATTACAGACTTAAGTTACAGATTATAAAAAATTTGAAAGAACATTTTTATAACTTCACGTGAGGCTTCAATTTTCAATAAATTTCGCATTCAATTTAGTACAACGTTATAATTGAAAAATGAACTCGCACGTGAAAAGTTACTTAAAATTTTTCTTTCAATTTTTTTTTATAAACTAAAACTTAAGTATGTAATCGATGATATTAACAGAAAAATTTTGTTTTTGTTTTTTTAAGTGAAACTTGTGGAATTTAGGTGGGCAATCTCGCTAACGTCCGCCTTTTTTTTTTCAATATTTTAAGCAGATTATTATTGATTTGACCCTCAGCTACCAGAGTTTTAGGGGTCGCTCAGTTTCTAATATAACGTAAGTAGATCTAGATGTTTATACCTTAGGGTAAAACTTGCAGAATATGGGCTGTTTTAGGGTTGTTGTTAAAATGGAACGGAAATTTAAATTTAAGTTAAGGATTCTGTTTGCTATTTGCGAAAACTGATGGGAACCAAGCCGCTGCTCAGCTAGTTTGGACTTGACAAACTAAGCATACAACTCTCTCGCGTTCTTTATTACTTTTTTGCAGTCGTTTCTGGCGTTCCTGAAAACCGCTTTTATCTCAATACATCTATTACGTTGGAAGCAATAGGAAAAGTGATTTCTGTGCGCAATGGCAGCAGTACATTCTGGAGAGAACCATGGCTGGCTGTTAGGTTTTTGCTGGAACTTTTTCAAGTAGATCTGTTATAAATGTACGGAAGCTATCCCAGTCAGCCATAGAGTATCGATATACTGTACAATGGAGAGGTACGTCTGAGGCCATATTACATTTAATGTTATCTTAACTAATACAATGGAAGATCCCAGTGGAGACAGAACGGAAGATGAACATAACTCAGGGCAAGTTGTGAGAAAAAGGTCTACAAGACTGGCTTATTGGCAGTGTCGGACACACGAGTGGATTCGTGAATAATTTGAGGTCAGAAGGAATAAAAATAAATCGTGACAGAACATCTCTTCCTCATCGGTCTTTTTTGAGTTAAAGAAATTATCCAGTTGAAAAATTACTTTAACAACTTATCCCCTTTAAAACATTTTAATAACTTATCCCCTTTAAAACATTTTAACAACTTATCCCCTTTAAAACATTTTAACAACCTATCCCCTTTAAAACATTTTAACAACCTATCCCCTTTAAAACATTTTAACAACTTATCCCCTTTAAAACATTTTAACAACTTATCCCCTTTAAAACATTTTAACAACCTATCCCCTTTAAAACATGTTAACAACTTATCCCCTTTAAAACATTTTAACAACTTATCCCCTTTAAAACATTTTAACAACTTATCCCCTTTAAAACATTTTAAGAACTTATCCCCCTTCCCAAAACCGAACAATCCACCAAACTATTTGATGCCGTTTGTGTAAATGTCCAGCTGCTTGCCAGCTCATCTAATAATGGTCAACTTCCTATATATATATATATATATATATATATATATATATATATATATATATATATATATATATATATATATATATATGAACAAAATTCAAACCATTCAACTAATACAAATCAGCAAATTAATATTAATACCAGACCTCGACCTTTTAATAAAGTACATACATATATCAGCGCTACTTCAACATTAATTAAGAAAAGAATATCAAACCACATTTCTTCTTTTAACAAACATAATACTAATAATAACCAAGGAACTTCTCTAACCACTTTAATTGCCAGCTCATCTAATAATGGTCAACTTCCTATATATATATATATGCATGCCAAAACGTATTTTAGCTCAACTAATCTAGCAATAGTTATTGAAAAACAGAAACACAAGATTTAATGACAAATCACTTGTATGCATGGTAAAATAGGATAATTTTAGATAAACCATTTAATGAATAATTAAAATAATTGAAAACATTTTTTCTTGTAACATTTTGTCGACTATATTTCACGTTTTCATTCATTTATCAAAGAAGTGGTTATGAAATTATTTAACAGTTCTTTGTCGCTAGTGAATAAATATAATGTTTTGTTATTGTTATATCTCTGTTAAAGGGATACAAAGCAAGATAGAACATCAAAATAAAGTAACATGTATTGAAAAGCATATGATAGGTGGGTTGTTCGTCGTAACTGACGAACGACCTAGGTTGGTTCACCGGATATCAACTGAAACTTTACAGATTTGTTTTCCGCTATTTATTGAGACCGGAATAGTTGATTTGTAGGTAACATAATAGTCAATCCTCAGTCACAGGACCAAAGTGTGACTAACTGTGTCCCGGAAGTCAGCAAGATATCTCAGCTTGGTAGGACCCGTTAATCGATTTGGTTTGTCTGAATTTCAAGATTGGGTTTATATGTCGCCACTTCGTCGATCTGTCAGCTAGAAAGAAAGCAATTTCATGCACACAAAAGAAAGAACAAACTCATTTCTCTATTCTACTGATTAAATTTAAAATAAGATATGCAAATATATAGTTATATACAATTCTCCGTAGTTCAATGTTGATTTTAACAGACTTCGCTGATTCAATGGGCTGATTTCTCTCTTTGCGATAATCAGGTGTCACGGGGAATGACAGTTAGCCGGTTTACAATCTATTTTTGTTGTGGCTATCCGACTCCTAATTTGTGTTGGAAAGTATTTATCAATAATCCTTAGTTTTTTAGGGCCGTCTATGAGATATACAGGCCCCTAATTTTGGGGCATGTAAACAATTTCCGAGCATGTAACATCACCAAGTTTTAATGTGGTGCTTATGGCTTCTATGATGGGCAAGTTGTTGTTGTATACAGCACGTAATCGATGCCTAGTGCATAATAGATGTTTAAAAGTGCACCGAGATCAATATCAATATATCTCCAGCTATTCTGGTTTGGGCCCCAGTATCTGCCGGTGCAGTCGAGTGGATCGTGGTTTTACCTCAGTATACATCAATTGTCCAAGGTGCCTGTGAGCAATCGTGTTTAATGTGACTAATATTAACGAATGGGGTGGCTCTGGTCGTCCTGGAAGCACGTGGGTGAGTATGAATACCTTTTAAACCCATAGCCTCCCCTTTACAGCTAAATTGTTAATGCCTCATACAGTTTACACATTTTGACATGCAACAACTACTGAAAATGTTTAACCCACGTGAACCCCCACCAAAACAGACCGGAATTTATGTGGCAATGTTCATGATGTAAATACAACAGCAGCAGTTCGCCATGCAATTAATTGATTTTTATTAGATGTCGAAAGTAAATAACGAAGGGGTATATTGTTCATAAAAAATGGCATACTTTTAAAAAAATTCAAACTAATATATATTTCTTTATTTTCCATAAATATATATATCACACAAAAAATATGCATTTACAAATACGAAAATATATTTATCATTTGCAGATATTAAATTACTGTGCTATTAAGACATTCTAGAGAAAAGAATTTAATGTGAATTGAGCAGTAATAAATACAAAAGATGCTTTTAGCTTATAACTGAAATTACAAATTCAAACAAAAGTTATTTAAATGAAATTATATTTACAAAGTATACAAGAATTGGATATGCATATAACTTTAATTAAATATGTGAAATATTTCATATATACAAAAGGCGAATTTATATATATATATATATATATATATATATATATATATATATATATATAAAAAAAAATTCGTATTCTTTTCTGTTTGTTTGTGTATTTATTCACAATTTGGTTTATATATACAGAAGGTCCATTACTTTAATGTTTCATTTAATCCTATATATGGTATGGTTCTTTTAAAATATATGATTAAGAAGTCACTCCATTTGCATATTAAGAAAAATCAATTTTATTAAATAGCTGTATGAGGGGCGTGCAATAAGTAATGCCCCTGACCCACTTCCCATAGCAGTAGAGCAACGAAACTTGGCACAGTTATTAGTCTTTCTCGACATAGGAACCAGCCAGAGTTATGCATTTCTCCCAGCTCTGGAGACCGTTTTTGTAGAACACCCCAGGTTGGTCCTCCAACCATGACGCGACTTCAGAAATCAAGGCTACATCATCTGGGAAACGCTTTCCTTTCAAAAACAACTTCATGGCTGGAAGGAGGAGAAAGTCAGAGGGTACAAGGTCAGGAGAATAGGAAGGATGGGGGAGGATTTCATAAGCACACGCCCGTGCTTCTGATTTGGCGACATGCGAGTTGAGGACCGGAGAGTTGTCCTGCAGAAGGAGGGTACCTTTGCTTATCTTGCCCCACCTCTTGATTTTGATAGCTTCCCTTAATTTCCTCAAAAGTGAAGCATAATAGGCTCTTATAATTGTGGTATCCTTTGCCAGGAAATCTGTCATCACTACTCCGTCCTAGTCCCAGAAGACTGTGAGCATGACCTTGCCAGCAGAGGGCTGCACTCTTGCCTTCTTTGGAGGTAGTGAGTCCAAGTGCTTCCACTGCATTGACTGGGCTTTGGTCTCTTGGATCATAGTGATGGACCCAGGTTTCATCCTGTGTAATCAGTCTTTCGAAAAACTTTGACTCATCTTCTCGGCATATCTCCAAATTCATCCTCGAGGACTCGACGCATTCTTGCTTCTGGAATGGTGTGAGCAGCCTGGGAATCCATCGGGCAGACACCTTATACATACGCAAATGGTAATGAATGATAGTTTCCACAGACCCTGAACTAATCTTGACATCTTGGGCTATTTGGCGAATAGTAATGCGCCAATCTTCCAAAATGGCAACCTCATCTTGACGGACAGATACCTCATCAATGGCAGAAGGGGGGCGACCAGGTCTGGGAGCTGTTTCCACAGACTTCCGGTCATGTTTGAATTTAAGATGCCAGCGTTTTACAAGGTCATATAATGGGGCATTATCACCATAAGTTTCTTTCATTTCATCAAAAGTCTCCTGTGGTGTGCGTCCTTTCAAATATAAAAACCGGATCACTGCTTGACATTCAACAGGCTCCATTTCACATCTGACTCAGTTCTATCACTTGTAAAACAGAAACCACAATTAGTTCAGTGCTGTAATTTGCTACATAACCAGGAGAGATATAAATGATTGCACACGCAAAATTTCAACTGGAAGTGGGTCAAGGGCATTACTTATTGCACGCCCCTCGTATGTTAGATAAAGTTTCTAGCGTACTATTTAAGATTGTTATTTCATCAACGTTAAATAATAATTATATTGATAATATATTTAATTTAATTTATTTCGAATTATTATTTCCGACATGGATCTTTTTAGAAACGGGTAGAGTTATCCAACCTTATTAGTTTTTCATTATTTTCCGAAGTTCGAAAGATAAAAAAAAGAAACTCTTCCTCACATAAAATAATTTGGTAATCGCAATAAGTTTCTAGCATGAAAAAATAATTTCGTGTAGACAGAAAGATGTTTTGCTTTATTTTTAAATATTAAAAACTAAATAAATAAATAAATAAAACACTTACAAATAAATGAAAAGAACTTATTTATTTGTTTTTATTATTTTTGAAACGACTATGCAAAATCTTTGAGCGTTCTGGGAATTGTCCCCCCCCCCCAAAAAAAAAGAAACAAGTCGAAAATTTCTTTTATTTACAAAAAAAAGCCAGTAAAGAAAGTGCCTTTACAAAAAACACAAAAACAAGCCAATAAAAGGAATTCCATTTTGTTCTTTAATTTTTCAAATGTGTTAATGTTTATAAACGTTATTATTTCTACAGTGGGCAAAGTTGTTTGCAAATTAGCTTTTCCCTTTATTTGCATTTCAGGTTGGAGTCTGCCTACAGTTATTTTTTTTCAGTCGCTCGCTGCTATTTTTATTGAAACCAAAGTTGTTTTGATTGATTTATTTTAATTTCTTTGGGGGGGGGGCTTCAGCACACGAGCATCAAAAAGTGCTCAATATCTGGAGAATAGCTTCTTTTCTTTGCATAACTTCTACCAAAATGTCTGGTGAAAAGGGTATCATGTAATTTGGGAGGGGGCGATTACATTTACATGTTTTTTCCCCTCTTATTTTTTTAAATTGTTGTGAGAGTATCGACGTTGCCCACGATGGAAATGATTAAAATCCTTAGTATAGCAGGTTTGTTCAAAACGGAACTTCATGTCGACCCAAGCATCGCCAGGTACACATGCTAGTATGTATATAATTTCAATTTAAGATTTAAAAAAGTTTGACAAAAGTTAATTCTATTATTGGTAGCAATTATTATTGCTATCTATCAGCATGTTTATCATTTTCACAAACGATTCTGTATTGAAATGTGTTCATTCTTTAAGCGTAGAGATCTGCATGTTTAAAAAGATTAAAGTCGCTTTTATGTTCCCAAATGTTTTTTGTCCAGAATTCCAGTAAAATGTAAAAATGAATGGACACAAACTTGGCAAGACTAGGATTTTCTTTTGTGTGTGTTCTCATGTGTTTACTTATATTAGAACTGTCTGAAAATGCAGAACCTCAGACATCACAAACATATGGTTTTTCGCTTGATTTATTTTACTTCAGTAAGTTCTCAGAGATCAAGGGACTCCCTCCTCTTTTATAATTTAAATTTATATCCGATGACTCTTTTCAGGATAGATGCTCTTCCCTTTATGGTTGCTACTTGTATTTGATTACAGCTTGGTCTTCCACGAATCGCATCTAAGTATTTCTGAAGATTCTTTTTTATTAAGCCAGTTGCTCCTATCACAACCGGTATAATGTTTATTTATTTCAGAGACCATGTCGTTTCTAAGTCATTTTTTAGGTCCTTGTATTTTATCTTTTCTCATTCAGCTCTTTTAAGGACAAAATCATTTGCGATTGTGACATAGATAATGAGTGCAGTTTTTTTCGTGCTTGCTCCATATCATATCTATTATGTGTTCCCGATTGTTTTTTGTTCCAGAATTCCATATGTAAAAATGAATAGGCACTAACTAGGCAATACTATGATTTCTCTTTTGTATGTATTTTCATGTGTTTTTTTAGATTAGAACTCTCTGAAAATCCGGAAGCACAGACATCACAAACATATGGTTTCTCACCCGTATGTGTTCGGATATGAGTCTTTAAATTAAAATCCTGTGAAAATGCAGATCCACAAATATTACACAAGTATGGTTTCTCTCCTGTATGTGTTCGAATATGTCTTTTTAGAAGTGAACTCTGAGAAAATGCACACCCACAAACATGACAGGAATAAGGTTTTTCTCCTGTGTGCGTTCGCATGTGGTTCTTTAGGGAAGAATTCAGCGAAAATGCATATCCACAAACTTGACAAGAATAAGGTTTTTCTCCTGTGTGTCTAAGCATGTGTTTTTTTAGATGGTCACTCTGAATAAATGCTGATTCACAAAGATGACAAGTATATGGTTTCTCTCCTGTGTGTGTTCGCATGTGTTTTTTTAGAGAAGAAGCCATTGAAAATGCTGATCCACAAACCTGACAAGAATAAGGTTTCTCTCCAGTGTGTGTTCGCATGTGGTTTTTAAGGGTAGAGTTATGGGAAAATGAAGAGCTACAAACATCACAATAGTATGGCTTCTCCCCAGTGTGCATTCGCATGTGATTTTTTAGCTGGCAGCTCTCAAAAAATGTAAATCCACAAACGAGACATGAAAATTGTTTCTCTCCTGTATGTATCCGCATGTGTTTTTTTAGAGAAGAATTCTGAGAAAATGCTGAGTCACAAACCTTGCAAGAATAAGGTTTCTCCCCAGTGTGTGTTCGCATGTGTCTTTTTAGATAAAACCTCTGTGAAAATGCAGACCCACAAACTTGGCAGGAATACGGTTTCTCTACTCTCTTTGTTTTCATGTTTACGTTAGATACTTTAACACTTACAAAAGTGTACTTTGCCGACTCAGTACTGGCATATAATTTTTCAAATTTGTTTTTAACAAAATACAAATACACTGATTCTGTAAATTGATCTGCACATTCTTATGTGTATTTATGTAATTTAACTTAAATAGTATAATGTAGTTTTACAAAGAATATAGCAGCACTTATCTCAAACCAATCACAAGTTTTCTCTCTTTTTTGCCAAACTGGGAAACCATCGCCTTAAATAGAAGTCTTAAATCTGTAAATAAAAACAAAAAAAATAATATCAACAGATCTAAACGAATCTTCTATTATGTAGCCTGTTTTATTGCTTAAATTAAACAAGGTAAAAAGTTACTTTTATTTAACCTTATTCTATTTTTATGAGAATTTTGTAGAAAAATATGTTCAGTATAATTTTTGATTTGTGTAAACGTAATACATTTTTATAAATTAAAAATTTTATTTATTATCTTTCAATTACTTAAACATTACATTTAACTTTCAATATCATTTTTTAAAATCTTTATAGACTTAAAAATAAACAACTTATTTACATAAAATTAAAAATGTTAGTGTTGTCCAAATAAGAAATGTTTTACTAATATGTTAAAACAAAATGCATATCTTTTATTTTATCAATATATTACCACTGACACATAACTTTTTTGTAAATTAAAAGAACATGTTGGCAATTTTCCTAAAAAAAACACAGAAATACGTTTCAACAGCCTTATATTATTTAATCTAAAAGAATTTGCAAAGTGTTTCTCAAGCTTTACATTGAAATTTATGGGGTAATAAAAGTCAGGTAATATTTACATGCATAGGGAATGCAGATTTTTCTAAAAATATTCAACTTAAAGTTATGTCACATTTTGATACTCAAAGAGAGATAAGCCCTACGTTCTAGAAATGAACAAAGATAAATTACAGACCAAGCGAGATTTTGGCTTAGCAATGCATGAACATTGGATACTAGAAATGTGAGTGGGAATAACAATGAATATGATTGGCTAATCTGCAAACTTAACATTACATAACCTGACGATTAAATAGAATGAAACACAAAAATTCTTGCATGCTTAATTGCCATATATACTTTCATAACTTACTACCTTGCTCTACTCACGTATTGAGAACTGTTAACGTAAATACTGTAGATAGATACATAAATTTTAAGTCTCTACATGAAATAATAATGTATGTGTGTATGTACACACACAGGTACATATATATGTATATCTATTTGCGCTATTCTGACTTCTTGTTGTATAATCTATCTGACTCTCTAATGTGAATGCGCCTATTAAATACTCATGTTAATTCCCTGTTGCTTAGCGGAATGCTGCTAATCTATGAAGCTAAATTTTCTTTATGACTTGGTTCAAATCTACTGACCAGCAGTAATTATTACTTCTTACACTGATAATTTCATAAGCATGAAACACAAGTGGGTGTAGTTGTAATTATAATTGTGATTACCAGTTGACGTAAAAATAAACAATGTTTTTTTAATTCTTAGAAACGTTAGACGATCAAGAAAACTGTTTTTCATTCGATATTTTTTATTTGTTTTTACTTAATTATGCGTCATGAAAAATCAGTATTGCCTGATTAAAAACTATACCAGTAGATATTGTCCGTGGCAATAGATAAATAATAATAAAACAACGGAAAACATTGGTGCAATGTAAACATAACACAATCATTAAAAGAAAATTTACATTTTACAAGATTGTGAAGAAAAATTTTCCTATCAAAACTAAAATAATTATTTAATTCATAACACGCTATAATTTATGCAGAAGAAAAAACATTACAATCGATCTCAAAGAAATTAAGAAAATAAAGAATAAATAAACAATGTTGGTTTGTTTTCTATGTCAAACAAAACCTTCACCTCCTGACATGACTACTCCTACTGATAGTCGTCAAGTAGGACAAATTAAAAGTGTGTTGTGTTATGGAGTACTTGAATTCCAATCTTTATGCTGTTACATATAATGCTGGTACTTATTTTTACGTCAGAAAATAAGAGACGGAAATGATGAGGATCAAACAAAATGCTGCTAGATTTCTGATCTGCATATCATTAAGTACCCATCAAGAAACCACGTTGGCTCTATCAGACTATTGTTTAGAATAGCAGTATCTACGGTTGTATTTTGTCAGAGTGTGATTCTACACATGATGAGTTCTATTATGAACAAACAATTTTTGGTTGATCATTTTATGTAAATTTTATAAGTCAAACTAATTCATCGGTTTGTATTTTAAAATATCCAGATGATTCTGTAAATATTACCAACAATTTCTCAATCCCATTGTTCGTGGTAATACATAAATAATAATAAAACGACGGAAAACATCTATATAATGTAAACATAACAATATCATTAAAAGAAAATTTACATTTAACAAGATTGTGAAGAACCAATTTTCTTATCAAAACTTATATAATTTTTTCATCCATAGCATGTTATAATTTCAGCAGAAGAAAAAACATCATAATTGATCTCTAAGAAATTTAAAAAAATAAAGAAATAATAATACAAATTGGTTTCAATTTCTGAAAAACGATTTTGGTTGGTCATTTAATGTTAAATTTTATATGTCAAATTAATTCCTCGGTTTGAAGTTTAAAATATCCAGGTTATTCTGTAATTATTACCAAGCGTAAGGCAGTTACTTTTCTACTCATATGCTTAATATCTGTGTTTTATTTTATTTTAAAGCGATTTTATGCTTTTATACGTTTTAATAAAAGAATTTGCAAAGTGTTTCTTAAGCTTTGCGTTGAAATTTATGGAGTGATAAAAAGTCAGGTAATATTTACATGCATAGGGAATGCAGATTTTTCTAAAATTATTCAACTTAAAGTTATGTCACATTTTGATACTCAAAGAGAGATAAGCCCTACGCTCTAGAAATTAACGAGGATAAATTAAGACCAAGTGAGATTTTGGCTTAGAAATGCACAAACATTGGATACTAGAAATGTGAGTGGGAATAACAATGAATATGATTGGCTAATTAATATTACATAGTCTGGCGAGTAAACAGGAGAATGAAACGCAAAAATTCTTGCATGCTTAATTGTTATATATATTTTTATCACTTACTACCTATTACTATCAAACAAAATGCTGCTAAATTTCTGATCTGCATATCATTAAGTGCCCATCAAAAAAACCATGTTGGCTCTATCAGCCTATTGTTTAGAATAGCAGTATCTACGGTTGTATTTTGTCAGAGTGTGATTCTACACATGATGAGTTCTGTTATGGACAAACGATATTTGGTTGATCATTTTATGTAAATTTTATAAGTAAAACTAATTCCTCGGTTTGTAGTTTAAAATATCCATGCGATTCCGTTAACTATTACCAAGCATAAGACAGTTACTTTTCTACTCATGTGCTTAATATCTGTTTTATTTTATTTTAAAGCCATTTTATGTTTTCATACTGTTTTAGTAAAACAAAAACAAAACTAAGAAAATATATGGCTTGTTTAAAAATAAAATTTTCAAACAAGGAGTGACGACTAGTAGTAACTATATGCGTGATTTTCAATTTACAAGTTTTTAAATATTTGTATGTTAAATAAAATTAGGCGCCATTTTGAATACGCTGTGTTGACAAGATTCAGTAGGCATGAATAACACATAAATAAAAGCACTTTAATCAAAACTGAGTGAACATTTAAGTAGAAAACTATCTTGCTTTGTAACGGTTATTTTTTTACATTTGTGTATATTTGTGTGTGTCTGCTATATTTCTGCAATAAAGTTTACATATAATTACCTGAAAATGTGTTAGCTAATTTTTCTTTTGGTTTTAATTAGCATATTACTAACATTCCAATTACACAAAAATAGATGCAGTTTGATGTTTCTCATTAAATGTAATCAATGTATAAAATTAGCACGATAGAGAATTAGAAAATATGCATATTTTTAGATATATGAATAGTAAGAATACCTAATTTTTTAACACCGAAAAAAAACATGGGTATTACGATGGCTTTATATATATTCACTAGTTTTTAAATATTTGTAATCGAAATTTCATTTAAAATAAAATTAGGCGCTATTTTGAATACATTGTGTCGACAAAATTCAGAAGGAATGAATAAGACATATAAATAAAAGCACTTTAATATACTTTAATCCAAACAGAGTGAATATTTAAGTAGAAAACTATTTCGCTTTTGAAACAGTTATTTTTTTACATTGGTGTATATTTTTGTGTGTGTCTGCTATATTTTTACAACAAAGTTTACATATAATCACCTAAAAATGTATCAGCAAATTATTTTTGTTGCTTTGATTAATAACGCAAACATAAATGCAGTAACGTCATTTATCATTAAATGTAATCTACATATTTATATTTTATGAAATTAGCACGATAGGGCACTTGATAGAAAGCACTATGCATATTTTTAGATATATTAATAGTTAAAATACCTGATTTTAAACACCTATAAAAGCACGGTTATTATGATGGCTAGGGGAACTAGTTTTAAAAACCGATTTATCATAATTTTTTGTGGGTTTCTGACTATTTTTTATTGTATTTGAAAGATTATACACTAAAGGTGATTTCCCAAAGGAAAAAATATTTGTTCACGAAAACAAAAGCTATGAAAATTGGTTTCAGGGCGAGCTAACCTATGCAAAAGAAGATCTACCAATATTGTCAAGGTAGATTACAATAAGGCATTTGACATAGTTCCACATTCATGAATTCTCAAATGTTTGGAAATTTTCGGAAAACCCCCCAACATCTGAACATCTATAACAAATAGCCTGAAGAATGGGAAACCAATTACACTTCAAGAAATGTTGTATTAGGCAAAGTGAAAATTAAGAGAGGGGTCTTCCAGGGTGATAGTCTTTCCCCTCTGCTTTTTATCATCAGCTTGATCCCGTTGACATTTCTTTTACAGAATCTGAAAGCAGCATATGAAATCGGAAAAAGGACTTCCTACAGTCAACCATCTATTATTTATTGATGACCTTAAAGTTTTTTGAAAAGAATGAGAACCAGCTCGATACTTTGATGAACACAATCAGATTGTTTAGTAATGACTAGGGCTGTGACAATAGTCTTTTCATTCTTTGTCTCTCAGGTATATATCAGATACAGTAAGACATGCTTAATAAACTGAGAACCACATCCATCTGTATAAAAACATATAAGATATTAATGGATGTATATTCAAGAGTAAAACAATGAAAAGAATATGCTGTTGTCACCGCTCTAGTAATGGCATATGTGCTATTCTTGTGATGAGAAAAGACAAGCTAGTTCATTCAGATGGTGGTAAACTTCTAACAACAGATCTTATAAAAAATGTTGATAGCCAGAGAGGCTACAAGTATTTGGGATACAGGAAGCAGATAAGATTAAGAACATAGAAATTAAGATAACATGTACCAGCCGAGTACAACAAAAGATTAAGGGTTATTCTTAAATCACACCTCCACAGCCGGAATACAATATATGGCATCAATGCTAGAGCAGTAGCTATCATTCGATATACTGCTGGTATACTTGACTGAAATGTAGATGAATTGAAATGTTTGAACACAAAACACGTAAAATGCTTACAATTTATGAGGTCTTTGCTAAGAAAGGGGTGTATTTACCTAGAAAGGAAGGTGGTCGAGGCTTACTTAGTGTGGAAGATATTGTAAAACCAGAAGGAGAAAATCTAACAAAATATATTTCTGAAAGCCATGAAATTCTTCTACATGAAGTGAGAAGAAAAAAGATAATAATACCTGAGGTGAAGATAAGTCAGAGATTACAAGAGAGAGGGGAAAAATTATATATAAAGAAACTACATGGTGTATTTGTTAAGAATACTGAATTTAGAGATAACAACAGCTGGAATTGGTTGGTCAGAGGAGATCTTAAAAGATCTACTGAGAGTACATTAATAGCAGCTCAGGAATAAGCCACTCGCATTAGGTCCATCAAATACATCACCAAAACTGTAGAATCACCGATGTGCAGAATGTGTAATGAAAAAGAAGAAACATTAGTGCATATTGTATCAGAATGCCCTATGCTAGCTCAACATCAATATAAAAAACAGAGACACGACAAAGTCGTTCCAGTCCTACACCAGAATATATGCAAACTATGGATTTGACCACAATGAGAAGAGGTATGGGCATAAACCAAAAGTTGTTTGGGAAAACAACAATGTTAAACTTCTTGGGAAGGTGCATATACAGACTTACAACGTCCTTGAACACTCCAGACCCGACATAACTTTACTAAATAAAAACAAGAGGACTTGCTCAATCATTGATGTTGGCTGCTCATTTGATACTAGAATGCAGGAGAAAGAAGAAGAAAATGAAAATACCAAGATCTGACATGGGAATTAGTTAGACTCTGGAAATGTAAAGAAATCAAGGTGATCCCTTCGCAATTGGAACAATTAAGACCACAGCAAAAATCAACATAAATGGCTTAATCTGATTGGCAAGACAATTTCTTTTCCAATTTTGCAAAAGGCTTGCCTGTTAATAATATTTGAGAGGATTAAAAGGACCGAACTCTGACGGATAGGCGACTGTGCTTTTGTTCTGTGGTTAGAAGCAAGAAAGACAAGTCTTACCATGGGTGCTAAGCGAGTGAGTTCAGGCGAAGAAAAGGAAGAACAAACATGGCGGCCAGCATTTTTATTTCGTCCATTCTCGCGTAATCTTGTGTGTGCGTGAAGATGGAAACTATAAAATGATGTTCATTTTTCAATGCCGAGAGATTATTCCCGGTCGGGCAGGAGAGAAGGCAACGAGAGTGGAGACAGAGGACTGTAGCGATAATCTTTCTTGAACATTCCTGTTTGTGTATTTGAGGTGACCCTCCCCCATTATACTTCAAGCTATTTTGGCAATGGCCAACGCAGGCTTAAGCAACATGATTAAGCCTTTTAATGGCGATGGTGATGTGGTGGCGTGGCTTAAAAAAGCGGACCTTGTAGCAAGGATTAAGAGGCTGGATGATGTGGCCACAGTAACACCAGTTTCTAGAAGGGAACGCACTGGCCCTCTATTTGGAGTTCAGCGAGCGGAAACAGGGTGGCGTGCTACACAAATTCGCTTAGAGGAGGGGCGAGAAAGGAGTTTGAGCAAGAAGTTGACCGATGGATTGAGGAGGGGATACTGATGCCTTGGACGGATGACGTGGAGTTGGGCATTTTGCCGTTGATGGCTGTTCTGCAAACAACTAAAGGGAAAGTAAGACCGGTCCTGGATTTCCGAGAGCTGAACGGCCACGTTAAGTGCCATACGGGAGGCGACACCGTAGATGTGTGTAGTGAGACCATTAGGGAATGGAGGCAGATGAATGGCGCATCTACGTTGGTAGATCTAAAATCTGCCTATTTACAACTCCATGTTGCCAAGAAGCTCTGGAAATATCAGTTAGTCAAGTACAAAGGCAAAACCTACTGCCTTACACGAGTGGGGTTCGGGTTAAATTCGGCACCCAAGATTATGTCAACTATCCTCAGGAAGATTCTAGAGACAATGGGAAAGGGAGATGGGGTAGTGACCTCATACATAGATGACATTCTGGTGAATGAGACTGTGGTAACTGCCAAGGAGGTGGTGGCTCGTTTGAAGAGGTTCGGGTTGGTCGCCAAAGAGCCGGAAAAATTAGACGGAGGGGCTGCTTTGGGCCTAAAACTGAAACGGCCTAGAATTTTGCAGGAGAAATGAGATCCAACAACTGAAGCAGGAGCTCAACAGACGTGAACTTTTTTCCATATGTGGAAAGTTGATCAGACATTACCCCGTTTCTAGCTGGCTTAGACCAGCATGCAGCTACATAAAGAGACACGCCGAAGGATGAGGATGGAATGATAAGGTGGGAGAAAGAACGGTCGCCATGATGGAAGAGCTCCTGAAAGAAGCAGAATGGCAAGACCCAGTCCGGGGAACCTGGAACATACCGCGAACATTGGATGGAGTCGTGTGGTGCGATGCGAGCAGCATAGCAACAGGGGTCGTTTTGGAAATTGGAGGAGTAGTTGCAGAAGATGCAGCCTGGTTGAGGAAAAAGAATGACGTCAGCCACATCAATGTGGCGGAATTAGACGCGACAATAAAAGGAGTCAATCTGGCCTTGAAATGGGGACTACGTGACATCTGCATCAAAACAGACTCTGCCACAGTGTTTGCTTGACTAAAGTCTCTCATTTCAAGCGAAAAATGGATAAAAACGAATGGGGCTGCGGAGATGTTAGTGAAGTGCAGGCTTCGGGTGCTGGCTGAGCTGATGCAAGAGTTTTGTTTCAAGCTTCGCATAGACATGGTGGCTTCTGAAAAGAACCGAGCAGATGCTCTCACGAGAGTGAAGAAGAGTTGGCTGTTGCCAAAGAACGATGTTGTTGCTGCATCGGATCTAGATGATGTTGGCGTGCGAGAACTGCACAATTTGCACCATATGGGGGTAAAGAGGACTTGGTACTTAGTGAAAAAAGTCGACCCGAGGATCACCAAGGAGCAAGTGAGGCAAGTGGTCAGGACATGTGACAGATGTCAGTCGATTGATCCTTCTCCAAGCACGCATGAAGCTGGCCAATTGGAGATGAGTGGGACCTGGGAGAGACTGGCATGCGATGTCACCCATTACAGGGGTAGACTTTACCTGACTATGATTGACTGTGGGCCCAGGCGATTTGCCCTATGGAAGAAGCTACGTGGAGGAACAGGCAATGAAATAGCGGCAATCCTTGATGAGGTGTTTTTGGAGCGAGGCCCGTGGAAGAGTTGTTAACCGACAATGGGACGGTATTCAAGTCAGTAGCAGTGACAGAAATACTGAAGAAATGGAAGATCCAACAATTTTTCAGAGCTGCCTACAGACCCAGTGGCAATGGGATCGTGAAGAGAAACCACCGCACCATAAAGGCAGTTGCGGAAAGAGGAGGCACCTCACATAAGCAAGCCGTCTTCTGGTATAACACGTCGCCTAAACTGGGACAAGTACCAGAGACGGTCCCGCAACTGTCAACGTTTGCATATTCCTGGAGACATCCCAGGGTGGAGCCGGCAAGCTGAGAAGTAGAGGCCACAGGGACAATTAAACTCGGGGACGAGGTATGGGTGAAGCCACCGGGGGCGCGCTGCATCACACTATGGAGTAGAGGTCGTGTGACTGGGAGGAACACTAGTAACAACATTGTGGTGGAAGGAGTCCTGAGGCACATTCTCAACGTCAGACCAGTGGAGGGCGAAGCAGTGGAGGGGAGTGTGCAGCCACAGGAGGAGAACGAGACACCTCAGAGGCCAAGTAGAGAGAGTCGATCGCCACAGTGGATGAGAGACTACGAAATGTGATCTTGAGATCAGGGAGGCATGTGGTTAGAAGCAAGAAAGACAAGTCTTACAGCGGATGCTCAGCGAGTGAGTTCAGGTGAAGAAAAGGAAGAACAAACATGGCAGCCCGCATTTTTATTTCATCCGTTCTTGCATAAACTCGTGTTTGCGTGAAGATGGAAACCATAAAACGATGTTCATTTCTCGGTGCTGGGAGATTATTCCCGATCGGGCAGGAGAGAAGGCAACGAGAGTGGAGACAGAGATCTGTAGCGATAATCTTTCTTGAACATTCCGTTTGTGTATTTGAGGTGAACTCCGCCCCCCCCCATTATACTTCATGTTCAAGCAGAGAAAACGGTGAGAGGAGAGGAAAGTCACTCCCTAAAGAAAGTTCCGGCTCAAAGTGAGAAAGAAAGTGAGGCTGAAGGACTCAGCAGTTTAGATAGTCAAGCTGTATTAGAATGTAATACAGTAAAAAGAATTGACATGATGTTCAAGAAAAAATAAATCCAACTAAAAATATTCAAAGGTTGTGACTACTATGGAATAATAATAATAATAATAATAATAATAATAAGTAATAATGACGGAAATAAATAAATGATAATATAACTACTATTACTACTACTAATAATAATATTAATAATACTATTACTACTACTAATAATGAAAAGAAGAAGAAGAAGAATACTATTACTACTACTACTAATACTACTACTACTACTACTACTACTACTAATAATAATAATAATAATAATAATGATAATAATAATAATGTTAATAAACATTTCAAAAAATGAGTTAAACCAAAACCAACCTTTACTACTACTTACAATAATGATAATTAGGGAAAACTATAATTGAAAGACAATATATTCTTCGACCTCTTCTACTACCACTACTACTACTACAACTACTGCTACTTCTACTACTACTACTAATAAGAATAATAATAATAATACGTTTCAATGTCACATTAGTATACGAAAGTAATCACTTTTAAGTCTAAAAAAATATACAATTAACAATTTCTAACAGAACAGAAAAAAAACTGTAACAAAAAAAAAAAAATTAATAAATACCTGATATCAAAGACAGCAAAATTACATTTTAAAACATTGTTATCTACGTTATCTTAGGATCGTAGAACAATTAAAAAAAAATCGATAATTAAACAAAAAATATACCAATCGGTTGAAAATTAAATTTTCAAATGAGTAGCTACAGTTATTAGATGTATGTTTGTTTAATTTTAAATTTTTCAGGTGTTAAATCTATTACATCGATGTTACTCATCGAGTAAAATCGGGCGCACTTTTGAATATGCGTTTGCAAGACTAGGAAGACATCAAGAAAACATGAATAAAAAACGCCTTTTTCTCTGTTGAAAAATTGTTCTACATCTCCTATAGTAATAATAATAATAATAATAATAATATATATATATATATATATATATATATATATATATATATATATATATATATATATTAGGCACCGCCAAAATTGGGGGGGTAGGTCAGTACTTTTTGACGGACCGTCTTTTTAAAAATCTACCAAAAATCAGGTAATTATCCGATCAATACGAAATTTTCAGCGATTATTAGGAGAAGAATGAACTTTATAACAGTGTACTTATTTTTCATAAACGATATTTATATATATTTTTTTTTTTTGCTTACAAAACCCCCCTTGTTTTGAAGTGGGAACAAATATGCTTAAAATAATCATCTGAAACTGAACAAAACATATTGTGTTGTTGTAAGGGACAGAATTATAGATTAAAAAAAAAAAATTGTTTGCATACCTTATTTTGACGTCTGAATATCAGAACTTCGATTGTGTTTAATTATCCCGCTTTTGAGTTTTGAAGTGTGAAATTCGGTGAATATGTTAAGTAAAATAATTAATTTAAGTTAAGCAAAACAAAAAAAAAATTTTTTTAATATTTATACGAAAAAAGCCATTTTAAAATTTTTGATAAATAAATTAACAATTTTTTTTTAGCGAGCCGAATAATGCATGACCATTATTAAACAGGGCATGCTTTGAATAATTGATATAAAAAAAAAAAATTCGATAAATGTTGTGCCCTTTGTGTTAAAAATAGCATCATTTTTTTCGATCCCGTTTGAAAACATTTGCCGCCTTTCGACTACGGTGGACCAAACGCGCTGAAATAATTTTTTTTTATTCTGCTTTAAATTGCCCCCCCCCATTTTGGGGAGTCTGGCCCCCACACACATATACATTAAAAACCAAACTCATACAAATGGTCACCCATCTGGTACTGGCCAGCCTCAGCTTTATAATACATTGAAATTTTCGTCACAGAAAAATAAGTTTTTTTGGCCTGTTTGGTCTTCCATAGTTTTCTTCTTATAATCCGCAAACGTAAACAGAGTCGCTCTCGACTCTACATGAACGCGAAATATCTGGTTACCTATATGAATAAGTGGAATTATTTGAAATTCAGGTACTTATATTATAATATTTTTGCATATTCTCTTAGAAAATCATCCTAAATCTTAGTTAGACAATAAATAAATAAATTAATTATTTCAAAAACCTTTTTTTTTTAAATATTTAAGTACGTTTTTTGTGCAAGACAAAAAATGTCAATTGTTAACTTTTTGGGAAAATTTAACATTTAAAATTTAATTAAAAATAGTAGAAAAAGTTTCACATTATTCTGTTTTCTATATGATAAAATTCAGGGTTTTATCTTTCTGGAAAAAAAAAAGTTACTCAGAAATAATGGATTTTAATAAATGTAATTTAGTTTTAAAAAACAACAAGAACTTGATTTTGCGGCCATTTTTGGCGGTGCCTAATATATATATATATATATATATATATATATATATATATATATATATATATATATATATATATATGGTGCGAGGTGTGGATGCGTTTTACTTTTACCACCTACTCTTTCAGGCTGTTTCCATGTAAAAACCTTATAAAATGTAGAATCTAATATTTCTATTTTTTTAATTAGTTAATTTTAATTAATTAATCAAATTTCCAATAACACAAAAATAATACGATAGCTTCTATGAATATGATCCACGTTAATATGTAAATATATTAATTAGCACGATAAGCGTAAGATAAATTTTTTTTTTTTTTTAAATATGTTTCCATTAAAGTTTTGTATAAATATTATTAATACCAGTTTGTTTTCTCGATTTTCATAATTATTAGAAAAGTTTTTCAGGTGTAAATTAATATTGACACTTTTCAAACAGAAATTACTTACCCTCGCTTCATAAGGAAATCATTTGCAATAATTAATAACGGTAAAATAAATAAACTTATTAAACATTATACTTACTTGTATACACACGCCTTTCGTATTAATTATTAGATTTGCAGACGGTAAATTATTAAATGTTAACACGATAATATTTGTGAATAAAAAGACAAGATATAGGTTGAAGGTAGTCAATCTGAAATTCAAGATGGCGAGCAGAAAATCAACTCCGCAGAAAACTTCAGATGTAAGTAAATAAATAAATAAATAAATAAAGTGAACCACTTTGGCATTGTTACGGTTATTTAATGTGGGGTATATGGTTAGAAAAAAAAAAAAAAAAAAAAAAAAAACGTGCCGGGCGTATCTGCATAGTGCATCTGCATCGCTCTTTGGGAAAGAAGAAGGGGATGGCTAGCTCATTTATATACACGAAAGGCAAAAAGAAAAGAGTCGTGAACATCTTGAAAAGTATTTCGTGTTGCTGACGTTCAAATTGTGCGGCGTGACATTGGTGGCGAGAGGCCAGGTGTGGTCGATTGAAAAGAAGAGGGCAGAAACGTGCTGTTGTCGAGCGAGTGACTCACTCACTCCTTCCCGAACCCCGGAACCGAATCCTGATTGTAACCTTAGAAGTTATTTCAGCGTGTCAAGCAGGTTAACATGGCTGACTGAAGACTGAACACTTAGATGTTGAGACCCTTCACTGGGGAGGGTGACTAATTAAATGGCTGAAAAATTGAAGATGGCGGCAAGGTTGCAAAAAATCGAAGAGGTGGTCACCCTGTTGCCGCTATACTTAGTGGGGGAAGCTCTCACTATTTACCAGCAGATGCGCGATGAAGATAAGGGAGACCACCTTGCCTCAGTGGAGCAAAGACAGAAATTGGCTTTCGCTGAGAGTCCATTTGAAGCACTCGGCAAGCTTGCAAGTTTGAGGTGGACCGGCGAGTGTGTTGACGTCTTTGCTGTGGAGATCAGGAGACTGGCAGGATTGGTTGGTTACGTGGGGAGGAACCTGGAGATGACGGTAAAGCTATACCTAGTGAACGGCTTCCCAGAAGAAATCTCCGCGAACATGCAGAGAATCACTGAGATCAATATGATGGAAATGGACGATCTCTTGGTCCACGCCAGAGTCCTAGACAAGAATGTCAAGGGCCCAATCGTGGCTGCAGCTCTGAGTGGAAATAAGTGTACGAGGCCCCACTTGAATGACGAGAGTCAGGCAGCGAGGCGACAGGAGGGGAGACCTGCCATCAAGTGCTTCCAGCGCCAGGGTCCTCACTTACTCAAGGACTGCAAAGAGACTGGGGGGGGGAGTCACCTGCTACCGATGTGGACGAGTGGGCACATTAGCTGCTATTGTGTTGCTTCATGAGACCAGGGAAACGAGTGAAGGGGAGCCATTGCGCCAGTGTTTCCCTCTTCTATGTGGAAATGGCGCACAATGAAACATTGCCTCAGTTATCGGTAGTAGTCAATGGGAAGAGAGTCATGCCCCTTGTTGACACAGGCTGCACCACAACGTTGGTAGCGAAGAATGTCATTAGATCATGGAGCAGAGCCAGGAGTATTAAAACCGTTAATGGCAGGGAGGTGAAATGCCTAGGAGAGACAACATCAGAAGAACTGGTGCAAGGTGTGCCTATTGGACTCCGAGCCCTGGTGTTGGATCGTCCGGTTGGTGATGTTGATGTGGTTTTAGGTGTAAGTGCGATCAACCAACGGGGGGGGCGCTACGTTGAGAGGGGGCCAAGTAATTTTGGACGCCTCGGCGCAGTAGGAATGGCAGGAGTGGAAGGTGATAGAAACATCAGAATGAAAAAAACGGAGGCTTGCTACATTGAGGACGAGGTTTTCTTGGTGAGGTTCGATGGTGAGAGGTGAACGGTGGAATGGAAATGGATCTCGGAGCCTCCGGAACTACGAAACAAAGTAAGCTGCTACAAGAAAACACTGTGAGGAGAAATAAGAAAAGGATTCGAGGAAGAAGTGGAGAAGTGGATAAAGTAGGGAATTCTGAAACCGTGGACAGGGGAAGAAAAAGGAGTGCTACCATTACTGACGGTTGTTCAACCCACAAAGAACAAAATTAGGCCGGTACTGGATTTCAGAGAATTAAACAGATATGTACACTGCCACACTGGAAAGGGGATTGACGTATGTGTAGAGGTTATGAGGAAATGGAGGAGGATGGAGCGGGCCACTAAGATTGTCGACCTGAAGTCGGCCTATCTCCAGATCCATATAGATGAAAAACTCTGGTAACATCAATTGGTCCGGTACAAGGGGAAGATGTATTGCCTGACGAGGTTAGACTTTGGGCTGAGGTCAGCCCCCAAAATTATGACTGCTGTGCTGAATACAGTGCTGAGTAAAGACTGTACAGTGGACAAGGCCACTAGTTCATACATTGATAACATTCTCGTGTAGGAAGCAGAGGTGACAGCGGAGAAAGTGAGAGGCCATGTCGCGAGGTATGGGTTGACTGCAAAACTGACAGAGTCCCTGGATGGAGGAGCAGTGTTGGGGTTGAAACTATGTCGAGATGGCAAAGGAATCCTTGTCTTTAGACGAGGGAATGCAATACCCGAAATCGGAACCGACTTGACAAAATGAGAACACTTCTCAGTCTGCGGGAGACTGGTGGGACACTATCCAATTGCCGGCTTGCTCAGGATAGCGTGCAGCTTTATTAAATGACAAATTGGCACTGATAGCTGGGAGGGCTGTGTGACAAAGGAGGTCAAGAACATACTACAAGAAATCATCGCGAGAGTGACGAAAGAAGACCCAGTAAAGGGGGAATGATACATCAGCAGCGGAGACGCGGGGATGATTTGGTGCGATGCCAGCAGTCTGGCACTGAGCGTTGTATTAAAGATGGGAAGTGTAACTGTGGAAGATGCAGCATGGCTAAGAAAGAAAAATGACTATTCCCATATCAATGTAGCCGAACTGGAGGCCACTATGAAAGGAATCAATCTGGCCCTAAAGTGGGGATTGAAAACAATTGAAATCAAATCCAATTCAGCAATGGTAGTTTCATGGATCAGGTCGGCAGTGACTGGCGATAAGAGAGTTAGGTATCAGAGGTACTTCAGAAATGCTGATTAAGCGCAGGCTCGGAGCACTCGCAGATTTGATAGTGGAATTCCCGTTGAGGGTATCTGTAGTGCTGGTTCCATCAGAAAAGAACAAGGCGGATTTGATGACACGGGTAAAGAAGGCCTGGCTGCAAGAGAGAAAGGAGGTTTCCTCAGTATGCTGTGTAGGGGAGGCAGTTAAAAAGTTACATGAAATGCACCACTTTGGTCGAGAAGGGATGTTATTCCTAGCAAGAGTGGTTTACCCAGAAACCACCGAGAAGGAGGTCAGGGAGGTAGTGGAGCACTGTCAGGAGTGCCAATCGATAGGCTCTGAAACGTCCGGATATGAAGCAGGAGTGACACATTGTGGAGGACTAGAAGCGATTGGCCATTGATGTGACCCATTATCGCTATAAGCTTTATCTGTCGATGGTCGACAGTGGATCGGGGAAGTTTGCCATATGGAGAGAGATCAGGACAGAAGCTGCATGGGCGATCGGAGGGGTCATCGAAGAAATATTTGAGGGGGGGGCGGTTGAGGAACTGTTAATGGACAATGGCCCCGCTTTCTGATCAAAAGCCTTTAAAGATGTGTGTGATAAGTGGGGAGTAAGGCAATTTTTTAGGGCAGCGTATCAGCCAAGTGGCAATGGGATAGTGAAGAGGAATCATCGCACCATCAAGGCTGCTGCGGAAAAAAGCAACATTTCACCCATGGAGGCGGTATTTTGGTACAACATCTCACCAGAAACCAGACAAGATGAGACAACTGTGCCTCATAGAGCCATCTTCGCATATAAGTGGCAGCATCCATACAACAAAACGGTAGGAGTTGAGGGTGAATAAACTATCATTAAAGTGGGTGAAGCCCCCCGATGCAAAATGTACCACTCGCTGGGGGAGGGGGGTCGTAACGGGAACACAGTCGAAGAACAACATGATGATGAATGGCATTCCCCCGGCATATCCTAGACCTGCGTTGTGTAACCCTGCTGGTGCGCAGTGATGGCAGTGAAGAGGAGGAAGTCGAGATCCACCAAAAAGCTAACAATGCACCCCAATTCAACTAAGCCCCACACTGTGATTCTTTTCAACTAGACGAGAATGTCTGTAGTGAACCTGAAAACGTCAATCCCCAGGAAGTTGTCCCCCAGAGAGACAAGACGTGAGAGGAGGAGGCCTGCTTGAATGAAGGATTATGAAGTGTCTTATTGATCTCGAAGATCCCCCCTGAGCGTGTGAGGTATATGGTTAGAAAAAAAAACGTGCAGGGCGTATCTGCATCGCTCATTGGGAAAGAAGAAGGAAAGGGTGGCTAGCTCATTTATATACACGAAAGGCAAAAAGAAAAGAGTCGTGAACATCTTCGCTTGAAAAGTATTTCGTGTTGCTGACGTTCAGATTGTGCGGTGTGACATTGGTGGCGAGAGGCCAGGTGTGGTCGATTGGAAAAGAAGAGGGCAGAAACGTGCTGTTGTCGAGCGAGTGACTCACTCCTTCCCGAACCCCAGAAACGAATCCTGATTGTAACCTTAGATTTAACGAATTACAAATCAATTTATTTTAATTTTATTTATTTCAATATGTGATGGGAGCGGGAACATATCATCTTAAATCAAATTTAAGCACTTACAAGCAAAGAACTATTGAATTTCAAGTGAAACAAATAGTACTTATGTAATTTTAAAGTTTCAATTAGTAACATATCCAAAATTACGAGAAACGATGAGTTAGATAATAATTCATGAAAAAAGAAACTTGTGAAAAGAAGCGAAATTACTATATTACGCGTACTTAAACAAGACGTTTAAGTCAAATTAAATTTCTCTGCCCCAAGCAAAATAATAAAAAAGGGGAATAAAACAAAATGCCACCTCCCTCTCGTTTAAAATGCACCGCATTTATTTTTCAACAAAAATAACAACACCAACAAGCAAAAGTCCGATAGGTGCATCAGAATCGGCCATTAAAAATGGCATTTATGAACTTGAATAAATCAACTTACTATCTTTCGAAGCGTATAACTACTTGAGAAACGTAATTAAACCCCTATTTGTTTTTCAATTAAAGGAGCAAAGACCAAATTTAAAAAATAACAAGTTTAATAGCAAATTATGCAGTATTTGTTTTTTTTTAAAATCGGTTTTCTTTAAAAAAGATTTTAAGAAAATAAACGAACTTTTACTTACTGCGATTATAAAAAATATACATAAATTCCAAAAAATCACTTACCTATAAAAAATTATATTCAATGTGTACTTCCATTGTTCATTGTTAAGAATTTATTCATATTTATACTTATATTATATGTCCTTTTTAAATAAAATACTTTTTAAACAAAAAAAACGCGAACTCATTTTTTGACTGTTTAAATAAAGGGAAACAAATCTCTGATTTATTTTCGCGATTATCTTACGGTAACTTATAAACGCCATCATTAATATCTCCTTTTATTGCGTGCTGTAAACCAAAATAAGTATTTTGGGGCCTCCGTAGGTGAAAAAAAGCACATATTCACTTATGTTTTTGCCGTTAAATGAAAAACCCACTGGACCGGGGTTTTTTTAATACTCTAATCAAAAACTCGTGTATTTCATTAACTATATTTTATTTCTACTTTATCGAGTGATTTTTTTTAAATATCTAAAAAAAAAAAAAAAAGAAAACATTGAATGAAATAGAAAAAATTGTTGTCAGCGTCCGGTATTTACTTGACGATATAAGCATAACATGAGTTTTTATTAAAAAAAAAAAAATTAACGTGGTTTAAAAAAAAAGTTTTTACACTTTGGACTTTAGAGTTATATTTCGAAAAACACTTCTTTTTTTGTTTGTTTTAAATTAGAATATTTTATTTATTGATCTTTTATCTTCAATTTGTGATATATAAATCTTTGGTGAGTAAATTAATTATTTAAATTTTAATAGACATTTCAAAATGAGGGGGGATGAAAAAGAAAACGGTTGTCTAAAAGATTATATTCGATTTATTGGAAAGAGCATAAAATTTTACATTGACCCTGAAAATATCGTAAAAATTGAACCAATAGAAAATTTTTTATAGTTTTTAAAGTTTAAAAATTGAAAAAAAAAATCACTGGTAAAATTCAATTGATATCATACGTAAAAAAATGGCTGTTTGAGCGCGCACCAGCACTTAGTAAACACCGTTTTTCTTAATAAAAAATAATATTTCTATTATTTTTTTAACAACTGTAATAGTTTATTTTGGAAGTATATTCCATACAGAAAATAAACAACCAACTTTAAAAAGAGAAATTATGAGTTTTTCTTTTTTAATATTTTAATTGCAGTTTTTTGTTAGGTGTGTCAAAAATTCCCCCAAAATTATGATACACCACAAGGTCCAATTCTTAAGAGTTCTTGAGAAATCATTATGATTAGAATGTTCAAAGTAGGTGACAAATCCTTTGTGGAATTATTACGATTAAAAGGTCATGTTAGATGAAAGTCCTTCATTATAATAATAAGATTAGAAGGTGAAAGCCTTGTGTGAAAATAATGTCCTTATTTCAAGGTTTGTGTTTTAATCGGCGAAGTTCGCCTTATTCAAAAGTCCCATGACGAATGTAGTCCGTTTTATTAATTCTTATAGAAAAGGTACGGAATGTGTGTGTGCATAAGTGTGATTTTTTGGGTGCCCATGTGGCGTGTGTAATTATGGTTTCGACAGATTTGAAAACGACGATGAGATGAAAACGAGAGGTATGTTCTCGTGTCACGTCAGAGCGAGAAGAGAAGAATAAAGAAGGGGGAAAAGAATGTTTGTTGCGTTTAAATACTTTTTGAAGCAGCTCCAGCACAAGATTACTGCGGCTGGTCTTTGGTTTTTGGAAAAGCGTTAAAAAGACAATTTTCTAAATGTTCTCATTGGTCGCGTGTTTCACGTGGTACTGTCTTCAACTACGTCCATCAGAAATATGTCCATTTTACTTTTGTTGTTGTGAGAAAAGTGTGGTGCGGTATTTGAAATTACATCGTTGCTGGAAGAACTTATTTTGTGCAAATGCACGGGGAAATTGAAATGAATAAACGTTCGTTTATTTACGCGCGCACGAGCGTGTGTGTATGCGTGTGTGAGTGAGTGAGTGTGTGACAACACAGGGTTTCATTTAAAAAGACGACTTTTCCAGGTTTTCGGATATGTTGAAAAGGAATACCATATTTAAATTTCCCACAAATTAAGGGTTTTCTAAATATTAAGCAATGTCATTTCTTATATTATTGTAGTAATCATCTTGATACGCATGAGTATAATTTATTGAGGTTGTTTTTATAAACAAGAGAACATGTTCGCACGTACCAAAATGGCCATTAGCAATAATATAAGAAATGGCATTTGTAGTGGACTGGTGGATATATTATACATATCCCCCAGTCATACAAAATATGGGGAAATGATTTGAATTGGGAAAGGAAAAATGAATTGCTTTGAGGAAGGAACGAACAACGCATCTACTTGAATTAAACAAACAGGAATTTATTTTGTGAAGACACAAATGAAAGAAAAGGGTACAACACGTGTTCATGTATGCGTTCGTCTCTCGCTGTTTACTGGTGAGAAGGAAAGTCTATTGTCATAGAGAGAGAAAGGGAGAAAGTCAATCCAGTTTGGTGTGCGTCTCTCGCTGTTAGCTGGTGAGAAGGAAAGTCTGTTGTAGTATATATAGAGAGAGAAAATGAGAAAAAGTCAATCCCGGCCATGGAGAGAGAAAGCATATAAGGTGTACGTACGGTCTGTTAGCTCGTGCCCCATACATAGTCGCAGGGGACGTGACGTGCGCTGGCACCCCAAAAGGGGGCGAATGGTCCGACGACCGCTCAGCTCAAGAGCTAAGTCGAAACAGGGCTGCAAACAGCTTGTCTCTTCCATTTATAGTTGCTTCCGGTGGTCTTTTGCGCATGTGTGGATTTCCTTTGAAAAGGGAAGTGACGTTGTTCATGCGTGCGTGTATGTGAGTACATGTGTGTACGTTAGCGTCTATGTATACACTTGAATGTGAGTGTATGTATGCGAACGTGAATATATCTACTTGTGTGTACATGTGCGCGTATGTTTGTGTGTGCATATGTATATGACAAGTAATATAGCTTGAGATGTGAACTCGTGTTTTTGTGTGAGACTAGAAAAGGCTCGCGCACATTGCTTGATATCCGGAACACTGTGTATTTGTTCAAAATTTATATGCTATAGTCACTTTCAGCATACGTGAAAACATATAATAAGTCTTCTTTTTAAAAGAAAATGTTAACGTAGAGACCAGGTAAAATTTTACCCAAAGTGTAAAGTTGAGAGGAGAAATAATTATGTTCTTTTGCTTAAGTAGGTTTCCTCGAAAGCATATGCTTCGACTTATACCTCATTAAAATCCTCTGACCCTTTTTCACAGTCATGTATTAAACGTTTTGACGCTCTCTCTCTCTCTCTCTCTCTCTCTCTCTCTCTCTCTTTCTCTCTCTCTCTCTCTCTCTCTCTCTCTCTCTCTCTGAAGATGTTGTGCTGTCAGAATCTTCTGACAAGAAAACACTGTAGTGAGGGCGCAGGTACTTCACATATCGAGGCATTAGAACCACCGAGATAGACTGTAGACTATTTATGTCATGCATTCCTTGCTGCAGAAAACAGTGCCATTATCCATGGTGGGCCATGAGCAGCTACGTTCAGTCCTAAATCTCGAGATGTCCGCAGACTGGCACAGTCACAAAATCTCGTGGACTTGAACTGGAAGTTATGCTCTCTTGAAAGCCAGTAGTGAATCATTAGCCCATTTTTGGCACCATTTGCCGTAAATATGTCTCTGTGATGGTTAGGTTCAGAATAGTCTATCACCAGCTACGCACAGCAGCTACATATTTGCGTCATCCTGCTGCATCATGGATATCGAGAGAATTAATCATTTGGGATGTGCAAGTTTTTATTTTGGGCATGGCATAAGCTTACCCTTGTCCATCCATGTGAAGCGATCCTGATCACACTCTGTTCAAATTTCTGTATCCAGTCGCGATTAAACACTCCATTGGACAGTCGTTTAAGAGCACAGTCATCTGGCAATCTCAATGCCTATCCCTGATGGTCAAAAGTAATTGTAAATTCAGGTGCAATGATGGAGACTCTTCTATTGCCGATCTAAATTACACCTGCGTATCCAACAGTGATGCCTCCTAATGCTTTTATCGCATCGATCCCTTGATAAAGATCAACGCCCAATGGTTTACTATGCACTTCCAGTACGTTTATTCTGACAGAGTCGCTTTCGTCTCCGGTAATAGTGCCATAACATACAAAAGACACACCCTCAATTGTCAATATGTCGGCCCCTGCTGTCTTCCAGCATCAACCTAGATGATGATTCCTGAGAGCGCCGCATTTACAATTTGATGTTTGGCCCCCTTGTTCGTTTCTCGAATAGTCCTGTGCCCAGTGTCTAAACTTTGCCACATTAGTAGCAATGTGTTACACGTCTTAATCAGTCTCTCACTATGTGACTTTTTCGACCGCCTCGTGTTGGGCAGATTCAAAGCAGCAAACACATGCGTTTGGTCTCGAGTAAATATCAGTACTAATTCTCTCGTTATTAGGTCTTCCATAGCCAGGGTATTATATTTTGTACCAGCTGGAGTTTGATAGATGTTTCATCAGGGAACTGCATCATAAAAACCAGTTTAACACCATATCCAGCTTATGAAATAGTTTAACAACATATCCAGTTTAAAAACCAAACAACCTATCTCTCAAAACCGATCAATCCGACCAACCATTTGATGTTGTTTGTGCATGCCAGACAATCTAACAACGGTCAACTTCCCATCGCTTTCATTCATCCTATAGTAGAGGGCCAATAGGAGCAGACTTATCACATCACCCACCTTCTGACTTCACTGCTTATTAGTGTATTCGCTATTATAATAGCGTGGAAGATTGTCTATAGTCTGTTGTGATCGAAAAATATTTGTAGAGAATTAATTGATCTGTTCAAACTGGAAGTCATAAACAACGTAGACTAAACCTATGCAATGTGCCGTCCGTCCTTCTTTAACAATGGCTCCAGTTGTTTTGACATATAGCTCGTCAACAAGAGGTAGCTCATTCGCAAAGTCCTCTCTAGGTCCTCTCTACAAGGCTGCTGAAATCGATGGAATTGAAATTGCTTAATCATTCCTGCAACCATGCCTAAGATCAATGAAACTTGACTGCAATGGTTTGAGATGAGATGCAGTTAATACTCAGGAGTTAATCGGCTCAATCCAACCAGCATTATAGTCGCAACAATCGCAACATGTACTAATAATTACTGTTAGAAGATGAGATCTTGCCCTGATGCGAGAAACGCAAGTTTTTGTCATATCGAGTGCGGAGAAAAGGGGATTTTGAACATCTGCGGGGTAGTCCGGGCAGCACTTCCGGAAAAAAGAAAGAAAGAAAGGATTTAGTGAAAAAAAGGCAACACGTGGCCGGACAGAAAAAATATCACAGCCGCTGTGGGATCTTCCATTCACAAGTAAAAGTTATTTTATTGTGTGCTTTTGTGTTCATTCGATAGTTGCCGTATCACGCGTCATCTACACAACGTCACAATCAGACAAGCCGCGCCTATACCCCACGTCACGGAACAACCACGTCATAACAGACGAGCCGTTTCTATACCCTCCACTCGCCTCTAGACGACCCTTACAACTTAACGAGACTTTACTGTGGCTATTATAGATGCCGGGAAGGATTCAACAATACCTCATCTGATTTGTGGTAAATAAATATATTTCAATCTACTCAGTTATCGTATTCTCGTTTTTTGCAACTATCGTATTCTTGTTTTGCAACCATACGCATTTTCCGCCCACAATACATAGAATATAACATTATTTTCTCCAATGACAAAATGTCCTTTTTTAAGCAGCAGCAGCATCGGCCTTTTCCATATTTTTCACTCCCAATTGATAATAAACTAACACGTGAATGACGCAACGTTCAAAAATGAAAAATTTGTGTGGAAGAAACGTTCATCTTCCTATTCATACTTGTATTATTTTTGTATCATAATAGTTACAGGTTTTAGTTCGAGGTCCTGCCTTTGCCTTTTGGGCCAGTGATCTACCTCATAATATTTAATTACCTGACTGCAGAACTCTGTCAGTATGTTGCTTTAGTCTGATATCTTCTAATCTTTAATCGCTCGCCGAAATATTTCCTATGACTGAGCAGATAAATGCATCGGTCTCTGTCTTCTGATGGATATCCTGTATAATGGGACTACTTCCAAGTGCTTGGGACAAAGTGTCTGCAGTTGTGAGGTCTTTTCCAGCTGTATATATTATATCATAGGAGAATCTCATTAATCTCATGCGAAAACGATGAATTCTAGAAGTCAATTCATCGAGTCGCTCCGACTTCAACAGTTGTTTGTGGTCTGTTTCGATTGTGAATTTTGGCATTCCACCCAAGTAATCTGCAAATTTTTTGCAACACCAAGTGACTGCCAGTGTCTTTTTCTCGACCTGGGCATATCTCTGCTCTGTTTCTGTCAAAGATCGTGAAGCATAAAATATCAATTTCCTGTCATTTTCTTGCTTCTAAAGGTGTACTCCACCTAGGCTATATCTAGATGAATTTGCTGATTTTCTTGTCGGCTTGTTAGAATTGTAATGAGTCAGTACTAGTGTAGAACTTAGTTGCTTCTTCATGGTCTGCAATGCTGCCTTCTGAGGCTCATCCCAGATCTATTCTTACTCTTTTCTAAGAAGCTCTCGAAGTGGTTTGGTGATTTCGACTAGATTCCTAGCAAATTTTCCAACCTAATTTTCCATGCCCAGTAAGCGTCGTAATTCAGACACATTCTCTGGTATGGGCAAGTCTACAATTGCTGCTACTTTTCGGGATCTATTTGGATTCTCTCGTTTTATATGATATGGCCAAAAAACTTTATGGTTCTTACAGAAAATACACATTTATCATTCTATGTGGCTCCTGCTGCTTTCATTTTCTGTAGTACTGCTTTTAGTCGCTTGTCGTGCTCCTGCTGATTGCTTCCACTTATTAAGATATCATCTATATCACAGATGACACCTGGTATCCCGGACAAAATGTGTGTCATCTTCCTATGAAAGATTTCCGGTCCTGAATTTATTCCGACTGGAAGTCGTTTGAAACACTACCTCTCATAAGGTGTTATGAATATGGTTAGAACCTGCGTTTTTCATGTAGGACAATTTGATAGAATCCATCGTTGCAGTCAAGTTTGCTATATACTATACCTTCTGTTTTATAGGCAATGGCAATCTAGGTGTAGCGATAGAAAAGGGCTGAGCTTCTGCATGTAAGCATATCTTGTACACATGTTTTAGCTTCTCGAGGCCTTTAAGCAGTTCTGGAAACTCTTTTCTATACTGGTGCCCTTCACTTGTCACACTATTATCTTCTCTCAACAGATTTAGGGCTTTGATTGCTGGTCCACCCAGTAGATGTCCTTCCAGGTTTTCTATAACATAAAGGTCCTGTTGTGAACTTGCATTTTCCGTGGACAGTTTAGCTTTCACACATCCTATGTGGTTTATCTGTGATGACCCAGTTAATACAGTATTTTGGTTGTAGTTTGGATGAGTGAGGATTTTTTTCTGGAGAACCGGTCGAGGATTGCAGTCACAGTTGTATCTGTATCCAGCCTAAAATTTATAATTTTGGTACAGTGGTGACCTTGATTTTAGCCTGCAATTTTGTATTATACACCTATCTTTTCGAGTGACAAAACCTAAAAAAAAATATGATTTTCTTCTCCCTCTCTTATTTCTCTGATCTTCTCTTTATTAGTTCTGCATAAATTTGCATAATGCCCTTTCTGCGAATAAATTCTAAAGTGTGCATCTTTCGCTGGGCAGTCATTTCTATTGTGAAATGGAAATTTTTATTAGGCAAGTTGCTCCTGCATTAGGCATTTTTGATTTCGGATGTAGTTGTTTGCTGGAGTTGGTTTTGTAAGTTCATTTGTAGCCCGGTTGATTTGAGGATTTGCTGTATTGGTACCGGATGAAATGGTCTGCGTCTGTTATTTTGAAGTTTTGTAGGCTCTACCTATTTGTAGGCACTTGTCTGGAGTAAGCTGTTTTTCAGACAGTAACTTTTTCCGGCGGTATCGCTTCAAACTCCAAGAATGACTTGGTCTCGAATAAGCCTATCTTGTAGCTGTCCAAAATTGCAGTTCTTTGCAAGTTGTCAAAGAGCAGCTATAAAGGTCTCGATACTTTCCGATACTTCTTGCTTGCAAAGATGGAATTTATAAGATTTGTAAGCTTCTTGCATTTCAACCATGAACAAATTTTCAAACTTTTTCATCACCTTCTGTAGGTCAGTCTTTTCTCCCTCAGAATTAAACTTCAACCCTTCATATATATCGTAACTATCCTCCCCAATAGTTACTAAAAATGCTGATGTCTGATATAAAGTGTCTGCTTAGCTAGACAGTCCACTGGCGATCGAATAATTGAGAAAATTTCGTATAAATTTTCGCCAGTTATTTGCAACATTTACAAGAGACATTCGTTATGGGGGAAATTATTAGCAGAAAATTGCTTCATGTCCATGTGAGGCATTTTCAAAAAAATATACAATATATATGAGAAAAGCAATTTTCTGTACTTAGTTTTCTCTTGTCTTAGTTATATTTTTTGTGGAAGCTTTTTCGTAGATCATTGGTTTGTTGGTAGTAGAATTTTCTTTCTCTAAGGACTCCTGTTGTCTTATTACAATATTCGATCTTTTACTTTGTTTTGTTTTCTTTTTCACAAATTGCATTCTTTTTCTGACACCATGTAAAGTTATCGGCTGAGTTTTAGTAGTAAGACGGAGACACGTATAGGATAAGAACATAAGTTTTATTAACAGCAAAATACATATCTTCCTAAGTCATCGCCAGGGGCCGTAATTCTTCCCTAACTGGGGAATCGTCAGAGCAGTGATCCTACACATAACAGTTACAATGATGGAGAATGGTGTAATTATAGCGATGCTTGCTGAATTGACTGTATAGTACTAAGTTAATAATGTTTAGTGATGAGTACTAAGTCAATAATGTTTTGACTTTGTTTTTGGTTTGTTGTACCAACTCCTAACATTTCAATTTGTTATATAAGCATAGAAGTATAAAATTAACTGAACTTATGAAACGGAATTGGAAAGTTATTCAGAAAAAAATAATTATATTACTAAAGAAATGCAGATCTTAAAGTAAAATATAAACGATCGCCGATATCGGGTATATCTTACAATATACAAAATGCACTTATAAACTCTATCAGAACAAATATCGAAAACGTCACTCAGATTGCACTGGAGCAGAGGAAGAGCCGATCGATGCTATTTTTGAGAAGTTCGAACTCGATCCACCCCAAATAGAACAGAGACAGTTGAGAGAAAAGGGAAAATTTAGATACTAATTGGCATTCTACTCGAAGCGGAAAATATGTTACCAAGCTTTTTGTGATGCAAAAGGTGTGGGAAGGGGGCGTGTTGGGGGCTCATTCATGCACAAGGTACAAACTCTTCCAAATTCTATAAATAGAACAAGGCGTGTGCACTCTCGATAGAATATGTGTAGTTAGTAGAATGTCATATTGGAGTTAACCACTATTGTTTTGTTCTCAATACCAATACCTTGTTTTCACCCATGTGTGTCTGTGTCCTTCCTTAGTGAATCTTCCGAGCCTCAACAATAAGTAAATTGGTGACATGATATATTATACTTCATTGGTCATCTTCGTACAACAAATGGCGGCTGTTAATAATTAACACACGACTGGATAAAAAATTTACTTTAAATGTTTGCATGTCATAAAAATGAAAATATTATTATAAGTCTATTAATGTGGACGAGAAAATCGTTTTTGTAATCCCATGAGTTTGGACGAGTAAAATGTTATTCAAAAGTTTGTATAGACATAGATGGGAATAAGAGTTAATCTGTAATGCTGGCAGAGTATACATTATTGTTATTAATTGGAATTCTGTGCAAAATCTTTGAAAAGTAATTCCATGTACTGATGCGAAAAGTGAAATACAAAAAGCAGGTTTCATTTGCATGCCAGGAAATAAGTTTGCGATTGTATTGAGTGACAAACTAAATGAATGCAATTTTTATATCTATTGAGTATTAGCTTTAATCAGTGTCAAGCATTTAAGTCAGCAAATATTAAATGATTCTAGACATCGTTATTCTACATGTTGTAAATACTATTACTACTGTTACTGATTTCAATACCACTTATCTGCATTGATATTGTTGTAGCTCCTAGTGGCAATCTCCTGAATGAGAGCCCTGATCGACTCAAATGATGCACTCAGTCAATATAAACAAAACAATAGTTAGGTAGTAATAAAATAGTGATAAATATTAAGGTTGTATATCTAAACAAAATAGATTTGAGGCTCCTAAAAATCCATACAATAATTTTTTGTATATATTTGCCAATGATTGATTTATTTCAAACAGAAAAGCCACATGCATCAAACAAATACTGTCTTAGATAGCAAAGTATTACTTTAAACTTTTATTAGACAAGTTGCTCCTACAGCAATAATTATTTATACCACTTAATAATTATTTTCATACCATTTTGTTCAAGCTTTGGATGAGATATCAAACTAGATGCCAGATATTCACTCGCTACCTTAGACATTCCAACTGAGAAATATGTTCATGATTCTTGCCATTCCTTTAAGTGCAATATTTTGAATCCTACGCACACTTCACAGGTATATTTTCCAAGTTTTTAAAAACATTTTGATATGTCTAGCTGCTCTAATATTTACTAAGAGGATTGATCCTCCTAAGATTTCTGTCCTCAATATTTCGTCATATTTTTCATCTATGCTCTGTATAACTCAACATCATTGTGACACTAAACCGTATGTGTTTCCATATGATGCAACAAACGTGACTTTCGTACAAAAGACGAACCACATACTTCACAAGAATGTGGTTTGTCTCCCGTATGTGTCCGCATATGATGCACCAAGTTTGACTTGTGTGTAAAAGAAGAACCACATATTTTACAAGAATGTGGTTTGTCTCCTGTATGTGTTCGAATATGCACCACTAAATTTGACTTCCGTTTAAAAGAAGAACCACATACTTCACAGGAATGTGGTTTCTGGCCCATATGTGTTGGCATATGCTGCAACAAATTTGACTTATATGTAAATGAAAAACCACATACTTTACAAGAATATGGTTTTTCTCCCGTATGTTTTCGCATATGCTCCAATAAAGTTGACTTCCGTGTAAAGGAAGAATCACACACTTCACAGGAATGTGGTTTTCCTCCCATATGCGTTAACATATGCTGCAACAAAGTTGACTTCCGTGTAAAGGAAGAACTACATACTTCACAAGAATGTGGTTTGTCTCCCGTATGTGTTAGCATATGACGCAACATATTTGCCTTCTGTGTAAAAGGAGAACCACATATTTCACAAGAATATGGTTTGTCTCCCGTATGTGTTAGCATATGACTCAATAATTGCTGCTTCTGTGCAAAAGAAGAACCACATACTTCACAAAAATGTGGTCTGTCTCCTGTATGTGTAAGCATATGACGCAACATATGTGCCTTCTGTGTAAAAGAAGAACCACACACTTCACAAGAATGTGGTTTGTCTCCCGTATGTGTTTTTATATGCTGCAATAAACGTGATTTTTGTGTAAAAGAAGAGTCACAGACGTCACATGCATATGGTTTGTCTCCCGTATGTGTTGACAAATGATTCAACAAAGTTGATTTCTGTGCAAAAGAAGAACCACATACTTCACAAGAATGTGGTTTGTCTCCTGTATGTGTTCGCATATGAATATATAAATTTGTCTTCTGTGCAAAAGAAGAACCACATGTTTCACAAGAATATGGTTTGACACCCGTGTGTATTATCATATGATGCAACAAATGTGATTTCCGTGTAAAAGAATAATCACATACTTTACAAGAATAAAGTCTTTTTTCCATATTTGTTTTTATATGCTGCAAGAAACTTAACTTCGGTATGAAAATAACCACACAACTGACAAAAATGTCATTATTTTTAAGTAAATGTCACCATGTGAGATAACAAAAGTTATTTTTCAGTATAGAATAATCCATATTATCAGAATTTTTTTTTTTTTTTCAGTTTCCTCACTCTTTGCTTCAAAGCAACAGAACCAGATTCTTTATGGTAATTTGCTTTTTGTTTAGCGTCAGATTTTAATTTCTTTTTATAATTTGAAACATTAGATATTTGTAACAAAATAATTTTATGCATTTTCAATATTTACATTTTTGTTTGCAGAAAACAAAATAAATTATCAAACATTTAAGCCGAATGTTTTTCTTATAAAAACTGAATACAAATTTTTATTTCCTAAACATTTTAGATGTAGTATTTTTAGCATTTACTAAAGTTTCCATGCATTTTGAAATTTAGGGAAATGTTATACGCTAAAATACTAGGAAAATATTTCTATGACAAGAACAATGTTTTGAAATATTTTTTACCAAATTTGATTTGATTACAAAGATATCACGTGCTTCATAAGGTTTTGATTTCTTTGGCGCCAGAAATTTTAGATTCATGAAATTATATGAGAACCTTTCTAATTCTGTTCAGACGTTCTTAGGCCAACAAGGTAATGAAGATCCATTCAAATAAAATAATGGGTTTCTGCAAATAAAAAATAAAATTTAAACATAGATTTCATGTGTTAATATTGAATTTTTTTAAATTGATTCTCATTAAAAGACATAAATTCTGTATTAATTTAGTTCAAAGTATAATGAGATGTTAACAAAATAAATGAATCCGCTCTTTTCAGATATTTCCTTTTGGCAGTAACCTTTTCTATGTAAGATGAAATAAATATTTTTACGGATATATTTTTAATATACTTATTTTATTATCTTTAAAAAAATATTATTTGCACATTTCGTTTGCCATTTTTACTAACGTTTCTTAAAGTATAAAATTAACCATTAATCTTTTATATTGTGCTCTTATATTGTTTTAATTCATTAGCTAGAAAAAGTATCTGAATAGCAAAATTGCAGCCAAGACATACATCGGATTTGGTAGATTTTGGTAATGGATTGAATAAACATATCAAACTGATTAGTTAAAAAGTGCATCTATGACTATTTGAATATATTAAGAAACCCCTTTTTTGTTATGAGACTCTTTTCTCGATTTTAACCCAACTTTCTTCTGCAGCATATTTTCAATGATATTGTTTAGCATCGAGTTGTAAATAAACTATATAATATTTAATTGAACTTATTATTATATCTGTATAAAGCAATATTATCAATTACTGATTACTTGTTTTACAAGTAGACACCATTAATTTCTTGATGTTTAGAAAAGTCACGAGGTAACATATACAAGAACATGCATCTAAGCTGAATAGAAAATCAAGTTTTTTGATATGATACCCTTAAAGTAAACTGTTCCAAAGTGTGTTTCTTATAGACTGACATTTAATATCTGTAAATGAATATTCTCAATCCTTGCTCATTCATACAAGCTTACCTATGAGTTCCTTAGAGTATTGGCCAATCTTAACAGCAATTAAAAATCATATCTTTTCAAATGTTTAGAGGAAATAAGATATCACATAGAAATATCATTTGCCTCCCCTAATACCTTCTGTATATACTTGGACTCCAACAATAATCTTACAACTACAACTAATTTTGCAACCTCACCGAATTCAATGGGTACCTGTACTGAGAAATGGTTGATTTTCTACACAGAAGAATTTCTAGTTAGCATTTTTGATTGTGTGAGGTTAATTTTCTCTTTCTAGTCAGCAGAAATATGGTAAACCTCTTTGCTAGCAGTCTTTCTCTTTTTTCTCAATGAACAGCGAAATTTCCTCATCTATTTCAGGGATAAAGTTGGCTAGGAGAAAAAGTAAACAAAGAGAAGGAATTTCAATCTTCATAAGAAAAAGTGTAAACTATTAGAATCTTCATGAGAAGCAAGTGGTAACATTGAGGATGTGACATTGAGTACAGTAGAGCAAAAATAAAAGTAAGTCAGTATTTCAGTAGAAGGACTAAGAAAATACAACTCACCGTTTCTTTGTAAATGAGACAGGTGAATAAAAACAGACATAAACCGAACAGATAAACAAGTTAGAAGGAGGCATGTGCTACATATGGATTTGTGTGCAAGTCAACTGGAAAAGGTATCGAGTAGTGGAGTCGGGAGTTTTGACAACAGAGTTCCAAGTTTTTCAGTTGGAAATTTCGACAGCAGCATGTCGAATTTACCAAAGAAATTGTTTGTTTAACAATAAGCTGTTTCGGCTTTGATAAGCGGTGACTTAAAAAATGGACTGATTCGACATTTGCTTAATATCCAAGATTGATGTATCTACCACTTGCCCATCTGTCATCGAATGAGTTGAAAAGGCTGAGCGTCTCTGTAAACTGTGCAAAATAAAAGAACCAACCACAGTCATCCTGTTGAGGTTAACTGGAGGGATTTATGCAGTATACCAACAACTTGGGAATGAACCTGACTGAGATGAAATTAAGAAGAGCCTTATACAGCGTTTGGTATGGATCCTTTTGTTGCATGTCAATAGTTCTCTACCCAGTGACTTTATCGCAAGGAAACGTTTGACATGTACTTAGCTGATTTACAAAAATTATTTGTACCGTTTTATATGTTCAATGACAAAATATTAAGCTGTGGTTTTTAGTAGGCTTGCTTGAGGATGTCGGTAGCTGTTGCAAGCATCGTTACAAATTGACAAATTAACAATGGATGAGTTGTTGACTCGAACTCGAAAATCCTAAGAAACCAGAACCAATGGCAGTAGCAGCAACCAGCACTCATCGTGTAGCACCTGAACCTTATTGAGACAATGCAATAATTGCGAGAGTCTGGTGTGTTATGTGTGTGTGTGTGGGGGGGCTAATCATTTTGCTAAGGAGTGTTTGAGTCGATGTGGTATTAGGAGTGTTTATAAACAAACACCCAGAACAGTACGATGTTATCACTGCAATGAGGTGGGCCACATATTTTGCAACTGTTCAGGAAATAAAGTTGGGGGACAAGGTATTGTTGACATACTTGCTTCTTGATAAACATTAAACACAGAATTGCCTGGCGTCAAAATTCGTGATGTGCCGTATTCAGCACTCATAAAAATGGGATTTTCCAGTCTATAGTTAGTACAAATCGCTATCAGATGTGAAGGAATCAATAAGTTAATGTTATGCCCATCAATGACTTATCCCAAGCATGTTATGGTGTACGGACTGTCACGATCTGTACTGAGAAATGTAACACAACTGAAATTGATGTTCTCATGATGCAAGAAAAACCCCTTGTCTATGAACTGTTAATTGAAATTGATGCAATTCGAGCATGGGGAGACGTCAGGATATCAGCGACTGAAGGTGTAATGCTTGGTATAGAGAAAGAAGTGTGTGCAGCTATTTCTATGGAGGAAAAGGACTTCTATGCTACATTTAACAATAAAGAAAGGGCTTAAACTGCAAGATGGAAATGCGGCTTCTGATTCTTCGAAGAAATACCTAACAAAGACGGATACTGCTCCTTTTCCGTTTGTCTGCCTACAGAACCAAAAGAAAAGATTATGAAATATACTGGTGACGATGATGATAGTGATGAGGAAGATAGAAACAAGAAGGGACACCTGTAATTCTTCAAAGAAGAAGCCGACAAAGATGGATATTGTCCCCCTGTCCTGTTTGGCATAATGAGATTAGGACGGGAATGTAGAGAAAATCGTAACTTACTTTGCTAGCATGTGTGCGTTCTTCAAAGGATCGGTCTTGTAACAAAAAAAGAAGGCTAAAATGGTGCTATTCAGTTTTAGGGTTGATGGAGATGTGAGCAACAAAGACTGTTGCTGTTTCTATGCCAATGAGACAGGTGAATAAAACTAGACATGGAGCGAACAGGGGAACGAGTTGGAACAAGACATGTACATAGTAGTGTGCAAGTTTTGGAGTTGGAAGTTTAACAACATTAATGGATTTACCTGAGAAATTGTTAGTTTGATCAGGATCATGAACTATTTCGGTTTTGATAAGTGGTGACTTAAAAAAAACTCACACTAGAAGCAGAGATGTGCCACATTAGAAATGTAGTAGCTTATTTATATTTGAAATTATTCAATTATTTTTATGCAGAAACATTGACTCAATGCTAGATGGAAACCATTCGTCATTTCAGCAGATACATATAATAAAACAAGCATAGCAAACACATAACGTCTATTTATGAAAACCCCACTAATAATATCTCTAATGCTCCCCCAAAATAAATTTATTTTATTTTTATTACTTTTCAAAATAGAATATAAATTAAACACAGTCCAGACACGGAATTTTTAGTTGTGATTAATGCAGAGAACAAAAGTTTTCCACATGTAAGTGGTTTATAACATCTAAATGTTGAAATGGTTTGTTTAATCTATTTTTTAAATAAATTTTAAAGTACAAAGTAAGATAGGACTCATTATTTTTAAAACCACATTTTCATTTTTTTGTTGTTGTTGTGGATTTCCAATTACTTTTTTTTATTGTATTTGAAAGATTAAAACCTAAAGGTAATCTCTAAAAGAAAAAAAACAAATTTATGTGTGAAAAAAGTTATAATGAAAAATGCTCTCTCCTAAAACTTGAAAGTTCAGCTAAATTTATAATTTAAATAAATAAATCGTCAAAATCCATTGTAATATAAATATTAGCTTTCTGTAACTATTTCGGGGAAAATTAGTAAAGTCTTAGGATACTGAATTAAAAACACCTGCTTTTTGAAATAAATTCCTTAATTAGCCTCACAAAACAAGAGTTTTGTAAGCGATCCTAGCGATAATGGTTGATTTGGGTTATGTGAGACCCAATTGAGTTGCAATACGGACGGCGACAATAACTCTAATTTCTTCATGGTCAAATACCACAGCAAATAAGTAAGAAAGAAGATATTTTTCTGAACACAAAATATTTAAAAACCAAAACATTTATTGTATAAAAATGTGTAAATATATTTGTATCATTTTAAAAACATTTATTAAAAAGTTTGCATAGGAAAATATAATTTTAATAAATCAATTTTGTAATTTATGCAACATTAGATGTTTAAAAAAAAATTTTATGTTAAAAGAAATCAATACTTAAAATGAAACATTGTTCAAAGTAAATCAACATTGAAGGGTCAACAACAATTTCGAACAAATTAAAAATTTAAATGAAACAGTTTTCGAATTAAAGCAACATTGGATTTTTTTCCAAAATATTTTTTGAACTGAAGTAAAAAGGATAAAGTTTTAAATTAATAAATACTTAGAATGGAATGTAATGAATGAACTAGGTCAACTTATTGTCACTTTTGAATCAGGTTAAAACTTTACAAGAGATAAATTTTCCTTATTTGTTCGAACACACTTTCCAACAGATTGTTCTTAAGTTTCTGCCACCACATAAACTCTGCGAAGTAGGATTCCACCATGTGTGTGGATTCCACACTCAGCCTTGTTTTATCTTTTAGCATGCGGCCACATGTTCTCCACATGGCTTCTTGTGGCACCTGTTGAATAGTCAACAAAGTTATGTGTGTGGTTGACATGCAAATCGTGGAATCCTTCCAACTCTAAGCTTTCATATGTGCACCTTCAATCCAACATAATGGAGATACCAGGTCACTCATCTTTGATTATCGTAATTAATGTGGCTTGATCTCTGGATGATACGGTCACTTAAAATCCCAATTTGGTGGCCGGTTCCTATCCATCAAACACTCACAATCGTCTGACACGTCCTATGTTGTTTTTCCACTAAAAATCGACTTTTGTCTATTTCCATGGTGCAGTCCTTGTGGATATCAAAAAATGCTCAAAACAGTTCTCTTAAAAATATTCGCCAATCAGCAATAGTGTGGTCGGACATAAATCTGCATTCTCTGTGAATTTTCTTGTATGTGGACATCCCATATGTCCATATATAAATATGATCAGCTCTGTTAGGGGAAGTTTAGACCCCCAAAAAAATACCTTTCAGTGTGAAACTTTCTTCCAACAAGTCCGGCATCTCAAGCAGAATTCGTCACTATTACTATTGCTGGTTTTCAATACCATGTTTTGTCCACATTCACACTGCTCTGTGGCCGGCAACAATCTGTTAGCCTGCAAAAAGTTTATTGTTTCCCAGGATTCTGACATCAACAATGCAATATTGCACATATTGAGCTAATTGACATGTATTTTAAAATAAAGTTTAAAAAAATTTTCCTAAAAAGTACAAATTATCGTCCCCTGTTCTTTGACGGAGAAGCGCCACCTGGTGACAGTTTAGTGAAACGCACAAAAAATGGCCTCCGTCTGTGTAATGCAGAAGTGCTGAGATCTAACTTTGAACAATTAAAACAACAAACCTAGTACTGCACATAAGTTCTGTGTAAGCCGGAAATGTCAGAAAGTCAATTTTATTTTACAATTTATAGAGGAATTATTATATTTTAATTTCTTGTATTTTTGAAAATTATAAAATATTCATTAATTTAATCTTATTTTGTTGTAATGAAAAGTGTTTGTTTATTAAAATATTTTGTTGCTTTTATACATGACACAATTTATTCTAAAACGTGTTGTAATAATAAATTAAATTAATCATCTATATATAAAAAGGGCAAAATGTGTGCGTGTCTGTTTGTATCTCTTGCTAAATTTTCGACAGAGCCGATCAAACCTGACAAAACCAGTATCGTTTTATCACTCGAACCTTCAGACGACAATTATCGAGAAATTGGCTCAAAACATTAATGCCTTCACCCTAAACTCGGTCGTTTTGTAAAAGGAGATGTTGATTTTCATGTTGCCATTTTAGCAAGTCATTGTTCCCTTTTCGATTGACTATGGTTACTTCTGACGTTCGTGACTGGTAATGCTATGGAGACAATGACTAAGACGTCAGGGGTTTTTCCTCCTTTACGTTACGGGTTCGAGCCTACTTGTCTACTACCACTTTTTTGTTTTTATGTTTTTTTTTAAACATCTCTGCCTACTGTTGTTTTGATTCCCCCCCCGCCTCACTACTACCACTTTTTTTACATTCCCTCCAGGGCTCCTTACTACACCACCTATAAACACCTGGGCAACCCCGCTACTTTTGTTTAACCTCCCCCCAGGGCTCCTTACTACACCATCTAAACACTCAGGCAACGCCAAGCACCCCACTAGTCTATAATGTAAAAGTGTGTGTGTGTGTGTGTGTGTGTGTGTGTGTGTGTGGTTGTATGTCTGCCAAAAAACTTGGGACACATGCGACAGATCCTGATGAGATCAGTATTATTTTGAAGCTCGACATCTCACACAACAAATATTTTTAAAAAATGGCTAAAAGCATTAATTCCTTTACCCTCAAGTCGGCCATTTTCTATAATTGGGGGTCGATTTTTCACCGACATTTTCGCAAGTCATGATTTATTTCTATTTACTACCCTTAATTTCAATGATTGCGACTTTCGATTTCGTCATGGATGCATCAGCTAAAACGTTAGTTTTTTTTCACCTTCTTTTCCTCCTTCACATAAAGGGTTCGAACCTGCCTGCCTACTTCCATTTTTTTAACATCTCTCACCACTCAAACTGCCTACTGTTGTGTTGATTCCCCTCCCCGCTACTACCACTTTGTTCAACACCTTAATCTACCCACCTCGGTGTTCCTTACAACACCACCTTGACACATCTGGGCAACACCGGGTACCCCCGATAGTTTTTAAATAAACGTAAAAGTGCATTCTAAGTGTGGAAAAAGTCAATTATTTCATCGATTACACTGACAATTCACTGAAAAAAAAAACTAAGACAATTATTGGTGCTAATGCACTTATTGATCCACACTATTTTTAAAATAATATTTTAAAGTTTTATTATATCTGTTTTTATCAAATTGTAAGATTAAAGTACAGAATAGGTACAAAACGTCCTCCCCTCCCCATGTTAAGAATGGTTTTCTAAATAACTAGCCTGGGTGCCTGGCGTTGCCCAGGTGTTTGGAGGTGTGTGTTGAGCAAAAAAAAAATGTGGTAGTAGGCATGCAGGATTGAACCCCTGACGTGTAGATGGAATAGAAAGTGGAAGAAAATCTGACCACTTACTCCTACTTCATGACGTGACCAGAAGTTCTGGATATTAAAATTAGGCAAAGTCAATCACACTGATACGATGACTTGTAAAAATGGCTCGCAAAAAATCGACCCCCTCCTTGTAGAAAACTTCCTATTTGAGGGTGAAGGAAGTAATGTTTTGGGCTAATTTTTCAATATTTGTCATCCAAGACGTCATGCTTCAAAATAACACCAATCCCATGAATATCGATCGCCTCTTTCGAAAATTTTAGGTAGACATACATACATGCATACATATGAACAGATAGGTGAGATTTATATCATAGATAACATTATTATTTCAGCACGGATCAATAAGTGCACTACTACCCAATTATTTATTAACATTTAAATAGAATACAGCAGGTAGGAGTCAAATCCAATTTCTGTTTTATTTGGACTTGCCTATCCATATCTGAATTAATGGTTTTTAATTATAGTACCAATTATTTTTCTGAGTTATCCTAGATTTCCTTTTTTTTTTTTTTTTTTCAATTTTATTTTTATTTTCAATATTATGAAAACAATGCTTACGCTGGTGTTTACATCATGTATACAAGGCAGATATTATAAAATTACATGAAATATTTTTGCAATTATATTTTTGAGAAAATATTGAAAACAAACAATGCTTTATTCGGTAATAATATCGTTTGTTCTAGAAAATACTTTTTCTCCGGGTTATAGTAATTTCATTTACACAGATTTATTTTGTATTGATTCTGAAATGTTAAAAACATTAATTGTTAACATCTATGATACTTTATTTTCATAAAAAAATACTAAAATAAATTCATGCATATTTTAGTCCTTACACCTTTAACTTTAGTAAAAGTGATTTTAGTTTACACGAAATAATACTTTTTCTTTAAAATTTAAATGAAAATAAAGGGTTCAATATATTCTGTGATCGTTAATTACTAAATACTGAAAGTCTCAGTTAAATTGGTATATTTCTTGAATTTCAGTAAAATTTTAAGTTAAGGGAGGGTTAAAATTGTACATTTTGCACGTATATATATATATATATATATATATATATATATATATATATATATATATATATACTTTTCATTACCCCTTTAATATATAAAGGGTCTTATCTTAAATCTATTGGACGTATCTATCTATTTTCTTTAACTGGGTGTATCTTTGCTCTATCTGCTCCCACCACAGTGTTTGGTCACAACAGACTTTCTTACCGATGTATTATTGCATTGGTATGTGCAACTTATTTTACTGCTGTCCACGATTGACACTCATCTGACATATTCCTTTTTGTTATTTTTCTATTTCAGCCTCTCTTTCTAATCGAGTAATATTTTCCCTTTCTTGTCTTCTAATATTAACAAATAACCTCCTATCTTCCTTTTAATTCATTTCAACTTTAATTTCTTTCTTTCTAGTCCTTAATCTATAACTATAATTTCTAACTACATATAATCTATATTTCTTCCCCACCTCTTTTCCTTTCCTCTTTCTCGCGCCTCTTTTTCCCCTCTCTGTCCAGCACTTCAAATCTTGGTTTTTGATGCTCATTTGTAATTTGTAAGAATCTTTATTTTTACTTGAATTATATGAAGAGATCGGCAGGATATTAGTTCCTGTCGATTAAAACAATTTGTAATGATTTAAGCAAAAAACAAAAAAACAAAAAAAAACCCTGTGATTAAGATAATAAGAACATATTTAGCTTTACTTAAGCATTGAAAACTTTTTCCGTTTTTTACCATATATATATATATATATATATATATATATATATATATATATATATATATGTGTGTGTGTGTGTGTGTGTGTGTGTGTGTGTGTGTGTGTAACTCCTGACGCTGATTCAAGTACTTAGAAGTTGCGAAATAACTCTCAGAACCTGACTTCATTAATTGAAACGAAACAAAAAGCTTAATTTATATGAAAATTCACTCACCAGAACGCACAATCTGAAGCAGTCTCTTCGTTGTGCTTTGGTAGTACAAAATAAATAAAAGATTTTAAAAAAAAAGGGAGAGGTCGGCTTGAACCGTTAAAAAATGCAAGAGAGATAAGTATAGGCACCGCCAAAAATGGCCGCAAAATCAAGTTGTTGTTGTTTTTTAAAACGAAATTACGTTTATTAAAATCCATTATTTCTGAGTAACTTTTTTTTTCCAGAAAGATAAAACCCTGAATTTTATCATATAGAAAACAGAATAATGTAAAACTTTTTCTACTATTTTTAATTCAATTTTAAATGTTAAATTTTCCCAAAAAGTTAACAATTGACATTTTTTGTCTTGCACAAAAAACGTACTTAAATATTTAAAAAAAAAGGGTTTTTGAAATAATTAATTAATTTATTTATTGTCTAACTAAGATTTAGGATGATTTTCTAAGAGAATATGCAAAAATATTATAATATAAGTACCTGAATTTCAAATAATTCCACTTATTCATATAGGTAACCAGATATTCGCGTTGACGTAGAGTTCAGATCGACTCTGTTTACGTTTTCGTCTGATAAAAAGCAAACTATGGAAGACCAAACAGGCCAAAAAAAAACTTATTTTTCAGTGACGAAAATTTCAATGTATTATTAAGCTGAGGCTGGCCAGTACCAGATGGGTGACCATTTGTATGCGTTTGGTTTTTAATGTGTATGTGTGTGGGGGCCAGACTCCCCAAAATGGGGGGGGCAATTTAAAGCAGAATAAAAAAAAATTATTTCAGCGCGTTTGGTCCACCATAGTCAAAGGCGGCAAACGTTTTCAAACGGAATCGAAAAAAAAGATGCTATTTTTAACACAAAGGGCACAATATTTATCGAATTTTTTTGGGGGGTATCGATTATTCAAAGCATGCCCTGTTTAATAATGGTCATGCATTATTCGGCTCGCTAACAAAAAATTGTTAATTTATTTATCAATAATTTTAAAATAGCTTTTTTCGTATAAATATTTAAAAAAATTTTTTTTTGTTTTGCTTAACTTAAATTAATTATTTTACTTAACATATTCACCGAATTTCACACTTCAAAACTCAAAAGCGGGATAATTAAACACAATCGAAGTTCTGATATTCAGACGTCAAAATAAGGTATGCAAACAATTTTTTTTTTTTTTTTTTTTTTTTAATCTATAATTCTGTCCCTTACAACACAATATGTTGATTTCAGTCTCAGATGATTATTTTAAGCATATTTGTTCCCACTTCAAAACAAGGGGGGGTTTTGTAAGCAAAAAAAAAAAATATATATAAATATCGTTTATGAAAAATAAGTACACTGTTATAAAGTTCATTCTTCTCCTAATAATCGCTGAAAATTTCGTATTGATTGGATAATTACCTGATTTTTGGTAGATTTTTAAAAAGACGGTCCGTTAAAAAGTACTGACCTGCCCCCCCAGTTTTGGCGGTGCCTAGATAAGTACATTTACTAAGTAAATATTTATAAGAATTAAGAGAATTTGCGTCGCTGAAATGTGCACAATTTATTATTATTCTTATAAATTAATTTAAACAATTTTATTCTGTTTATGTTTGAATTTCCTTGAAGCTTTTTTTTTTTTTTGCTTCCAATCTGTCGATAGTTCCTGCGTCTGTAATTTGTTTTACTTTGAAACATTGACTTTTTGAAAACGTCGATTTCTTTTTTTCTCATTTTTTCGTTTACTTAAAACCCTAAACCGTGAAAAGTTTGTTTACAGTACACACACACACACACACACACACACATACACACACACACATATATATATATTAATTTAAACAGTTTTTACTAAGACGTTATTTTCCTAATTTTAAAAACAAACTTAAAAAAGAATCGACAACTAGAAATCTTCCTTGCATTTTAACTTATTCTGCAAATGCGATTAAAAATAGATACTATATTCGTGTAGTGATACTTACTTGTTTTATAATTTGTATTCGTCTAATTTTATCCGCTTTTATAAAGGGGACGATTTGTTTTTACATGTAACCGACTTCACAAGCTGAAGTTAAAATTCAAGATGGCGAGCAGAAAAACAGGTTCGCAGAAAATAAAATTCAAGAAATAAATTTAAAAAAAAATAATTCCAAAATAGGCCGATCTATCTCTTAGGTGAATATTACGGATAAAATTAGTATCATTTTATGGGTATATTTTACAATCCACATTGGGACGAAAAATGGTGAAAATATCAAATATATAACAAATAAATGTAACCAAATGCGAGATAAGTTACTCTTTTACCAAGTTGAAAAGTTTTTGTTGTCTTAATCACTTTAAAAGTTTTATTCGATTCGAAAAACATAGTGTAAATCATTAGGTGAGAACAAGGAAAATGGTCGCAATTAACACCTAAATGACAAAAGACAGACATTTTAGGAATATCTTTTGAAACATATACTTATTTTATTATCTATAAAAACAGTTATAATCAGCACATTTTGTTTTGGCAGAATAACTAATACTTGCTAAAGTATATAATTAATCAGGTAAATCTTTCATATTACTCTCTTATATTATTTTAACGAATTGGCAAGAAAAAAAGGATCCACATGGAAAAATTTACCTTGACAAAACATAGGATTGGGTTTAGGCACCGCCAAAAATGGCCGCAAAATCAAGTTGTTGTTGTTTTTTAAAACTAAATTACATTTATTAAAATCCATTATTTCTGAGTAACTTTTTTTTTCCAGAAAGATAAAACCCTGAATTTTATCATATAGAAAACAGAATAATGTAAAACTTTTTCTACTATTTTTAATTCAATTTTAAATGTTAAATTTTCCCAAAAAGTTAACAATTGTTATTTTTTGTCTTGCACAAAAAACGTACTTAAATATTTAAAAAAAAGGGTTTTTGAAATAATTTATTTATTCATTTATTGTCTAACTAAGATTTAGGATGATTTTCTAAGAGAATATGCAAAAATATTATAATATAAGTACCTGAATTTCAAATAATTCCACTTATTCATATATGTAACCAGATATTTCGCGTCGCCGAAGAGTTCAGATCGACTCTGTTTACGTTTTCTTTCGATGAGACGAAAACTATGGAAGACTAAACAGGCCAAAAAAAACTTATTTTTCAGTGACGAAAATTTCAATGTATTATTAAGCTGAGGCTGGCCAGTACCAGATGGGTGACCATTTGTATGAGTTTGGTTTTTAATGTGTATGTGTGTGGGAGCCAGGATCCCCAAAATGGGGGGAGGGGGCAATTTAAAGCAGAATAAAAAAAAATTATTTCAGCGCGTTTGGTCCACCGTAGTCGAAAGGCGGCAAACGTTTTCAAACGAGATCGAAAAAAATGATGCTATTTTTAACACAAAGGGCACAATATTTATCGAATTTTTTTTTTGTATCGATTATTCAAAGCATGCTCTGTTTAATAATGGTCATGCATTATTCGGCTCGCTAACAAAAAATTGTTAATTTATTTATCAAAAATTTTAAAATGGCTTTTTTCGTATAAATATAAAAAAAATTTTTTTTTTTGTTTTGCTTAACTTAAATTAATTATTTTACTTAACATATTCACCGAATTTCACACTTCAAAACTCAAAAGCGGGATAATTAAACACAATCGAAGTTCTGATATTCAGACGTCAAAATAAGGTATGCAAACAATTTTTTTTTTTTTTTTTAATCTATAATTCTGTCCCTTACAACAACACAATATGTTTTGTTCAGTTTCAGATGATTATTTTAAGCATATTTGTTCCCACTTCAAAACAAGGGGGGGTTTTGTAAGCAAAAAAAAATATATATATAAATATCGTTTATGAAAAATAAGTACACTGTTATAAAGTTCATTCTTCTTCTAATAATCGCTGAAAATTTCGTATTGATCGGATAATTACCTGATTTTTGGTAGATTTTTAAAAAGACGGTCCGTCAAAAAGTACTGACCTGCCCCCCCAGTTTTGGCGGTGCCTTTTTCCTAATTTTAAAAACAAACTTAAAAAAGAATCGACAACTAGAAATCTTCCTTGCATTTTAACTTATTCTGCAAATGCGATTAAAAATAGATACTATATTCGTGTAGTGATACTTACTTGTTTTATAATTTGTATTCGTCTAATTTTATCTGCTTTTATAAAGGGGACGATTTGTTTTTACATGTAACCGACTTCACAAGCTGAAGTTAAAATTCAAGATGGCGAGCAGAAAAACAGGTTCGCAGAAAATAAAATTCAAGAAATAAATTAAAAAAAAAATAATTCCAAAATAGGCCGATCTATCTCTTAGGTGAATATTACGGATAAAATTAGTATCATTTTATGGGTATATTTTACAATCCACATTGGGACGAAAAATGGTGAAAATATCAAATATATAACAAATAAATGTAACCAAATGCGAGATAAGTTACTCTTCTTTTACAAAGTTGAAAAGTTTTTGTTGTCTTAATCACTTTAAAAGTTTTATTCGATTCGAAAAACATAGTGTAAATCATTAGGTGAGAACAAGGAAAACGGTCGCAATTAACACCTAAATGACAAAAGACAGACATTTTAGGAATATCTTTTGAAACATATGTTATGATGTTATGATTTAGATCTCGTTTTGACTTGGGGACGCCGTCATACTGTCTGCCACGTGTCACCGTGACGACCACCACTCAAGTTTCATGATTCCTGACCGCTTTGGGGAGAAACTGACTACGTAGGGATTCACGCTACGATCGCTACCATGGCACCAAAGTCGAGGCACATGATCATGGTTACCTCCACAAAATTACGGGCAAAACGCTTAGATGCCTTACACACCGTAGCGAAAACAACAACCCAAAAGAAACACAGTTTTCTCGACATGGAGGCAATTTCTTCATCACTAACCGTTTGTCTACAACTACGTCCGCGTGCTTGCTATATTTAGCGAAGCCAAGGAAAAGACAGCAGAAGGATCACCAGCCTCGCCATCACCACAACGCTACGGCTGTCGCGACCAATGCTACTACTACTACAACGAAGGCTTCGGCGCGCCTTCTAACAACAACAACTATCGCTATTGACACACGATTATAACCAGCACTGCTGCTACTACCATTACCAACGAAGGCTTCGTCGCGCCTTCTAACAACAACAACTATCGCTATTGACACACGATTATAACCAGCACTGCTGCTACTACCATTACCAACGAAGGCTTCGTCGCGCCTTCTAACAACAACAACTATCGCTATTGACACACGATTATAACCAGCACTGCTGCTACTACCATTACCAACGAAGGCTTCGTCGCGCCTTCTAACAACAACAACTATCGCTATTGACACACGATTATAACCAGCACTGCTGCTACTACCATTACCAACGAAGGCTACGTCGCGCCTTCTATCAACAACAACTATCGCTATTGACACACGATTATAACCAGCACTGCTGCTACTACCATTACCAACGAAGGCTTCGTCGCGCCTTCTAACAACAACAACTATCGCTATTGACACACGATTATAACCAGCACTGCTGCTACTACCATTACCAACGAAGGCTTCGTCGCGCCTTCTAACAACAACAACTATCGCTATTGACACACGATTATAACCAGCACTGCTGCTACTACCATTACCAACGAAGGCTACGTCGCGCCTTCTATCAACAACAACTATCGCTATTGACACACGATTATAACCAGCACTGCTGCTACTACCATTACCAACGAAGGCTTCGTCGCGCCTTCTAACAACAACAACTATCGCTATTGACACACGATTATAACCAGCACTGCTGCTACTACCATTACCAACGAAGGCTTCGTCGCGCCTTCTAACAACAACAACTATCGCTATTGACACACGATTATAACCAGACCAGCACTGCTGCTACTACTATTACAAACGAAGGTTTCGTCGTGCCTTATAACCACAATAACAACAACTAACAACAATCTGCCATCTTCACCCCAAGGACAGCTCGTTATTATTCTGTGTTATTTATTAGAAAATAAATTGTTGAGTTCGTTCAAATCTTAATCCTGTGTTGTCTATTCTTTTTGCTTGTCACCATACGCTTCGTAACATAACAACTGGTGTCAGAAGCGTGCGACAGGTAGAATGGACTACTCAGGGTGCACCCGTAACGAACTTCTCAGTTTTATCAGAGACCAGAAATCGGCACTCCTCCAGCTAAAATCGAGTACATCACGACCAGATGAGGCCCTTATCCTCGAAATAAAAGCGGACCTAGAGATTATGCTCTCCACCCTCAAATCGACCACCTTAAACGACACGCCCAAAGCCGATAATAACGACTACAATCTGATGATCAGATTACAGGCCATACACGATTCGGTAAAGGACATAAAAAAGTTCAACCCCGGGAACGATGTTAACCGCTTCATCACGGATGTAAACAAAACATACATGATACATGTCAAGCCGGAAATCAGTACACACCCTAGTATCGAAAAAGAGTTTGTCAGAATCTGCAAACAGCTTCTGAACGAAGGGATATTCCAGCAAATGACGGACTCCCAACACGACACATCTACCTTCGAGCAACTCAAAGCATACCTCATAACGACCCACGGCAGCCAAATGACAAACTTCCAGCACCTCAGCCGGGCTTGGGATTTGCAGCGTCGAGATGGGGAGAGATTGACAGATTTCGCTGGCCGACTGGAAAACACGATTAGAGAGGCTGCAGTACACATAAAGGCAAAATTTAAGTCGGACCACTCACGGGAAATACCTGCAGATACTGTCTTCTCTCTCATGGGTGCAATGCTAATGAGTGAGAAGGTGAAAGCCTGGACACCGAGCTTATACCCACACATCGTCAAAACAATGGATAAGCATTATACGGCGGGTGGGATAGCTAGTGATGTACAGCGGTACATCGACTGTGGTGTCAAAACGGACGATGAAATCAATGATAGTCCCATCGCGTACTACGCAAACAGGCCACAACGATCTGATCAAAGGACCAGGCGAACTGAACACAATGTGAACAGGCAAACTCTCCGCCCACAGGCAAGGAAAGATACCACAACACTGCGCAACACCAAACCCACTGGCACTCGCGGCCATTTTCAGATGCGCAGGGATGATGAACACAATCAGGATGCTGAGATCTGCCAAAACTACATGAAAGGCTATGCATGCTTCCATGGACGCAACTGTCGGTACCGGCACCCACCTCGTGCCCAGGCATATATCGCAACAGACGACAAGGATATGCCACCAGAAGATACTCTCCCCACTACCATGGCCGAGGATTTTCAATACGGACCAGGCGAGATGTGATGGCTCACCCCGTGGTCCAACAGACTCACCATCACATATTTAACTTTCATCAACACTCGGCGCAGAAGTCACCTTTCGTCAACACACATTTCATGATCGAGGGAGCTACGTTCTCGGACATATCTATGTTGGACTCAGGCTGCTCCACTTGCATTATGCCAGTGTCTCGAATACCTGAAGAGGTCAGACGTCGAATAACGCCATCCAACGTGCATGTGAGAGGCATAAACGGCAGCATCCATATCCTTGGCGAACTTAATTGTGGCATCGCCATCGGCAACCACGATTCACCCAGGTTCGACGGGATCAACATGCTGATAACATCCGCTATATCTCCAATCCTGATCGGCCAAAGCATCCTTGGTCACAGCACACTAGACTCCTACACAATCGACCACCAAAAATCAACGATCGAATTCAGACGCACGCTCGCGTCCACTCCGATAACTCACACGGCAGCAATACTACCAGCTCTTACACAGAAGATACCAGCTGATGATACCACATTTGGAGCCCACACCATCGATCATTCCACTAGACTCACACAGCCCAGCCCCAAGACACTAAATGAAAAACTACACTGGCTACAGAGTAATGTGGGTGTGGCATTGCCCAACCATCCAAACCGCGACGAACTGGAGGCCACAGCAGACTTAATCATCCGCTTCGCCGACATCATGGGTACCGAAAAGGGAGAAAAGGGTACCTTCATCAGACCAGTTCGAATACCAACCAATGGCCAATCCCGCTGTCAGAAGCAACACCCAATCGCCCAGGCTCTCGAGGCTGACGTCGATGCTGAAATCATGCACATGGCCGCCAGAGAGATCATCGAACCATGCAAGGACCCCAAGGGTTTTAATAGCCCTGTATTTGCCGTTCGCAAGAAGAACGGGGCAATCCGGGTAGTTGCCAACTTCAAAGCAACACTCAACAAGGTCCTAGTCGATCTCGACCCCTACCCCATACCTACGATTGACCACCTGTTCCACAGAATCGGCGAAGGAAATAAATATTTTGCATCCCTTGATCTTCGCAGTGGCTATTGGCAGATCGCTATCGACGAGCGTGATCGACACAAAACTGCATTCACATGGAAGGGCAAATGCTACCAATACACACGACTCGCCTTTGGTCTCACATCTGCCGGACAAATCTTCTCCCGCTGCATAGCTGAAGCCTTGGCCACTGTTACATCTCGCACCAACATATCCTCGTACATTGACGACAACCTAGTCCACGCCAAAACATTTGAAGGATACATACTGGCACTGGAGCAACTATTCACCGCCCTACGTAAATTTGGACTAAAATTGAATCCGGATAAATGTACCTTCCTCGCGAACGAAGCAAAATTCCTCGGTCGCATCGTAAATAGCAAGGGTTTCAAGGCCGACCCCGAATACGTCCGCGCCATCATGGAAATGAAGCCTCCAACAACAAAAAAGGAACTGCAAGGCCTCATAGGTCGTTTAGTGTGGATACGGCAATTCCTGGAGACACGGGTACAGGAACAAATCAGGTCGGACACATTTTCCAGCATCATGACCCCCATCCATGAACTGAATAGGGCTGGCAAACCATTTGCATGGACTGAGCAGGCGGACAAGGCCTTTAATAAGATAAAGAAACGACTGTCCTCGCCTCCTGTCATTTCATTCCCTGATTTTGATCAACTCTTCACGCTCACCACTGATGCGAGTGACACCGCATGTGGGGCCATCCTAATGCAAGAAGATGACAGGGGAAAGAAGAAGATCATAGCAGTCGCTTCACACATATTTAACACCACGGAACAAAACTGGTCCACAACTGAACGCGAGGCATACGCAATAAAGTGGGCCATAGCAAAATTCGACTACTTCCTACACAGCCGCCCCTTCGTCATCTTCACCGACCACAGATCACTAACCTATCTGGATCAGCGGGTATTCAACAATGCCAAAATCCGCAGATGGCAGGAAGAGATCGCATGCTATAAATTCGTCCTGGAATTTGTGGAGGGCGAATCCAATGTCTGGGCCGACATGCTCAGCAGAAGTCATGGCCAAAGAAAAAATAACACACCAGCTGACGCCAACCCTGCAGGCAAAACATTCAGAATCCAGGGTTCGGACCTACGTATTTACATCCCATCCTGGTGTATGGACGAAATTGATGGATCAATGCTCATCCCCGAAGCACACACACCTCAGAACACCCGCCACCACAATAATATTGTGGATGCGTTCTTTGCCTATCACTCTTCATCGACCATCCCCACAAAATACAATTGTGACCATATCAATATCGCTGCTGAGCAATGCACAGACAACACACTGTCGAGAATCATCAAAACCCTCCAGACGAATAACTCCAGCAAAAACTGTAACATCGACCCCGATGACCATCGGGCCCCCATACTCAACAAATACATCCACCAGTTCTACCTGGAGCCCGGCACATCTGTCTTGATGATTAGGGACAACAATCATTCCCCAAAACTGGTCGTACCATACAAACTCCGTCCCAAGTACCTGCATCAGGCCCATGACTGCATCAATCATTCAGGTATCGCCCGCATGCGCGAACATCTATCCGGCTACTGGTGGGAATGCAAGGACCATGACATCAGGACGTATGTCAACTCCTGCGAAACATGTGCCAAGCGGAAGGGTAACTATGGCAAACGTAAGGTCTGGCCCACCGGGCACTGCAAACGTGGAGAAAGACCGTTCGAAATCATCTACATTGATTTCGTCACGATGCCAATTTCAAAGGGGAAACGCTACATCCTAACCATGCTGGACAGTTTCAGTAGACACCTTACGGCTGTGCCGTGTTCCAGAGATCGTGCGATCGATGCTGCTCGTGGAATTTACAGTTTCTTCCTTCGACACCGGGAAATACCACGCATTGTTTCATCCGATCGCGGAACCCACTTCACGGGGGAGGTATACAGGATCTTTTGCCAACTCACATCAATCACGCAGGAATTACATTGTGCCTGGCGACCACAAAGCTCAGGTAACATTAAACGACAGCATCGCACGATGAAAAACGCCATATACATGCTGTGCGAAGATAGAGACTGTGAGTGGACCGACGTCCTCGAATCCGTCATCTCATCAATGAATGCTACCATCAACAGTGCCACTGGAGCGTCACCACACTATATAATCACTGGTCGGCAGCCCAACATTGGTTTGCCAAGATTACCCGACAACAGTATCACAAACCCCAGCCCCACGGCTTACGGCATGCAGGTCAATGCCCTGTTAAGACAAGTTCATCGACACGTCGCGCTGGCCAACAATGAAGCTGACCACGCCCAAGACCCAAATTTAGACAAGGACATGAATAAGGAACCAATACAAGTCGGTGACAAGGTACTAATCCACCGGCCTCAATCAGCTATTGCTCACGCATCTCACCTACCCTGGATCGGTACCTTCGAAGTGGCCAAGACCAACAGCATGGTGATCCAGATAAAAAATGATGATGGCCAGAGTGAATGGGTTCACCGGGCACATGTCCGCCGATTAATACCACGTCCAAAACATTTGTCCCCCAATCTACCTCCTCTACCCTACCCAACTCGTCAATCTACCAAAGAGACAACGCTTCCACCCAAGGCAGGGGCACACAGAGCGTTGCAGGACCCCATATACGTAGAAACCCCTCGACTACCGTCCGGATACAGATCGGACCTGATTCGGAATCGGTCAACACGAGGCCAGCTTCCTAAACGGTTTAAGGATTTCATCATGGGTTGATTCCATTCACACATGCAACTATGACCGCACTGGACAATTCAAGCCAAAATGAGATCTGGGGGAGCTGTTATGATGTTATGATTTAGATCTCGTTTTGACTTGGGGACGCCGTCATACTGTCTGCCACGTGTCACCGTGACGACCACCACTCAAGTTTCATGATTCCTGACCGCTTTGGGGAGAAACTGACTACGTAGGGATTCACGCTACGATCGCTACCATGGCACCAAAGTCGAGGCACATGATCATGGTTACCTCCACAAAATTACGGGCAAAACGCTTAGATGCCTTACACACCGTAGCGAAAACAACAACCCAAAAGAAACACAGTTTTCTCGACATGGACGCAATTTCTTCATCACTAACCGTTTGTCTACAACTACGTCCGCGTGCTTGCTATATTTAGCGAAGCCAAGGAAAAGACAGCAGAAGGACCACCAGCCTCGCCATCACCACAACGCTACGGCTGTCGCGACCAATGCTACTACTACTACAACGAAGGCTTCGGCGCGCCTTCTAACAACAACAACTATCGCTATTGACACACGATTATAACCAGCACTGCTGCTACTACCATTACCAACGAAGGCTTCGTCGCGCCTTCTAACAACAACAACTATCGCTATTGACACACGATTATAACCAGCACTGCTGCTACTACCATTACCAACGAAGGCTTCGTCGCGCCTTCTAACAACAACAACTATCGCTATTGACACACGATTATAACCAGCACTGCTGCTACTACCATTACCAACGAAGGCTTCGTCGCGCCTTCTAACAACAACAACTATCGCTATTGACACACGATTATAACCAGCACTGCTGCTACTACCATTACCAACGAAGGCTTCGTCGCGCCTTCTAACAACAACAACTATCGCTATTGACACACGATTATAACCAGCACTGCTGCTACTACCATTACCAACGAAGGCTACGTCGCGCCTTCTATCAACAACAACTATCGCTATTGACACACGATTATAACCAGCACTGCTGCTACTACCATTACCAACGAAGGCTTCGTCGCGCCTTCTAACAACAACAACTATCGCTATTGACACACGATTATAACCAGCACTGCTGCTACTACCATTACCAACGAAGGCTTCGTCGCGCCTTCTAACAACAACAACTATCGCTATTGACACACGATTATAACCAGACCAGCACTGCTGCTACTACTATTACAAACGAAGGTTTCGTCGTGCCTTATAACCACAATAACAACAACTAACAACAATCTGCCATCTTCACCCCAAGGACAGCTCGTTATTATTCTGTGTTATTTATTAGAAAATAAATTGTTGAGTTCGTTCAAATCTTAATCCTGTGTTGTCTATTCTTTTTGCTTGTCACCATACGCTTCGTAACATAACACATATACTTATTTTATTATCTATAAAAACAGTTATAATCAGCACATTTTGTTTTGGCAGAATAACTAATACTTGCTAAAGTATATAATTAATCAGGTAAATCTTTCATATTACTCTCTTATATTATTTTAACGAATTGGCAAGAAAAAAAGGATCCACATGGAAAAATTTACCTTGACAAAACATAGGATTGGGTATATTTGAATCATGGACTGAGAAAAACCTATATGATTTGCTAGATATTTTATATAAAGTTCAGTTTGTAAGATGACTATCTTCATTTTATGTAAAAAAAAAAATACTTCGTTCCGGTTATTTGTTTTTAATGTGACAGTAACTTTTTCTTTACGTATTCTGCTAAATATTAGAAGGTATTCAAACAAGACTTTAAAATATATTTAACGGCAATCGAAAACTTGGGGAAATTGACGAAATTAAGACGAGAAATCTTCTGCAATGCCTAGGCAAACAGGGCCGTAAAATTTGTATAAATTTAAACTTTCAAAGTGAGGAAAACAGCCTTAAATTTGTAAGTTTTAGACAAATTTGAAGAATTTCGCAACCCTCAAAAAAATGTCACAATCACTCGTCTTCAGTTTTGCACTACTCAAGAAGACACAGAATCGTTTGATGATTTTGTTACTAAGATAAAACACTCAGCCAGGAATGTAAATTGGGTGAACTCTTCAACAGCTTAGTAAGGGATGTTATAATAATAGGCACTAATGACTCACGTTTACAAGAGGACTTTCGGCCAAAACAGATTTAACTTTAAAAAAAAAAGCTATAAAAGCGTGTCGGACGGCTGAATTAACAAGACAAAGATAGAGTCTTACAGAGAGAATTAAAATCGGTTAATTTTACAAAAAAAAAAAAAAAAAAAAAAAAAACTCAGTAAGAAAGAAAAATACTAAGCAACAATAGCAACGATCCAGAAGTGTGTCACTAAACTCTTCAAACAATAACTACAGTAATGACAAAATACAAAAAAAAAATATAGATTCTGTTCATTCTCACATTTTCGCAGAAACTTCTCTGCATATGAACAGATCTTCACCAAATACAACAGACAAAATCATTTTAGAACTAGATGTGCTGATCATCAGTATATAAAGTCCACCAGGAACGCAGTGAGGAATCTTCTACAGACCATATGAATTATGAGAATAATGTGGATACTATCTCTGCCAAATTAAAAAAAAAAGTAACAAACATCTACAAAATCAATGCCTTATCTGAAAATTGGAATGTAAATTTACAAGTTAATGGGACGAATATAGAATTTAAAATAGACTCCGACAGTCAACTGAACATTTTGCCCATAAGAGATTATTACAGATTATCGATTTGTCCAAAATGATTATCAAGCAATATAGCACTCTGTGCCTATAACAACACACCAATACTAGTTCATGGTAAGTGTATTGCTCAAATAATAAGAGATACTATAAAGCATCATGTCATGTTTATCATAGCAGATATAGATGCATTTCCAATACTCGAATTGAAGGCCTGTACTTGTTTCAACCTCGTAAAAAGGGTATTTAAAATTAACACAAACAAGAATGATTTTCTTTCTGAATTTAAGGATTTGTTTTTTGAGAACTCAGTATTTTCATTGGTACTCGTCACATTACAATAGGCGCAGAAATAAAGCCTGTCATAGACCCTCCACGGGACAATCCATTTGTATTAAAGAAAAAAGTTAAAAAAATTAACTAAAAAGAATGAAAGAGTAAGGTGTCATTAAATCGGTATAAGAACCAACAGAATGAATATCATCGTTGGTAAAAGTAGAAAAACCCAATGGTTCCTTCGTATATACTTTAACCCAGGGAATCTAAGCAAAACTATGAAAGAAGAGCACTACAGATTACCGACAATCAGACATAATAATAATACAGGAGATGACAGATGCAAAGTTCTTCACTAAGCTTGATGCTTCCAATTCATTCTGGCAGATCAAAGTTGAAGAAGGCTCCAAACTTCTTATTTTCAACTCGCCTCGTATGCAGTGCAGATTCATAAGTCTTCCATATAGCATACACAGTACCAGTGAAATATATCATGCAAAATCTAACATTAAAATACTTTGATCCAGCACTTCCCACCAGAGTTTCTTCAGATGCATCAATGCTAGGAGTTGGGGCTATGTTGGAACACCCAATACACCTGCCACCAAGCAACAGGGAACAGAAGATAGCAGAGGAGTATATAAATTACATCCTCTTAACTTCAACTCCAAAAGCAATGACAGTCGATGAAGTTGCGGTAGAAACCGCAAAAGACAAGACTCTCTCTACCATCATTCAAGCCATTCTTGCTAACAAATGGCATGCCGTTGAGAGCATAAACAAAGCAACATTTAACACCGTACATGCCAATCGTGTTGAACTTTCACTAGCATATGAAAAAAGCATCATTCTAAAAGGACACCAGATAGTGTTACCGGAAACAATACTAAAGAGAGCTGCCAAGATAGCACATGCAGGACATCAAGGCATTGTAAAGTCTGTGGGAGTCGCCTGGCCTTTTGGGGGGGGGGGGAACTGACTTCCTCCACAAATAATAAAAATAAAAATAAGAAATCTTATGTGCAACACAAACGGAGGTTTATTTCCGGAATAGAAATAACAAACAATAACAAGTTAAAACATAGTTCTCAATATTTCAGAGTTCCTTTTTTTGAGTTCATATGAAAGATGGAGAGTCTCTTTTTTGTGTTCTTTGAGTGTTCAAATTTGTAACATAGACAATATTAATGTTCGTCTGTTAAAAGAGAGTATTAATGCGCGGAGCAGTGGAAATGAAATAATTGATGTTTGCACGCGTGGTAAGTCCATATGAGAAAGCGTTGAATGAGTCGGAAGAGTTTAACTGACGCTTCCATTTGCACAACTTAACAGTAATAATACCGTCGATGTGACCCGACACGATACCAAGCAATTCTGTTGACACAACTCAGCACACTCTTGAATAATTCCGTCGGAATAACTTGACATAATCCTGAACAATTCCATCGACACAATCTGACATGAACAACTCCATTGATATGACTAAGCATGCCTCTAGAGCAACCTCGGCAGTTACTTGTTGAACGACTTTGGCGTTATCCTTTTCTATTCCTTGGATGAATTATAGTGACCACTACACATGACCGGAACAAATCTTTCGCTGAGACATTTTTATAGTAATCACCGTTTCACTGCCCACGGATACCAGAACGCACAGGATTACAACGTTGTAATTTGCCCATCCGCACACATGTGATAAAGGAAGTATGTTGTGATCCATGAATAGTGATACAACAAACCGACTATAATTTTCTAGAACGTGTGTATAAGGTTTTGTCCATGATAATCAAATCAGTTTCTGTTCAGATTTTTCCAGTCCAAGACACGTCTAAGAAATTCTGTCTTTGTGGGACATTAAATCACCCAACATGATTTTTTTGCGCGTCAGACAACTTAAATTCTCAACATGGAAAGTTACCACATTCTTCTTTTAACAAAGTTATTTCGAACTGCTGTTTTCATTATATAATGAATACACACACGTATTCCACTTACTTGCTTTTCCCCTCAGAAAATAACCATGTGTGTCACCCTTTTCACAAGACACTTATTAACTAAGCCTGTATAATGAACACTCGTTGCAAAAAAACTTAAGATTGGAACAATTTGAATTACTGCTTCTTAAACACGTAAGTAACTGTTGTTCTTTCATTTCAATACAGCGATCTCGAGTTCTTTGTCAAGTGTCATTGTTTCCCCATAGTTATTCACATCTTTTTATTTTATATGAGTGAGGATGTGATTTGGTGGAAAGCATTTGCAAATTGGAGATTATGTTAAATTTATCTTTAACGATCCCAGTGATACTCTACTACTTCCGACTACTAGAGATTCTTGCACCTGAAATCTTGGTATTAAAAATCGATAGATCCCAATTATGAATTGGTGAACACCGACTTAGACTTTTAACCTCCATGAGGCCTATAAGTGATTACACTTACGTGAGTGCAGAATCTGATGGAAATACAATCGCACATTTCCAGCTTGCATGCAATTTCTTTTTAAATCCACACGTTGGTCTGGAAGCTGATGACTACTCGTGCTGGTCAAAATAATAGAACATATGTACGAGGAGCGTGCAATAAGTAATGCCCCTGGCCCACTTCCCATAGCAGTAGAGCAACGAAACTTGGCACAGTTATTAGCCTTTCTCTACATAGGAACCAGCCAGTTATGCATTTTTCCCATCGTTTGATGCAGCTCTGGAGACCGTATTTGTAGAACACCCCAGGTTGGTCCTCCAACCGCGACGTGACTTCAAAAATCAAGGCTGCATCATCTGGGAAACGATTTCCTTTCAAAAACAACTTCATGGCGGGGAAAAGGTGAAAGTCAGAGGGTGCAAGGTCAGAAGAGTTGGGAGGATGAAGGTGGCTTTCATAATCACACGCTCGTGCTTCTGATCTGGCGACATGCGAGTTGTGGACCAGAGTGTTGTCCTACAGAAGTGTACCTTTGCTGATTTTGCACTGCCTCTTGATATTGATAGCTTCCCTTAATTTCCTCAAAAGTGAAGCATAATAGGCTTCTGTAATTGTAATACCCTTTGCCAGGAAATCTGTCATCACTTCTCCGTCCTGGTCCCAGAAGACTGTAAGCATTACCTTGCCAGCGGAGGGCTGCACCCTTGCCTTCTTTGGAGGTGGTGGGTCCAAGTGCTTCCACTGCATTGACTGGGCTTTGGTCTCTGGATCATAGTGATCGACCCGGGTTTTATCCTGTGTAATCAGTCTTTTGAAAAACTTTGACTTATCTTCTTAGCACATCTCTAAATTCATCCTCGAGTACTCGACGCGTTCTCGCTTCTGAAATGGTGTACGCAACCTGGGAATCTGGCAGACACCTTATGCATATGCAAATGATCATGAATGATAGTTTCCACAGACCCTGTACTAATCTTGACATCTTGGGCTATTTGTCGAATAATAATGCGCCAATCTTCCAAAATGGCAGCCTCAACTTGACGGATAGATCATCAATGGCAGATGGGGGACGACCAGGTCTGGGAGCTGAATCAGTAGACTTCTGGCCATGTTTGAATTCACGATGCCAGCGTTTTACAAGGTGATATGATAGGGCATTATCACCATAAGTTTCTTTCATTTCATCAAAAGTCTCCTGTGGTGTGCGTCCTTTCAAATACAAAAACCGGATCACTGCTCGACATTCAACAGGTTCCATTCCACACCTGACTCAGTTCAAACACCTGTAAAACAGAAACCACAATTAGTTCAGAGCTGTAATTTGTCAGATAACCCGTAGAGATATAATTCATTAAACATGCAAAATTTCAGCTAGATCAGACAACTTACATCTACATAACAATTGCAACTATTTTTAATTATTTGAGGAGATGCATATGGCAGACAATGAGTATTTTATTGTCACATTAGAAAAATCAACGGTCCAATTCAATAGAATATTTTATCATTGAGTAATCTTAAACTCCAAAAATTTTGCAAATATTGTTTAAAAAGATTTTGAAAGCGATTTAATAATACTGTATATGTATGGGCCGCTCTAAAGACATATCTTTGTCTGAGAAAGAATGCTGCACATGGAAATCGCAATCAATTCGGATGTTCAAGATCGGTGATGACCAAAGTAACTGGCGTAGCTAGGGGGGGGGGCGCCTCGGGCGGCACACGTGAGGGGGCGGCATTTTCAGAGGGTAAAAATAGAGAGTAGAAAAAATAAATAAAAATAAACAAAAGCTAACAAAAAATATGAAATTTTATACCAAAAAGGTTGTAAAAAAATCGGAATTTTGGGAGTATCGGAATCAGAAAAAATGTGTCCCTATTTTCTGAGCGTAAGGGGGGCGGCATGGGGGCGGCATTTTGAGATGGTAAAAGGGGAAAATCGAAATAAATGCTAACAAAAAATCTGAAATTTTATATCGAAAAGGTTGTAAAGAATGGGAACTTTTGTAGTTATTGGAATCGCAAAAAAGTGTCCCTATTTTGCGAGCGGCATATGTCAGGGGGCGGCATTTTGAGAGAGTAAAAATAGAAAGTAGAAAAAATAAATAAAAATAAACAAAAGCTAACAAAAAATATGAAATTTTATACCAAAAAGGTTGTAAAAAATCGGAATTTTGGGGGGTATCGTAATCAGAAAAAATGTGTCCCTATTTTCTGAGCGTCAGGGGGGGCGGCATGGGGGCGACATGGGGCGGCATTTTGAGATGGTAAAAGGGGAAATTCGAAAAAAAAATGCTAACAAAAAATCTGAAATTTTATATCGAAAAGGTTGTAAAAAATGGGAACTTTTGTAGTTATTGGAATTGCAAAAAGGTTTCCCTATTTTGCGAGCGGCATATGTCAGGGGGCGGTATTTTGAGAGAGTAAAAATAGAAAGTAGAAAAAAAAAATAAACAAAATCTAACAAAAAATCTAACATTTTATACTGAAAAAGTAGTAAAAAATCGGAAATTTTTGAGGTATCAGAATCAGAAAAATGTGTCTCTTATTTACGAGCAGCACATGTCAGGGGCGGCATTTTGAGAGGATAAAAATAGAAAATAGAAAAAATATATAAAAGCTAACAAAAAATCTGAAATTTTATACCGAAAGTTTGTAAAAATCTGAAGTATTGGAGGTATCGGAATCAGAAAAATGTGTCCCTATTTTACGATTCCAAAACCGATCCTTTTAAATCTTTATTTTAATTTTTCATTATTGGTACTAATTATAAATATTTATTATTTTTAAATTATCACTTAAACTAAAATGAGAATAACATCAAAATACGACGTAAATTTATTTTATTTGTAAAACAATTTTTTTAAATTGCATAAATTCTCTATGTAACCTTTCAAAGAAAGCAGTTGCTTTACATGTTCTGAAAAATTAAATTAAACAGCAAGTCTTTGCAGCCCGCGGCGATCGTAAGATTTGCCCCCCCCCGCATTTGAGAATCTATTAACCTTCAAAATTCCAAAAGCCCTCAAAATATTTATTTTCATGGAACTAATGTTAGACTGCAGCTATTAGTCCTAGATTTTCATCGTATAACAGTACTCGTCAAAGAAGATCAAAGATTTTTCAAAACAATTATATAATTTTCTTCGGATTTATGTTCACACAATTCCCTTCAGATTAATGTTTACATACTTATTATTATTATTGAAAAGAAATTGTTAAATTAAATTAATTGGCTACGTAATTGTATACGTAGCCAGTTAATTTAACAATTTCTTTTCATCGGTGCGGCTAGACTTTAGCAACTACTTCCAGCTAGGAACGAAATCCGACCATTTGAGAGAGCAAGGGAGAAATATTTTAACAACAATTAGCAGCCTTTGGGCTGATATCACAGTGTAGTATCTGTTCTAATGATACACATCTCCTTTTCTGTCGTCGGTCAGTATGGGGAAATCGTTCATGACTGAGAATTTTTATTTTTGTTCCTATCCAGAGTGCCCCTTTTTGTGGAGCTGGATTTTCCCCACATTAAAAACCGGCCTTGTGTCTAACTCTGCCCTCGTGGAGAGGTAAGTAAATGGGAACAATCGGCAGTCGTTGCCAAACCGACCTCAGCTCTAATTGTACACAAGATCTAATTTTAAACAAGACCATTGCTATATTCGCTTACGGCCGTTTGCTATTTTCGGCTCTCATTATGCTCAACATTATGGGAGCATTATAATAATACGTATTTATTTTATAACTATATATGTGCATATATACGTATATATGTGCATATACACATATATTTATACATATATATACATATATACATACATACATGCATATATACATATATGCACACACATATAAATACGCATATATACATACATATATATGTATATATATACATATATGTATATATACATATATGTATATATATATATATATATATATATACATATATATTATAAATATATACATACATATATACATACATACATGTAGATACATACATATACTCATATATATATAAACAAATATATATATAATATATCCTTCAAGATTGAGGCAATGTTTTTGTTTTAATCTAGGTTGAACTTTCTCTACATTAAAAACCGATCTTGAAATGAATTAAAACAATTTATTCTCAATTAATGGAAATTTTGAAAACTCCAAACGCAATTGTAAATTATTACTTGATAAATAGTTTAACAGTTTGGAGTTTTCAAAATTTCCATTAATTGAGAATAAATTGCTTTAATTCATTTCAATCACTAAGTTTAAAAAATGCAAGCATTAATTATTTCTGGAGATATACTCAGTGACCGGCTGACCTAACAGGATAGAGCCAAGCCCAGGCTTCGGCCAAGCACCAAAAAAACAAAATGACCTCAGAAAGATTTCATACTTAAAGGGGAACTTTCATATAAATTTTTATCGAATAGGTGCGAAAAGAAAGTTGGATATTTGGGTGTATATACACCGATATCAAAGAAGAAATAACATTAGATGCGAAAGTTTGAATTCATTAATTTTATTACTGTCCAATTCATGAGGCTAAGACTTTGAAAGTATCAAACGTTTGTTTTTGTAGCATACTTTTTATAACTCCTTGTAAACTTTACAATTGCTAGCTGGGGGATCGGACAAAATCACCCCGGGCAACCACTACCATCTACTTAAAACAAAAGGAAAACGGATAAAATCTCAAATGAATAAAAAATATTAAAAATCAGTTTTCATATTTTAATTTTAATTTAATTGAATTTAGGAAAATTAGATACCGTAGAACTAATTTTCGCAAGGTATGAAAATTAAGCAACTACAGAATAAATGTTAACTTAATAATAATGGACCAGTTTTCCTACCTAGCAAAAAATGGACGAATTTTCCATGGACGAATTTTCCGGTACCCAAATGCCGGGGGGCGGCAAATCTTACTACCGCCCCGGGCGGCAAAAGGTCTAGCTATGCCACTGACCAAAGTGTCCCAGAAAGGTGTTGAGGGTGTTTCCAACAGTAATCGCAAGAAATGCGGACGAAAGAAAAGTACCACTGAAAGACAAGACCGGGCATGGGACAAGGTGTCAAAGAAAAGTCGATTTCAATCAACAAGTCACATCACTGAAGCGTGGGAATAGGCATCTAGTGCCAACGTTTCGAGAAGCACTGCCTATCGAGTATAGCTGCCACCAAACTGCTCCTTAACAAGAAGCAGATGTTGAAGAGGTTGCGATGGGCAACTGTTCATCAAACCTGGATTGCAGACGAATGGCTCCGTGTGACCTTTTCAGATGAATCTCGATTTTGTATCTCCTTCGGCAACCAAGGGTCACGTGTTTAGTGAAGAACCACAGAATGGCATAACCAAGAATGCATTAAGAAGTCTGTGAAGTTTCCGCAGTCTTGCATGGTTTGGGGCTGTATGAGTGCTAAATGTGTTGGTAATTTATGCTTCCTCAAAGGAACTGTAAACGCAAAAGTGTACCAAGATATCCTGGAAGCTAATTTACTGCCAGTGTTGGATAACCAGTTTGACAGGGAGGCTACAGACATCATTTTTCAACATGACTTGACACCGGCACACTTTGCCGAGACCACGTCTTCCTGGCTCCAAGAACGATCGATCTCTATTCTTGAATGACCAGCGAACTCGCCAGATTTGAACGTTACTTGCAGGACCAGATGAACAGGAAGCTCTGCAAAGAAAAACCTACTTCCCTGGCAGCCATGAGGGTTGCAATCCAGAACACATGGGATTCAGTGTCTACACAGGATTGTTGATTCCATGCCCCGGCGAATTGATGCTGTTATCAAGGCAAAATCTACTAAATATTGACTAATTTTATTTGTATTTATGTTAATAAAAAAACTATTTTGCTTACTTACCTGCATTGTTCTATTATTTTGAAACACGAAATATTCAAAAACTGACATTGAAATTGATATGAAAAAAAAATTCTGTCGTAAAACAACCATTTCAGTTCGTTTAGCATGATAGGATATTTTATCACCAAATGCATCTCACAGATCGTCCTCAATAAGAATTTAGCACCAAAAAACATGATGTTCTATTTTTTGTGACCAGCACGACGCACGAGTAGTCTGAAAGGACCACTTATTTTTTAATAAACGTTACTGAATAAATAACTAAAAAGAAATTCAGTAAATCATAACTCCTGCAGTATACGGACTGTTATCGAGTAATTACCAAACGACTACGGCGGATCAGAACACTGGAACACAAAAAATGGAAAACAACAGTGTCATCAGATTCGACTACGCTTGCATTGATTAAAGTCCTGCCGTTTTTGGCAGACAATGTACTTTTTGGTTTCTCAACTTCAAGAACAAAAGAAAAACGAATGAAACTGATCTTTCTTTTCTAATCATTTAATATGACGTAAGTAAATTAATGTACGTAAAATTAGGAACAAACAACTCGTTGCAAAAACCTTAAGATTGAAACGATTTGAAATACTGTTTCTTAAACACGTAAGTAAATGTTATTTCATTCCAATACAGCGATCTCGAGTCTTTGTCGTTGTTTTTCCATTGTTATTCACATCTTTTTATTTTATATGGGCGAGGATGTGAATAACGATGGAAAGCATTTGCAAATTGGAGAGTATGTTAAATCTACCTTTAACGACCCTGTGGGAGTGCACTTGCAACCTCGATCAATAAATCCCGTTTATGAGTTAGTGAACACAGACTCACACCCTTAACCTATACCACACGAATCCTATAGAACTAATTCGTCTTAGAGCCTGCCAGTAGTTATAGTGTAGAAGGACGTGGGCCACCAATTGTGTGTGAATTTTAGGAAATAGCATGTCATTACTAAGATTTTGATGATATGCTGGCCTTGTTAAGAAAGCAAAGTGTTTTTTTGCTTTGGCCCTGCGGTTCGAGTATTTGCCGGTGGCTCTAAAAGAAAAATATTAAGAGCAGTCCCTTTTGCCTGTCACATGGGCCTGTTAAATTTCAAGGTGATGTCCTTCGGGTTGAGTGATACCGTGCCTACCGTAATATGATGGCCTAGCGACGACTATAATTTAGTCTGGTGATGTCATGAACATCGGTCTGTTGAAATTTTGTCACGTGCCTCATGATTAAACCGGAAGTTGATTTAAAGTTGTGGAGGGTTAAATAAATTTAAACATGCCGTCAAGATATATAGCTCCCAAATGCCGAGGTAACTACGAAAATGGACAAAAAGTTACCATGTTTTCATTTCCAAAAAGAAAATAGGAAATAATTTACCAGTGGATTAATGCAATAAAAAGAAAGGATTTTACTCCATCTAAATATATCAGAGTAAGTGTTAAAATGTTTGAGATATTTAAAAAAAAAAAAAAAAAAAAAAAAAAAACGCGCCTTTTTTATTTTTATTTGTTTATTTTTTTTTAGAGCGTATTTTAAAATAAAAATGAAAGTATGTATATAAAAAATGAATTTTACATGTAATTTAAGTTATGTGCTGAAACAATAAATTATTATTTAGAAACTTATTTAAAATGGGGAGTATGGTGAAAATATTATGTACTTTCACCTAACAATTTAATAAAAGCGATATCGTAAAAACGGAATCCTTGTTTAAATAATTCTAAATAAGAAAAATCATTTATCTTTTTAGTTCAACTATTTTACTGTGCAATAATTATAGGATTCTTCACGCTTGAAGTAGTTATATATATATGTGTGTGTGTGTGTGTGTGTGTGTGTGTGTGTGTGTGTGTGTGTGTGTGTGTGGTGGGGTGCTAATGCAGAGTGATCTGTGCTATTTTTTTAAATCGTAAATTTTTACGGCGTGCCCCAGCGTTAGGTATATCATAATTTTTGTAGGAATTTTTGACACCCCTAACACGAAACTGCGAATAAAATATTAAAAAAAACTCGTAATTTCTCTTTTAAAAGTGGGTTGTTTATTTTATTTATGGATTATGCTTCAAAAATAAACTAATAAAGTTGTTTTAAAAGTAATAGAAATTTTTTTTTTATTTTTTAAAAAAACAGTAATGAAATTAATTGAATTTTACGAGCTCAGTATTTTTCCATTTTTAAACTTTAAAAATCTATGAAAAGTTTACTATTGATTCTATTTTTACGAAATTTCAGGGTCACAGTGAAATGTTATGCTCTTTCCAATAAACTGAATATAATATTTTAGACAAACGTTTTTTTTTTTAATTCACGCCTCACATTTTCAAGTGTCTATTTAAAAGTAAATAATTTACTCACCAAAGTTTCATATATCACAAATTGAAGATAAAAGATCAATAAATAATATATTCAAATTTAAAACAAAAAAATAGTGTTTTTTAGAAATTTACTTGTAAAGTCCGAAGTTTACAACCCTTTAAAAAAAACAAAGAAAAACACGTTGTTTGTTTTTTCTTTTTTTATGAACTCTTGGTCCTTGCTCATTCAATTGAAAAAAAATTAGGGCTTGAATTACATTTTTTTAGTAGTTATAAGCATGGAAAGACAGGGGGTCGAATTAATTCACACCTCCCATTTCGAAATGTCTATTAAAAATTAAATAATTAATTTCCACACCAAAGTGTTATATATCACAAATTGAAGATAAAAGAACAATAAATAATACATTCAAATTTAAAACAAAAAAGTAGTGTTTTTTAGAAATTTACCTGTAAAGTCCGAAGTTTCAAACCTTAAAAAAAAACATGTTGCTTTTTTTGTTGTTTTTTCTTAATAAAACATTGGTCCTTGCTCCTTTAATTGAAAAAAAAGGCCTTGAATTACATTTTTCGACGAGTTATAAGCTTGGGAAGACGGAGTGGAATTATTCAATATTTTTCACGAAATTTCTGACACACCTACCCCAGTGTATTATAAACACTCCAACCTCCCATGTTAAGAACGGCTTTCGGAATAAACACCCCCAACCTCGAAAGCCGTTCCAAACATCGGGAGGTTCAGGGGGATTTTATTCCGAAAGCCGTTCTTAATATGGGGAAGTTGGGCCAGGTCGTAAAAATTTTTTTTTTTGTATTTTCTCCTTTTTTTTACTTTTGTTAATTTACAGAAATGTCCCAATTTTTTAATGTTATTTTTTGCTTATTAAATTTTTAAAAGAGAATAAAGTAAGCCACCCTTCTCCTTAAATTGAGAATAGGTTTCTAAAAAACTTTATTAGGCACTTCTGCAGTTTAACATTCGCAAGCAAATTTAAAAAGCCACTTTCGGCACATGGAGGAGGTAAGGCTTTGTTAACTTTTACGTTGCGCGGACGGGACTCTCCTAAAATGAAAACAATTAAACAGCTACTTTCAGGATATTAACAGAGGTTCTCTGCTATACGCAAATGATATAACTAATAATTTTGTCTTATATAATTATATAGTTATAAAGAAACTTACAAAATGCGATTCTTTTTTACATTCGATTCATCAGAGAAAATTACCCATGTACATAACTTTAAATATTTTGGCTGATCAAAATCAATTATTTCATGTTGACCTGTGATGAGGGTGACACTATTCAGCAAATAGAAAAAAATGCTGATATGGAGTTCATCAAATTCCCTTATAAACAATTTTTGTCGCAAAGAGAATGACAATATTAGTAAATATTTATATATATATATATATATATATATATATATATATATATATATATATATATATATATATATATATCGGAAAAAGAAAAATTCAAACTTTTAATTAAATTCTACAACAGATTTTTGAAAAGTTTTAATATTCAATGTTTGAAATATTTCTGCCTTGGTAACTTTGTTTATATTAACATTTGTTTGAATTTAATTTTTAACTTATTGTTTGTTATTCAGTTAAACTAATTGTTCGTTATTCAGTTAAACTAATTTATTGTTCGTTATTCAGTTAAACAAATTTATTGTTCGTTTTTCAGTTAAACCAATTTATTGTTCGTTTTTCAATTTTGATTTTTAAAATATTGTTTTTTTTTCATTTAAAAAATATTTATTGTTCATTTTTATTTATTTCTATTGAATAAACTTCAATTTCATACAAATATTGTATTCCTTTTCTTTTTAAACTTTTTATCAACTTTTCCCCCTTTCAATTCGTTTTTTATTATTAATATTTTTATTACTAATATTTTTATTATTAATATTTTATTATTAATATTGGATGAGTTTCAGCACAAAGTATCATGTTTATCTTTTTTAATCCAATTTTGAAGTTTTCTAACGCTTTCTGTAAAAAATGTCTGCTCATTATCGACAGTCTGTGTTCCACTTATCTTACTTGCTAGGACCTAGGGCGATGACGTCATTTTTCAGCTGACAGGCCATCTATGACGGTGGTCACGGTAATACCCCTGGAGTCTTCACCCAACTGATCTAGATAGTGCTTGACCAGTTGTAAGGGTTTATGATGGCTTACCTAGAAAATATACTGGTATTTTTACAAACCCCCAAGGAACACTATGGCCATTTGATAGAAGTGTTTGACAGGCAGCGTCGACATGGCCTGAAATTGAAATCGTGAAAATGTCTATTCCTGCGAAATAATATTAAGTATCTAGGGTTCGTGATCAACAAGTTTGGAATAAATCTCGAACTGGATAAGGTTGAGGTCCCTACCTAAGCCCAAAAGGGTAAATGAGATTTGGGGTTTATCGGGATGATTTGCTATTAAAATTCCTGGGAATTTTAAATATTTATACCAGAATAACATCTTTGTTATACAATGTAAGTTATTAGTAGTAAAATATCATATTCTTGAGACAAGAATGACAACACATAAAAAGAACGTTTTTTACTTTTTCAAATATTCTTAGAATTTTGTTAGAATTAGATGGAATTGGAGCATCCTATCAAATGCTAGGCATTAACAATTTCGGGTTTGTATTACTGTACACATAGATTCGAAAAAGTTGTCAAAAAACAAATATATAACAAATAAATGTTATCAAAGGCAAGATAAGTTACTTTTCTACCAAACTGGATATATTTTTCGTGTTTTTATTCAATGTAACATGTTTATTCAGCTCAAAAACCATACAGTGTTTACCGATGTATTGGAAAATTCAAAATAGCGTCTTATTCTCTCTTTAACATGGTAAGTGTGGGAAAAGATGTTATAAATAAAAAACCGGATAAAATACTGGTGAAAACTCGCTCAATATATGTTACCGTGACATAGGTTGACATATATTCGGCGGGTTTTTAATAGTATTGTGTATAGTTTTTTATTTATAACACCTTTTCCAAACTTACGGTGTTAAAGAGGGTGTGAGACGCCATCTTGAATTTTCGAATACATCGGTAAACACTGTATGGTTTTCGAGCTGAATAAATGTTACATTGAATAAAAACACAAAAAATATATCCAGTTTGGCAGAAAAGTAACTTATCTTGCCTTTGATAACATTTATTTGTTATGCATTTGTTTTTTGACAACTTTTTCGAATCTATGTGTACAGTAATACAAACCCGCAATTTCTATTACAATTGTATGTGTTCATTAATGTTTCCTAAGGCTAAGCTATTAAAAACAGGTGCTTTCATTATAATATAGATTTATATTCGATTGCTTGTTTTAAGGATAGATGTATGTTCTTTCATGCCTGTTATCAGTATTTCGCAAAAACTTGATATTTTAGGCATTGTGTCTAAATATTTCTTGAGATTTTTCATTAGGCCAATTAGTATACTTCATATACTTGTTTTCCGTATACTTTTGCATATGATTAAATAAATTCTGTCTATGTAAAAGAAAGACCATATATTTAACAAGAATGTGGTTTGTCTGCTGCATGTGTTAGCATATGACGTGTCAAACTTGACTTCCGTGTAAATGAAGCACAGCATACTTTACAAGAATATGGTTTGTCTCCTGTATGTGTTAGTATATGACGCAACAAAGTTGACTTTTGTGCAAAACAAGAACCACATATTTCACAAGAATGTGGCTTATCACCTGTATGTTTTAGCATATGACGCAACAAATGTGACTTTTGTCTAAAAGAAGAATCACATACTTCACAAGAATGTGGTTTGTATCCTGTATGGGTTAACATATGAGTTACTAAATTTGGTTTCAGTGTAAAAGAAGAACCACATACTTCACAAGAATATTTTTTGTATTCTGTATGTGTTAGCATATGAGTCAACAAATTAGATTTCTGTGTGAAAGAAGACCCACATATTTCACAAGAATGTGGTTTGTCTCCTGTATGTGTCCGAATATGACGTGCCAAATTTGACTTCTGTGCAAAACAGGATCCACATACTTCACAAGAATGAGGCTTATCACATGTGTGTGTTAGCATATGACGCAACAAGTGTTCTTTCTGTGCAAAAGAAAAATAACATATTTCACAAGAATGTGATTTGTCTCCCGCATGTGTCCGCATATGTTCCAACAAAATTGACTTTCGTCCAAATGTAGACCCACATACTTCACAAGAATATGGTTTTTCTCCCGTATGTTTTAACATATGCTTCCACAAATATGACTTCAATGCAAAAGAGGAACCACATACTTCACAAGCATGTGTTTTTTCGCCACTATGTGTCTGCATATGTACTGACAAATTTGACTTCTGTGCAAAAGAAGACCCACATACTTCACAAGAATGTGGTTTGTCTCCTGTATGTGTTCTAATATGACGAAACAAATGTTCCTTCCGTGTAAAAGAAGTACCACATACTTCACAAGAATGTGGTTTGTCTCCCATATTTGTTAGCATGAGTCAACAAAAAAGTGCCACTACAAAAATTATTTTACAGTAAAAGAAAAGCCAAACATATCACAATGCCGTGAGTCTTTTCTTTTATGTTTTCATTTTAAATTTAGTGCTTGTCATTGAAATAGAACCAAATTCACCATGTTTTAAACAATATTTTATAAATATCGATAGGAAAAACGTAATTGTTTGGAATCTTAATACTTTAATTTTATTAGATTCATAGATTTCAAATTTGATATGAGTGATATTTATCTATACACATCATTGCCATAACAGATTATATTTATCTCATGTTTCAGTTATAAATTGCCTAAAATTGTTACCTTAATGAGATTTAAAAACAAAGGCACTACAATTGTAGAGTCTTATAAATTGGTCCAATAAAATGAATTTCAAGAGTTTAATGGGAGATTCTAAACGACTGATCTTTTTTATCCGCCCTAATTAGCTTCTAATATCAATTATCAGCATCTTTTATAGTTTTCTAGGATTGAATAGGATTTTCGTTTTCTTAAGCATTTTAGATATATATTGTTTTTTGCATTTATTAATGGATGCGCACACTGTTTAAAGATTGTGAATAATCCACTATACATAGTATCTACATATACTTTGAAGTGTTGAACCTATGGTTGCAGGTTGAAGTGACTTCAACAGTGACACTACACTTTCCAGATATATTTTTTTCTTTCACCAATTATTTACTATTTTTCATAGATCTTCTGCAGTAGATACAAATCTTTCAATATTTTTGTTGTTTTTCTTTTGGTTTTATGTTGTGCAAATATGAAACTGTGTATTAACTGAATCGAGATGTGATTCAGACGTATGCAAAAACAAATGGCTTGAATAGTTATTCTGCTTCTTTCGTTGCTTGGCTGAGATTAAGTCACCTCGTCATTTCCAAAAGTCGATTAGTTGTCACACGAATGTGTTAACTCAAAATATTTTCCGCCAATGACAATCACTTTTACCCAAAAGTAACATTCTTAATGTTATATATGAGGACCCTACGCCAGTAAGTAACGATCGAATCATCATGTTCAGCTTTTGTGCAATTATATATTAACATCTAAACTAACGCTTTTTTAACATTCCAACCACATACATGCGACAAGAAATAATTATTATATTTTATCAAATTGTTTTTGTTGAAAAATTATCACGTTTGATGAAATAAAAAGTGACGAACTCCAGCAGATTATGATTTCTATTCTTCAGGATAGTTTCACATCAGCAAATCCATATGAAGAACTTTCCAATTCATTTAAAACGTTTTTAAATTATCAATGGAATGAAAATTTATTCAAATCCAATAATGGATTTCTTTTCATTGTTGCAAATCTGAAAATATAAATAAATTTTAAATATTCATTTCATGAGATAAAATTGAATTTCTTATGTTGATTCTTATTTAAAAGTAAACAAATTTCTTTTTGATAGAAAATCTAAATAATGAATACTTTTTTCAATATTGATCTGTTAGCAAAATGAACGATTTTTCTCATCGGCTACGTAACTAAGATATCCTTAATTAATGACATAAAATGTAGTAATAATTATTTTATGTAATATGAAAGAATTTTAAATACACATTGATTATATTTTATAACAGTTTACATTAGCACGTTTCGTTTGTCCATTTGACTAATGTTTTTCAAAGTATATAATAATTATTTTAACTCACTAGCTAGTCAAAATGCCCGTTTAGAAAAATTTGTATAGACAAAGCTACGAATTAGGTAGCTTTTGGTCATAAACTAAACAAACATATTTGATTAGGTAGATTTGCTTCAAAATTTAATCTATGTATTTGAAGATATCAAGAAATATTTTGATTGTCATTGAATTTAATCCCATGTGACATCATTCGACATTGGCATGATATGACTTTGGAAGAAATATGTAGAGGGGATGTAGGATGTCCTGTTGTGTTATAGACGATCCCATCCTCTTTGTTTCCATCATCATCATTATACCGTTATATATTAGCGGAAGAATGCAGATTTATTTACATAAATTTACATGAAAAATAATAAGAATATAGATAGTGAGAATAAGAGTTCGTTGAGAATAAGGGGTAACGTAACTTAGGATTGATGAGAGGCTGACGATAGGTCAGGGGGCTGGTTGGGTGGCCACTGCAAACCAGGAGCAGGCTCTGTCACATGTTGACTGCTCGATAGTTCAGTGGAAAAGAGAAAGAGATAAAAAAGATACAGGAAGTCTCCTGTGTCGATCTCCAGTTATCAGAGTTAAAGGGCGAGAATCGAGTTAGCATAGGAGTTTCAATTCCCACAAACCTATCTGATTTTCTAGATTTTTTTCAAAATTTAATCGCTAAATATTTGGATTGTTGTTGGAGTCTTTTAATGACTTTAATCTCACGCCGCATGATATGACTTGAGAAGAGATTGAAAGGTAAAATAATTAATTTACTTGGTGTCATGCAATGTATGAAAATTGTCTGGTCAGTAATTTTGAACGGAGATTAAATTGAAAAAATCTTTCATATCTTCCATCGGTCTTGCTTGACAGAATGAGTTTGTAAAGTATAAATAAGATGGAACGCCTCAGTTTGAAAGGGCATCACATGAAACTCAAAGAGAATTAATATTTCATCCGAATATGGAATCAAAAAGGTTAAAGCAGAATCCATTTTGTTGGTTTCACAGTTGAGTTGAAACTTTTAACAGACTTTGTGAAAGGAAATAATGTGCTGAGTTTTGTCAAGTGCTATGCCGCTTTATTCTTAAGATTGAGAGGAATGGGATCGTTTTAGGGACTGATAAAATAAGGTGCCCTAGATCCCAGTACAATGAAGAAGCACGTCTCCTCCATGTGAGAATTACTCAGGGTTTATCCTCATCGACCATTACATAATATTAGGGAGGGATTGAACACGTACTTGCTTAAATATAACTAAATTATCATACTATCAAGTGACTATCATATATAACTTTTAAAGGTATCGAAAACTCATTAAGGATTCATGGTTGGGTATCTCAAAGATGGATATAAAGGTTTTTCTACCATAGCCAAAAGAAAAACAAAAGATTGTAACAATTAACAGTTGGAGATAATGGGTTCTTATTCAATTTCTATGGACAAAAGGCTATCGACAGTATAGCTGGTAGGGAAATAAAAGTTCATCACAATAGCAAAGTGAATAACTTGACATTTTCTGCCTTGACATGATTCAAAACTGATTGCGAAATATAGTAGCGGATGTACTTTTTCGTTTCCTGATCCCTCTTTTCTCAAAAGGGACATCGCACGTTTATCTTTGCTCTATTGTTATTTTCATGAATAGGGCTCGACTGAGCTTCAATTTATACCCTCCTTCCTGCAAAGAATTCACAACCAACCATCGCCTGGCTACAACTACTTTCAACATTTTCATCTCTCATTATTTGTGCCTTATTCTAAATACAAATGACAAGAACAAAGTTTATTTCCTAGGATTTCACGTCTGCAGAACTTATACCGCGGGGGATGCTTTCCAACTGACTTCAGCATGTTTGTATTCAAGTCCAATACAAACAAGTTCTTGTTTAGCCGTCCTTTTATGTAAACAAATTTTTGTCAACTCACAATGACAAAGGCGGATAGCAATAGTAATACTAATGGCACACAAAAAATAACAATGAAACATACACTTCCAATAAAAGTAATAATGAGTCACTGTTATTTAAAAATTAAAATAATCTCAGAATTTTTTTTTAATACTTTTCACAATCCCTGGATAAAACAAGTTTCTTTCTTGTTATCTGAAATAAATTATGAAATAAACAAGCTTTATTACATACTACATATATAATTCATATATGTTCAAAAAGGTGTTCTACAACTGAACTAAAAACAAGCAGCATCAGTAGGAATGTATCACATAATAAATGTTGTCATCTGTGATTTGTGATAATTGAAAATATTCAACTATTTTATGCTAAATGATTGCCTCAATACTAGGTTGAAATCATTAATCTGCTTAACAAATATATATATATATATATATATATATATATATATAATTATTTTGTTGCTATAATAATTAAATACCTACAGACACTAGTGTTTCATCCTTTCGGGATTCTTCAGTGCAGGGTGTCACGATCAACACCAGCCGAACGCTTCGAACCCTGCACCACGAGACATCTCTGGCTCGATTAGTGGAGACCGTATCTATTCGGCTACCATTGACCTTGTGAAATAGCGTTGAATTTAAACATTTTAATTTTAAATGTTCATTTACGTCAGTCAGCGAGTGATCTAATCGTTATACGATGATCTATGCATAAGAGCTAAATTGACCGACTTTAATTCAACTGAAAGCACTCAACGATAAGAAATGAATTTCTTAAAGGGGCTGTCATAATTATTTTGTTGCTATAATAATTAAATACCTACAGACACTAGTGTTTTATCCTGCGCTTGTTTTATATATATATATATATATATAAAACAAGCGCAGCAAGTATAGAATATCCACTATAATAAAACCCAACTAAACTTTTCATGTGTCAGAGCTGATGTTCTCCAAAATAAACAATTAGCCTTATTCTATATTGTTTTTAATTTTTCAAAAGAAAAATTAAAGTGACAATGTACTCTCATAATCCAGTAAGTAAAAGGTAACTTCCCATTATTGCAAAGAAAGGGGAAAAACGAAAAAAGGTTTTTCACATGTAAAAAAACACATATTGTTATGTTTAAAAACTATAATTATTTTTAATTTAGTCAAAACTATTTATTAAAAAGGTTTGTAGAATTTATTTTAAGGTAACTTAGAAATACAAATTAAGAAATGTTTATGTGTAAAGAAAAATATCTGTCTCTCGACAATAGCAGGAAGACACAAGATTAGTTTTTAATGTCGGAGAAATACAGTTAACAAAAGCATCATTTTAAATTAAACCAAAAATAAACAAAATGCATCAGTCTATATAGATGTCTCCCTCACTGATCTAAGATAGAAAAAATAAAATATACTCCCAGAAGAGATAGTACAGTTTAGATTTAATTCACTGATCTTCATATTTTAATATTCAAAATAGGCTTACATTTTTTCAATATAAAATCAATTGGTTAATTTTAGTTATGCGATTGGTGGCGGGCATAAAAATTTTGCACCATACAAAATATAATTTTATTTGTTCTATCATCAAAATTAAAGACCCTAAAAATGAAATGAAAAAAAAAAGCAAAATTCATTACAATGATCGATAGCACTTGAAATGAACGAAAACCAACTCTTAGATGTTGACTCTTCCTATACAAACCAAACACGATAGGAAAGTTGCAGACTCGAGAAAAATTTAAAACATTAACAAGAAAGCTGTTCTTCAAATAATTGTTTTCATGCCCTCGAGTCAAATAATATAGAACACTCACTATCTATATGAGAGGACCAAAAAATCCCACCGATAGCATAGGTTGCAGGTATCTATTTCCTTCTATAGAATAGAAATTACGGAAAACACGTGTGTGTTTCAATTAGTGCTAAAGTTGACTAAAAATGATAGGGGTAAGTCTGTAAGCAGTTTTTATAACTGCAACTTTTCTTTTCCTATGGAAATCACTCGATATAATGTATGGAGGCAGTAAGACGCTAACTAGAAGGAAAATGATTATTACAATTATGATTGTTCCTTGTAATAATCATTTTTCATTCTAGTTAGCGTCTTAGTGCCTTCATGTTTTATATCGAGTGATTTCCATATCCGTAAGATGCCTGTAGACCTTAGTCTTGAAAAGAACAAGTCTATACGTAGAAAGAATAGAGTGATCTTGTAGAGAGTTCCTTAACCTTGCAGTGATTCCAAATTACTTACTGGAATAGGAAACTCTATATATCATTGTAATGAGAGATTAAAACAGCAAATTTATAGATCACTAGATCAACGAGTCAAAGGAGCTGAAACAAAGGAAGCAGGGAATAGATCAAACGATTTTGAAATACAGACCCTATAATAGAATTTATAGACAGTACTGAGACTAGCAAAATTACGTCTGTGAGAGAGAGAGGTTGACGTGAAGAAAGAAGGGTGAGGCCAATCAAGTACAGATACGTTTCTTCAATTAATCAAGAACCTTCAAATTGGACAAAGATTCGTCAGTCCAAATATAACAGTACTCTATGCATGGTTTGATAGTTTATTTCTAGAGAGAAAAAATGACATGGAATGTGAGAAAATATTTAGAGCGATAGAGAAAAGCAATTTCATGAGATGCAGAAAGAGCAATGGATTTAATATAAGAAAGATTTGTTGGGAATGAAAGACGAACATTTAGGGTTGATTTCTCATCATGGGCAGAGTCATGCATAAAGATTTCAGGAAGAAGAGCGAAACATCTAAGATTGAAAAACAATAGCTGATTCTTAACAGGATTAAACGAACAACCATTTCTCATCCAAATCTATAATTAAACACAGATCAACTTCTAGATCAGCCACATATTTCAATTGATCAAAGGAAGATGAGCGAGAAGCATTACCCGAACATAAGATGGTGTCATCAGCATAATTGTTACTTTTCAATATAATATTCTTGAGAAAGTCATTTCCATAGAGATTAAACAGTGTAGGACACTGGCATTTATAGAAAAGTAAAATGAAGATAAACTATCCAAATTTACTTACAGGTTTCGATCAGAATGAAATAAAATACTAAAAAATATCAAGAATTTTACTACTAATATAATAACTTAAAAGTTTATGTAGACTAACAGAATGTAATACTCTACTGAACGCATTTGGAATGTGTAATGCAATGATCCTACTTTCCTTTGAATTATTCATAAATCGACAGATCCGTTCAGTTTTTACAATTGATAGATCAGCGGTTAAACAAAATCCACAAAATCCAAATTGAGCATCACTGACTAGGTCTAAACTTTCCAGAAAATCTACAAGCTTGCTGCCGACAAACCCCTTAAAAACTTGGCTGATAAGAGAGAAAAGACTAACTGGATGATATTTACTTGGGTCAAACCAATCACCAACATCTTTTAAAAACAAGGACAAAAGAAAACTCTGGCCAACAAGAAGGGAAATAGAACTGACATAAACAGAGACGGAATAATTTCGAGAGAATAAAAGATAGTTCCCAAGCACAACGTTTCAGAATAGCACACGAATCAAATCAGACACATGATCCTTTGGATTAAAAACTACAGAATCCAGAGATTGATCAGTTTTCAAGGAAAATCTGGAAGACAAGCAACAGAATTATTAAGGGAGGAATTAAAAGCAAAAAGATGAGCAAAGAGGTCAGTCTTATCTTTAGAAGATAAAATAAAAGGAGACCATTAAAAAGAGGATTTGCCACTATTAATAACGCTATTATAGATTCTTGTAAATCAAAAGAGCTAAACTTTTGGGATGAGACAGAGTTCCGAATCCTTTGAGTATAGTTGTACTTAACTACAGAAATTGCTCTCTGGTAGTCATTGCAAGCTTTTCTTTAGTATTGCCTGGAACCGTCAGAACTATTCCAACGATTCTGATTGAAATAATGATTAATACTAACAATGGCAGAAGCACAAACAGATGAAAAGTACGCAGTAAAATGATGTTTGATTTGAAACGGACGATGAGGGATGAAGTGATAATTTCAATAAGAAGCCAGTCAGTAACTTCTTGGCAGCATTCAGAGACATACCAAAAATATGACCCCATGGAATATCATATCAACCCCTTCTTTATTTGTGTGGACAAAACTGGGCACAATATATCATATTGTGGGAACGGTGTGAGGATTGTAGATAAAACAAACAAAAGAAAACAACTGTGCACGTATCATATTTTAAGGTTGAAAATCTGAACTTTGAATATGTTTTATTTTTCATCTTTTTTGTTTTGAAGTGTGAAATTCATTGAATACATTAATAATAATTATTTCAGATTAGCAAAAAAATTATATATTTTCATTATTTTCGCAAAAAAAACACTACTTTTAAATCTTTGCAAAATAAATTAATAATTTTCTTTTAGTAGGCACCATATTGCTAATATACCATTAAATAGGAAATGCTTTGAAGAATCGATACCAAAAAAAAAAGAAAACATTGATAAATAACTGCGTATTTTGCTAAAAATACTATAATTTCTTTTGGCACTTTCTTCTTTATTCACCTATGGTGGCCCAACTGTGATACTATATGCAGCAGTTTTCAACACATACGATGCTTAGCATGCCACAATCGTCACCGATCTGGTACTGGCCAGCCTTATTGTTGCTTAACTTCAGGGATTATGTAGGCAACAAACATATATATATATATATATATATATATATATATATATATATAGCTTATGAAAAAAGAATTGAACATTCACTTAATCGTTAAATCAAATGTTAAAATATATGGATAATATAGTTTATTTAGTCCCCTCCAAGCCTCCGTACTTAATTTAAAACTATTGTTAAATTTTGTTTCATTTTAATTTTGTTACGGAAATCTGTAGACTGATATAAAAGGTTAGAATTATTTAAAATTCAGGGACTTATATTATAATCTTTTTGCATATCCTTACAGCAAATCATCCTAAATCTTATTTAGACAAAAAAAAACAAATTGGTTTTAAAAAAATCAGAATAATATAAAACTTTTCCTGCTATTTTTAATAGAATTTAAATTTTAAAATTTTCCAAAATGTTTTAGCAATCGAGACAAAAATTGGCGGTGTAGTTTTGGAAAATGTTAAATTCTAGTAAAAATAGTATAAAAAGTTTTATATTATTCTGCTTTTCATATGATAAAATTCAGGCTTTTAAAAACAACTACCAGTTTATTTTTCAATTTTTTGGCCATGACTATACTAATTCGTTGTATATAATTCGTTGTATATATGCAAATTAACTTATCAAAGCCGACCAACCGATAACACCATTCTGCTAACACAATACTATCATTTAATTTCTGCGTATTAGTTCATAGCGCCCCCTCCTAACAAGTAAATAACCACTTTTGCATGACAGTGACATGAGGCGAATGTGTATATTTTAGTTTAAAGAATGGCCGATAGAAGGCGTGTGTCAACTAAACATGGGTCGATAACTCGTACCTTTCTAAAAGTTTGTGCAAAGACAATCCCTTGGAAGGGATTTTGAACAAATAAGAAAACTATATCCTTTGTAACTATGCAAAACACTATATTCCAAAAAGGTTTCAATAAAAATCATTCATTGAAAACAAAACAACAAAAAAACAATATTATTAAAAAAAATTCTAAAATTTTTATAAACACTTTTATATTACAATTATATTTTGCTACATCGACAAACAAAAATTATATTTTGATATATGTTTATACAATCTTACTTAAAAAAACATCTTTCTGTAAAAAAAAAAATATTCTTAAACCTCTATAAACGTTTCATGTTTTTTAAATTCTATTTTGTTACATTGACAAACTAAAATTATGCTTTTTGATATATTAAATTACTCATTGCAAAGATATTTCATTAATACATTAAAATTATATTTTGATACATTTTTTCTTAAAGAAATAATTCGATTTTCATATAGTTTTATGTTATTTATTTCGTTATTATATATTTTTGCGTTATCGTAAACACTTGTTTATATTTGAGGTTCATATAATGACCGCTAGATGTCATTTCTTTTATGAAGAACAGAGGTCGATAACTCGTTTCTGTTGCTAATATGTCACTGTCATGCAGAAGTGCCAGTTAATCATCTACAAAGATTAGTTTCGTTGCGCTTATGTAGTAAAAGACTCCATAAAAAACAAAGCATGAATACTGAAAAATGCAAGGGGGGTAAGTATATTTAAAAAGCAAAGATAATTTGGGACGCTGAAAGCGCATATAAGTTATTAGATTGTTGTTTTAAATTTATTTAATCGAACACATTTCTTTGATTTATTTATAAATTCCCTTAAAGCTTTTTTGATTCCACTGTGACGATAGTTGCCAAGTCTGTATTTTTCTACTAAAAAGAGAATTTGGAACGTTGTAAACGATATTTGCAACCGTCGATTTTTTAAAAATATTTTTTGGTTTATTTGGATCGTTTTTATTTTATTTAAATCTCTAAATAGTGCAAAGTTCGTTCTCTTTAAACAACTTAAACATTTCTTATGTAAACCCTATATGAGTTTTCAATTTCTTCATTTTTAAGTCATTATTGAAAACAACAATAATAATAAAAAAACGCAATCGATATTTTCATTATAATTATTCGCTTAAATCTCCCTTACATTTTTGACGTATTCAGCAAATGTGTTTTAAAAAAATACTAAATTATGTAGGAATACTTACTTTTTTCTTTTATAGTCTCCTTTCAATTGATTCATCTGCTTTTATTTTTCAAATGTGATTGATCCGGCAAGCTGCAATTAAAATTCAAGATGGCGAACGAAAGATCATGTTCGCAGCAAAGAAAATATAAGAGAAAAATTAAAAAGGAAATCATTTGGAAATAAGGCCGATCTCTTTGGTAAATATCACAAATAAAATTGTTTGCCTAATTTATGATTTATACAATTTGAACATGTTTTAAGTAAACGATAAAGGAGTTGTCATTTTCTTAATTTTGTGGTCAATATTGAAAACAAAACAAACAAAACGAAATCGACAGCAAAAAGTAAAAAAAAAAAAAAAATCATGTTCATTCGCTTAGTAAATGTAGTTGTCTCCCTTACATTTTTAATGTACTTTACTTTACAAATGTGTTAATAAGATACTAATTTCGACATGTTGTGTGGATGCTAATAATTGGAGAAGCTAATATTGTTTTTACTTTAAAAAAAAAAAATATTTAAAAAATCTATCCGTCGCCTTAATCTCATCAAGCACCAAAATAAATATTATTGTATTCATCTGAACATTTTAATATTTACATGACAAAAAAAGGCCCTCTTGTAGTTTAAGGAAACAAAAATATAAAGAAGAAAATGGGACACGAGTCATGGTTCACCGCACCGGTAGTAAGAATGCCACTTGATTGGATAGTGAAATTTAGGATCTGCCAAACGATTGTGAAAAATGGACCGCATGTTTCCGTGACGTCAGATTTGTTTTAACTATACGAACTATGGAAAAGCAGACGCGACTAAATGATTTTTTAAAACCTTTGTTTATCTTCTTCAAACTGCAATTAATAATTAATCTTTGTTATAATTTTGTTAGGTTTAAAGATTTACACAGTCTAACGATTAATAATATTATTTATTTGTATATTATATATGAAATACGGTTTTACTAGATGTTCATTTGGTTACCTATGGGCTTCCATATTTTGTTTAGTAAAAAGAGAAAAACAAAAAATGAGGTGGGGGGCCTACAAAATGCTTAATATTTGCTAGGCTTTTGGTATGACAAAGGGATCAATGATGGTGATGGGAGTGCTTCTGCTGTTTTTTTTTTTTTAAAATCCACCCTTTTACGTCGGAGCAACTCCCCATCAGCTTTGACATGGTATGACCTCTCATCCAGTCTCTACCACACAACTGCCTTCTTCCACTCTCGCTAACCTTTTATGTGTGGTTTGATACATACCACATTTCCATGTTGCACTGGCTGAAGTGGTTTTACTTTCCGGTTGAAATAATGTTTTTGCTTTTTGCTGTCCCACTTAACTGTTTAGATTTTTGTGTAGTTCTGGTCTGAGTAGGTCTCCTCTGGTTGGAAGAAGCGTCTTTGTTCTTCTTGACATTAGATTCTGTGCAGGTGATAAGCGACCCTTGGCTGGCGTATTCCTGTTATCCAGCATCGCTAGGTATGGATCAGCCTTAGCTTCCATTGATTTCCGGAAAAGGTTCTTTGCCATCTTTACAGCAGATTCTACTTTTAGATGTGCCTTGTTATTGTAAGGACTGACGGGTGTATGTGCAAAACACCACTTTCTTGCAAAGGTAGAGAATTCTCGACTACTAAACTGTGGTCCATTATCAGTGACCACCTGATCTGGTATCCCATGTCGTGCAAAATGGTGCTTAAGCTTAGTGATCACCGTTCTAACTTGTGTAGTCTGGAGATGGTCAATTTCCCAGAAATTACTCATATAATCAACGGTGCAGAGATAGTCCCTATCTGCAAAGCTAAAGAGATCTACTCCTACTTTTGCCCAGGGTCTTATGGTATATAACCATACATTAACAAGGGGTATTAATTACGGTCACCATTTCATTAGGCCCCCATTTCGGGGCGCCTCCGATATCAGAGAGAACTGGACCGCTGAAATTGAAAAGAATGCTGATTAAAGAAGACATTGTCTCTAAATAATAGGATGTGTAGAGGATGTGTGGAGGATGTGTAACGCGACTTTGCAATGAATTAAGTGGTTTTTATATATCTGTATATATATATATGTGTTCCCGAAATTCGGGTTACAAAGAAGAGACAGTGCATTTTGTAGAGTCTTTGTTTAATGTTCAATGTTTCCTTTTCGCTACCCTACGGGAGCTAAGGAGTGGCGTGTGATGCTGTCTCTAATCGTCGCTGAAGTAAGGACGTTTCCTTCACTTGAATGTCCCACGTACACAGTTCTCGCTTTTTATTGGCTGGAACCTTTGATGACGTATAAGAAGGAAGGAAGGAAAAGAAAAAAGAGTAGGGAGAAAGAGAGAACTAAGGTGAGAATACAGAATAGCATTGTAGTAGTAGCTCACTACAAGAGTCCCCCTCCAAATAACGGAGTTAAGTAACTTATACCTAATTATTAAATATGTTCTTTGTTTAAAAATAAAAGTATTCATTTTTCTTCATCCATGTCACTTTCCTTCCTGCTCTAGACTTATATGTGTCAGCAGCAATTTTATCTTCGACTTTGTCGGTATCGTCTGTCCTAATAATCTTATCGCTAGTATTAACTTTATCTGTCTGTGATTTCTCAGTCTGTCTAATTTTATTACTAATAGTTGGTTCTATATACGGTTTTAATCTATCTATTGATACGTGTGTATGAGTACCGTTGTTCATGTCGATCTGGAAATGCTTTGATCGAATCAAAACTTTATAAGGACCTGAGTACGGTGCTTCTAACAGTTTTCTAACTCGATCGACCCTGAGCCATACTTTTTCACAGGACCGTAAGGTTTTTGGTATGAAAGTTTTTGAATTGTCATGGATATGTCCTTTTCCATTGTCGAGTACATCAATTTGGGACATCCATTCACACAAATTTCGTATGTACTTATTATTAACTGGAGTTTCTCCTGCTCTCTGTTTGTGTATTAACTGCTGAGGAATCAATATCAGAGCTCCAGTAACAGACGTAAAAGGTGAAAAACCTGATTCGTTAGGGGTGCTACGTATACCAAGTAGAATCACCGGTACGGCTTTCATCCATGATTCTTTGCGAGCTATTATAGCTGCTTTAAGAGTACGGTGTGCTCTTTCGATCATCCCGTTACTTTGGGGGTGATACGAAATTGTCCTCAATCGGTAAAAACCTACTACCTTGGCTAATTCCTGGAACAACTCGCTCTCAAACTGACTACCTCTGTCAGTTACCACATGCAGTGGGACTCCAAATCTTGATATCCATGCATTGATAAATGCCTCTGCTACCGACTGTGCAGTCATTTCAGTCATAGGTTGTACTTCAATCCAGCGAGTTGCACGGTCGATGCAGGTAAGCAAGTATTTGTAAGGGCTTAGGTAAGGGTCAGACTCATTGCGCGTTAAGGGCAAGGGACCAACAATATCAATATGTACCGTCTGGAAACATGCAGATGGTAACTCGAATTCTTGGACCACAGACTTTGTGTGTCTGTGAACTTTTGCTTGTTGACACACTACACATTCTGCGCAGAATTGTTTAATTGTTCTATCTAAGCTAGGCCAAAAGTATCTGGACTTGACCAGTTTAATAGATGCTTCCGTACCAGGATGCGCCAAGCTATGTAAACTGTTGAAAATAGCCTGACGAAGTTCTTTTGGGATAAACGGTCTGGGGTACTTAGTCGAAATATCGCACAGGACTGAGCCGATTTCACTCGACACACAGTGCTCTTTTAAATCAGTGTATGACTTTGTTTCGTCATGACCTCTTTGTGCCTTTGCTATTTCAGCCAAGTCGCATGCATCTATCTGCACAGCTAATGCAGACCGAGACATACAGTCTGCAACTATATTCTCAGCTCCTTTAATGTACTCTACGTCAGCAATATATTTGGCAAGTACTGACAAGTGTCGTTGTTGTCGATCTGTCTTTGCCGGTGTCTGACTGTAAAATGCTCCGCACAGTGGCTTATGATCAGTGAATAATGTCACGTGACGACCTTCTATGCGATGGCGGAAATGTATCACTGAAAAATAAGCTGCCAGTAGCTTTCTGTCAAACGTGGAATCCTTAGCTTGAGCTTGAGAAAACTTCTTGGGAAAGAAACCTATAGGTACTGGTTTCTTATCTATCAACTGGTGTAATGCAGCACCAGCGGCAAATTGGCTAGCATCCGTAACTAGGTGGTACTCCGTAGTTGAAGACTGTGGATGAGCTAACGCCGTTAATTCAGACAACTTGCTTACTATTGCTTTGAAGACGTGAGTTTCTTCCTCATTAAGCTCAGTCTTTGCTTCAGGATCCAACCTCATTCGTTCAGTTTACGGTAAAATTATGGATGCATAATTAGGGACTAATTTACGGTAAAAACCTGTCATCCCCAGAAATCTGCGTAAGCTTTTTGAGTCCTTAAGGACTGGAAAATTTTCCAACTCTTTAATTTTCCTTGAAGTAGGCAATAAACCTTCTTTGTTTACGTGGAAGCCTAAAAAGTCTAACTCTGGTACTCCAAATACACACTTATCTAAGGAAATCTTTAAATTGTTATCGCTAAGGATTCTAAATACTCTATCTAAGTCTTCCTTGTGTTGTTGTTTGCTATCGCTAAAGACTAATATGTCGTCTAGATATATAAATACACAGTCTAACTTTAAAAATATCTTGTCTATAAAACGCTTAAATGTAGCCGCAGCATTCTATAAACCAAATGACATGTAATTAAACTCAAACAAGCCAAAAGGTGTCACGACTGCTGTTTTAGGCATATCGTCAGGGTGTACCTTAATCTGATGATATGCTGAGGTTAAATCTATTTTAGAAAAATACTGTTTGCTAGCTAACTGCGTGCAGAACGAATTTATATTTGGTATCGGATAGCGGTCTGTTTTCGTAATGCTATTTAGTGCACGGAAATCACCGCAAGCTCGATACGACCCATCCGCCTTCTTTACCAAATGGAACGGGGTTGCCCACTCGCTACTGGAAGGCTGGATAACTCCAGTATTTAATAACTTTTTAAATTCCGCCTGCGCTGCGTCTAATTTAGGGCCAGAAAGTTGTCTGGCTTTAGCAAAGACTGGTACCCGGCTGCCTGTATCAATCCTGTGATACACTCCACCAGTCTTTGTTTGTGTCGCTATGTGGTGAAAGTACATTGTTATATTTACCTTTTACATCGGTAATATAATCCGCTAGGTTGATTTTATTAATCACTGCTGCATCGGTTCCCGTTACTGCATTCACTGTAATTTCACGCTCCGTTATGTTATCACGGATGGATCGATTTTTGCAATCCACTATGTAAAACCAACACAAAGTCAAGTATCTGCAGAATGTCTTCTTGGTTCCTCCTCTTCTCTTTTCTCTCTCCCAACAATCGAACACAGCATATAATAACAAAACTCTAAAGCACGTCTGACAGCACTGACTTCTGCCAACAGTCTGCCCCTCCTCTTAACAACACAGGCTTTTTATATCGCAAAATCGTTCACCTCTATTTGCATATTCTTCTAACTCACGTGATCACTACTCTATAAATAAGAGTCTTGACCGTTTCTTTTCTTTCTTTTTATTTATTTTCGGTGACCGACCCGCACGTGGTCTATCCAGGTAAGTCACGCATGTCTCCACACTCCCCCCTGATCTCATGATCACAAACAGGACATGCGGGCAATCGTCGTTGGCGGGTACTCCTTCGAAGAAGCACTTCCTCATTGCTGTTTTCTTCATTACCACCATCATTACTACCAGTCTGTTCCATTATCCCGTCTCGTGGTTCCATAGGCGGTGTCTCACAATCAGGGCAGGGGGGCAGTATCCGTCTTTGTCGGGTACTTCTCCGAAGAATCGGAGGCGTCATCTCCTCGGTATGCTCCATCATCCCTTCTCGCTGGGTTTCGCAATCACGGGGGGTGGGCAGTATTCGTCTCTGTCGAGTATTTCGATGAGGCATTACTTCCTTGTGTCCATCGCTCTCCTCACTATTGTCATCAGTATGTCCCATCATTCCCTCATCTGGTTCTGTTGGTGGTGTTTCTATGCTCACCTGAAGGGGCAGTAAGTGATCAGGATCATCTCTGAACGGTGTGTGATCCTCCTCATCGTCCTCAGAATCAGAAGAGGTATAACAAGGGCGGATATCTTTTACGTGACGTGGTATGCCACCAATCAACATGGTCTGAGGACTTATGATTTCATCTATTTTTCCCCGGAAAAATTTCGTAGTGCACCCAGCATTTGGGGGCTTTATCCAAACAAGGTCTCCCACCTGATATGGTGTATTGACAACGCTCACCACTGATGGTATGGCATCAACTCCTTTCACACGCTGTTCATATTGGTAAATCCCATTGGCTGGTGCAGTTGCTGGTGTTGCATTGTCCTTGGGTGTTATATTATACCAGTACACAGCTTCTGGAATAGAGCACTGCGTCCTGGCTGCAATTCTTTTGATGGTGCGGTGACACCGTTCTGCTATACCATTACCCTCGGGATAATATGCACACCGATAATGCATTTTAATCCCCCATTCGTGCACGAATTTCTGAAATTCTTGACATCGAAATGTGGCGGCATTATCAGTCAGAATTTCAATCGGGGCACCACGTTCAAAAAAGACGGCTCTCAACTGTTGTATAATGCTGGCTGCATCCTGTCGTGTCAACAGGCGCCATATTGTGAAACGCGTCGGGCCACAATCCGTCATGGTCAAAAAATGTTTGCCCCCATAATGTGTTATGTCCATCCCTACTCGCTGCCAGTTGCCCTCCACCTCGAGCTTCCCTTTTTGCCATTGGGATGGTGCCGGATCAATTCTCTGACACTCTTCACACGAACGTATGGCTGCTTTCACTGATGCTTTTGTAGTTGCAGGGCATACTCTTCGGACAAAATATGCAGTCCTCTGAATTCCAGGATGTCCAATCTGCTGGTGTATCATACGGATCTGGTCAGGTGTTAATTGATCCGTTACAGTCGCGCATGTTTGTTGTTGAAGATCGGATCCCTGCCTCATTGCATCGATCCACCTCTTTGGTACTCGAGTCAAGCTATCAGCCAAATTCTGCATCGACGAGACTAACGTAATGTCTACCTGCAAGCTGTATTCGTCAACTAGACGCTTAATTATTGCTAGTCTCCTTCGTACTAGCATTTCACTTGCAGCTCTAGTCTTAACTCGAGCCTTTCCAGTCAAGGTGTCGGTTAACCAATGGTAAACACACAATGAGTCAGTGTGGAGATGCACAACATTAGTCTGCCATTGCAATGCGAGATTAAGACCTTTTAACGTGGCATCAAGTTCTGCCAAATTTATATGTTGGGCATCATTTTTCGGACGAAGCCAGCATGCATCTTCCACAACAACACCTAGTTGCTCCAACACGACACCTGTAGCCAACGAACTTGCGTCAACCCATGCATTTAGTTCGTTTCCAGACACTTGCCACTCACCCCGGGCAGGGTCATTCCTATGCACTCTGGACAACATTTCAGCCATCATTTGTTGGAGAGAATCATCATCCGCAACATCGTCCCATCCTTTTGTTACTGTAGTCACTCGTCTTTTCACCACTCCTGTTGCCGATCGGAGCCATCCACAGACAGGTAGATGTCCTACCAATTTACCACAGATAGAAAACACAGTACGTCTTGTTAATACATTGGGTAACTTTGGAAGTGGGCTCCCTCGTTTCCATCGCAACGTATTGCCCTCCTCCCAGACCTCGAGGCCTAGCACGGGCACTCCATCCTTTAGGCGCTTAGGGTCTTTGCTTATTAACCCAAACGCTTTCAGTTTTATTCGAACTGCATCCGCAGACATTATGTCCTCATTAACATAGATGTCATCTATGTAGGCTGAAGCAGCTTTTGCTGTGGTCTCATCCTGCATCAAAACAGTTTTAATAATGGTTGTCATAATCAAGGGTGCTACGTTTAGGCCAAAACCCAAACGTGTCAAACAATATAGTTTTCCCTTGAGTAGTACTGTCTGAAACGGCCATAATGACTCATGGACACGTATCTGCAGGTAGGCCCTCTTTAGATCCAGAAGTGCTACATTGCTCCCTTTTTGACGCCACTCTCTCAGTTTAGCAGCGCACACATCTGCGTTTCCGGTAAACGCATCAACATGCCGATTCAACTCTCGGTAATCCATTACGGGACGAATTTTTTCTTTGGTATGTTGTTCAACAGCCATGAGCGGAATTAATCCCTTGGGTGGTCCCAGACGTTCCTGTGGGTATGGTATTAACCAACCGTTGTCAATCCACATCTGAAGTTCTTCTTCATATGCGGCCCTATTCTTGGTAGAAACTGCATACTCTGGAATCGTGTTGCACAGCCGATCTGGTTCCTGGCCCATGGCCCATTTCCACTTTGCAGTCCACACCCTTTCGTTGTCATCAAATGTAGCACAGAAGTCCTTTTCTTCAATCGACATGGCTGCACAGACGTCTTTCCCTTCTCCAAGCCTGATACCTCTAGCTGCTGTGATTGTAACGCCTCCTAGTGCTTGTATTGCATCAATTCCAAGCAACATGTCGTAGCCAAGGGGTTTCTCCTGCATCACCAGAACGTCAACTTTAGCTGTGTCACCCTTCTCAGTGCAGATTGTGACTGTCCCTTCACCACAACATACCCGTGATAAGCCATTAATGGTCATAACGCCAACTGGGTTCCTCCGCCACACCGGACAGCAATGGGCACTAACTATAGACCGGGAACACCCCGTGTCTATAAGTGCTGAACACTGCACATCATCAAGTTTAACGCTAATGACAGGCAATCCTGTGTTTATTGGTTGGCAGGGGGCAAGGGTAGCGATAGTACCTTGCCCCCAACTTCGTTTCCCGAACAGTTGCGAGATATGTGCCCAAACTTATTGCAGCGATAGCATTGCACTGGTCTCTTTGATTGTGGATATACACCTCTCCTATCACTCCGGCACTCTTTAGCAAAATGATTGGCCTCCCCACATTTATAGCACACTGGGGTGGCATGCTTATTACTATCTGGAAGAGAGTCCACATTGCCTCCATGTCGAAAACGAGCTGCTGCTGCAATTGGTTCCTGTTCCTTACAGATGTTTCGAGCTCGGGCCAATAACTCATCAGTTGACAATTCATCGATTCTTGATGATGCCCGCAACAGTTTACTGACCTCCTCGGGTAGGCCTACCAAAAAAGCACAGCTTAATATTTTATCGTTGACCCCACCAAACGGTACAGATAATTTTCGCAGGTCGGCTAGGTACACGTCGACTGTTTCCTTGGGTTGAAGTGTCCGGCTCGTGAACTGTTGCCACGCAACAAATGGATCTGTACCAAACGCTGTATACAGGCTCTGCTTGATTTCATCCCAGTCTGGTTCATCCCCGAGTTGTTGGTAGACTGCATAGGCCCCTCCGGTTAGCCTCAAAGGGATAACTGTGGCTGGTTCTTTAATTTTGCACAGTTTACAGATTTTCTCTGCCTTTTCAATCCATTCAACGACAGCCGGTCCAGTGGTAGATCCGTCGAACTCGGGTATTAAGCGAATGTCGAATCTGTCCATTGTTAGTAACCGCACACCAAGCGCCGAAATAGCTTAAAACCAACACAAAGTCAAGTATCTGCAGAATGTCTTCTTGGTTCCTCCTCTTCTCTTTTCTCTCTCCCAACAATCGAACACAGCATATAATAACAAAACTCTAAAGCACGTCTGACAGCACTGACTTCTGCCAACAGTCTGCCCCTCCTCTTAACAACACAGGCTTTTTATATCGCAAAATCGTTCACCTCTATTTGCATATTCTTCTAACTCACGTGATCACTACTCTATAAATAAGAGTCTTGACCGTTTCTTTTCTTTCTTTTTATTTATTTTCGGTGACCGACCCGCACGTGGTCTATCCAGGTAAGTCACGCATGTCTCCACACTATGATGTGAAATTTGTTCAAGAAATCGAATCCTAGCAAAGGGTTAGTGACATCTGCGATCACGAAACTCCATTGGAAAGATCTTCTCAAACGTGGAATTTTTATTTCTAAGTTCGTTTGACCATAGCATTTTATACTTTCACCGTTAGCGGTTGAGATATGCACAGGGGTTGGCTCCAGGATAATTCCATTTACTACGGAACGTGGTAAAATGGAAACACTGGCCCCTGTATCTATGATAAAATTAACTTTAGATGCTCCTATCTTGACAGAGACTTGTAATAACGGCGGCACTACTGGAGCAAACGCAGTCCGCCTGCCTGTCTAGTTTTCCGAGTCACTTGGGGCGGGGGAGGAGGGGCGCGAATTAGGTAGCATTTGTAAATTGCTCTTTTTCTTTGGCCATTTACACCAGGGTTTACATGTGCGAGCCTCTTCTGCAAAATAAATATGTGCTCTACACATCTTCGGTCGCTGTTTCCATCGATATGGATGTAGACCAGCCGGGATGTTTTCAAAAGCGTGTCTGGTGGTACTATAATCGTTTGCCCGAGTATGACTTCCAACTGCCCGGAATACTGACGTATTCTCTATCAACGGCATCAAGTTGTTGGACAGTCGACCCAATTCCGTTAACGGCATCTCGGTGTGGGCTGCTAGCACTGGGGCTATTTGCTTCGGAAGCGCACGTATAAACTTATGGCGCACTATCTCTTCACTCGCTCCTATCCTATTTGCGACCGTCACCATCTCCTGGAGGTATAACGATAGACGACCAGATAATGTAGTGGTCCTCATCAACTTCTCCAGGAGTTCGGGTCTGGTCTTTTCATAAGCAGACAACACCGACTCCTTTAATTTAGCGTAATTAAGTGACTGTAAGATTGCTGGGGGGATATGTGTCACTACGTCCGGTGGCAACGCACTAATGACTGTATAAAACTTAGTATTGTCGGTCGTAACGTGTCGGAGATTGAATTGCGCTTCTAATATAGAAAACCAACCGTTTACACTAGTCTCCATGAATTGTAGAGGTTTAATACTAACTTGATGTGCGTCCATTATTATTATTATTATTATTATTATTATTACTACTACTACTACTATTTCTATGGTTATTAGCTATTATCAGTTAATATTATTTCTTCTTTTTATTTACTTGTAATTGCGACTAAAGGAGATGGCTGGGGGAAGGGGAAAAAGTGTGATAGAAAGGAGAGAGAGAGAAAAAAAACGAGTACTCAGCAGAGGTTAGATTTAGCTGTTACTGGGATTGATTATTATTATTTTTTTAATATATATATACGTATATGTATACATAAATGTTCTTAAGGAAAAAGAACAGAGTTCACCTGGTAAAATGACCGCGTGTGTTCCAAAATGGCGTGTCACGCACGTGCGTTTCAAAGAAAGTTTGTGTGTGTGTGTGTGTGTGTGTTGTGTGTGTGTGTGTGTGTGTGTGTGTGTGTGTGTGTGTGTGTGTGTGTGTGTGTGTGTGTGTGTGTTTCAGAACGCAGTTTGTGAATCTGTTTTAACTGTTTGGGCCGCTTTCGTCGGAGAATAGTTTTTAGACCTGATTATAATTTAGCAATTATTCTGATGAAAAATCACGTAAAATGATTTTTTGTTTTCTTGTTTTTTCTTCGTTTTTTTTTTACTGCTTCTTTTTTTGGTTTCTGTAGTGTAAAACCGTTTCACAAAAATAGCAATACATATATATATATGCATATATACGATCGGCATTTCTTGGAAAGTGGATTCATATATACCTTATTTTTGTATGGTTTTACTGTTGTCTTCGAAAGGTCGTTTTTCTCTTTCTTTTTTTTTTATTTTTTTACTCCGTCCCATTCTCCTGGGTTTTTTCTTGAAGATTGCGTGTATATACGCGCACGGGGCTCACTATATTATGGTATATAACCATACATTAACAAGAGGTATTAATTATCGTCACCATTTCGTTAGGCCCCCACTTCGGGACGCCTCCGTCGGAGGCGGCCTCCGATATCAGAGAGAACTGGAGCGCTGAAATTGAAAAGAATGCTGATTAAAGAAGACATTGTCTCCAAATAATAATGAGGATGTGTAACGCGACTTTGCAATGAATTAAGTGGTTTTTATATATCTGTATATATATATGTGTTCCCGAAATTCGGGTTACAAAGAAGAGACAGTGCATTTTGTAGAGTCTTTGTTTAATGTTCAATGTTTCCTTTTCGCTACCCTACGGGAGCTAAGGAGTGGCGTGTGATGCTGTCTCTAATCGTCGCTGAAGTAAGGACGTTTCCTTCACTTGAATGTCCCACGTACACAGTTCTCGCTTTTCATTGGCTGGAACCTCTGATGACGTATAAGAAGGAAGGAAGGAAAAGAGAAAAGAGTAGGGAGAAAGAGAGAACTAAGATGAGAATAAAGCATAGTATCGTAGTAGTAGCTCACTACAGTCTCTCCGGAATTTCATGAACCATTAAAGGCTCTGCAGGATTGGCTACCTCATATTTCCTGCACGTTGGGCATTTTGAGAAAAAGTCTCTGATGTCACTATTCATATTTGGCCAGTACACGCATTCTCTTGCTCTTCTGCAGCATCCTTCGACCCCTAGGTGTGTGGAATGCAATTTTTCTTTTAACACTGCTCGCTGTGTCGTTGGTACTACTACTCGGTTTCCTCTGAGTATTAATCCATCTTGTATCGTCATTTCATTCCGCATGCTGAAATATGGTCTCACCTCTGGGTCAAGATGTACTTTGTCTTCTGGCCATCCTTCCACAATTACTTTCTGCAACATGTGCATACATCTGTCTTCTTTTGTGGCTGAACGCAATTCGAGCAACCTTCCGTCTGTCACTGGAATATAGTCTGTTTCCTGGACATCATCATCATCATAGATACATTCATTGCTCACTTCATGAATGTATGCCCTTGATAATGTGTCTGCTAGGAACATCTTACCAGGATGATATAGAACAATCACATTGTAAACTTGCAACCGCAATAACATATTTTGTAGTCGCTTTGGGCATTTCCTCAATTCCTTTTTCATTATTGCTTCTAATGGTTTATGATCAGTCAGTACTGTAACCTGTTGACAAAATGTGTATTGGTGAAACCGTGTTCACAGGCATAAACCGCTGCCAATAGTTCTTTCTCAATCTGTGCATATCGGGTTTCTGTGTCTGTAAGTGCTCGGCTAATATATGCTAAGGGTTGACCTTCTTGTAGCAATGCAGCCCCCATTCCTTTCTCACTTGCATCACATTGAACGACCAATGGTTTGTTGGGATCATAGTATCTCAATACTGGTGCTTAACTCACCAACTTTTTGATTTTCTCAAAAGCTTCTTCATGGATCTGAGACCACGTCCATGGCACATCCGCCTTTGTTAAGTTGCGAATTGGAGCCATCACGTCAGAGATATGGGACAGAAACTTCGCCAAATAATTCACGAATCCTCCCAATCGTTGCACTCCGTTAATGTCTGTTGGGTGTGACATATCTTTTATGGCTTTTCTTTTCTCAGGATCTGGAAGTAAACCCTCACTGGTTATCCTGTGACCCAGCAATGATACAGATGGTTGCCGTAAATTAATTTTCTCAGCATTCAATCGCATCCCACGATCACGGCATCTTTGCAACAGCCTTCTGAGTTTTCTATCATGGTCCTGTTGCTTCTTCCATCGTTTTACCAATCCCGACCACCAGAAGATCGTCTGCTTTATTGATGATTCCTTTCAAATCGGCCACATTATTATATAGTTCTATTTGAAATATTTCCGGTGCTTGAGCAATTACAAATAGTAAAACCTTCCAACGAAACCGACCATATGGAGGGGCAAAAGTGGTCAAGCGACTGCTGGCTTCATCTAACTTCGGGTGTCAAAATTCATCCCTTAGATCAAGAGTTGAGAAAACTTTGCTATCAGCAAGTTCTGGGAGGAGATCGTCCAGTACCGGTAACTGGAAATGCTCCCGTTTAAGAGCCTTATTTAATGGTCTGGGGTTAATACATATTTGTAACTTTACATTTTCTTTTTGATTACCAGTGATAAGGCACTACGCGTGGTGTTGGCTCGTTCACTGGTTCAATTACCTTTTTGACCAGTCTTTCTAATTCGGCTTTCACTTTTACCTTGATAGCCACTGGTATACTTCGAGCTGCTGCAACATGTGGTCTCACGTTGGAGTTCACCTCCAGATGAACTTCTTCAGGTAACGTACCCAATTCTTCCTGGAATACATCCTGAAATTCGGATATGATGCTGTCCGGGTGCTGGCTGCTGTCTTTTTGAGATGTTTGCGACCCTCTTAAATTTGTCATTGTTTACACTAATGAGTGCCATTTGCTGGATGACATTCGCTCCAAGTAGTGGATGGAAGTCTTCCTTTACAATGACAAACTTCACTGCATACTTGAGTCCGGTTTTTGGGTTTATCATTTTTATCCGACGTTCTCCTAACAGTTTCATTTGTGACCCGTTCCACATGACAAGGGTCTTATTGGACTGCTCAAGTGTTTTTCCCACCACATGTTTCACGTTCAGGATGTTCACTGAGGCTCCACTATCTAGCTGAAAAACAACCGGCTTTCCTTTGACCATCATTTCTGCCTTTATCACTTCAGGTTTGATGGAATTGATTCCTTCTTTTGTGATCACACTGTCCACGTGTCCATAGTCTGAACCATCACTACTGCTATCGCTATCATCTTGTTTTTACCAACAAACCGAATATTCTTTTTTCTTGATTTGCATCTTTTTGCAAAGTGGTGCTTTCCATTGCATTTGAAACACGTCTTCCCAAAAGCTGGACAAAACTCTTTTCTGGGTTCATGTTGTAATGCACACGCCCTACGCCCTCTGTTACTTTCTGTGGTTGCTGGCCTTCCCTTAGGTTTCAAGTCCACTCTGTTAACTGCCTCGGGTCTCAGAATTCTAGACTGTAGCGTTGCCTTTGCCGATAGCTTGCATATGTCTATGCATTTCCGTAAGTCCAACTGTCTCATTTTAAGCAATTCCGGTTGAGTGTGGGGGTTGTGTACTCCAAGAATTATCTGGTCTCGTAATATGGAAGAGACACAATTCTCACAGAAATTGCATGTCTTTATTAACGTATGGAGTGCCGTGATAAATGCTTCTACTGTTTCACCTTCTCCCTGTTTTCTTGTGTGGAAGATATATCGTTCGTATGTCTCATTAATTTCTCCAATGGAATACTTATTGAACGCTTGGAGAATTTCATTGGGTGTTCTCTCTTCTTCCGGAGTCAGAAATTGAAACCTATAATATACCTTTAATGCTTCGTCTCCAAGTGTATGCAGCAACATCACCGTTTGGTATGGTACTGGCTGTCTCGCAAGATATGTGATGATAGCATAGTTATTCCATCTTAATTTAAACAGCTTCCAGTGCGCTGACAGATTATTTTCCATACACAGGGGTTGTGGGGGTTGTATCCCCGCCACTGGTCTACTTATCTCTTCCATGTTAAGTTCGGACACTTTTTTTCTCAATACAATCTTGTGTTTTACGGCCGATTAAATTGGTTTAAACTTCTTTTTTCATATTATTTAAACGCAAATAGATCACAATAACCAGATAAAGCAAAACAAACACAATAAATTAAACATTACTGATCTTCATTTATTTTTCTTACAATACATTTTCCATTTTGTATTCTTCATTGGAACTCTGTTCATCCAACCGCTGCCAACATGTTTTATTATCTTTGCATGCGGATTCCCATTAATGAAAACAACACAATGCATACACTTGGTTTACTGGCATCTTATTTTATTCTCGCTCCATTATCTAAAATACAAGTCTGTCATCGCAAGGGACGTTACTCTAGCGGTGTAACCTGAGATTAGTTCCTCATGCAACAGGTAGCGCAACCTGTATCATCGTAGGCTTTCATGTGATTAACACAACCTGCCTTAGACAACAGAGCCTGATCACATATCTTACAGATCCAGAGATCTCCATGGTTGGGCAGCAAGGTTTGGCATTTCCTACATGCTCTCTTGATCTTCACTCAGTCTCTTTTGGCTGATTTAAAGTGTTCTGCGCCCCTGTATATCAGTGTCCTCCACTGCTTGCGATCATGCTGTAGGGACTCCCAACTATCAACAGGAATATGAAAGCTCACCAGACTCTCCTTGATGCTATCACGAAAACGTTTTTTGGGCTTGTGCTGGTGTCTTTTTCCAAGAAAGAGCTCACCATAGAACAACTGTTTTAGGAGTCGATAGTCTTCAAGCCAGATAAGATGACCCGCACAACGCATCTGGTTCTCAATAACAATGGTAGCAATACTGGTTGTTTTGGCCTTATTTAAGACATACGTATCAGGGACAAAGCTATACCACTTTAAACCAAGAATGTGTCTAAGGCAGTGCTGATGGAATCTCTCGAGTAATTTTATGTGACCGGTACAAGGTCCAAGTTTCAGATGTGTAGAGTAGAGATGTTACTACACATGCTTGATATACTGAAATTTTAGTTGTCAGAGATACAAGACCAGCCTCTATCTTGTAACCTTCCAAAAGCATCTGATGCCTTGCTGAGTCTCTGTCTTATTTCCGCATCAAGAGTGCCATCATTTGATAAGGTACTTCCAAGGTAGACAAAGTTTTTTATGACTTCAAGGCACTTTCCACAGACGAAGATATTAGGTTCCATATACAGATCATCAGGAGCGGAAGTGTATATGACTTTAGTATTCTTAATGCTAACTGCCAGTCCAAAGCATGTACAAGCATTTGTAAAGAGATCCATCACTAGTTGCATATCACTGGGGAGTGTGTTACCAGGTCAGCATCATCAGCATACAACAGTTCCCTAACAAATCCATCACTAACAAGTGTTTTAGCTTGGAATCTTCTGAAGTTGAACACCTTTCCAGTCGTTCGGAATCTAATCTAAACACCCATATCGTAATCATGGAAACCATACCAGAGCACAGCAGTCAGATAGAAAAAAAAACAATGTTGGTGCAGCTATATCATCTGCTTTACAACATTATAAATGGGGAATTCTTCTGAAAGCCGGCCATTGTAGTTGTCGCGACCTTTCATACTATGATGAAATTGCTTGAACTTGTCTATAAAAGCAGGTGTACAGCCAAATTTTTCCAGCACTTTCCAGAGAGCCTCACGGTTGTCTGTGTCAAATGCCTTGGTTAAGTCCACAAACACCTGGCAAAGAGGCATACACTGCTCAATACATTTTTCCAAAAGCTGTCTAGCAGAAAACACCATATCCACAGTTCCTCGCCTACCTCTACAACCAGACTGAGATTCCGGAAGGATATCAGGACATACATACTTTTCAATCGGTTTAGCAAGAACTGTGCAAATACCTTTCCAACTGCACTCAGCAGCGAGATACCTCGATAATTTCCACAATCAGACCTTGTACCCTTTCCTTTGTACAACATAACCAGGGTGGCATCTACCCAATCTTGGGCAACCGGGTCCCCCCGTCCATACTGACAGTATCAATGAGTGGACCACACAATGTACATTGACACCACCATGTTTCAGCAGCTCAACAGGGATGCTTTCCAGCCCAGGAGCTTTGTTCGAGTTTATCTGTTTAATGCAGTCAACTGTTTCCACAAGAGTCGGTTCAACATCAAGTTCTGGACAAAAGGGGCATTGAGGGATACTTTCTATTGCAGCAACATCAACATTGGATGGATTATGAAAAAGATCATGAAAGTGTTCATGCCATCGATACATAATTTCATTTGAAGTTTTCAGCAAGGTTTTCCCATCCTTCGCCAGAAGTGGTGTAATTGAAGAGGATTTCAGACCATAAGCCTGATGAAGCAAAATGTAGAATGTTTTGACATCTCTATGATCGTAGGCAGTCTGTATCTCCCTGGAGAGGTCAGACCACCATTTGTTTTTTATTTGGCGCACACAACACTGAACCTCACTCTGCACAGAAGAGAAGTGGGCAGCGAAAGCTGGCCTGTTCAGAGGTGAAGAGTTGAGAAGTTTCAACTAAGCTTTCTGCTTTCTATCAATTTGAAGGTTAATTTGATTAGAATTATCAGCAAACCAATCTCTATCTCTGGGAACCTTCAATCCAAGAGCTTCAACACCTTTTTGGTATATTGTATCTCTTACTGTCTCCCAATCACAATCTGAGAAATCCACCTGTTTTGAAAGCAAATTTCAAGGAACTATGTACGACTGGATCCTTCAATTTTGGAAACATCAATACGTTTAGGCACTTTGACTCCATTAAAACGGCTTTTTGCGAAGTGTAATTTTCAGTTTAGCTCTGACCATTAAATGATCAGTACCACAGTCAGCACCACGCATTGCTCTTACTTTGCAAAAAATTTCCAAGATCACCGTCTACACAGTATGTAATCAAGCAAATGGCCATGTTTAGATTGGGGATGGAACCAGGTCTCCTTGTTTATCTGGTGGGAAAAAGTGTCAGTGATAACAAGATTTAGTTCGCTGCAGAGATGGAGAAGCAGCATATTTGAATTGACTCTACCAATGCCATATGGACCCAACAGAGACCAAGTCTCATTGTCTGATCCAACCCGTGCATTGAAGTCACCAAGAGCCACCAAAGTCTCAGCACTTGGCAAACTGGTGATAACAGATCTAAGCATCAAACGAAGTAAGAGTCGGCGCATAGACAGAAAGAACATTCATGTAACGACCAGCAGCAAGGGGTATTCTCAATGTTATTGCATGGTCATTTATGCCTGCTGGCTGTTCAGTCTTGTTAATTAAGGAGTTCTTAACTGCAAAGCCAACATCAGCCTCACGCCTCTCCTTTTCAGCTCTACCAGACCAGAAGATTGTGTAGCCTAACTCATGCTCAACCAGTTGATCCTCACCTGCGAAACGTGTCTCAGAGAGTGCAGCAATATCTATATTGCATCTTTGCAATTCCTTAGTCAACATTGCAGTCTTCCATTCTAGTCTTTTACCATTGTCAATAAGTGTTCTCACATTCCAGCAACAGAGCTAGGGTGGGTGTCGTTTAGCATATCTTCTGTTCCTGTTAATATAGACAACCATCGCCAATAGGACTTTTTTTTGACAAATGTCGGAGGGAGTATTTGTACAAAGATGTTATTACAGAGATTTAGCTTTGTACGGTAGCTAGTCTCTCGGTTCCAAATGTTGATATCCAGCAACAAGCAAGAGCCAGATAGCCAGCAACAAATCAAACTGCAGACCAACCTAATGCGGGTACTGGTCTTCCGCTTTATGGTTTTTTAAATCAGAGATTTGCTTCTGCTAGAAAGGTTGTCTTGGCCCTGGCTTTCTGAAGCCCTCTCCACCTCAAATAAAACAAATCCAACACATGCAACATGTAAAACAGTCATGAATCTCGGTGTTAATTTTTGAATTGAGAGAAGCGTTTAAAAAACGGTAGAGTTCCTCAATAGTCATGATGATACATACATACATACATACGGTCTAGCTTTGATATCTACGTACTCCGGGTATTTTTTTTACTATTTTCCCATTCGTTTATTAATTATCAGCAAAAGTATTGATACAGTTCTAAAAACCTTTACATCGTCCATAATTCTATTTTAACATGGCATCCATCATACTCATGGACTTTCTGACTTTTGTTTTTGCCTATATTCATTGCTTTATTCATTTACTAACACACATCCCTTTCATTCCATTAAAAAAAATCTGTAAAACTCAGGAGCCTCGCAATTAGTAAAGTAACTTGTGTTTTCGCCTTCCTCTTCAATTACAGAGTCAGTGAGTCAAACACACATGTACAGTAGAAAGATTAGACACTGCTTATAATATGATGTTGCCTCTCCAAAAAAGTGTACTTTAATCCAGCTGTGAAAATGAATTTAGGTAATAATGGCACTGATAAAATGGCATTGATAAAATGGCACAAGTGACTAAATAAATATGCCACACCAGAAAATATAGATGAAAATCTTACAATTACTTTACCAAAATCTTACAATTATTTTACCAAAATCTTACCATTACTTTACCAAAATCTTACAATTACTTTACCAAAATCTTACAATTACTTTACCAAAATCTTACAATTACTTTACCAAAATCTTACAATTACTTTACCAAAATCTTACAATTACTTTACCAAAATCTTACAATTACTTTACCAAAATCTTACAATTATTTTACCAAAATCTTACAATTACTTTACCAAAATCTTACAATTACTTTACCAAAATCTTACAATTACTTTACCAAAATCTAGAATGGATAAAAGGGAACAATAAAATAAATTTAAAAGAAAATTATATCTGTATTAAAGGAAAAATTCTTAACCCTCACACGAATTTTAATTATTTATTTTTTAAATTATTTATTATTTTAAATTTTGTTTATTTGATCCCGTGTTTTTTAGTATGTTTGTCTTTTACTTATATCACCTAGTAATCTATAAGAAAAAATATGCCATTAAACCTAGTCTGCCGTAATGATGTCATAAGATATTTCATTATGGTTGTTTGGTTAGAAGGTTGGGAACCTCTGATCTATTTTACATTTGTACATTTCCTTAATCTACTAACTTCTGCCTTTATTACGTGAACAATGCTTTTATTTGTGCTATTTTACCTGTATAATTATGAATGAGCATCTGTAAAGATGGATTAATGGTTAAATCACAAACATGAACATATAAAGTGATACTAAATAAACCCATGCATTATAGGATTTAAATGCATCTCAATCCTATCGTATTTATTGACTACCTGGACGAAAACACACAAGTGATGCCAAAATAGATTTAAAAGGAAATGAGATTTTTCATAAAAACTGATGGAAACATTATTGGATCAAGAAATAATAAGGACCCCAAACCACGTGAACTGAAGAGAAATACTAAAGGACAGATTTTGGTAGTGACCGATTGTCCTTTATCTTCGTACACGTCCATTGTCTTTGTAAGCAAATATTAAATGAGTTCTTCGGAGTTTCGCGATTCTTCCGTCAATTTTCATGATTGTTTGACGGGTTTTCACAAGCAAAATTTGTTTTTATGTAGAATGCATTTTTTTTAATATATTCACAGACCTTTTTAATAAAATTATTTTAACTAAACTTTTATTTAAAAAAGGACTACCACTAAAGCAAACATTTTAAAGGTCGGCATTGTTCCAGTACAGGGTTTCTATTTTCGACGGGGCAAGCTTCCCAAAATGAAGCGATTTGGATTGATACTTTTATTAAAAAAGAACGAATTATATTATTTACAAAACATTTTGTAGGGAAGGAAATTTTCCCTATAATTAAGAATTTGGGACGGTGATTTTAATTGCGATAATCGGTTTGTTAAATCATTTCTTGGTTGTATATTCTTATCTAGAGGAATTCCTGTGGCATAAAAGATACTCAGAAAATTCCTTTCGCAAACTGTGGGGTATCATCTCCATATAATATCTATTTTTAAAAGGTATTTTGTTTAAATATGTTTTGTTCTTCACATTTATGCATTTTATTATTATGTGATTACGATTAAATTGCATCAGTACTCCAAGCATTTTGCTTTCGCTAATGGCGTCCTAAATTTACAATTTTTACGTTTTTAATGTAAGAAATGTAGTATCTGTAAGGGTATTTGAAAAGGAAGAAGAGACTGGTATGCTGTTTATATAGGTTCATTACTATGGGGATACATACTAAATTAGTATACACTCCAGAGGAGTAGATAAAGCCCGGGTGGATCACCTGAGACAAATCAGATAATACAATTTTATCCTATTCCATTTTTTCATATGCATTACACATTCATAAATTCATTTTATAATGGGAATGCAGTTTGCAAAAATGGCTATGAAAATAGTCAAAAAGTCAACAATCCCTAAAAGAGTCAAAAAGTCACCAATCCCTAAAAGAGTCAAAAATCTACAATCCCTAAAAAATTGAAAAACTGCAGCAATGGAAAATAAGCCCATTCTCTGCCTCAAATGCATACAAAAATAAAAAAACAATTAAAACGAGCCGCCATAATGATTTGGAGTCTATGCTTAATTTCTAAAATAGGCATCTTTTAACTTCCTCAGCAGGACCTGGGTTCAACTTTGGCTAAACAAACCTACGATCTAACATGGCAACGGTCACACACATGTGGACTTTAATACATACACATGCCTAGATACATGCACGAAAACAGACTGACTTTCATCTCTGCAAACGGATGGACGTTTTTCATACAAACTTTGTCATATATGAAATCTTGTTTCTTATAAACAGAAAATTTATTAAAATCATGGATTTTCTAAGTTCTGTCTTTGTCCATATCTTCAACTTATTTATTTACTAAGATTCAGCAAAGTATTTATTGTAGAATTTGGAAAGTATGGGGCTAGCTCAGCTGAACATTTCTTAATTAGTATAGCATCTCGTCTTCTGTCATTTATTCACATCTAGGAAATAAGTGATCTTATTTGAACAACTTGTGTATTTTTTCTCTTCAAAGAAGTCAGTTTCGTTTATTTTTCCGACCAAATTTTTTTCCAATTTTCACGCTCTGAGTAGTGTAATAAAACAGTCCGGCCCCTAAAGCTGCTTTTTTTGGTGGCTTAAAATGGTGGAGTTATGGGGCCAAAAGGACTATTATAAAGATCTAATGACTTGTCGTGGCATGTTTGATGCTTTCGGAAGCAGCAATGACTATATTATTGTTTGCCCCTTTCTTGACTTCTGTATAAACGGTTTGAGGAGTCATTTTTATCTTGAGTGCCAGTTGCCATTATTTTAATTTTCATGGTTTTTTCTACTGAGGTTCACTTTTTCAATTTTCTTGAATGTGGTTTATCTCTTGTATGTGTTCGCATATGATACAACAGATTTCCTTTGCATGTAAAAGAAGAACCACATACTTCACAAGAATGTAGTTTGCCTCCTGCATGTGTTCGTATATGGCACAACAAATTTGACTTCTATGCAAAAGAAGAACCACGTCATATTTTTTCTATGTAAATGCTCTTTTTTCAATTTTCTTATAAATTTTTCCAAGCTGCAGATAGGAGATGGAGATAGAGTTTTTGACGCCCTATTAAGTTTAGTTGTTTGAATCTCTTTTGTATTTGGTTCATCTGGTATATTTGCCAATTAATTGTTAAAATGTTTTTCATGGTTTCAGTTGTATCTATAATTACTGAAATGAAAGATATCTTCTTTAGATTCCAGTTTCTTTTAATGTTATATATTAAACTGGTATTTCATTATCTCTTCATTTTCATCTCTTTTTACCCTAGCATCATCATGAATAATAACTTCTAATAATGTTGTTGCTTTCTTCCTCTTGTGTTTTATCATTATGTCAGGTGTAATCGATGGTGTATGACTTATTTTCAACTGTTTTTCTAGTAAACGTTCCCAGGATTTTCTGAATTCAATAATTAAATATTTACAAATCGTCCAGTGAAGATATTTACACACTCCATTGTGTCTCACTGTATAGTAACCGTTCCCCAGCAGAACCTTACAGTTGGATGTCAGGTGTTTGCACTCCTTACTTTTGTAGCAGAACCTGATACCAATTATCTTTTCGAAAGCATTTATCATCAAGCTTTGATTTAGAGCAGCCATTAAAACCCTCTCCTGGTGATAGTAGAGCAAATCACTTTTTAGCCAGTATATATAACCTTCTTTATCCATACAGTACTGACTGAATTCCTCCGCACAATACTTGGCCCACTTTTGGTTGACCCTGTTCTTTTAGTCTTTAGCAATGGAAGTTATTAGTGTATTTGACAACTCTTTTGGACTATTTTCACAGCAGACTTGTTTTCTGGCTGTTTCATTTATAAGACAGTCTTGTGCAAAATGTTTGGCCAGTTTAGTAATAAAGGTTGGCTCTTTTTGTGGTTCTGTGTTCGTATATCATCCAACAAATGGTTCACACTCTATACTTCTGTGTGGTAGAATCTGAACTTATTGTAAATGCAGAAACCACTCTTGCATGTATTCGCATATGACGTTGTAAGCTATTCTTGTGAGAGAAAGAAGAACCACATACTTCACAAGAATGTGGTTTATATCCTGTATGTGTTCGCATATGACACAGCAGATTTCCTTTCTGTGAAAAAGTAGAACCACATACTTCACAAGAATGTGGTTTGTCACCCGTATGTGTTCGCATATGACGAAAGAAATCTGGTTTCTGTGCAAAAGAGGAACCACATACTTCACAAGAATGTGGTTTTTCTCCCGTATGTGTTCGTATATGGCACAACAAATTTGATTTCCGTGCAAAAGAAGAACCACATATTTCACAAGAATGTCGTTTATCTCCCGTATGTGTTAGTATATGACGTGATAAATTTTCTTTCCGGCCAAATGAAGAACCACATACTTCACAGGCATATTGTTTTCCTCCAGTATGTGTTAGCATATGACGCAACAAAGTTGATTTTAGTGCAAAAGAAGAACCACATACTTCACAAGAGTATGGTTTTTCTCCCGTATGTGTCCGCACATGTCGCAGCAAATCTATTTTTTGTTTAAAAAAAGAATCACATATTTCACAAGAATATCGTTTTTCATCCATATTTGTTTGTATATGGTGTCGCAAATTTTTTTATAAATATCAAAAATAAGATCCAGATTCTTCACAAAATATAAACTTCTTATATGTGTGTTTCCATATAATGCACAAATTTGATTATGTATAAAAAGTACAACATACTTAACCAGAAAAAAAACAAAATAACTCATAAAACATTCATATTTTTTCGATGTTAGTCAGTAAAATATTTTCATTATATCAGTACGATTTTCACTGATTTTAGTTTTGCCAGTTAGCACGTTGTATTTTTTCTGTTAAAATATTGAACAGAATTTAATTTAATTGAATATTTTAGGCGTGGAATTTATTTGAATTTATAAAAATTTCTATGCATTATTAACTTCAGAGATAATATTATACTAAATAATGACTAGTGAAAACATACTTTTTTACCAAATTTGAATTAATGAAAAAGAATCTTATGACTCACAAGACTATGATTTTCGTCTTCAGGACCTTGTAGATTCACATATATTTTTTACCGAATTTGATTTGATGAACAAGGAACAACATGCTTCACAAGACCATGATTTTCGTCTGCAGTTCTTTGTGGATTCAGAGAATTTATATGGAGAATTTTGCACATATTTTAAAACGTTGTTATGTTTCCAAGGAAATGAAGATCAATTCAAATCCAACAATGGATTTCTCTTCCTTGCTGTAGATTCTACAAATAGAAAATAAATTTTAAAAGATCCATTACATGTGGAAAAATATAATTATGTATTATTAAAATGTACAAGAATCTGTGATTGGTGAAATATAAAGTTTATTGTGTACATTTTTATGCAATCTGTTATCAAAATTAATGAATTTTCTTTTTTCAGATATTTAACATTCTTAACCATATGGAAAATATGTCATAACTCGTTTTATGTACTATAAAACAATCTTTAGAGATATACTTGCAAAGAATACACACTTAATTAGATTTAGAAATAGATATATTTCGCTTGCCAGTTTGAGTAGCATTTCCATAATTATATAATTAACTGTTTTTTATTGCTCACTTAGATTATTTTACCTCATAATTAAAGAAAGGAAAGCATTAAACTCAAACTCATTCGAGCAGAACTCCGTGTTGTAATGACGTAACTTATTGGATTCGTCCCATCGTTCAAGTGTGACAACATGATGAATAGAAACATGTCACACGTACACAATCCGATTATTACCATCAGGGAAGAGAATAAAGAAACACTCGAATCCAGATCTATGGCGGCTGAGGTGGTTGGCAAAAAACCTTGTATCCGTAATCTATGTACGATGAATCAATTTAACCATGGCGCGTTTTCTATGATCCGAACACCCATTAACTGAATAATAAAAAACATAGAAAATTCACCTATGAGATTTGTTTGATGTTTGTTTTTTGTTTTACATTCGAAATAATATGAACCACAATGAGTTAGTTGATAAATTCAACGATTGTTGACCGATTCCTATAAATAAATATAAGGTAACTTTGAATAAACAAAGGCATATAAATGATATTCCTTGAATAAAGAAAGTTCTTTAATATGAAAAGAAAATTGTAAAATAATCACATGAAACGTTTGCAAAATATATAAATAAAAATATGGAGTCCAAACCGTATGAACCGTTTTAAGTTTGACAGTTCTAAATATACCACCTCTCTTTAAAATTTCAACATTTTAAGGGAGACAATCCTGTCAAACTTTATTAAGTTACCCCCCCCCCCTTGTCAATTATCATATGTGCAGAGTTTAGGCAGACATAGTGTCAAATTAGATAGATTTCCCCATATTGGACTTTGCTAGATTTCATTCTAAAATTTAATTTTTGGAATTAATTCATGTGACAATATTAACAAAAATGTTTAAAGAGTCCCTATATAATTTTAATAACACTTTTTGCTGCACTATATTTCCTGTCTTAATCACTCATTCAGAACTGAGTAAAATACTCTTGGTTAGTTTTCTGTGTTTCGAGTTTGACGTGTCTCTAGATGTCTACGTGTGTGAATAAAAGAGCCTACTTTTTTCCATTTTATAATATTTTTATCATCAGCTTTCCAGACTATTTTAAACAAAGTATGTGTTTATGAAACTGATTGCAGTTTATTATTTCCTAACAGAAAAATTTAACAAAAACTCTACAGTTTCTTTAAAAGAAAGCTCCTCCAGTATTTTCAATAAGATAAAATTTAAGCATTTTATATTCTCTTTCCTTTCTTTTTTTTTGCAATAACGGTCTGATTTTCTAATCATTCAGCCATAAAGTATATAGTTTTGTGAAAATGGATTCATACATTCTATATGCTGAAAAATTTTTGTATTCATCGATCTATAATGAAATGTTACAAGAAAATTTGAGATACCGTAAGTTGAACATATTCGCAAACATTTTTCTTCTTTTTTTTAACTTGAAGATCTAACTGTTGTTCGTTTTTTGTTCAACGTTTTGATGCTTTTCTAATTGTAAGTATAGCAAATTTAACAATCAAATTACTTTGCTTTTAAAATTGCTTCACTTGCACTGCACAAGTTGTTTTGAAAATCCATCACTGTTCCATGTTAGTATTTAATTTATTTTTCAGCATTCAAAGTTCCTTAAAACTTTCTGGCATCAATAATAGCCACCAACATTTGGTATTTTATGTATCTTTTGACTGTTTTTAATCCACGTGAGTTTTGTTGTTTACTCTTGTGCTTCATTCTGAGTTATTTTACCAACTAAAGCAATAAACTACTATATTGTATTGAATCGTATGTCAGCCTCACACAAATCATTAAAGCAATAAACTACCATATTGTATTGAATGTTAATTTTTTAGTTATTTAAAAATCTAACATCTGTCTCTTACTGTTCTGTTGAGAAAATACGACATAAACAAATGAGATGATAGTCATGAGTGAAAAGATTGAGAAAAACACGCAATGAATAAACCAATGAGTCCACACAACACTATTCTCATCTGTGAGAGGAATGTGCGAAAATGCTCAAGACTTGAGTGCAAGTGTCTCAGTAAGGCCTATCTACATAAAAAAATGAATCTGTTGAAGAGCTAAAAAGCGATGACACCAGAGTCGTTCAATTAATAACTATCAAGGTTACTCTGGTAGTATTCTGTTGTATCGGTGGAATTGTTCAGGATTGTGTTGGGTAGTATCAACAAAGTTGTTTGGGATAATGTGGGTTTATGTTGATATTATTGATCGAGACAGTGCCGGTTGTATCAACAGAATTGTTTACATGGTGTTGATGCAGTTGTTCATGATAGGATTGAGTCATGTCAATAGAATCCTTTGGTACTGTATTGGTTTGTGTTAAGAGAAGTATTAGGCAGAAATGTTTGATACTATCTTAAGTCATATTGATGGTATTGTCTGTGTTGAGTCATGTAGACAGAAGCATTCAGTTTACGTTTGTAGTTCAGTTTACTTCATGGTTGTTACAGTTTTACAATATATGATTATAATTGGGGGTCGGTCTCTCTTCCATGGTGAAGTTACAAGGTATTTCAGCAAAAACACAGTGCACAATATTGGAGGCAGTGTTAAAGGCATCCTTCAGTCTTGCCAGACTATGGATATCTAGTGTAAAGGTGCCTGCATGTGAAATTTTTGTGGCAAGAGTTGCACAATCTCTGAGCACCCCTTTCCTGAGTCGACATTGTTGAATACCTGTGGCAAGTGGAGGCTCATGACGACTGGAAACAATGCTGAGATAAGAGGACACTGAATAACAACAAAACACCTATGATTGCATCTGCAAATGTAGCAGATAATTTTAGGATCCATTGTAAGGGTATTGATAAAGTGGTGGTGCTTGACAATGAAGTTGCTAGTCTGTATAAGGTTAGGGTTAGTCTGTATAAGGTTAGGGTTAATCTGTATAAGGAGGGAGATGCTATTTGGGTGAAGAATGTGAAGGGAAGATGTATGACGCAGTTCAACATGAGTTCAATATGAGTACAGTGATGAAAATCAATAGTCAACACTCTGTTTCAGTTAATGGAAACAACGCCACATAAAATATGTGTATCTAGCATGCCAAAATGATTGCTTCATCTGTGACGACATTGCTTCTTCAGATGACAAAGCCTCACTGCTATACAAGCGATAACATGAAAAAAGCTTCTCAGAGAGTGATGCACCCAATGATCTAGGGCAGGAAGAATTCAATGATGCCACAAACGAAAGCACCACTGAGGAAGTTCCTGGAACCACAATATTAAGGCAAAGTACCAGACAGAAGCAGGCTGCTCAACATTGCCATTTATGGGATCTTGAGATTAGGGAGAAGTGCGAGACACATGCATGAGACTTGCGTGTATTGTTGGTAGTGGGTCAGTCATATCAATAGTGTTGTTGGATTGGATTGGGTCATGTCAACAAAATTGTTCACGACCATGTGAGGGCTTATCAATAGAATTGTTCACATTGTGTAGGGTCATGTTAAGAGTTTTGTTTGGGATCGTGTTGGGTCGCATCAATGGAGTTGTATGGGCTCATCTCAAGCTATGTCGCCAGAATTGTTTGGGATTGTTGTGGTCCTTATCAACAGAATTGTTTGCATTATGTCGATGGAATTGTTCAGAATTACATCATATTGTGACAACAGAATCGTTTGAGACTGTACCATGTTGAGTCGATGGAATTGTTAGGGATCATGCTGGGTAATGCCAACAAAAGTGTTTGGTAATGTCAGGTTTCATTAACAGTATTGTGTTGAGCTGTGCATTTGAAAGTGTTCAGTTTATATTTGTTGTTCAGTTGACTTAACGGTTGTTGCTGTGATAACAATATATACATATATATATTTGGGGGGGCTGTCTCTCTTTCTATCTGAAGTGACATCTATAAGCTAAACCTGTAGTTTGCTATTTGGAATCATATTTATAATGAGTGATAATTCAATGGTTTGAGTGACAAGTGCTTTCATTGCCACAAGAAAAAACAACAGACTTAATCAATTGTTTAAAAGAAGATAAGTTAAATGTATAAGGTGTAATCAAGTAGAACTAAAGGCAAGTCAATTCAGTTAAACAACAATGGATAAATAAAAGAACCCTTTATAAGGGCAAATATTTATTATTAACAACAAAAAGCCATATCAGGGTTTAGTGGATTTGGGCCAAAGTAGAATCTACCCGTTGAATACACATGCAAGCATCTTCCAAACAACCAATCATCTATCACCATCACATAATAAAGATATATTTTTATATTTTCATATATCAGTGTTGTCATTCTTTTAAACATAGTAGAAATACAATACCAAAATATCACATTTTTGTTATTTACTTTTCAAACAGTAGTTTGTATTACTCAATATCAGTTGCAATATAAGTTTATCAAATTTTGATCACTAAAACAAAAACATTAAACCAAACTATTTGTAGATTATTTTGAAAATTGAAATTCATAAAAATAAAAACGATTAAATTCAACTCTTCCATATAATAAAATTAATCGACTTTATTATTATGAAGTGAATTTTGAATCCTACCAACAGAAGAAATTAACTAAGAAAACGATTGTGCCTGGCTGAATAAGAACAATCAACTCATGTAGTTTAAATAATGCATTTTTAAATATTTTATCTTTAGGAAAAGTTTTCATAATGCCATTTTAAGAAAAATTAAAGAAAACATGGTACTTGCCCTTCCATTAAATATAATGAATTTAAATTAAATATTTATTTTAAAAAATGAAGATAAAGACAGACAATAACTATGAGCTGAATGATATTATAGAATGTTGGAACCAGAGTTAAAATTCTAATTCAACTTCGTCCCATAATTAAAATCAAGATTCACATAATTTTCAAAATCAATGAAAAAAAATTGATTTTGTGTTTGCATTATGCAAAATTATGACATTGCAGCCACAAATTATTTTCTGAAAAATTAAATAAAAATAGATGATCAAATAAAAAGGTCAAATGATCGATTACCTGCCCCCCCCCCATCTATGCTCGCTTATCTATTGCTATTGAAGTTAACATTTAAATATCAAGCTGAAATAATCTTTTCAAAACTAAAAATAAAGTTGTTTTTCCAAAATAAGTATCTGGTTCACAAGAAAGATTTTGCAGTATTGAACTTTTACATTCAGATGAACATATCTTGGGTCAAACAAAAATTAATTGATGGACATGAGCACAATCAGAATCAACACACTTTGCCAATTCAAAACAAGTTTATTTATGCGAGTAATGTAAATATCTTGCGTTCTCGTGGCGATAAAATCGCTGAAGGCGTTTTATATCACTTAGTTTTTGTTATGGCGAGATGAGCAATTCACCACCGGAACTTTTTATCGAAAGAACGTGATCACCGGTCACTGGTGGTGAGAGCCTTCCCTGGGCGGGAACACTTAAAAAACGTAACATGCTGTCTCTGTAAATATTCTCAATAAACTTCTCTATTTCTTTATTACTTCAGAACCTCTTTATCCATTTATTTCCCTGGTGGAATACCTTTCTTGAATATCCTTTTATTACGGCCACCCACCGCATGATATATCAGTTTTTTAAGCATTTCTCATATAAAAAGTAAAGATACTTAAAAAAAGTGGTAGTCAGTAGATGAGAGGTCTTGAGAGCATGGCGGATGAGGTGGACTTCTGTAGTTCAATTTGTTCATCTTCTAAAGGGTCAGTTTAGCAACGTGCGGTCAAGTATTGTCATGCAGAAGAATTGGGCCTTTTCCATTGACTAATGCTGGGTATTGTTGTCGAAGCTTCTGGTGCATTTCTTCTCTTTGTTTACAGTATTCTATTTATTGTATCTCTTAACTTAGTAATTGCTTATGGCCTTATTGCTGTTGTTGTACTGGGTTGGACCAGTCTATTTGTGGAGCTAAATAGATAATTTGTTTTTTCTACAAATATCATTAAAGGTTACAAGAGCTCTAATGTGCAAGATAGAAATCTCTTTATGATTTGTATACAAGGCGACGCACCTAGTAAATGATAGAGTATGACAACATTGACGGTAAGAGACGACTGAAATTAGAAACAAACATACACACCAACAGAGAGTGAGAGCAAACGGTGCTATAAATCCGTTAAATGTGGAATTATTATAACATTGTGGAAAATCAAGTCCAAAAATGATATTTTCAAAGTGCAGAGAAAAAGTCTTGCCTCCTCACAAGAGCAGAGTTAAGCACAAGTTTGCTTCTTTTTTTTTTAACGTGGGGAAAAGTTCAGAAAGATTTCTCCATTTCTAACTGGTCAGAACAGATATAGAATAGCATCAGAACAGATAATATGCTTTAAATTTAATTCTATTTTTAAAAAGAAAAAATACAAATGAACCAAAATGGAAACATTAAAATTCATAATTATTTGAATTAAAAAAAAAAAAAAAAAAAGAATTTGAATTAAATTTTTAAAAAAAGAAAAAATATATCGGGCATAAAACCGCTCCAGCATACAAAGAAAATGATATTTTTCTATCGCCAAAAGTACAGATCAAACAATAAAATACCTTGAAAACAATATAGCAAAAACAACAAAAATACACAACTAACTCCTGATCGAAAGTGAACAAATAATTCTTAAATACTGACTTCATCAAATAAAGCCATCCACAAGAAAGTTAGTTTGTAGACTGGAGAAAAAAAAAAAAAAAGAATATGAACAAAAATGAAAAAAAAAAATACTTTCATATAATTGCTTTCGATAACCTCGAACCTGTCAAAGGTCAAATAATTTAAAACACTCGCTATTTAGCTGAGAAGACAAGAAGATACCAGTGATAACATGAATTGTTGGTGTTTATGTCTCCTAAGGAATGTTCTGTCTTTAATAAAAAAAAAATATATAATTATGGCAAACTTAAGTTTTACTTAACACTAAAGTTGACTGAAATAGATAAGGAGGAGGTTGTGACTATTTTTATAACCGAAACCCTCCCCACTGCATGAAGGCACGAATAAGTGGACTGTATGCAAATTAATTTATCAAAGAACACTAGCGGATAAAAATCTCCCGCTAAGACAACCCAACTTTTTCCCCACATACTCTTTCGTAGCATCTCCAGCAATAAAAAGATTAATATAATCGTGCGGTTGCGTCCCTGTAGTAAAAAAAAAAAAAAAAAAAAAAAACTGCAATGAACATCAATTGCATTGCTAACCGACATTTTCATTATGCCTATTTTCTTAGTAAATGTAGTAGGTTTGTTTTAATACACATATAAATTCGAAAAAGTTGTCAAAAAAAAAAACAACAACAACAAACAAATATATAACAAATAAATGTTATTCAAGGCAAGACTAGTTACTTTTCTACCTAACCGGATATTTTTTTAGTGTTTTTATTTAATGTAAAATTTCATTCGGCTCGAAAAAACATAGTGTTTATTTGAAAAAATACAAATGGCGGCGGGCTTACTGTTGAACACGTTAAGTTTGGGAAAATGAGGTCAAACTAAAAAAAAGAACTATACAAAACACTGTTAAAAAGTCACTCAATATATGTTACCGTGACATAGGCTGATATAACAGCATTTGATATAGTTTTTAGTTTGTTTTTTTGATAACTTTTTTCGGATCTATAGTAAAACAAACCCAATGTAGTTATCTCCCTTACATTTTTGCCGTATTCTGCAAATGCGTTAAAAACTGATACTAAACTCATGTTGTAATACTTACTTTTTGTATTATAATCTGCTTTCGAGTGACTTTTTTCGTTTTATTCAGGAAACTTTTTTTTTTCTTTTTTTTTTTTTTTCTTTTTTTCTCAAATATGACTGACGTCCTAAGCTGAAGTTTAAATTCCAAATAACGACCGGAAGAGTATGTTTGCAGAAAACAAAATTCAAGAGGAAAATTGAAAAAAAAAAAATCATTTCGAAATAAGGCTGTTCTATTTATATATCTTTAAGTGTCACCGATAAAATTAATTTTAATATTTACATGAGAAAAAATAAACAAGATTACATGTTTCATCTCCATTAAATTGGTTAAAAAAAAAATAGGTTAAATTCCCTGCGAGCCTGTTTCATGGAGCGGTGAGGAGTGAAAATTGTCCGTTTTAATTGTAAAAAAGATGTTAAATTGAATTATTGAAATTGTGAAGCGATTTTTTTTTTTTTAAATTGTGAAAAGATTTATTGAAATTAATACGTATACATAAATAGTTTGTTTATTATAAAAGCATTATTGGTTACATATGTGCATATATGTTTCAGTCTAGTCCCAATTTAGGGGCAACACTTCATCATATCAGGGAAGCGCCCCGGAAGCGTGTCAAGAATTACATTAGTTTTTGTAAGAGATTTGGGTGAAACACTAACGGAAGCATTAGAGGAGGGGCACCTCCAATCTGTAGTGGAATGGGGGACAAAAATGATGGGGGGGGGGCAGGTCAGTACTTTTTGACGGACCGTCTTTTTAAAAATCTACCAAAAATCAGGTAATTATCCGATCAATACGAAATTTTAAGCGATTATTAGGAGAAGAATGAACTTTATAACTGTGCACTTATTTTTCATAAACGATATTTATATATATATATATATATATATATATATATATATATATATATATATATATATATATATATATATATATTTTTTTTTTTTTTTTTTTTTGCTTACAAAACCCCCTTGTTTTGAAGTGGGAACAAATATGCTTAAAATAATCATCTGAAACTGAACAAAACATATTGTGTTGTTGTAAGGGACAGAATTATAGATTAAAAAAAAAAAATTGTTTGCATACCTTATTTTGACGTTTGAATATCAGAACTTCGATTGTGTTTAATTATCCCGCTTTTGAGTTTTGAAGTGTGAAATTCGGTGAATATGTTAAGTAAAATAATTCATTTAAGTTAAGCAAAACAAAAAAAAAATTTTTTTTAATATTTATACGAAAAAAGCCATTTTAAAATTTTTGATAAATAAATTAACAATTTTTTTTTAGCGAGCCGAATAATGCATGACCATTATTAAACAGGGCATGCTTTGAATAATCGATACAAACAAAAAAATTCGATAAATGTTGTGCCCTTTGTGTTAAAAATAGCATAATTTTTTTCGATCCCGTTTGAAAACATTTGCCGCCTTTCGACTACGGTGGATCAAACGCGCTGAAATAATTTTTTTTTATTCTGCTTTAAATTGCCCCCCCCCCATTTTGGGGAGTCTGGCCCCCACACACATACACATTAAAAACCAAACTCATACAAATGGTCACCCATCTGGTACTGGCCAGACTCAGCTTAATAATACATTGAAATTTTCGTCACTGAAAAATAAGTTTTTTTGGCCTGTTTGGTCTTCCATAGTTTTCTTCTTATAAAACGCAAACGTAAACAGACTCGATCTCGACTCTACATGGACGCGAAATATCTGGTTACCTATATGAATAAGTGGAATTATTTGAAATTCAGGTACTTATATTATAATATTTTTGCATATTCTCTTAGAAAATCATCCTAAATCTTAGTTAGACAATAAATAAATAAATTAATTATTTCAAAAACCTTTTTTTTTTTAATATTTATGTACGTTTTTTGTGCAAGACAAAAAATGTCAATTGTTAACTTTTTGGGAAAATTTAACATTTAAAATTTAATTAAAAATAGTAGAAAAAGTTTTACATTATTCTGTTTTCTATATGATAAAATTCAGGGTTTTATCTTTCTGGAAAAAAAAAAGTTACTCAGAAATAATGGATTTTAATAAATGTAATTTAGTTTTAAAAAACAACAACAACTTGATTTTGCGGCCATTTTTGGCGGTGCCTAATTGTCCACATTCAATACTGCCCAGACTAAGCTTGTTCCCTTCAATAATTAGAAGAAACCTTCTCAACCACCAATGGTTATGGCTAAAAATACATTACCTGAAAGTACTTCTTTTTGGGGCTTCTACATTATTGGAACGAGATTTTGTAGTTGATAAATGGAATTTTCAGTTAAAAAAAAAACAATGGTTTTAGCTAACCTTTTTTTGTCAATTCTAATAAGTTACAATGATTGTTTCCAAATTATGCAGTCGAAATTACCTGAATATTACTGAATTATATATATATATATATATATATATATAAAGTTTTAATCGAGTTAGCAGGTGAAAAATTGCTGCCATTGACCGGGAAATTACCTCCCTGTTAAACTCGCCTGTGTTTTACGATCGTTTTCATCAAATTCTATTTTTTATTTTCTTTGATAAAATTTTTCTACCTCATCGATTTTCATAACTTTTGGATAAAATCATCTTAAAGATGTGAGGAATACATGGATTTCATTGTTTTCGTGTGAAATTCAGTTTTACGATTTCTGAAAATCTCGGCCCAATTCTGTGGAAGTGCCTTTCCTTCAAACTCCTCGGCTTAACGTTCACAGGGAACATGAGTTGGAACAAATACATTGAGAACATTTCCAACCCTGCTGCGAAGAAATTGAGCTCTCTCTCTCTCTCGACTGTGCTAGAAATTTATTTACGCCTTAAATTATCCTGTACCTCTAACAAACTCGAACAGCAGCAAAGTCTCGCCCCTACACAGTAGAGATCCCTAAATATAAGGAGGCCTTCTACTCTAATAGTTTCTTCCCTAGAAATGTTAGACTATGGAATACCCTTCTGGTTTCCTGCTTCTCCAACTGTACTGACATGCAGAAGTTCAAATGCAATGTGAACAGACATCTTCCTGCTCCCTACATAGTATTCCTGCAACTCATATCCCTGATAGTAGCCCCCTACATCAAAGTGACACTATGCCTTGTTTGGGGTGAAAATGTAAGTAAAAAATGAATTAGAAAATGGAAGACACTCAAGTTCTTTTTTGTGATAACAGAGGGGCCTATTCTCATAGGACTACCTTCGACCAGAGACCTTAAATTTTACATTGTGCAATCCAGAAAACCCCCGTTTCAATAAATAAAGGATCTGGAAAACATATGCTGTCCGTTGAACATGAAATAATATTTAAATCAAACAAGAAAATAATATCCAAATCAATGCAACAAAAGGTATTACAAAAAATATATTATGGACACCAAGGGATGCAGAAATGTAAACTCCGAGCAAAAACTGTTTTTTGAGCCCAACATAAACGAGAATATAGACAACATAGTACAAAAATATACCCTATGCTAGCAGCACTAACAAGCGCAGAGTTTTGAAGCCCTGATGCCCCACGAGATTCCAGTTAGACCATGGCAGATAGTGACGTTGCCCATGTGTGCGTACATGTGCGCGTATGTGTGCATACATGTGTGTACGTTAGCATGTGTGTGTATGCATGTGAATGCGAGTGTATGTACGTGAACGTGAATATATCTACGTGTGTGTACGTGCGCGCATATGTTTGTGTGCACATATGTTTATGACAAGAAAAATGGCTTGAGATGTGAACGCATGTTTTTGTGCGAGACTAGAAAGGGCCTGTACAATACTGCCCTTCCCAGGAAAAAAAAATATGCAGTGTATATATATATATATTTTTTTAAATAAGTAATGTTTTGGGGAATTGATCTTCGTCCTGTTTTTTTTTTTTTTTTTTTTTTTTTTGCTTTTGGTGGGGTTGTTTAAAAAAAAGGAGAGTGTTTGTAAAAAAAAGTATTTAATTACGCGTGGAAAAAGGCGTTTACTCTTTTTTTAGGCTGACATTTGTTTCTTTTTTTATTTGTGCTGATATGTACAACGAGTTGCCTGGACATTGAAGTGAATTGTTCGTTTGGAAGGAAAATTTTGTTCGTGTTGACGTCGTGTGTCCAGTTGACAGTGTCTTCACAGGTGAGTCTGCAGTAGTGTGTGTACATTGCCTGTACGGGCGCTAGTTGCACGTTCGTTCATGTTGAATGGGTGTGTCCAGTTGCTGGCTGTCAACAAAACTTCCAGTTGTGAGTTTATCAGTGTGCGTGGTGCATCTCAACTCGTATTGTTGATTCAACTTCTTCCTATGTGTTGATAGGGATGTCCTGTAATTGTTTCTTTGTTGTTGCATCTGCTGTGTAAGAGAAAATGTGCATAGGCGTATGTGATTTTGCTCCTCGCGTTTGTTGCAGGGTAATGTCAGGAAACCGTGAAAAATGTTTGTCGAGCTCGAATTTTTCTTTATTTTCGGTATGAAGTCGACAGCTCCGTGTTTATTTTTCTGTCGAGTCTGACGAGGGGTTTTGTCATTGTAGTTCACTTGTTTTCCTTTGTTGAAATGTTCGTTTTTTTTTCTTTATCAAATAAAACGCGCGTCTCGCTCAAAACAATTCATTTAAAAGAAGTAGATTCACCATGTGTGTTCGCTTCATGTCAGTCGGTCGCCGGTTTGTTGCGGGACTTGTGGATATAGAAGGAAACGCGTGTTCATCTCACGTCGGGTCACCAATTTGTAGAGGTGGTGCAAAATAGGAAAAATGAATTGCTTTGAGGAAGAAACGAACAACGCATTTATTGAATTAAATGAACTAGGGTTTATTTCATGAAGAAACAAATGAAAGAAAAGGGTACAGCACGTGTTTAGTTTGGCGTGCGTCTCTCGCTGTTAATTGATGAGAAGGAAAGTCTATTGTTGTAGACAGAGAAAGAGAGAGTGAGAAAGTCAATCCAGGCCATGGAGATAGAAAGCGTGTAAGGTGTACGTACTGTCTGTTGGCTGTTGCCCTACATACAGTAGCAGATGATGTGAGGCGCGCGGACGCACACGCCCCGCAAAGGAACTGATGGTCCGTTGACCGCTCAGGTAGGAAGCCGAATCAAAGAGAAGGAAAAAGCTCAGGTCTCTTGCTTTTATACTTGTTTCCGCTGGTCTGTTGCGCATGTGTGGATTTCCTTTAAAGGGGAAGTGACGTTGCCCATGTGTGCGTACATGTGCACATATGTGTGTGTACATGTGTGTGTATGCAGGTGAATGCGAGTGTATGTACATGAACGTGAATACATCTATGTGTGTTTACGTGCGCACATGTTTGTGTGCGCATATGTTTATGACAAGAAAAATGGCTTGAGATATGAATGCGTGTTTTTTTGCAAGACTAGAAAGGGCTTGTACACACGTCATCACCCAAGTTTTAGCAGTCAAATGGTTTCAGGGAATGCTGTGTCCAGGCAGTGAAATCTGCATTCAAAATGTCTGCTTCAAGTGATTGTCACATGTACATGGTATTGCTATGCCTGCAATCCACTCCTCTAGATTATACCATTCCATCATTAGGTGAATTTCTATACCAATGGAAGCTAGCTGGAAACACACCATTCAAATGCACCAACCAAAACACTAACAAGAAGAAGATGATGACACGGCTGTATTAGAGGCAAGATAATCAGATGTACGATGATCCTCATACAAAAAATCTGCCAAAAATCTGCACAAAGAACAACCTGTATGTGTTTTAAATAAAGAAGCAGGCGAGTAGTCGCCTGCATTTCTTACAAAAATGTGCATATAACCAACGCTCCGGAAAAATGCATTGTCGAAATTGACAGCACCTTATCGTAGACCCCTCAGGAAAACATCATATCTGGCGGTACATTTAACTGAAATTCCTCAGAAGTCTACCAAATATTGTTCGCCCAATATAATGACAAACAATACAAAAAAGTAACAGACACCTTTTAAACAAACACCCAGTGAAGTACCAGACAGAAACCTACAACAGTTCAAACCACCAGGTTTGGACGTGTCATCAGATGACCTAAAATATTTAGCGATGTGACAGTTCCTAATTGACTTTTTATTTTGTCTTATTGTTTCATAAAAAATTCCTGTTCTCGTCTTTTCGTCTAATCATTGAAAGGAGGGTATGTTATAGTATATAGCCGTTGCCTATTCTTAGAGAACTCTCTAATCAACAGAATTTAAGATATACTACCCCTTTCTTCGGGTCAGGTTTATGAAAAAGAAAGCTGGAGGTCATATCACGACTACTTGACGATATCAAATGTTTTCTGCTTCTCCCTTCGTAACAATGAAAGAATATTTCACTGAGTATTTTTCCTCCTCAGCTCTCTTCATCTATATTATATAGACCCTGGTAGTTCTCAATACCGAGCCATTCCTTTTTTTTATGTTCTATGGCCCTCTTCCCCAATATTATATACAAGCGGGAGGGGGAGGTGCCCGTCTTTGCTCGGTCGTAAAAAACGCTTAAATATGATATTTCAATTAATCCAAATTTCGTATATATTATTATAGAGTAGTGATTTCAAAAGTAAAATTAACAGTGTTTGTGTGCCATCAGCTGGAATCGAAACCGAAATCAAAACTGCAGTAATCAAAGCTGGTGACGTAACCACTGTACCAACGTGACACGCATATATGGTCCGGAGTTTTTTTTATAAAAAAGGGATTTAACAAAGGAGATGAATGTTCGTAAGCGTACTTATCTTTTAGAACGATGGGGGTGGTAAGTGGCGGGCCGGTCGTGCTACTGTCGGTGACATGTGTCCTGGCTTTTAACTTGGAAGCAGCGACTTCTTTCATCAACATCTAGCAACACGGCGTCTTCGCCTCCTATGTTTTTCTCCTTTTCTTTCTCTCTTCTTTGATTTGTGTGGTTTAGGCATTGTTTAGAATTGAAGGCGTTTGGGCCCATAACATGAGAGCGTAGTCGGCTTCAGTTCACTGGTGCCTTATTTCTTTTTCTTCTTCATCTCTTTAGGTCGGATGGGAGAATCCGTCCGTGCGTTCACTGGTGCAGCAGGGCGAATCTCCTCTTCCCTCCTTTTTGGTCCCCTCATTTTATAGTGGCAAACCGGCTCCCAGCGACTGTGATATTTGAGGTGTTTATTTTAGGCACGGAGCTCTGCCATTGGTTGATAATTATTTTGTGGTTATCTTATTTTTTTCTTCCCAAGCGGAAGCGATGCGTGGAGCCATGTGCAAACGACGGTTTTTTATTTTGTCTCTCATGGTGGATGGGTTAACATCCGGCTCGCTGCTAATTCTCATCATGTTCCCACACATATGAACGGATTAAAAATTAACTAAGATGAATGTACAAAATGTATAACGATTTTCTCAATTTTGACCCTTTAAAAACAATCTTAACTGGCTAAAGACCCATACAAGAAACACTATAAAAAAAACCAATCGTAAGAAGACCGTAACCCCGCTTTGCGACTTTTACTTTCGGAAGAGATAGAGTCTTAAGATATGGAGACAGACAGACAGACAGACTGACAGACAGACAGAATATTGAGTTTTATAAATTAGATGTTTTACTCGTTCTTTACACTGAATCTTAAAAAATGACATTTTGTATTTTGTTTGGTGGTGACAAAACCATCTTTATCTTTTATTGGTGAGTGATCACGATAAAAACACCGGTTTCTTGTTAGACACATAACTGGCTTAAAGGTTGACTTTTTCTTGCTCAGCCTAGTGAAACCTTTCGTTCTCTTGAAGGAATTATCTTTATAGTTCCTCTTATTGGAATCCAAGGGAACTGAATGTTGGTAGTGGTGTCTCTTTCATTATATCTTTATGTCCTTATTTATTTTTTTTTATTTTATCATGCCTTCTACAGTTCCACACAGAAAGCACCTTACTGTTTATTTTTATAACATCAGAAACGACATGTAAAGCTTTCCTAGTGTCCCATGATTTCTTTTGCACAATTATCATCTCATTCTTGCTCTTTGTGGGACAAATATAGATTCTTCTCTCGATAGCAATGATCTATATGTCGAGGGTTATTTCCCTTGTGACCATTTAGACTTTTGCACGCATTGCAACGGATCAGAGTATAATACCCTAGCTCGCCACAAGAAAATAATGAAACAAATGGAATTGAAGGAAACAAAGACTCAATTGATGGATAAGATAAACGTCGTTTATTTGCTGTTGAAAGAATGAACGTTTTAGTTATAACATGTGTTCATGTCCACGCGTTCGGGTCACTATCATTTGTTCACGTGTGGGAAGAGAAATAAGTGTCGTAGTGGAAATGAGAATCCTAGTCCAGCATATAGACAAAGAAGAGGATAGAGGTTAAGCTGTACGCCATGTTAGCAGTCAGCTACGCGGTGTTGTTCTCAGGGACTAGTAGTAGATAGAGAAAGAGTGTGAATGTGTACATACAGTCTGTTAGCTCGTGCCTCATACATAGTAGTAAGTAGGCGTGAGGTACGCATGTGCGTGCGCTGAAACGGCGGCGGCTAGCACGCCGACCAGCCACCTAGGAGGCTAGTCTCGAAAAAGGGAAAAGCCGGTTGTTGCTCTTTGTTTTATACTTGTTTCCGGTAGTCATTTGCGCATGTGTATATTTCCTTAGAAAGCGGAAGTGACGTTGTCCATGTGTGCGTTCGTGTGCGCGTGTGTGAGTACATATGTGTGCGTTAGCGCGTGTGTATATACGCGTGAATGTGAGTATATGTACGCGAATGTGAATAAATGTACGTGTGTGTGGACGTGGGCGCGTATGTTTGTGTGCGCGTATGTATATGACATAGCTTGAAATGTGAATGTGTGTTTTTGTGTGAGACTTGAAAAAGGCTCGTACAGCTTCATCGACAACGCTGGACTGGAAAATGTGGACCACTTCCCATACCTAGGCAGCATCCTATCATCAAAAGCCAACATAGATGATGAAATACAACACCGTCTCAGCTGTGCCAGTGGGGCTTTCTCAAGGCTAAGGAAGAGAGTATTTGAGAACCGTGACCTTCTGACAAAGACCAAAATCATAGTATATAAAGCTGTCTTGCTGCCCACTCTTCTCTATGGATCAGAGACCTGGACCACATACAGGAGGCACGTAAAAATCCTGGAGACATACCACCAAAGATGCCGCCGAAAAATCCTCAGAATTAGTTGGAAGGACCGACGCACCAACACCAGCGTCCTGAGTGAGGCTGACATTCCCACTATCACCGCTACTGTTGCTCAACGCCAGCTCAGATGAACTGGTCATGTTGTCCGAATACCGGATCTCCGCCTCCCAAAACAGATTTTCTACTCTCAGCTTGTTGAGGGAAAGCGTGCCCAGGGTGGCGAAAAGATGAGGTATAAGGACAACATCAAAGCAAATCTAAAGCGGTTTCACATGGACCTTGAGACATGGGAGGACGTGGCTGGGAGCAGGTTGGCATGGAGGAGCGCTGTCCACGAAGGTGCTGCGCTTTATAGTAGTGACCTAAATCAAGCTGGATAAACGCAAGCACAGAAAGGACAGATTATCAACCAGACACACCCAACCCCACCCCACCACCACTACCTTTATCTGCCCAAATTGCACAAGACAAATTGGGTCTAGGATTGGGCTCTATGCTCACCTGAGGACCCACAGAAGCCACAACGGAGGACAGTCTTACTCGGACACGAGTGACCGCCGATGATGATGATGGTCTTGCTTTTATTTCTTCGTAAGGATCTTCTTATTGTATGTGTCACCAGTCTTGACTCTCATGGATGTCTTTTTATCTGTTTGAAGTTATCTTTGCTGCACTCCACTTCCTATTTGTTCTTACCATCTCTCTTCTGACAGTGGCTGCTCTGTTGTTGATACTTAAAAAAAAAAAAATTTAAATGCAGTTAACAAAAGCGTCATTCTGAATTAGAATAGATTTAAAATAATTTTTAATAAATTGTATTATTTGTGTTATATGAGATAAAAAAAAACTTTGATTGCGATTTATAGCGGGTATTAAGTGCTGCAGCATACAAAATATAATGTTGTAATATATTGGACAGGATTACCTCCCTTGCACGTCAATGAACTACGGATTATCTCCCTTGCACTTCAATGAACTACCACTAGAGGGCGCGACAGTCTTGAAATCTGTTCTTTTTGTAAATAAAAGGACCGGGAGACGATCTTTCCCTACGAGACGTACCGTCTGCCGATCTATCTATAATGTTATTTTGTCTTGTGCATTTTTATTCATTATGCATTGTTAATGTTGATCTACTTCAATTGGCGACGAAGAACGAATAATGCGGAGGAGTAACAAGACAATTTAAAATTAAAAGCGAACACCCACAACAAATCGAACGAGGAAAAGTTGCCGAGTAGCGGATAAAAATGGCTTTATTAGGCACCATTGGAGAATGGAATAGTGCGGAAGAAGAATGGTCGCACTATATTGAGAGAGTAAAGTTTTTTTTTTTACTGCCAATGATGTGTTGAATGAAGGTAAGAAACGTGCTATATTTTTGTCGGTTATTGGGGCAAAAAATTATGCTATTCTCAGGGGTTTAGCCGAAAACAGGCCAGAGCAGAAAACATTTGAAGAACTATGTATTCTGATGGAAAGGCACATCAGGCCGGCCCCCAACGAGATACATGAACGTTTCTTATTCAACACGAAAGACAAACAAGAAGGTGAGTCCATTAGTGAATATGTGGCCACACTGAGAAAAATGTCGGAACATTGCAACTTTGAAGAAAAAGTAAATGAACACATACGTGATCGTTTGGTTGTGGGAGTGAAAGATGAGAAGATACAGGAGCGCTTGCTGGGCGAAAGAATGCTAACTTTGCACAAGGCCATTGAAATAGCAGTGTCTATCGAATCGGCAAGGAAATATTCCAAGTTGATGTTGGGAGCACAGACGAGTGGAAGTGAAACGTTCGTACACACCATTAAAACGAGAGTGTTATCGTTGTGGAAGCACTGGCCACCAAGCGGACAAGTGCTAGTTTAAAAACAAGGAATGTTTTAAATGCAGGCGAATAGGGCATACTCGTCGGAAGTGTAGGCAAGAAGAGAGCAGGCCTCCTAACTCCGCAAAACGAGGTAAGGAAAGCAGGATGGTGAACAATGTGGAGGAAAATTGTTGTGAAGAAATGGAAATAAATATGGAAAGGCTAGACTTGCACACAGTTGCTAACCTTCGGACACCACCAGTATTAGTGGAACTGCTAATTAATCAAGAGAAAGTGGACACTGGAGCTGCATGCACAGTAATGAGCCTAGAAAAATTCAATAAAATTGGCCAAGTTCGTGATCTAAAGGAAAGCCATGTCAAGTTGAGAACGTACACTGGGGAATTAGTGAAACCACATGGGGCCACAGACGTGGAAGTAATCCAGGAAGGGTTAAAGCATCGACTACCTTTGCTGGTGGTGAAAGGTAATGTACCGACACTTCTTGGTCGCAACTGGTTGAATAAGGTAAAGCTGGATTGGAGAAGCATGTTTCCTTCATACCAGGAAGATTCCCCTTCGAGGTTGGAAAGGCTTTTAAAAGAATTTGATTCGCTGTTCAGTGAAGAAATGGGGTGTTTAAAGGATTTTAAGGTCAAAATACCCATTGATAAAACGGTGAGTCCCAAATTTTGTCGGGCAAGACCAGTACCGTATGCCATAAAAGCGGATGTGGAAAAGGAGCTAGATCGCCTGGAAAACCAGGGAATTTACAAAAGAGTGGAATACTCTAGGTGGGCTGCCCCCATTGTACCGGTTGCCAAAAATAATAATGAAGGCATCCGGATCTGTGGAGATTACAAACAAACAGTAAACCGGGCATCACCATGTGACTATTACCCTCTTCCTCGGACAGAAGATATATTTGCTACTTTGAAAGGGGGTCAAAAATTTAGCAAGCTCGACTTGAGCCATGCCTATCAGCAGCTGGAATTGGATGCAGAAACCCAGGAACTGCTAACAGTAAACACTCACCAAGGATTATACCAGCCCACCAGACTACAATTTGGGGTACACAGTGCTACAGGGATTTTTCAAAGGGAGATGGACAAAAGATTGAAGAACATTCCTTTTTGCAAGGTGCGTGTGGATGACATCCTGGTTTCAGGTAGTGATGACAGTAGTCATCTGAAGAATTTATACAGTGTATTTGCTGCTCTAGATAAGGCCGGATTAAAATTAAAGAGAAGTAAGTGCATGTTTCTCCTTCCTGAAGTGACATATCTGGGTTTCAGAATTAGTAAGGAAGGCATAGCGCCTCTTCCAGACAAAGTAGCCGCCATGACAGAGGCACCTCGACCGCAAAACATCACAGAATAAAGAGCCTACCTAGGGGCACTTAATTATTATCATAGTCATTTGCCAAACTTATCAACTATACTTGAACCGCTTCACAACTTAATGAGGAAGGGTGCTCCCTGGGTATGGGGTGCTGGACAAACCAGGGCTTTTGAAGAAACAAAGAAAATGCTGTGTTCTGCACCTCTTTTAACTCATTTTGATCCATCTAGACCGATACTGGTGCAAGTAGATACTTCTCCCTATGGACTGGGAGCTGTAATGGCTCACAAAATGGAAGGTGGAAGGGAGAAACCAGTATACTACGTATCACGAACGCTGTCTGAGGCAGAACGGAATTATGCGCACATTGAGAAGGAGGGGCTGGCCCTAGTCTTTGCGGTGAAAAAGTTGCACCAATATCTGTGTAGGAATAATTTTAAAAATTATTTTTAAAAGAAAACCGCTTAAAAATTTTTTTTTTTTTAAATGTTGGTCTTTGCTCCTTTAATTGAAAAAGAATTAGAGTTTGAATTACATTTTTCAAGTAGTTATAAGCTTCGGAAAATAGTAAGGTGAATTATTAAAGTTCTGATCACCATTTTTACTGGCCACTTTCTGATACACCTAGTGGATAGCCATTTGTATTTTTCTTTTTGTGCAAATATTCCTTTGTTTTATACTGAAACTGGACATATTCATTTTCCTGTTTTTTTTTGGGGGGGGGGGCGTCATTTATAAAAGTATACTTTAGTTTCCTGATGAAAGCTGCGCCCGATTCTGCAATGTTTCTAGTAACTTCTTATGCTTAAAACTCTTTGGTAATCCTCTGCGAGTTTTCATAAAGTGAGATTTGTTTTGTTTTCGAGTTTTGCTAATACTCTCTGTCTGATCTTAACAATTTTTCTTTTGCAGACATCATCCCTTGCACAAAAAGAGACATTTAAAATCATCTGCCGAACTTGAAATATCCACAGTGCTTCTTAACGACATACGCGAACATTAAATAATCTTCCTAAAGTAACGCCCTCTCTTATGAAAAAAAAAATTATTTGGATTGAAAAATTCTGAGAGTAACTTAATGGTTTTTGCAAACTGCAGTTTTAACGAATGGTAGTAGGTCAGCATTCTTGACTTCCCTGTAACCCTCTCTCTCTCTCTCTCTCTCTTTCTCTCTTTCTCTCTCTCTATTTCTCTCTCTCTCTCTCTCTCTCTCTCTCTCTCTCTCTCGTTTTTGGTCAGTAATCTTAGTTGACGCCTTGACTTTTCATACGACCCTTCTCGTTTCTCTTTTTAAAATTTTAATTTGTAGATTAATTTAAATTTTTTGTCAATGTCGCCTTTCGTTTCAGCTATTTTTATATGGACCCTTTCATCTCGGTTTCCTGATCCAACTTTTGTATGCACTTACGCATGCGCATAACAATCGATCAATAAAGCGGGCACCATTATTAAGTTCCTTTCTTACAACCAAACACACGTGTTCCTGTCTTATTATTACACATATATGCTTAACACGGCATGACATGGTGGCAAGCGGTTATATCAAACAACACACAATCTTATAACGTCACAGACAGTAGAAAAAAAAACAAAAAACAAACGATTATTTTTAATTTCTCGCACACTGAACGAAAAAAATTTTTTTTTCTAATTTCTAACGTTCCACGCTACACAAATTGTTTGTACCTTTTTTTCATCACACTTTCTTATCATCATGGCCACAATTTCATTACAAGTCCCTAGTTTTGATTGGGGCTCGACATGTATCACCGAATCATTCAAACTATTCCGACAACGAATGGAACTTTACTTCACCGTCAAAGCGACAAAACACGAGGATAACGTCCCTCTAATACTTCTCGCGACTGGCGAAGAAGGTTTACGCTGGTATAATAGTTGGTCGATGTCGGATGACGATCGCAAGGATCCACAAATAATATTTGCTGCATTTTTGGAGTAGCTAGAACCAGCAACAAATCACCGCGTTTGTAGACTGGAACTCGGAAAATACCAGCAAAGACCAAATGAAACAACAGACATCTTCATCAACAGATGCCAACTGTTGGCAAAGAAATGTGATTTCAGTGCCGATGAATTAAACGAACGCCTCATCGAGTTACTAATTGCCAGCACACCTATAACTGAACTGCAAAAGGAACTGTTAAACAAACCGAAGGGTTATAGAATCGAGGAAGCCGTTAGATTAGCCCGTTCACATGAGGCTTCAGCAGTTTATGTCAACCAGCTTCACCAGTTACAGGAATCACCACAGATAGCCGCAATAAGCCATGGTACACACCAGTAGCAAGAGATTGACTGAAAACGCAGCCAAACCTGCTAAAATTGTGGACGCAGTCACTGTTTTGGCAAAGAACTCTGCCCTGCCAAAAATGATATATGCCGCACATGTGGCAAAACAGGTCACTGGGCTACAGTTTGCATCTCAGGGAAGCACAAAACCAAGAGACAAGGAAGGCCCTGGCATAACAGTCATAACCAACAACGGGAGTTTGGCAAGAAAATAAACAGCGTTGCCAAACACGACAACGAAGCCATGACTGACACAGGCACGGCAATGGAGAACCTCACCTTTATCTCCACCACAACCAACAGGGGAAAGCCAGCAAACATGGAAGATCCGCGAAATGAGGCATTTGTTGATCTAAGCATCAAGATAAAGGACCACCCAGGCACTCATACCTTCAAGCTGAAAGTAGATACAGGGGCACAAGCAAATACCTTGCCTATCCGCATATTCCGCAACATGTACCCTAGCAGTATAGACGAAGCTGGAAACCCAATGCCCGGATCACTCACCTCAACACAATGTATGTTAACAGCCTACAACAATACTAGGATAAACTGTTATGGCACCATAACTTTTAGGTGCAAGTATAAAAACTCCCCATGGCTGGATACCCAATTCTATGTGGTTGATGTACCAGGAGCAGCCATATTGGGCATACCAACATTTGTGGCTTTTAGGGTAATGACAATGAACTGTGCCATCTCAGCCCAACACCAACCCATCAATAGTGTAGCTGACCTAATGCACATATACCCTAAGAGATTTGACCGTATTGGTGAATTTCAGAATACCCACAAGCTTGTTGTCAACCCCAATGTACCATGCCACATAGACCCACCGAGAAGGACACCTATAGCCATGCGCGAAAAAATCAAATCAGAACTCGACAAGATGGAATCGCAAGGAGTCATTCGCCGCATCAACGAACCTACAAACTGGGTAAGCTCTCTCACTTATGTCACCAAACGTGACAACACAATTAGGGTTTGCTTAGACCCACGAGCGCTAAACAAAGCTCTCATACGGCCATACCACCAAATTCCAACAGTCGAGGAGCTCAACCATCGATTTGCAGGAGCAAAATTCTTCTCAAAGTTTGACGCTAAGTCTGGGTACTGGTCTATAAAGCTCGACCCTGAAAGTCAGCCACTAACAACTTTCCAAACACCATTTGGAAGATATTGTTTTGAACGACTGCCATTCGGTTTGTGTGTCAGTCAGGACATCTACCAACTCGAGATGGACAGAATACTCGAGAAGTGCACTGGTGCTTGTGGTATAGCTGATGATATCACCATATATGGCTCGACAGAGCAGGAACATGACGAAAACCTAAGACGTTTCATGGAGGTTGCTACCGAAGAAGGCCTTACCTTGAACTCGCAGAAGTGCAAGATCAAATGCCGTGAAATATCTTTTTTTGGAAATCTGTACACACACACCGGACTAAAACCAGACCCGGTGAAGGTACGTGACCTACATAACATACCTGAACCACATAACAAGACGGAACTACAACAATTCTTGGGTATGATGACATAGCTGTCTCGTTTTGTCAAGGACTTCAGTTCCAAGACAGCAGTGTTGCGTGGCCTATTACGCAGGGACTCTGTTTTCCAGTGGGAACCACACCATCAGGAAGCTTTCAAAAAGATAAAAAGTGAAGTATCTGAAACGTCCCTGCTCCACTATTTTGACCCTAGAAAACCGATATACATGCACTGTGATGCGAGTTTACATGGAATCGGTGCAGCTCTGCTACAACCAGATGAGGATGGCAATATATCGCCGGTCACCTATGCAAGCAAGAGCCTCACACAGACAGAACAGAGATACGCATGTATCGAACGTGAGCTACTGGCCATCGTATTTGGTACACGGAAGTTCCACACATACCTCAATGGCCACCATTTCCAAGTCGTCACTGACCACAAACCCCTCACTATGATCATCGACAAACCGCTCACCTCAGCCCCGGCACATCTGCAAAGGATGCTAATAAAACTCCAAGGATACAACTTCAGGCTCACATACAACAACGGATCTGACAACCTCTTGGCTGATGGATTATCGCGCCTACCACCACCTATTAATGCGGACCCTATCGAACTTGATGTCCGGGTTGATACAGTTCGTTTTTCCACTAATTACATCGAACAGCTAAGACAGTGTACGACAGCGGATCCTCTGCTTAAACAGCTGAGAGAGACCATCATCACGGGATGGCCAGAGACAATCAAGCAGCTGCTCACTGACATTAAAGTGTTCTGGGGCCTAAGAGATCAGCTCTCAATTGATGATGGTCTTATCATCAAAGGACAACAAATCGTCATCCCCCAGATACTACAAAAAGACATATTAGATCAACTACATGCTGCTCATTTAGGACAAGAGAAAAAAAAAACTTCTTGCTAAGGACACTGTTCATTGGGTAAACATAAACAAAGACATTAAACAGTTCACAAAGTCATGCAGTATCTGTCAACAGAATCAGCCCTCCCAAATGCAAGAGCCGCTAATGCAACATGACATTCCAACAAAGCCATGGGACGTAGTTGGCACAGACCTGTTTGATCTCCACGGAAGTCAATGGTTGATCATAGCTGACTATTACTCAAAGTATCCTATAGTCAAACGCCTACCTGATCATTCACCAAGCAGTGTCATAGTGAACATCACACGCCAAATCTTCTCAGAGTTTGGCATACCATCAAAGATAGTCAGCGATAACGGACCACACTTTTCAAGTTATCTCTACCGCGAATTCGCCAAAGAATGGGGCTTCCATCATGAGACCACGTCACCTTGGAGACCACAAGGGAATGGCTTCATAGAACGTCAAATAAGGACTATCAAGAATATTCTCAAGAAAGTCAAACAGTCGGGGACAACTCGTGAGATCGCACTGCTGCACTGGCGCTGCACCCCAATTTCAAGTGTCATACCAAGCCCTGCACAACTACTCATGGGTAGACGAATCCAATCTCCACTGATCACCAAAATCAGAAACGACAACCATGATCAGGATCAGATATACAGCGCATTCCAACAACGCCAGCAGAACCAAAAGAGGTATTTTGACCAAAATGCACTTAAGGAAGATCTACCACCCCTATACCATGGTCAACGGGTAAGGGTACAGAATCCTGTGTCTGGAAGCTGGGACACAGCGACGGTAGTATCCCAGGTAGATGGTCACCGCTCCTATCTCCTGGAGAATGTCAATGGGCATGTGCTGCGAAGAAACCGACAGCACATAAGAGGTATTCCAGTGAGGCCTACCCCACAAATGTCGCAAGACCTCCCCAACACAGCTCCACAAAAATGTGCGACGTCTGTGGATCCACTTGTGTGTGCATCCCCAAACATGTCAAATGACACTCAAAAATGTACCCATAGTGGTAGCGTGGTACGACCACCATCAAAAATGAACTTGTGATGAGCAAACACTCATAACCTCCCAGCAAACATCTCATGGGGCAGAATAATCCCCTGCTTCGCTGCAGCTGTTCAGGCAGTCTACCCTGAACCAGCTTTTCCATTTTCTTTGTTTTGTTTTACATACATAAGGCATCTTTCCTACTTCGGCCATAGTTTAAAATACTGATTTCTCCCTCGGATTTTAACAACAGGTGCGCGAAAAAAATGGCGTCTCTATTTTCGCCGATATACTGTAGAAGTACCAAAACTTTTTCTACTATTTTAAAAGAATTTTTATTTTTAAATTTTCAAAAAAAAAAAAAAAGAATCACCAATCACCGCAACCGCAATTATTTGTGTCAAGAGATAAACAATTAAACATTTGTTTAAAAGCTTTTTGGATCAATTAAGTTTTATTTTCATTTATTTACTTATTTGAATTATTTATTTTATTTTATTTATTTTATTTATTTATTTATTTATTTTTGTCTAAATAAGATTTAGGATGATTTGCTGTAAGAACATGCAAAAATATTATAACATAAGTACCTGGATATCAAATAATTTCATCTTTTATCTTAATATGTAGAAATCCCGTGTCGAAGTTCAAAAATCCAAAATTTTACGTTCCTTTTTTTAATAAACTACAGAAGGCTTTAAAGGACATAATTCGTAATTTTGGAAAAGGGGAGGTAAGAACTGTTTGTAAATACAGAACAACTATTTTAGCGCGTATAGTCGACCATAGGTGAATGATGTCACATAATAAGAAATCGTTGAAAGAAATTATCATATTTTTAGCAAAATGCGCAGTTATTTATCGAATTATTATCAAAAAATATCTACAAACATCGATTATAAAAAAAACAACACTTTTATAAAGTTTGTTATTCACTTAATTATCGGTGAAAATTTCGTATTGATTGGATAATTACTTGATTTTTTGGTTGATTTTTAGAGAGACTCCATCAAAAAAATATTTACTCTCTCCTTCCTTTTTGGCTGTGCCTATAATAGATCACGCAGATTTAAATAAAGTTTATTTAAATAAAGTATATTTAAATAGAGTACATTTAAAAGAACATAATTTTATTTGAAAAAAAAAACGTAAATGTGTTTGAAAAAATATATTAACAAAAAATATCACAATATTTTACCCAAATATATGAGTAAGCAGTTTTGAAGAATAGCAGAAGTATTGTATACGCTTTGTGCTTCGATACTTCAATTGACAGATGTAGGTGCCAGCTTCCGACATGTTTGAAAGTTAGGGCCTGGTTTTATGCACAATTACCATGATTAGTGAAAAGTTTAGTTTTTTTTTAACAGCTTGTATTTTGAACAAAAATAAAAAGGAAAACAATAAATTATATATTATTGTACTTGGTTTAAAATAATGAGATGCTTGAATTTGAACCGACGTTAATTTAATTTAATTGAATATTGATTTAATTTAATCGAATAATAATTTAATTTAATTGAATATTGATTTAATTTAATCGAATAATAATTTAATTTAATTTAATTTAATTTAATAATAATAATAATAATAATAATAATAATAATAATAATAATAATACAAACCGTGGGAACGAGAAGAAAGATTTGGGTGTCATGATCTGCAGGTGCGCCCTCGGTAACCAGCATGAGGGACACGATTGTCATTCTGCGAATGTTGGCCCACTTTCTAATTTCAGAAGCAGATAACACAGACAATGAACATGTAAGTATAATCTCTAATTTCAGGATAAAAAGTGATACCAACTAAACACAGCTCAGCAGAGATAACCACAACAACAAAAAAGCATAAAGGAAGGAAGAAAGAAAATAGACTCGTAATGAAATTAAAGAAGAAATCCTAAATATAGATATGGAGGTTATCGGAAACGAATGAAAGAGCTATGGGACTTGTCCAGTGACTACCATACAACAGAACAAAGAATTGTCGGCCAAGCAAGACTGATACTCAAGAGAGGCTTGCTCTCAAAACTGGAACTAACGGAAATACACGAAAAATAAATAATGAAATTGATTATAAAGCACCCCCCACTGGTACCACACGTATAGAAGCCCCACAAGTAGAAACAGCACAAGCAGAGGACCTGAAAAGACTGAACTTTATAAACGAGGAAATCAAAAACAATGAAACATAGCTAACAGAGGATGAAGCAGAAGAAATAGAAAAAATAATACAGCTTATGAACGAGGAAAAAACAAAGCTCCCATCATTAAGGAACAAGAGCAGAAAAAATTAAAAATAGGAACAGAAAAGGTTAACAAGCTCCTCCAACACATCACAACAGACACAATCACAGACCTAAACAATTTAACCTACGCAGGCGCCAAGATGGTAAGTATGAAGTTCAAAACAGAAAAATACTCGGGGAATAATGGATTGACAGAATCTGGATGGGAAATTAAGCTAGAAACCCAAACCAACAAACATAAAAAAAAAGAAGCCAAAACGATAAACAGGAAGAAAGCGATGTCAGAAATTGGAAAATTGGAAATGTGTCCAGCAGGGAGAGGCTAAACCAGAAACACAAAGATTTGACTTAAACAGTTCAAACAGCCCTTATCAGGGCTAAACAATCAGTCCTTATCAGGGCTAATAAGTTTTTTCACTAATGCGATTCATTACTGCTCGCCTTCTGAGACCCACCACCAGCGAACTTCACTTGCAGTCTCCAGTGCTTCCAGCTCACTCAAGCAGCTTCCTGCTCATTCACGCAGCATTCCAGCCCTTGGTGCCTCCAGCTTGCTCCAGCGCCTCCAGCTTCCTCCAGTAGCTTTCCTGCAACCTTACTTGCACCTCGCTCCTCCAGCATACAACCTCACTTGCATCTCGCTCCTCCGGCCTGCAACCTCTCTTACACCTCATACCTCTGGTCTGCTACCTCACTCGCACCTTGTTTCTTCCAGTCTGCAACCTTGCTGGCACCTGGCTCCCTACCAACCGTCTTTTCCTTAACACTGATCTTCCGTTCTCAGTGTCGTCCGTTCCTTAACACTGATTCTCCATTCTCAGTGTCGTCTGTTCCTTAACACTGGCCCCCGAGTTCTCGGTGTCCACTGTTCATTACGGATTGCCCTGACGTCTATCCGATCGTTCCAGACCCAGAGAGCAACCCTGAACCACGCTATGTCTAGCGTACCTGTTCCAGACTTTAGCCTTCGGGGACGTGTGACCTTCCAGGTGACCAGCATCCAGATCATACGATTTTTTGCTTCCTTTGCAAATAAAAGATGAACCCTCGTCTTTAGCCAAACAACCTGCATTTGTTATTCTTCTTTGCCTTTTTGCTGTTTACTTTTTGCCTGTGTCTACCTTTTAGTTGTTGGGTCGATTGTCCCCGGATGACCGGCCCCACAACATACTGGTTCAAAAATTCCAACACACTACATGAAAGACTCGCCTAAAATATGAGGAATGTATAAAGGGAACAAACGTGCCAGATTGGATGACAAAAGGCAGAACCACACTCATACAGAAGGACACAGAGAAAGGAACCGCCCCCAGCAACTATAGGCCTATCACGTGCTTACCCACTATATGGAAAATGCTGACATCTCAAGTTAGGGAACAAATCTACCACTCCCTGAATTATTGCGGAACTTCTTCCAGAGGAACAGAAAGGATGCCAAAAAGAAAAAGAGGAACACATGTCTGCTATACATAGATCAAAAGATTCTAAAGGAGGTAAAAAAGGGGGGGGGAGAAAGAATTGGGCCATGGCATAGATCGACTACAAAAAGGCATATGACAGGATCCCGCAAACATGGATAATTGAATGCTTAAAATGTATAAAATACCAAGCAGGATCATCAACGTGATAGAAAATGCAATGAGAACATGGAGATTGGAAGTGACAGTTGATGGATAACACATAACAGAAATTAACATACAAAGAGTAGTCGGAATCGGTTTTCAAAACTAGGCCCCCCTATCTTTATTCGACCATTTTTGCCCTTACCTAACAGTATTAGTATCAAGTAAAACAAAATTCAAACTAGGGAGAAATAACTGTAAACATTTTCTTTATTAATTTATGCTTGAAAAAGTAATCAAGTATTACTTTTTTTTGTAAAAAAAAAAAAGTGGAAAAAAAAACCCTGAAACAATAACAAATAACACAATTTTTCTATTTTTTAAATAAAGAAATCCATAAATATTTCTTAAATATGTTTTTATAATATAAGAAAATCTTTCCTACCTTCAATGACCTCGGGTTTTGAGAGATGGATGCGAAAGCGTCTTTCCCTTTGTGATTGTTTTTTATACTAATGGATAAATCATGTGACCCTAGACCTTCTATAAAATTGTATGGGTTGACTAGCTTGATTGTTATTTTTTTACCCCCATCTTTACAATCGGTTCACACCGTGTCTGAAGTTGTTCCTTTTCTTCTCTTTCCTTTTCTTTTTTTTCTTCTTCTCCTATTTACAATTGGGACACCGTCTTGGTAGTTCCTTTGTTTTTTCTTTCTCAATCAATTATTGTATTGAAAAAGAATTATTACGGGACCACAAGGACTAATACCTGAGGTCGCAACCGACGGCATCTGTTGCAAGAGGTAAGACGTTCTTTTTCTCTTTCTCTCTCAGCCAGTTGTCATTGATGTGTTAGGATAAATTTCTTAGCCTCAGACCTAGGTCCTTGATTATACCTTTTTTATAGCATCCTATTAAGAATTCGCTATAATAATACTAAAAATAAAATTGCAAACAGTAAAAAAAAAAAAAATGAAACAATAACATTTTATTTATTATTACTTTTTTTTTTGTAAAATATATTTTTTCTAAATAAAAATGTGATCAAAATCTTTACATTATTACTTATTTTTAACAAAAACATGCAATGATTGCAACATGGTCTCACCGTGGTTTAATGGCGGAACATGCTTAGGCCTATGTAAGATTTTTATATTACACCGGTTTTAACTTGCACCGCGACGGCTCTTCTTCAGTTACGCCAAAATATTGTGATAAAATTTTTTTAAAAAATAAACATTTTAGCTGAAAGATTATAAAAAAATCACCCCACCTACCTCATCAAACAATATCTCATTTAAATTTTCTTTTGTCTTTTTTGTCTTTTTTTTAATTTTCTGCGAACTCTCCCTCGTTACCATTTGAACACGTGAAGAAACTCGTCTCTGACATCATCACATGAACGATTGATTTTTCGACAAACAAACAACATTTAACTTGGTTTCCAGTAAGTATTTTTTTATTTGTTATTTTCTTCAAACATATTCGATGATTCGTTACATTACATTTTCATCGATTCTATTTTAATTGATGTCCTTAAAGTTTTTCGTAAATAATTTTAAATATTTGGTTAAAAATGTTATTGAGGTTTATTTTATTTTTTGAAAGGTTAATGATTGTTTTGTTTTTTTGTTTTGTTTTTTTTTTAACAAAAAAACAAAACAAAAAAAACAATCATGTTAAAAATGTACATATAATATAATGTTATATATCTATTTACACAAGATTAAAATTAAGTGTCTATGTTCTCCCAAAAGAGACACTCTTGATTTTGGGCCAAAATATAATAATTTACAAGAAATAAAATCATGGTAATATTGAAGATTCGCCTTCCTTTGTTTACGAAGCCATTTGGCGGAAGTGATGTCCGACATATTTTTAGCTACGGATGACCAAAACTGTGTAGAATGAACTTTTTTTTTTTTAAAGTTTTATTCAAACAGTCTTTATTTGAACTTAATGTAGTAATACACACGGACGAAAAAACGCTTTGGATAATCACAGATTTCAAGGTAGTTCTACTAAAATAGCCATATTTTTTTAAACCAAAGCTTTTAAAGTCTTCAAATTACTACTGTGTTGTTCGGAAATGAATATACTTTCAAATGAATTAATAAATATGAATGTACATTATATATTTTAAGAGTTTTAAGCAAATAAAGTGATAAAAATGTGAACGTCATAAAATGGCGTTTTCGGTAAGGTTTTGTAATGACCCCCTAGCAGTATCAGAATTTTGGGGGAATTTTTGACACCCCTAACAGAAAACTGCGAATAAAATATAGAAAACTCGTAATTTCTCTTTCTAAAGTGGGTTATTTATTTTCTTTATAGAATATGCTTCCAAAATAAACTATTTAAGTTGTTTAAAAAATAATAGAAATATTATTTTTCATTTTTTTAAAAACAGTGTTTACAAAGTGCGTGCATGCGCTCAGGGAGCCATTTTGTTACGTAGTGAAATCAATTGATTTTTATGAGATGAATATTTTTCAATTTTTAAACTTTAAAAATCTATCAAAATTTTCCTATTCGTTCAATTGTTACGTTTTTTTTTTCAGGGTGAATGTAAAATTTTATGCTCTTTCCGATAAACTGAATATAATATTTTAGACAAACGTTGTTTTATGAATTCACCCCCCCCCATTTTGAAATGTCTATGATAATTTTAATAATTAATTTTGGTCGACACGTTTTATATATCACAAATTGAAGATAAAACATCAATAAATGAAATACTCAAATTTAAAACAACAAAAAAATATCACTTATCTGTAAATTTACCGGTAAAGTCCAAAATGTAAATCCTTCTTTTTTCGATAACCACATGTTTTTTTTTTTGTTTTTTTTTTTGACGTGGAAGCTTAATTTTTGTTTAGAATTTTCCAGTCAATATTTTTCGGTCAGTGTATATTTTTATATTTAATTCCTGGTTTCCTTTTTTTTTCGATATAAAAAAAAAAGATGATACCATATAATGCAGATTTATAGTATAATAAATAAAAAATTCAGGTATTTCTTTAAGATATTAAAAAAAAAAATTTACATTTCATATCTTCGTCATTCGTAATCCATGTAAATCCAAAAATAAAAAATCCCAGTTTTCATGTACGATAGCGTAAAGGCGCCAACATTAAAAAAAAGGACGATGTTATCTCCCTTTATTCATATAGGGTCAATATGAAGCCACCCTCGAAAATTCCTTTAAAATTACGGCCAAATCTGTTCATTGCAATGTGGCCATAAAGTGGGTGCCCATTTGACGTCACATCATTATAGAAAAGTGACCTCCCACTTTGTGACCATTTGTAAAATTTTTTATCTTGGAAACTACTAGTTTCGTTTGCCGTATATATAAATGGTTATTTCCGTTTTCAGCGCCTCCGAAAACCTTTAAAAGTGGAAAATTTGAAGGAATATAATCCAATATCGAGATTACTAATTAGTGTTTTTTTTACACTTGTAGGCTTCCGTAGATAAGAAAGTGATAATCTTAACATCCGGTGTCTTTACAACTTTCTTGAAAGACACGCGTTGTCGCGATATGTGTTGGAAAAATCCTTCCATTTAAAAAATACATGGATTATAATACATAAATATGAATAAATTCTCATACAGGAAGATTAAAAGAAAGCATATCTTACTCATTAACCAGGTAAGTTTTATATTTTGCCGTTAAAATAAATATCGTAAGATTCAAGTAATGTTATTGTTCGACAATCTGTGTAATGTTAAGTGAAGAAATCGAAGGAAAAATAAATAAAATTGTTTATTTCTCTATTAAAGCTTTTATGATATTAAAATTTGGTCTTTGCTCGTTTTATTGAAATAAAATTTACGGGTTTAAATTACGTTTTCATATTGTTATAATCTGATAGAAAGATAGGTGTCTATTCAAAATGGCGACTCGGCTGAAAATTCCCCCAAAATTCTGATACTGCTAATGACCCCCCCCCGTTTTCTAAAGGTCCGTACCGTGATTGTATGAAGAATTTCGTCATGAAATTTGGGAACCAATTAGAAGAGGTGTTAATCTTAATACTGTCAAGTGTCCGAAATATTTTTGACCATTTCTTTTTTTGTCGTGTTAAAAATAAGACTTTAATATTACGAGTATTGAACATTTTGAAAAAAAAATTCTTCGGACACCCAGTAGTAAGTAAATCAATCTTTTTACTATCTTTATCAATTAAAAGTATTATTTTATGTTGAGTAGGACCGCGGTAATTGATAATTTAAAAGGACCTACCCGAAAAAAAAATTGTTTCTATTTCTCGAATTTGGTCAAATGAAGTTAGTATTACTAGAAGCAGCAGCTCCAGCCTGTAGAATCAGCAATAGCACAGTGTATAAACAACACGCGGTCTTTAATTTTTATTCAAGAACGAATTAAGGAAAACATGAAAATATGAATATAAATGTTCTTATATGTTTAATGAGAACTATTTTGTTATCAGAATAACATTAGTTTAGAACTATTCGGTTTTCAGAATGTATAATAACAACAATCCCAACCAATTCGGCATTATGAATCTGTTGCAATTTCTCACATTGCTCGTCAAATTTAAAAACATGGTTAAAAAAACAAAATAAACTTTTGTAGATATATAGCTTGCATGCACTTTTATTCTTTAAATTAGTTTTGAACAACGAATTAAAACAATGTTTTACTGCGAACAGCCACAAATGTTTTTTTTTCAAAATCAAAATAAGTATCAAAATCTCGTTTATACATAGATTCGAAAAAGTTGTCAAAAAACAAATATATAACAAATAAATGTTATCAAAGGCAAGATAAGTTACTTTTCTACCAAACTGGATATATTTTTTGTGTTTTTATTCAATGTAACATGTTTATTCAGCTCGAAAAACATACAGTGTTTACCGATGTATTGGAAAATTAAAAATGGCGCCCGGCCCGACTCTCTTTGACACGGTAAGTTTGAGAAAAGGAGTTAAAAATAAAAAACAACTATACAAAATACTGTTAAAAACTCACCGAATATATGTCAGCCTATGTCACGGTAACATATATTGAGCGAGTTTCTAGCAGTATTTTGTCTACTTTTTTATTTTTAACTCTTTTCCCCAAACTTACCGTTTCAAGAGAGTTGGGCGCCATTTTAAATTTTCCAAAACATCGGTAAACACTGTTTTCAAGCTGAATAAACATGTTACATTAAATAAAAACACTAAAAAATTATCCAGTTAGGTAGAAAAGTAACTTGCTTTTGATAACATTTATTTGTTATATATTTGTTTTCTTGACAACTTTTTCGAATCTATGTGTATAGTAATACAAACCCTCAAAATCTATATCAATATTCTTGAAATTTTAAAAGCAGTTAGAAAACACATCAAAGTACAATTAGGAAGCTTTTTATTTCGTTATTTTTTTTCTACTTATTAAGCGAAAGATATTTTTACAACCTGCTCCAGCATAGTATAAACGGCCTATGGAATTAACACCTTCAACCTCGAAAATAGAAATCAACAAATTTTTGAACGCTCTCTTTGAAAAAAAGCTCTCTGAACTTCACCTCTAATACAAATTATGTGTGGCAAGTCTCCTCCTAAAACACTCTTTAACCCTAACAATAACACTAAGTTCGAGTGGCAAGCCCCCCCCCCAACAAAATACCTCTGTAAGCCACATACAAGCATCTAAAACAAACAAAAAATAGATCCTTCCTTAAAGAAAAATACACATAAAAATAAATTGGTTAACTGTCCTAAAATGCTAGAATGGCCAGGAAATGATGAATTATTTTACATTAAATTTTTGTGAAACTAACCGCTCCCCCCTCTAATATTGTTTTTGTTAGCTTTGTCTCTGTCAAGTTTTCAGTATGTTCACACATAATTTTCCTTAGCCCTACAATTAATTCAAAGTCCGAATGGCAACCCTCCCCATATTCTCATTGCATAGAAACCCTCTTAAAACTACACATAATCATCTTAAAAAAAAAAAAAAGCATGCATATTTTCCCATGGAAAAAAAAACAGTTAACTGCCCTAAAATGCTAGAATGACCTGTAATAGGAAATTATTTTACATTCAATTCTAAAATAATTTGTTTATCTTTCATTAAAGTTTTTCATGGCATTTTATACATAATTTCCTAAAAAGGTAGAATCACATTTTGGAGGGGTGGTCAGAAGGAGTTGAGTGGGGTTAAACAGAAGGTGTTAATCTACAATAATACCAAAGAAATATTGCAATATATTCATTTTTAAATGGTCTTATGTTTAGATTTAAGTTTTTTGTACATAAAGCACATTACAATTCAACTTTGAGTTCTCCAACTTCTTTTCTGTTTATGGATACATGGCATTTTTAAGGAATTGCTGCATATTTATGCACATTTACTGCAGATTATTTGGAAACCATAAACTTTGGGAGATTTTCAGTTGCATATTCTGATTCCTTGTACAAAAATACACTTATATGGTAAATTTCATTTCTTAGTCTTGTGCTTTAACAAAGATATGACATTTTTACTGAAAAAGTAGTGTAAAAAATGTGACGAAACGCATATGGTCTTAAAGAGGGAAAAATATCCAAACGTGTGAGGCACAAAAATAGCCATAACTTCCTTAATTTTAATCAGATTTTAAAAATTTAAAAAGATTCTTTCTTAGCTCATCAAGCTCTTTCTATGCATACCAATATTGAAATATTTCAAGCTATTTCAATTTTTTTATGTGTATTGCTACTTAATGGACTGTTTTTTTTGTTTGTTGTTGTTGTTGTTGTTGTTGTTTTTATTTATTCATTTATTAACTGTTTTGTTCTTTTTATCAAACAAAAATAGAACTTTCATAATGATATATATTATGGACTGCTTTTCAAACATCGAAATTTTAAAATTAAAGTTAGTTTTATTAAAAAAAAAAGAAAAAAGAATGACGAGGTGTTTGCAAAACTTAATAATCATCTACAAGAATTCCTCTGGCGGCGACGAATCAAAGACAATTATTTTGGGAATATCATATATTGGATACGATTTTTTATGATGTTTGATTAAAATACATGAACAATGAAAAAAAAAAACTTTTTCTTTGAAGAAATTTTAAAATGGTATGTTATAAAAGATCAAATTTTTTTATGTATGCAAATATTTACTGATTTTTTTAACCATAATATAATGTTATATATCTATTTTTTAACCATAACGTAATGTTATTTATTTATATTTTTACCATAATGTTATTTATTTTTCATAAAGTAATATTATTTATTTTTTTTACTATAATGTTATTTGTGTTTTACCATAATGTTATTTATTTCTTTTTCATAAAGTAATATTATTTATTTTTTTACTATAATCTAATGTTATTTATTTGTGTTTTACCATAATGTTATTTATTTGTTTTTCATAAAGTAATATTATTTTTTTTACTATAATCTAATGTTATTTATTTGTTTTACCATAATGTTATTTATTTTTTTCATAAAGTAATATTATTTATTTTTTTACTATAATCTAATGTTATTTATTTGTGTTTTACCATAATGTTATTTATTTCTTTTTCATAAAGTAATATTATTATAACCCTAACTCCCTCTATCGTCCAAGGGCCGGGCCACATCCATCGCTATCCTGGTTCACTGGAGCATACTTGTGATGTACTTCTGGCCGTGTTCGTAGTTCCCAGTTCACAGGACCATAGATGCAACCCAGCAGGGCTACATTCTTACTTGTCTAGTGGTGGACCCCCCAAGGGTGACCAGACTCTCACTGGTCACTGGAAAATATCCTTCTGCTGCTCTGGGTATGCAAAATGTGCATGACTCTAAGTCCGTGTGGCAACATTGTTGATTTCGGCCGTCACTCTGGCTTCGTGCTGGATCCAGTCTATCTCGTTCATCATCTGGCGCTAGGGCATACCTGAAATAAACTTTATCCTCATTCAGGCCGGCAATCGAGAAAGAAAGAAAAACTCTGATTCATTTTCGTAAAAACCAACAAAATAATTATTCAGAAATCGTTCTACACTTGTTTAAAAGTCGAGTTCCTTGATCCGAACTTCATGATGCAGGTTGTATACCTTAAGTTCCTCTAATTAATTTCCCAGCTAAGAACAAGAGCCTTTCAACTTAGCTCCTATGAGTGTTTCGCCTCCCCCTCGCCCCAGGTGGGGTGAGAGCAATGTGGACGCCTCGATGCCAGCCAGTAAAAAGGACCCTAATTCAAAAAAAAGACAATCGTTTTTATCAAATCAGAAATTCCTCCCTCTACCTTTTTGGGGTTATTCTTTCTCTTTTCCATTATCTTATTCTTTTTCTTCTCTCATGAACTCCTTTCTCTATCCCCTTATTTTATTCTTTTCATTTTTTATTTTCTTGTGATCCTCTTCTTCCTCTTTCATGACCATATCTCTCCCTAGGTTCAATTTATTTATTTATCAGTCCAACTAACTTATCACTGGCTTGGTGGCCTGGTAGGACCCAAATGACAACATCTCCCAGACACCAAAGCAGACCTTTTGAACCCAAGTCAGTGTACCTGCCTCACTCAATTAGTAGTTAAAATTCATTTTTACCAAATCCAACTAGAAAAACAATCTCTTGTTCCACGGATCCTATTATCAGATTTTATATTTTCTTTTCATTGAAAAAGATACTATTTCTTCTCTGGTGGACAGAAATCTCATAAACATCTGTTTTTCCTCGACCAAGTGTCAGCATGACCCCCCTAACCATACATCATCCTTTCCCATCTTCATCTAGCTGTATAGGATACCTGGCACTGCCTGGGATCCCGTTACATTATTTATTTTTTGTTACTATAATCTAATGTTATTTATTTGTGTTTTACCATAATGTTATTTACTTCTTTTTCATAAAGTAATATTACTTTCTTTTTTTACTATAATCTAATGTTATTTATTTGTGTTTTACCATAATGTTATTTATTTCTTTTTCATATTTATTTTTTTTTACTATAATCTAATGTTATTTATTTGTGTTTTACCATAGTGTAATATTTTTATTCATATTTTAATAATAATGTCATGCTATTTATTTATTTAATAATTTTGTTATTTACTGATTTTTTAACCATAATATGTTATATATTTATTTTTTAACCACAACGTAATATTATTTATTGATTTTTAAACATAATGCAATTCTATTTATATTTTTACGCTAATATAATGTTATTTTACGCTAATATGTTATTTTATTTTTTCTAAAGTAATGTAATTTATTGTTTATTAATCATAATGTCACATCATTTACTTTTATATAACAATAATACCATGTTAATTACACCGGCCAACACATTTTTGTATTCTCAAGGTTTCTAAGCTGATTTAGAATAATTTGTGGCGTTGATTCCAAGAATCATATTAATTTTTCTCATCAAGTCAAGTTGTATAGATATTCACTTTTTTATACCTTTTTTTACAGGGGAATTACCATTCATCAAGGCCCAAAGGCCACTCGAGGGTAAGGGTTAATGGGTATACATTAGTCAATGTGATTATAGCATAGTAAACATAAGTAGTGGAAATTTTGTAGATTGGATTACTTAGGGGGACGGTTCATCAAGAACTTGTTTACATTGGACTTGAAGACAATCAGATTGTAGTCAGCTGGAAAGCAGGTAAACGGAAGAGAGTTCCACAGGTGTGCAGTTCTAAGAAAGTAGGTTTGTTTGAGGAATCTACATTTAGGTTTAGGCACAGATAAAAAGTGTGGGAAATTATTGATAGTGGTTTTGGCTAGATGAGTATTTTCGTGAAATTTTGGCAAGGGGGCCATAGATTGAAGCTCAGACGAGCACTTGCCATGAAAATAATGATAAAGCAGAGACAGGATCGCAGTGTCTCTTCTGGGGGGAAGAGCTAAAAATTAGATTTTCTGCTTCTCTGTTTTGAACCCATTATCTTCTTTTAAGTTACTCCTAACTTTCTAATTTCCTCCTCCGATTGTTCTTTACTTTCTTTCTTGCAACCACTTGCAACACAGCATGCCTCTTTCTTCTTTATCCCCTACCATCCTTGGTATCAACTCATTTCTTCTCCTGAATAATGTTTGTTTACTTTGTCATGCAACGTGACATTTCATGTTCTATTTCATTACAAACTTATTCAGTCTTTCAATTTCTTTTACTTCTTTGTTCTCCTACCCTTGTTTGTTGTCATTGTTTTTACTTTCTCATTCCGGTCATTGTTTTGTTTTTCAGTTTTTACTGTTTCTTCTTTAAATAAATATACTTGTTAAGTACGTACTAGTCTTCAGAATCGTTATTTTTTAGAATAGTTTATCTGACTGAAGTATAAGTGTGTGCAATTGCAGTACATTAGGCATGTTTCTATATGCATTCAAGCTTCTTGATTACAATCGTAGGTTGTTATTGTGATATCTATTAATGGATTATGATATCACAAACCTTAAAGTAAAACTCAAATTTGCTATACAATGAGGTATGTAGTTGGTAAGAAGTAGACACTGTATATTATATAGACCTACCGATTGTGGCATGTTTTTGTTGATCTCTGGGTCAAAGTAAAGTTTTTTCTCTTAATGTTAGGAATTCATTCATAAGTTAGACAGGAAATAATTAAGCTGCATTATTTTACTTTCTGTTGCAGACTTTTGGAGCAAAAATTAAGCATGACTACATCATCTCCTAGGCGACGTTGTTTAAACAATCCAAATGTGTTTTGCTGTATTTGCAGGGAATATACATTGTAATCCAAAAGGAAAGGGATCACTGGATTTGTGAGGTGTGTTTATCTTGCGTACTTCAAAGTAATGCTGGATGATCAAGATAAGGCATAGACATCCCATATTGTATGCAAACATAAGGCAGTCAAAACGGAAAAAGGAAGTAAGTATTTTTGATAGAGTCTCTCTTTAAAAATCTACCAAAAATCAAGTAATCATCCAATCAATACAAAATTTTCACCGATCATTAAGTGAACAATGAACCTTATATAACATGTACTTTTTTATAATCGATATTTATATATTTTTTATATAACATGTACTTTTTTTATAATCGATATTTATATATATTTTTTTTGTCTACAACTCCTGCTTCTTTATTTGTGGTAACCAATATGCTTAAAATAATAAGCCCAAACTGAACAAAATATATTCTACTGTGGAGAGGATTATAAATAAAACAACAAAAAAACAAGTGCATACATATAAGATTTTCAGGTTGAAAATCAGAATTTTGAATGTGCTTGACTTTTTCGTCCATTGTGTGAAATTCATTGAATATGTTAATAGTAATTATTCTTTCAGATTATCAAAAGGGATATATACATATTTTCATTATTTTTATGAAAAACACCATTAAATCTCTGAAAAATAAATCATTAATTTTATTTTAGTGAGGTCAATATTGCTAATATACCATTAAATAGGAAATGCTTTGAAGAATCAATACCAAAAACGAAAAAAAAAAAATCGATAAATAACTGCAAATTTTGCTAAAAATATAGTTTCTTTTGGCAATTTGTCATTACGTGATATTTCTTCACCATAAATATTTACACCCAGTTGTTATCTCCTTCTTTTCATTTTTGCTGTAATTTGTGCTTGACTTAGTTTAAAGTGGGGGGGCTTTTGCATCTACAACACTCTCTCATCCAGTAACACTTAGTCCTGATGGCAAGACAGGGTCAAGATGACCAAGCATGATACTAAGTGCAGGAGTTGTCTCCAACACATACGGTGCCTAGCATTCCCAAAATGGTCGTCCATCTCGTAGTAGCCAACCTCATCATAACTTAACTTTGTAGGCATCAAATATGTATCGCTTATAAAAAAGATTTAAATCTTTATTAAGTTGATTCTTCACTTAATCCTCCAAACAAACGTTAAAAATACATGGAAATTTGCACTAAATGACTTTATTTATTCATGTAAAAGCTATTATAGTTTTTTTGAAACTATTATTAAATTTTGGATCTTTTTATTTCACCATAAAAAATCTATAGACTGAAAGATGGAATTATTTTAAATTCAGGCACTTCTACTATTTTTGCACATTCTTATAGCAAATCATCCGAAATATTATTTAAGCAAAAAAAAGTTAATTGATTCAAAAGCCTTTTAAAAATATATAAATGTGTTATCCATCAGTACGAAAATGGCGGTGAATGGTGTTTGTTATGCTTTTGTTTTGTTTTTGGGAAAAATTTTAAATTCTATTAAAAATAGTGGAAAAAGTTTTATATTATTCTGCTTTTCATGTGAAAAATTTCGGGCTTTTATCTTTCTGGAAAAAAAGTTGCCCAAGAATAGTGGATTTTTATAGATTTTAATTTGTTTTAAAAAAAAACTACAATTTGTTTTTTTTTCTACCATTTTTTGACCATGCTTAGTTGAGCATCTTCAACAGTTGACAAAAAGGATAGAAAGTCACTCCACTTTCATATTACAATGGTTTGGTGTGAACTGAAAACCCATTTCGATGACTGCTATTTCTGTGCAGTAAAACTGAAGGCAATCAACAGGAAGAACAGGAATTTGTTGGATTATACAAACCTCGTCTGCAATTAGGTTTATTCAACACTGCAATGAAATTTCTGTGCCAGTGTATAAAGGCTTGTCTGAATTGATATTGCTTGCTTCTGTTCTGAAGAAGACCAAGCCCCTGTTTTGTCCACTGACAGTAGTGAAGCCAGTTTCGGTTTTCCTCTTTCTTCACTGCTACAGCTTTTCACTCAAGGTGAACAATGATCTGACTAGCGATTTAAACCTTTAAAAAGAATCTTCTGAACTTTTAGCTTCAAGATTAAAAAAAAATGTACTCTAGCATGCAACTCTCATAATCTTTGTTAAAAAACGTCATATTGAATTCTTGCCATATTTAATTCATGAAAACGACATAGTATATTTTAGCGATGTTGCAGGCCTGCTGCGGCAGCTTCATGTCAAAGAGCATTATTCTCAAGATCAGTGTCTTTTTATAGACAGTTCCAAAAGAAATTTAAAATGTGTTCTTCTTCACAATGGAAACTTATATGGAAAAGTTCCTCTATGCCATTCAACGACCTTCCAAGAAAAATATGATGAAATCAAATTTGTTCTGGAAAAGATTTCATACAGACAGCACCAATGGATTATATGTGTCGATTTGAAAGTGGTTGGTTTTCATGGGCTACAAGGTGGCTACACAAATTTTTCTTGCTTATTGTGTTTGTAAGATAGCAGGGCTAGAACAGAGCACTCGATCAAAAAGATTGAACTGATTCCTGGCTCTCTCAATGTTCTGGCTTCTCCCTTGGTGGAGCGATCCAAACTTGTTTCCTCCTCTTCACATAATGCTTGGCATTAGGAAACAGTTGTGAAGGCTCTTGAGAAAAATAACGACTGTTTCAAACATCTTTGCATGAAATTTCCAGGCCTGTTTTCTAGAAAATCTAGATGATGTCAGCGACAAGCAAGGGGAGCGCTTCCATCAAGACATCAGCAACTGTTAAGGTCGTTGGGATGCCACCATCCTCATAGACTACTGTTGGTCTATCAAACATGATAGTGACATCCCCCCTTCATTCAAGAAAATCAGTAAAATGTCAATTTATGGATGATCATGTTTATACTTAGCATTTTTTTACAATATCAAGTTTTAATTGTGAATATTTTGGTATGATTTCATATGTGTCTCAAAGTTACATAAAAATATTGTTTCTTTGATTTGCCTATTTTTATTGTAGCTATTGGCTCGTTACAGAGGTGAATATATCATAGCAAACGAAATAGACCTGATAGAAAAACGTGGCAGCATTTCTGGAATCAACACTCAAATTAAGTGTAAACAGTTTAAATATCTTGGGTATCATTACAATTTTTTTTTGTTGTTGCATAGTGTTATTTTTTAAATATAATTGCATGTCGTTTATTTTCATTTAAGCATAATGTTGTGGTATTTGGTTAGATTTTTTAAATAGTATGTTATTTATTTATTTTAACCATAATATATTTTAAAACAATGTTGCAATGCTATTTATTCATTTTCTAATGATAATGTTATATAATTTATAAATATAATGTTATTTTTTTTAGTTTCAAGCTAAATATTATATTATATTCTTTTTAAACCTAATGTAATTTTTTAGTTTCATAACTATAATGTAATTCTTATTATTAACATTTTGTTTATTGTTAACAAAAGTAATGTTTGAAGGGGAATCATACTGTACCAACATTTTCTTTTATATACCTTTTCCCTTTACGTTAGAGCACTGCAAGGATTGATGTCCAAATTTACCAGGAAAGCACTAGTTGGCTCATGCAAGTAAAACTAAAGTGAAAGTGCTATTAAAACTTCTCTGTGTTTTGCTCGAATAAAAATGACAATTATTAGCAACTATTCATTGATGGAAAGAGAGTAAAATAAGCATTCCAATGATGTTAATTTATTTTTCTTTTATGCGTTCAATGTTTTTATGCTCCAAGTTAAAAATGAAAAAACAGTAAATAATGATGACAACAAAAAGGGAAACTGTTTTTTTCAATGTTTACATTTTATACGTTACGTTTGGATACATATGCACGGAGTCAAATTTGATTGGATATGGCTGAAATTTTCAGGCTATATAAGCATAGAAGTCCATCTCTACTGGACTTTGATTTCTATTTTTTACGTTCACAGGAAGTAAAGTTACGACCGAGCATAGTTGGCAAAGAATATCTCAAAATTGATAAGATAAATCGGTATTTATCATCCATTTTCATATAAATAATAGTGTCAGAATTATTTTCCTGCATTATAGGTAAATATTTGATAATTATTGATTGTGCGGAAATTTCTTTAAAATGTTATAGAAATTAAAATCCGCTTAACAGAGAAAATTGCTTGCTATGCGCTAATGCGCTGACAAGTGCTGAGCTGACTAAAGTCAGCGCATTAACGAGTTTCGTTTGTATTCAATTTCAAAACAAAAGCAGAAAAATAGTTTCATTTTTTATTCTGAGTTGATTTTAAAACATTATTTTCAAGTTTTTCAAATTTGATTTCCAAACAATACTGAGCCAAAAGTATTTTGTTGTTTTTAATGCTTTTAGTACACATGTACTAAAAGCATTAAAAAACAACAAAATGTACTAAGTACATGCGTTTCTGTCATTATGGTATTTATAATTCTTACTTGTACATAAGGTAGAATTGTGTTTTTAGTGGTAAAAAAAAAAACAAATATATAACAAATAAAAGGTACCATGCTGAAATAATAACGTTATTATTTAGAAACTCATTCTTAACATGGGGAGAGAAGGGTGTTTTGCTAACTATTCTGTACTTTCACCTAACAAATAAAAAAGATATTGTGAAACTTGAATTAAACTTGAAGATACTATTTGAAAAAATAGCACAGTAACATAAGCACCCAAATAAATATTACCAAAGGCAAGATAAGTTACTTTTCTACCTAGTTGGATAAGTTTTTAGTGTATTTATTTAATGTAAAATGTTTGTTTATTTCGAAAATTAGTGTCAAGCGTTGCACAAGAAACAAATGGCACATAGTATCTCATGTTTTTTAAATCTTGACAATGACTGACTTAAAAATGATACAAAATACTGTTAGAAACCCAACCAATAAATGTCCTCGTGATATTTATTGGGTGGGTTCCTAATAGTATTTTGTATCATTTTTTATTTTTAACTCATTGTCAAAACCATTTTTTCGAATCTGTACAATAAAACCGTTTTTTTTTTTATTAACTGAGGATATCTAAATGACAATAATAATAATAATAATAATAATTATAATAATAATAATAATTAGGCGATAAGAATTTCATAGTGATGCATTTTGTAAATTTTTACTTTGTTTCTACCTTAACATTTTTCTTAAAAATGACTACCTCTTAAAGTTTTTGGTTATGCTGAAAACGAATATCACATTTAAATTTTTCACAAAGAAGTAGCTTTTCAGACATTAAGCAATGTCATTTCTTATGTTATTGCTGGTGGCCATCTTGATATGCCCGTTTGCACATAGTTTATCGGTGTTGCAAATGAAATGATTAAGAAATGGCATTGCTTAATATCCGGAAAACTACTTATTTGCAGAAAATTTAAATGCAGTATTCGTTTTCAACATACCCATAAACCTATGCAAGTAATCATTTTTAATGTTAAGATGGAAACAAGGTAAAAAGTTACTGTTTTATTTCTTTGTTTAATTTTGTTGAATTTTCAGTAAAGCAACAGAATAGAAATGATGAAAATTATCAACTTGTGAATGTATAGTTGTTGCTTATCAGGATTCCTGGTATCTTGGTACTCTGAAAGCTACATCGAGGATTCGTGTAGAGTACGATTTATAAGGGTATGTTTTGGGCCAGATTGATTTACAAAATTGAAAATTGGATTGTATAAGTTCTGGTCGACTATGGGAATTTCCATCTTTTACAGAAATTCAAAATCTATATGAAAAAGTTTCTTCATTTTATTTCTGAGATTGATTCATATCTACTCAATTTTTTCTTTTCTTTGAGGGGAGTAGTAAATACTTTAGGCATTCAATGGCTACACCCCAGATTAAGCTCTCCTTTGGTGGGGAGGCAAGTAAATACCTACTCTCAATAAAGCTATATTTAAATACTATTATAATGCTTAGTTTTGTCTTGAATAGACACCCACTATATGATACCATGCGCCAGTTTAAATAAAAAAATTGAAATTCGTACATCTTAATTTATAATTCATGGCTTATGGTAAAGAGATACATCAGATTTGATTGCATAATCAGAAAGAGCACACAATTTTATATGAGAGTATCAAGTTTCATGAGAATAGATTGAAAAATAAATAAATAGTGGCGAAATCAACGAATTTCTTCATATATTGAGGTCTGTAATTCAGCCCACTTTTTCTAAAGAAGAATGTCCACAGAAAAGCATAAATTTTGGCACTGAAAATTCTCATAACTTTTGAAATACTGATGGCATTTACATAATTCCAACGGTTTTAAGGGTCTTTTGCATAGGTCCTTTCATGCAAGTTGATAAAATAACAATTATCGAAAAAGAGAAAATCAACTATAATTCTATACATTAGATTTCAGCTGATGTAGCTTTCGTAATTTGTAACTTCAAATAAAACAAATATTTTTGAAAAGGTAAATAATAGTAAATAAAAAAGTAAAGATTGTCTGAGAACAACAAATAATTTCTCATGTTAATTTAATTAGAATTCCAAAAAGTAAATCTGCATTACAATAATTTATTTCATTCTAATTTGAACTAAGAAATTAAGCCAACTGGGATGTTTTGTTTCCTTAAATTAAGAAACAAAATTATAAAGAAGTTATTGATTCATTCAAATGATTACATTACAAATATCCCTTAGAGAAAATATTTAAAATATAAAATTATATATAATTGACTTAATATACTTAATTCAAACATAACTCCTCTCTTTCTTGTGTCATTATTTAAAACATTCATCGGATTGATACCAAGTGTTTGTTTCATTGTTGCCAACAAATAAAAAAAATTACAACAAAAACAATTAATAAAATTATCAGAAATTCATATTAATATTGGCATTTGCTTTTATATAATTAATACAATTTATAGTTTGTTTGTAAATTGTTCAATGTGTCAAGATTTCTGACTTACACTAGTAATAAAAAGAAAACAAAAGAAAAATATTTGTATCATTTTCATCTGGAGTGTAATTTTTACAATGTTTCGGTTGATGTAACCTCTGACCTTCTTCAGGTGTATCTTGTTGAACTTGGGAACGTTTCTGTTTAACTCGGAAATTTGGACAGAATTTCAACTTCGAGAAAAACATTCCCAAGTAGGACAAGATACACCTGAAGAAGGTCAGATGTTACATCAACCAAAACATTGTGAAAATAACACTCAAGACGAGAACGGTAGTTTGATGAATCCAAATAATACAAATTAAGTAATACTCATATAAAAAATTCAGAAACGTTAGAAGAAAAATAATTTTTTATATTCCAACTTGCAGTTCAGCCCAGCTTTGCCCTACATGTGAATACACTTTATGTAAGATTTCAAGTGTTTGGACCAAAATTTGTCTGATTAATTTCGTAGAAACCGCAGAGGTCAATTTTTTAAACTTTGACCCCTCTTTTGATCGCTTAACATTTATTATTTTTGTCTCAAATCAACATACAAAGCTTTACCGATGTCCAAGTTACCTACATCTAAAATTTCAAATCGTTAGACCCACAATTAGCGAAGGAATGTGGTAGAATCTGCAAAGAGGAGTTTGGTAGAGTTTTCAAATGTCAAATCATTGAACTTTGACTCCTTGACATTCAAATTTCTGGACGAAAACCGATTAAAAATTTTTTTCCCAAATCTCAATACTCCTTATGTCAAATCTAATGTCTCTAGACCAAAAATCGACAGAGTTTTTTTGTTAGAGAAATGTACACAGATACACACATAGATATTTTCACTTTTATAGATATATAGATAACATTTTTAGGAAAACACTTTTTCATGTCGTTAGGTAGAATTTCTAATTAAGTATAATATATCTGTATTATATTTTTAAATAGCTTAAAATACAAGCACACATACGAAGAGATGCTTGTGTTTCATATAATACATAATATATTTTTATATTAACACATGGTTTTCTTAGTTATCTGCATTATATTTTTAGCTGGACATAGAAACATACAAAGAGACGCTTACCTTTTATATAATAGCATATTCTTATATTACCATGTTTTTATAAAGTTGGTTTTTTATTTCTATTAATATTATAGGGTTAATATACCTGTAGCATAAAGTATCTAATATATAACATTGTTTAGAATTAATCTAAACAAAATAATAGTGTAAAACAAAATTAACTTTTTACCTTTTAATGAAATAATAAAACGGGGCAAACAATTGAAAATATGTGTATTTTTCTCATATTTTTTAAATTTTCATATTTACAGATTATATGTAAAGAAGATGATGATTTTTAAATTCAGCAAACAATGGAGAAGAGGTATCAGTTTTGGAGTATTGCTGCTATATGTTTGTGAAACAACTCGATACTACTTAAGAGGTTTTCTAAAACACAACAGAAAGACAGACGAAAATGATATATTTATATAGAAGATTGTTATTTTAGTGAAAATAAATTTGTAAAGTGTAGATTAGTACAAAGAAAAGACATTATTATATATGTTAAAATAAGTTGATTTACATCAAAATGAAAACAGGCATAGAAGAGAAGACATATTCGTGCCTTATTTCTGGCTCTACGTTTTCACAAAACAATAATCTACAAAAGCATGTTGAAACATATACAAAAAAGAAACCATATTCTTGTGAAGTTTGTAGGTCATCATTTTCAGTTAAATCATATATGAAAGCCCACATGCGAATACACACAGGAGAGAAACCGTTTTGTTGCCAAATTTGTGGAGCTGCATATTCATGGAAGCATCAACTGAAAACACACATGTTTTCACACACAGGAGAAAAACCATATGATTGTCAAATTTGTGGATCTGCATTTTCACAAAGTCAGCATCTAAAGAAGCATGTGCGAATACACACAGGAGAAAAACCATTTTCATGTCAAATTTGTGGCTGTTCATTTTCAGGCAACTATGAGGTAAAACAGCACATGCGAATACACACAGGAGAAAAACCTTATTCTTGTGAATTTTGTGGTTCTGAATTTACACATAATTCTTCGCTAAGAATTCACAAGAGAACACACACAAATGAGAAACCATATTCTTGTGAAATTTGTGGGTCATCATTTTCACGAAATGATACTTTAAAGAACCACATTCGAACACACACAGGAGAGAAGCCATATTCTTGTGAAATTTGTGGCTCTGAGTTTACAGAGAATTCACATCTTAAAAGACACATGCGGACACACACAGGAGAGAAGCCATACTCTTGTGAAGTGTGTGGTTCTGAGTTTACAGAGAATACTCATCTTAAAAGACACATGCGGACACACACAGGAGAGAAACCTTATTCTTGTCAAATTTGTGGGTCTTCATTTACAATGAACTCACATCTAAAAAATCATATTCGAACACACACAAGAAAAAAACAGAATCTCTAAAATTGTGGAAACAAGAGCTATATAATTAGTTGAATTGTTGCAGAAAAGAATTGTTTCCAGCAAAATAAATCCTTGTCGCACTTGCAGTAGAGATGACTGAAAACCATCATCTGCAGACTCAGTGTAAAATAAAAGAGAGCTTAAAAACGTATGAAGGAGACTCGAGGACAGAATTCCAGTACTTTCTAAAAGAATAAAGAAAAAGGAAAACAATAAGAAAGAGGAACCGAAAATAAATGATTTAATATGCATGTATGATTACTCTACTGTAACCTAATCAGAGATACAATAATCATAGAAAAGTTGTGCAAAGTGCAAAAGCTGAACGATTGTTGCAGGCCTCTGTTTAAAATTGAAGCTATCTTTGATGGAGAGATCTATTGAATCCTAGATGTTAGAGAAGCAACGAAAATAAAGCAGGTACTTCAGAGCAAGGGATAACAGCTGGCATTGTGAAACAAAATCTGAATGGGATCCAAAATTACAAAGCACCTGGTATATACGACTTATCAGATTTGTTACATAAGGCACTTGACAATTAATACAAAACAACCCTTTCCCATGGTTAAAGTGCCAACCAGATAAAATAATAGATAATAGAAAATATGATAACGATTGTCTTAATATCATAAGAACTACTTGCAGATAACAAATTTAACTGTGATAGCTACAGTGTCCACTGGATCCGGCAGAAGAAAAGAAAGGAAAACTACATTATCAACATAACCACCACAATGAAGAACGTCACTATCAATACCGGGAGGTACTGACATTAAGGAATGTTATAAATATATCAACATATTTAAACACCCTCTAAAATAATGAATGACTATGTAATAATTGCATATAGTATTCCCAATACTTAATGTCCCTATAGATGATGTCGGCTTTGTTTTACTTAGGCATCGCCATTCTTCTGCAAGACTGTGAACATGGCGGTGTATGCGAAAAAATCATCCCCGGCAATGTTTTAAGTCAAACGTCAATGTTATTGAAAAAAAAATTGTAATTAAAAAAAACACCTCGTTTTTTGTTAAAAATAAATTTTAATAAAACGGGATGTTTTTCGATTACATTATAAACTTTATTTGAACTTTTTAAACAAACTTTTACATACTTAAAATAGACTTTATAGATCTTTTATAATATAATTTTTTTTAATTTGTTGAACAAAAAGTTCTTTTTTACACTTCTCGTAAAAAAGTTCAAGTAAAGTTTGTAATCTAAATGAAAAAATATCTCGTTTTTTATTAAAAATAAAACTAACGTTGACGTTTTACTTAAAACATTGCTAGGGACGAATTTTTTGCATACACCGTAAAACAAAGCATTTCTCCTAGGTGACTTACATTTTTGTGAGACTAACCTGAGTTTTCAAAATATTCCACAGAAATTCTCTGAACAAAAATCAGTTGTTATTTGTATAAACAAAATATCACAAACATATTTTGCTCATGATTGTCCAAAAAAAATTTTTAAGTTTTATGAAGGTGTAAAAACGGTGGTGGCAAATGGTTTACCATGAACAAAAAAACACCTTAAAATTTAAACGTATTTTTTAAATTTTTTATTTAATGGAACATTTTATTTTGTGATGGATGTTCGGAGGAATCCTATTTTTTATAGTCAAATAATGTACGTTTTGTCCTGCTTTAAAAATAAGTAATAATTATACAGGAGATGTATTTTTTAGTTTCAAATAATGTGTATCTGCTTTTACAAAAAGTAGATAGTTATAGTAGAGATATCATGTTTTATACAGTTTTTTTCTGCTTTAAAATAACACGCAAATAATTATAGAAAGAATGTATTTTTAAATGGTTAAAATCTAATTTTTTTTAATGTTTATCACTTCTGTAGTATATGGAGCTAGTTTAAGTTTTACGATGTCTTTCATTTAGTAATGTTATATAAATAGGTATAAAGTTTACTCTTAATATTAAGAATGGTTTTCTATAATAATAAAATGATTATTTCAATAGATTTCGTAAACTGCAGAAGTAGCAAATATTTTAAGTGTTTTAATCAACACATTTGTTTTTCTTACTTTGACTTCACGAAACACAAATATTTTCCATCATGTTCAAAGTTTTTTGCATGCAGTCGCTAATTTCAGCTTACGCTCACATATCAGAAAGTTATTAAATTTCTATGTGTTTTATGTTTTAATTTTTTTACTGTTTTAATCGATACATTTGTTATCAACACAAATATTTTCCCTCATTTCAGTTTCTTTCTGTTTTAAAAAGTTTTTCCCATTTATCATATTACGAGCATTGTCTATCATCATGGTTGATTTATTTGCATGCGGTCATTAATTTCATTTCCACATTCCAAACAATTAAATGTATATTAACATTTTTCATCAACTAAGTATAGTCCAAATTTTTACACCAAAGCTTTTTCAGGCTTAAATAAAATGGAGATTTGAATCAGTGATTGTCTCATTACCGCTGTTAAGTAAAGAGAAGACACATTTTATGCAAAATTACATTGCAAGGTTATTCCCTAATAAAAATAATAAAAATTATATTTTGCAATTTTTTTTTTGTTTTTGCAAATATTTTTAAAAGTTATTTTTAAGTAACATGCGAAAAAGTAGAATTTCTTATTTAAACTCTGGTTGAAATAGTAAAAGAAATTCAGATCTGCCTCAAAAGGCATGACAATTTATTATTTTTGTCATTTAATAAAAAATATTGAAAAAGTCAGTCGACGGTTTCTATGGCAAAACTGCAAATGCAGAACTATTGTCCAAGCACAAATTTGTTTTGCCTTAGACATTGTTTCAAAGATGCAACTATTGTGTATTCATTTTGCAAACATATAAAGAATAGTGCATGGTAACGTGTGAAAATATACATATCAAATAAAAATTCAATAGATTAGTCACAAAACATGCTCGATGAAGGTTTGGGTAACTACGTATTAAAAAGGAGTTTAGAATGTTTTATAACTCGACCAATCACAATCATGGTTTTGTGTTATGCAGCTGTCTTTCACCAATAAAATGATGAAAAAAGGCAATTGGTATCAGTTTTTATCAATCAAAATTATGGTTTTGTGTAAAAATATATGTCTTTGTAAAATATTAAACAACAATTAAAAATGGTACTTTTGGGTAAATTTATGCTTAAAATATTTGACAATTTTATAGTAGTTCTTAAATTGTTTTATTTAAAACAGGGACATAAGACAACATTAAAAGAAGAAATTATCACCAAAAACTTTGTTCTGTGAATACATGAGAGTAAGAAAGGCAATGGTTTCTGCCTTTGAAGTCTGGCTCCAAGAGTACATATCGGTCTTTTTTTTTAAATATGGAGAAATTACGGTTATTGACATTGATAATTACAATGTCATTTGGAGTTTGGAGATATTACTCAACAAATAAGCTTTCAATAAGATTCCTTACTACACTGAAGCCAATGGGGGATTCCCAGTGATGTCACGAGCATTGTTCAACTTGTTAGATCTGTGGGGTCATTTAACATTTACGTGTCCCAAAATGAATCCTGTTGCATCAAATCTCCAAAATCGAGTCCTTCAACGTTTGAACCCTTAAGTTGGTTATCCAATCCCAAACAGCGAAAACACACCAGATAGCTCTCCTTCCAAATCTCCAAATAACATGAACAACCTATAAGTACCCCCACAATAAAAGAATAGAAAATTGTATTCAAAGAAAAAAATCGAAATAAGATACAGTAAGGACCCGTGGGGCAAAAATATAAAGAGCTAATTAAACTTAAAAACAAGTTAGACAAAGATCGTAAAATTAAGGAAAATAAAGAAAAGATCCCATAGTCTCAACGTCAACTACGCCATTCTTCCGAGATCGCTCCCCACCAAAGGTTGTCTCTCCCCCAATAACTTCTTTTATTACCAAAAAGGGAATACAAGTTGATTCACTTAAATCCAACGTAAAGAGGCGTGACATCTTCCTCTGGATCCTACCCAATAAAGACTGTTCCTCTTCTCATTCCAGAAAACAAAGCAAATCTAGCCATAAAGTTGAAACCACTTTCCCTAGACTCTCCCCTTCTACACTCACAACAATACGCTAACCCCTCCCCAATGAAAACAGATATGCCATCTGCTTCCTCACCTAAGCCTCTTCACAAAATCGTCGAGAAATCCTTCATTGGAAGGCAGGCTTGAAAAAAGCGCCTTGCATTTTTTTTTTACTGGAAAGGACTTTTGTAAGATTGTCCCAGACACAAAAAACAATGAAATCTCATCTTAGGAAAGATTATAGGAATCTTGCCATCCTTAAAACAATAAACAAACAAGATGTCACCAACCTGGACAATTTCCCTAAAGCCCACAGAATCTTGACTGAAGGGAGGATGCAACCGGATTGTAGAATATGATGGAGGCGGCTAATACTTCATTCAAAATAACACACCCCCTCACTTTCTTTAACGATAAAGAGTTAACAGAATTAAAATAAACACTTTGTATTGAAGGGTCTTCGTTAAGATGCATTCCTTTATAGAGCTATAAAGCTATAAAACGTTCCCCTTTGACACTGGTGTGTCCTCAGATTGTCTCATTACCAATGAAATAGGACAGGGTTCTCTGGGGACTGCCGTCGGTGTCTTAAAATCGGTCACATTCGTTTCAGATACCCAAGTCTAAGTTACCATAATGGCAGAGATTAGCTAGCTGAATGGCCGAAGGTTGAAGGATGCTTCTTGTAAACTTCGAGTTGCACGTGACCTTCAGTGCCTTGGCATGGATATATGAATATGTCTCGACGAATTATTTTAGCGCGAGACTAGAATACAGTCCTCGATCCTGATTAAAATCGTAGGGATAAATTCTTCTAGGGGTCCTAACACAGTAAGTTAAAACCATTTGGGAATTTTATCGAAAAGTTTGATTTTGTAGATACATCCCGATATGAAGAAGCATCTGATATATTATTGACTCTGACGATTCCAACTTGTTGCAACTCTCGAGTTATATAGATCGGTTCTTAATAGAATTGACATAGGGGCTTTTGGGTTGTCAAAGTTTTCATAATAAAGTTTACTCAGATCATTTGCTTGTCTGGGTATGGGTAAACTATGATAGACCTAAATCTAGAATAGCTGGATATAAGAAAATGAACCCTGTCCTTTGTGATGTTACTTTGCCTGGTGCTTGCACCACTTTGAAGTAGTTTGCTTATACCAACGATGTGACTGTGCTTGTAACGAGCAGTCTAGAGTCGGTGACATGGAAATAAGACGGTATGAACAGGTGGCAGGGGCATAATATACTGGAACAAGTCAGCTGGCTTGCGCATTAATATTTAGAGGGGAGTATCTCTTCAAGCACAATTTGATTGGACCGATGGGCCATGCAAGATACTCAGCGTCTGGTTTGGTTCAGATTTCCAGCTAGAGAAAGATTGGTTTGAAATGTTGAAAGCTGTTATTACTACAGCATGTCATTGGTCTTTTAGAAATTTTACTTTTAAGGGGAAGGGATGAGATGTGCAATTCAAACATTTATCCGTTCAGTTCTTACCAACTCTCACTACTCCCACTCTCAGAGACCATGTTGTCTGATTTAATGCAGGCACCATTTGAGTTCCTGTAGCAGGAAAAGTAGCCTCTGATTGCATGGGAGGTTTGTCACCTACATCTGTCTGAAGGCAGTCTGAGGATGCCAAGCATCGACACCAGTACAACAGACGCTTCGTCTACCCTACATAGACTTAATATGTATACTTGGAAGAAAGACACTAAAAAAGTATTCCCAGCTTTGTTTGCACTCGGTTAGGGAGGTACATAGGTTTCTCTGTGGTGAGTGCTTCTTTTATCGAAGATGTCGACATAACTTGAAGTTCTTGCTACGGGTAAAAAAAAGCCTCTCTGATACCCAACTGCTGTCCCGTAATCGAACTATGGCGACGGGTTCTGCTGGAGACAATAAGATTGGTGAGTTTGATCTTATTAAGTGGAGATCCACTTAATTTGGCATTGGGCTCTCAGTTTGAGCTGTTTCGACAGTTACGAAGCATCACTCACCTGGCAGGCTTAACAGAGACACCAAGTTATGCAGAGATTGGGAGGAAGATATCAGTAATGCCTTCTTTTACTGTGCTATCATGTGCCCATTGTGTAGGTCAGTTGAAGGCTACATGAGTCTTATGTTGAACAAACAGTTCTTTTTCTTGGAGGATTTTTCGGTCATATGCATTTGGGCACCGACCATGAAAAAGGAGGAACACTGTCTCCGTGCTTAATAGCGGTTATAAGAGACATGGTATGATCAACGTGATGGTAGGAAGTTCACAGGAATGAGATCTTCACTACTCCTCAACTTCTGCACATTTTCTAACACCGCATGAGAATGCGAAAGTGAATGGAAAAGTGAAACTCTCCTCGGCAGACTTCTAAGGAAGGTGGGTGAAAGTTTCGCAAATGTGTTGTTTAAACAGAATTAATTTGGAGTGGTACTTGGACATAGCTTAGATAGAGGATATTGGGTAGCCAAACCGAACTGCAACTAATCCCTTTGACCCGGTTAGGATTAGAGTAGGTTATTTCTTTACTTTATCCATTTTTAACTTAGCTAGTGTATGGATAAAGTCATAAGGCCCCTAAAATTTTCTGCCCCCATTTGTAGTTGTCTGGTGTTTTATCATAGAACGGCACCTTTTTAACGAATTTGAATCCGAAGGAGGAGGCATTTGCAAAAGGTGTTTCAACCGCTCAGGATCAAGTTGTATAGTTCCATCACAGATTTGGTATTCAAGAAAATTGATAGAACGAAGCGAAAACTTTGATTTCACTCGGTTTATTTCGAGATTGTATGTTGCGGCAGCCTTTAAGAAACGTTCCAACTAAGCATCATGCTCCTCTTGAGTTTTACCGCAAATGGTATTATTATCAATGTAAGAAAAAGTTCCGAATAACTTATTTGCAGAAATAAAGGAATTCATAAATCGTTGAAAGACAGAATCCCCATTAGTGACACCCATGGGTATTCGTTTGCATTGATACAAACGATTTCTAGCTTGAAAAGCCGAATAGGGCCGATCTTCGGGGCAAATTTCAATTTGGTAGTAAGCCTTAGACAAATCAATCTTACTAAAAATATGATACTGGGCAACTTGGTTTATGAGATCCTCAATCCGAGGCAAAGGGTACGCGTCAAGTAGGGTGAAACGGTAAATAATTTGGGAAAAATCAACCACCAGTCGTTTCTTTCTATTAGGCGACGAAGTTACGACAATTTGAGCATGCCACGATGAATAGCTGGTTTCAATGACATCGTCCTTAAGCAATTGAAGAATTTCCTTTTCAATAAATCGGGCATCCTCCGCATGGTAGTTTCGGGATTTTGTAGCAATTGGTCTGCAATCAGGAGTCAGGTTTTGGAACAATTTTCAGGGGCACAACTGATCTTGGTTAGCGCGCAGATTTTCAAGGCATCCTGAGATCCACTAAAAGAAATAGTAACGCCCCAGTGTAGTTTCAAAAACAGCACCCCGAGTATAATGTCCATACAGGAGTCAGGAAGCACAGTAAGTCAATCCCTTTATATTCGCAACAATTGCAGAAAATGTTCTCGGCGCAATATTCAGAGAGTTCAAGGGAAACGGTGGATGATGCCATAAAAATTACGGAGTTTCGTTTTAAAGTGGGCAGTCTCATTGTTTTGGCAATGCGGGCACTGATAAAATTATCAGAACTGCCGGTGTCTATAAGGGCAGTTGACCTTTTTCCTTTTAACTTCACAGTTTCGGTGATAGGAGGGCAACTATCACCACCTTTAGCGCGGGCCCGTATGATAGCAGAAGAAGAACGTGAAGTGGTCATTAGAGTAGAATGGCAAACTTTAGAAAAATGCCCAAGTTTACCATAGCTTCGACATACCTTATCATGGGCAGGACAAAGGCAGAGGTCATCCTTAAGGTGACGTCGCCCTCCACAGTTGTAGCACTTGCCACGAACAGGAAGGGCAACAGAGAACTGTACAGAGTCACACTCCATTCGAGAATCAGTTGGAACATAATTTTTAGAAATACAAGTGGCCTCCTCGGCAAAATCGGTCAGCACATTTTTAGTTCTCGTAGAAGAAGTAACAGCGACTGCCCCAATCTGAGAGGCATACGATTCCGCGCGAAAGTGAGCTTGTTTTAAAGCCCTAGCACATTGAGTAGCTTCTGTGAGAGTTAGAGTGTCTGTTTCAGGGAGCCTAGCACGTATCAATGAGGACCAGAGACCACGAACGAATGCATCATGGACAGATTCATCCCTGTAAGTGGTGGCCGTTATGTCTTTAAAACAGCGGCAAGTTGATTCAAGGCCTGAAGGTATTGGTCGACAGACTTGCTTTCTTGTTGCAAATGCGTGGAAAGTAGATGTCTAGCGTGAATAACGCTTGGAGACTTGTAAATGCCTTTCAATAATTCCACGGCATGTTCAAAACCAGAGCAACCTTTGATAACGTCAGCAACAGAGGGACCGGTGTTTAAATAGAGAACTTCTAGCTTATCAGGGTTTAACGAAGCAATAGTTGATAAGTAGTAATTAAAGTTGCGGAACCATAATTTCCAAAGCTTGCTGGCTCGAGGGTCTACAGAGAAAACATCAAATTTATCCAGGCGAATTATCTCCTGCATGAGGAAAATAAAAAATTAGTTCGGTAAATTGTGGTGTTTTATCATAGAACAGAAGACAGAGTATAACCTCTTTACTAGGCTTTACCGAACTAATTTCACAGCCAAAAATAAACGTAAGAGCAAATAGTAAACGTAAGAGCAAACAGTAAAGAGCAGGTAGCAGCAGTAAACGCAAGAACTGTTAGTAATGAAATGTTGAAGAAGAAATAAACTCAGCCCTTTTAAAAATGAAAAGGAACGTGCAAAATCACGTGCCATAGAAACTTTTACTTTAACGAAAATATAACAAGTTGATAATCCCCATTCATAACGCAAATAAGGTGACATATTCGCTGTTTTGTCAGAGATGTTGGGCAACTTGATTAATTTCTAACGAAATTGAATTGAAATAAATGTGTCGTTTTTTTTCCTGGTAACTGCACCTTTTTTTCGACTGACAAAACTACGTATACGCCAGAAACTCTCATGGTGATTCTTATACTAACAATTTTTTCTGTCGTTGCATATATTTAATGTCTGCTGTATATAAATGATTTCTTTACCAAGCTTCCCATATCATGTATATATTTTCATTTTTTTATTTTAAGAGAGATTTTGTTTTTGTGTTTGAGACTAGTTCAGTTAAAATATATGTTAATTAAATCCAGACTTACTCTATGCTCTTTTTTTGGCCTTGTAACAGATTTCATGTGCTTATAACATATTCCATGAATAAATTTTTGAACTGCCGAGGTTGTGCTAGTAGTATATATATATTCATATAATATATTATATACATATATATAAATAAATATATTATATACATATAAATTGATATATTATATAAAGATATATACAAATTCATATATTATATACATATATATATATAAATTCATATATTATATAAATATAAAATATATTTTAGTCATCGACATACAGACCTGTTTCGTTGTTTCACAACTCATCAGTGCCGCTAGACTAACACCTCTCCCAAGCCGAGGATCGAACCTAGAACCGTCGTGATGACAGTCGGCAGTCCTACCCCTTGACTACGGAATCGGTGGCCGAAATTAACCTGTCCGAACGATTATTTAAATAAACATCCGTCCGCTACTCGTAGAGGGCTCAAACGTTTGTTTGTAAACAAATCGCGAGCTTCGCATTATTTCAGCTAAATTAAGTAGCGAGTAAGATAATTTACGAGAGTGCTCTACCAAAGAGGGGAGCTTTATAAAATATATTTTAGTCATCGACATACAGACCTGTTTCGTTGTTTCACAACTCATCAGTGCCGCTAGACTAACACTCTCCCAAGCCGAGGATCGAACCTAGAACCGTCGTGATGACAGTCGGCAGTCCTACCCCTTGACTACGGAATCGGTGGCCGAAATTAACCTGTCCGAACGATTATTTATATATATAAATTCATATATTATATACATATATTAATAAATTCATATATTATATACATATATATAAATTCATATTATATACATCTATATAAAAATTCATATATTATATACATATATATGAATTGATATACTATATACATATATATATATATACATTCATATATATATATATATATATATATATATATATAAATTCATATATTATATGTAAATTCATATACATATATTTATAATTTCATATATTATATATATATATATAAATTCATATATTATATGTAAATTCATATATATATATAATTTCATATATTATATATATATAAATTCATATTATATACATAAATTCATATTATATATATATATATAAATTCATATTATATATATATGCATATATATAGAAATTCATGTATTTTATATATATACATATAAATTAATATATTATCTATATATATATATGAATTCATATATTATATATATATAAATTCATATATTATATTATATATAGATTCATATATTATATATATATACATTCATAAATTATATATATATAAATTCATATTTTATATATATAAATATATATAAATTCATATATTATATATATATAAATTCATATATTATTTTTATATAAATTTATATTATATATATATAACTTCATATATATATATTCATATATTATATATATGTATATATATATAAATTCATATATTATATATACATAAATTCATATATTATATATATATTAATTAATATTATATATATATACAAATTAATGTTATATATATATATATAAATTCATATATATATATATAAATTCATATATTATATATATATATATAAATTCATATATTATATATACATAAATTCATATATTGTATATATATAAGTTCATATTATATATATATATATAAATTCATAAATTATATATATATATAAGTTCATATATATATAAATTCATAAACTATATATATATATATATATATATATATATATATATATAAATTCATAAACTATATATAAACTCATATATTATATATATATAAATTCATATATTATATATGGTGCACGGAAAACTCGTCCCGGGAAAACTCGTCTCCGGAAAACTTGTCCCTTTTCGCTAGGTAGGAAAACTGGTCCCTTATTGAATAAATATCGATTGAAAATACATTTTATGATCGTTCTTGAAGGAGATATTGTTTTTTTAAAATAGACTATAGCCCCCCCCCATAATATTTTTAAAAAATATTTTTACTTGTTCAATGTTTTTTTTGTTTTTTTTTTAAATAAAATCGATTTTCTAAGTGTCCGTTTTCTACCTAACTGGCTAAGTTCTTAGTGGTTTCACTTCTTTTAAAGCGTTTATTATGTTCATACAAAGTTAATTACAAATTTTTTTTGTTCTTATTTTTACGATGTTTTTTTTTTTTGGAGTCATAAAAACAATAATAAAAAACAAAACAAAAAAATTAAAAAACAGGGAGCGGTTCGATTTTTCGGTACTTTTTTGTTTTGGTTTTTTAATTATGATAGTTTTTTGTTGTTATGTTTTTGTTTTCTCTCATACCAAATGCACTCATCGTCCTGTCAAATTTTGCAAAAATTAACTAATAAATTAAAAACGAAATATTTTTTCGCGCGAGAGATGCCATGTGCTAACAATCTCTCGTTAACTAATTTTTAATTTTTTTTAATTTTTACTTCAAAATTCTAAAATCAATCATTAAGAGAAAAGGTAATCACTAAATAAATTTATTAATCAATTTTATTGAAAACTCTACTATCGTTTATTAAGAATCTTTTTAATTTTTTTTGTTGGTTGTTTTTCGGAGGGAGATATAGTTTTTACCCCCCCCCCCACTCACTCTCTCTCTCTCTCTCTCTCTCTCTCTCTCTCTCTCTCTCTCTCTCTCTCTCTCTCTCTCTCTAAATTATATTTTAAAAAATATTAAAATTTATTATTTTCTTTTTAAAACCAAATCTCCCTCAGTAATTTCTTTAATTTTCTATTTTTTAGCGATTATCAAGACCCCTAAGATGTGATACGATACACCGGACATTATTTCTCGTTCTCACGTAACACTCGACATGTTTTTTGTTTGTTTTCTGTGTTTTGTTTTTTTCTTTACCGAATAAACGATTCCAAATAAGTTAAACAACATAGTCGGCGAGGTAGAAAAATCGATTTTACCTTTTTATAAACAACAGTAACTAAGTAAATTCTTTTTATATTAATATAAAAAAAAATGCGGTCTCGTTTATGAACATAATAAACGCTTTAAAAGAAGTGAAACCACTAAGAACTTAACCATTTAGGTAGAAAACGGAAACTTAGAAAATCGATTTTATTTAAAAAAAAAAAAAAAAAAAAAAAAACATTAAACAAGTAAAAATATTTTTAAAAAATATTATGGGGGCTATAGTCTATTTTAAAAAACAATATCTCCTTCAAGAACGATCATAAAATGTGTTTTCAATCGATATTTATTCAATAAGGGACCAGTTTTCCTACCTAGCGAAAAGGGACGAGTTTTCCGGGGTCGAATTTTCCGGGGTCGAATTTTCCGGAGACGAGTTTTCCGGAGACGAGTTTTCCTGGGACGAGTTTTCCTAAATTCATTATATATATAAATTCATATATTATTGACCTGAAAATAAAAGAACTCTTTTTTTTTTTTCCTTCCCTACCTGGTTCTTTCTCCTTCTGGGAGACAGTAGTAGCAGCGATCGGCCATCTTTCTTTTCCCTTGTTTTTTTTTTTTTTTTTTTTTTTTTTTTTGCCGGCACTCTTTTTAGCTGAATAAAGCTTTATACAAGCTATATAAATCTTCAGTCTCATTTCGTCATACATCTAACCAACAATTTATTCAGCTAAAAAGTAAAAGATGGAAAAATATCTGAAACCAGGCCGACTAGATGTGGACGCCAGTAAATCGGACGCGGCAAACACATGGCGTCACTGGAAAAAATCTTTTCACATCTTTCTTGACGCAGTCGGCGAAACGCAGCAGACTCCTCTAACAGACAGACAAAAACTACGTTTACTAATTAACCTTGTCTCTACAACTATATTCGAATATATATCGGTCATGGACGATTACAACACTTCTATGGATACTCTCGAAGTTGTGTTCGTGCAGCCTAAAAATACTATATTCTGCAGACATTTACTGGCTACTCGTCGTCAACAAATGGACGAAAGTGTAGACCAATATTTACAGGCCCTTAATAAACTCGCCAAGGACTGCGAGTTCCAAGCCGTCACAGCTACTCAGGCGAGGGATAACTACATCAGAGACGCCTTCATCAATGGAATTTCTTCCAATCATATACGACAGAGAACAAGGAGCTGGATTTAAGCACGGTGTATGACCAGGCTTTAACCCTCGAAATGGCGCAAAAGCAATTAGCCTCTTTCTCCCTACAGAACTCTCTGAATGCATATGATGATAAACTACGCTTTTTGTTAGACATTTATTTTGGCCAAGGTGTGCGGTGTCTACAGTTGCATTTATCTTGTTCGTTATTAGTATTTTTATTTATGGTATGGTTGTTCTTGTCGTAGCGTAGTTTATCAAGCAGCAATATTTTTATTTATGGTATGGTTGTTCTTGTCGTAGCGTAGTTTATCAAGCAACAATATTTGCGAAAGAAAACCCGAATAACAAGAAATATTACGTAGGTATGACTTCCTTAGATTTCAAAACCCGATACTATGACCACAAAAGTACATTCAAAAATAAAAAAAACACCGTATAAAAACAACACTAGCGAATAAATACTGGGAACTCAAAGAAAGCGGACATTCGCCGGTAGTCGAATGGAAAATAATAAGACAAGCTACCACGTGCAGACATTTAGATGACCCATGTAAATTATGCCTCCATGAAAAATTTGCTATCCTGTACTTTAAAGAACCCCAAAATCTATTAAACTGTAGACGAGAAATAGCAAACAACTGTGTTCACAAAATAAAACTTACTCTAGGATAGCGATACAAAATAGTTTTAAAACTAACAATAACAATAGAAAACAAACAAATAAATAAATTAAATAAACATAAATATACATAAACGATCACACACACACACACACACATATATATATATATATATATATATATATATATATATATATGCATGCATGTATGTGTGTACACATAGGTATATTTATATATAAAAAAAGGAAAAAAAAAGGAAACCGTCTACCTTAAACCACTAACTTAGTTCTAAAACAGATCCTTTGTTCGATAAAATGCATGCCCATTATCTGATAGGAAGGGGCGCGGTGGATACTAGAAAGCTGATTGGCTAACTAAAAATCCTCAACATATATAAAAACAAGAAACAACCACAGAATTCACGCATAAGCCTGACGAATCCTATAGTGGATAAAACGCAGAATATTCAGTGTAGCTCAATCGCCATATATATTTTATAAATTACTAACTAGCTCTACCTACGTATTGAGCAGTTTTGAATTAAATACTTAAAGTTTACGGATAAATCTATACTTTCGTATATTAAATTTATGTGAGTAAATGAAGTAGTTATATATATATATATATATATATATATATATATATATATATATATATATATATATATATATATATATATAAATTCATATATATGCATATATATATATAAATTCATATATATGCATATATATATATATAAAAATTCATATTATATATATAAATTCATATATATGCATGTATATATGAATTCATATTATATATATATGTATATAAATTCATATATTATATATATAAATTCATATATTATATATATAAATTCATATATTATATATATATATGAATTCATATATTATATACATATGAATTCATATATATATATGAATTCATATATTATATATATATAAATTCATATATATATATATATATAAATTCATATATTATATATATATAAATTCATATATATATATAAATTCATATATATATATAAATTCATATATATATATATAAATTCATATATATATATATAAATTCATATATATATATAAATTCATATATTATATATATAAATTTATATACTGTATATATATATATATATATATATATATATATATATATATATATATATGTATATATATAAATTCATATATTATAGATATATACATAAATTCATATATTATATATAAATTCGTATATTATATATGTATATATATGAATTCATATATTATATATATACATATATATATATATAAATTCGTATATTATATATATATATATTCATATATATACATATATTCATATATATATATATATATTCATATATATATATTCATATATATATATATTCATTATATATATATATAAAACTTCATAAATTATATATATATATATAATTTATGAATTATATATATAAATTCATAAATTATATATATATATATACATAAATTCATAAATTATATATATATATAAATTCATAAATTATATATATATATATAAATTCATAAATTATATATATACATAAATTCATAAATTATATATATATATAAATTCATATATTATATATATATATATATATATATATATATATATATATATATATATCAATTCAATTTAAATAGTAACAATATTGAATAATTTGTCGGTAAATTGGAGGTTCCATTTTATTTAATGGTGCAGGTGGACCTCCAAATTTCATAACATTTTTATTGCGAGTTTTTTTTATAAGGTGGTCACAACTTATCAAGGCCCGGAAGCCACTCAGGGATAAGGGTTATGCATGTACAGTACGTTGTACGTTAGTGTTGAGATTTCATAAAGTGTCTATTTCAGGGGCGGTTCATCAGGAATTTGTTTACGTTGGACTTGAAGACATCCAAGTTGTAGTCAGCTGGGAAACAGGCAAATGGAACAGGAGTCTGCTGCGTTTCGCCGACTGCGTCAAGAAAGATGTGAAAAGATTTTTTCCAGTGACGCCATGTGTCTGCCGCGTCCGATTTACTGGCGTCCACATCTAGTCGGCCTCGTTTCAGATATTTTTCCATCTTTTACTTTTTAGCTGAATAAATTGTTGGTTAGATGTATGACGAAATGAGCTGCTCTAAGAAAAAAGCTGTGTTCATGGAATTTTTGACAGTGGCTTCAGCTAGACGGGTATTTTTCGTAAAGGATTGGCGAGAGGGGACCAGAGATTGGAGCTCAGAAGAGCACTTGCCATGGAAATAATGGTAAAACAAAGACAGGCTCGCAACGTCTTTTCTGTGGGAGAGAGATTGCAGGGAAGCGAAAAGGGCATCTCCCACTTGGCCATGAAGTCTATTTTGTACTCTGTCAAGACAGGATAGGCCATTTTTAGCAGCTCCTGCCCAGATATCGCAGCAGTATTCCATCCTTGGCTTTTATACAGATAGAGAATTTCAGCAGTAGTGAGATATCTTCTGGAGCGATAGAAGGAACCCACCATCTTTCCAGCGACCTTGGCAACAGACTTAATGTACGTGTTCCATTTCATATCAGGAGTAAAGGTCAAGCCCAGAAGCTTCTCAAAACATTGAGCTTCTCCTACGCAAGAGCCATCCATTACAATTGATACCAGATGGGGATCAGAGCGTTGATGGTGTAAAGATAGGAGCTTGGTTTTAGATGCATTAAAAGTAACCAGCCACGTCTTCCCCCACTGAACTACACGCTCGAGATCAGAGGAGAGAGAATCAGAGAGAACTTTGTCATTTACAGCCTTTGATATGTTGCCGTAGATAGTCGTGTCATCAGCTTAGATGTCAATGAATGATTCAAGTATGTGTTTAAGGAGATCATTGATGTAGATCAGGAAGAGAGTTGGGCCCAGAATGGACCCCTGAGGGACTCCAGCATTAATACTGCAGGCCTCTGATTTTTGTCCATCGACCACTACTCTTATGAGCATATTAGAGAGAAATGATTTAATGATTGAGAAAACATTTCCAGTTATACTGTAGCTGGAAATCTTGTGAAGTAGGCCTTTATGCCATACCTTGTCGAAGGCCTTTGATATGTCAAGTGCATTTGCTCTAGAAAGTTAGCCTTTGTCGAGGGATTCGCTAATCCTATGAGATATAACCATTAGCACATCTGCAGTAGATCTTGCAGAACGGAAACCATATTGTGTGTCACTAAGAATGTTGTTTCTGCTGAGGTGGTTGACTATTTCTCTATTTAATATGGATTCCAGCAACTTACTCATGACACACAGGAGACTTATAGGTCTGTACTTAGAGGGAGATGACTTATCACCTGAATTCTTAAATACAGGGCATACTGATGAGGTTTTCCAGGGTGTTGGAAAGCACTTCTCCTTAAGGCAACGCTTAAACAGTTTCGTAAGTATGGGAGCAAGTTCTGGTTGAAGCTTTTTTAACACTATAATTGGGATGCCATCAGGGCCAGTTGCTTTACTGGAATCAAGGTTCTTGATTAGCTTGGCCACCTCAAGCACAGATATTTGTATATTACCTAGCGTGTTTTGTGTTATAGGAGGAAATATGGGGAGTTGATGGCCTTCGTCGCATAGGGTAGAATTAGCTGCAAAGTTCTTTGCAAATAGTTTGGCCTTGTCTGATGCTGACGAGATGACCTCTGGTCCATTGATAATGGTTGGGATAGAACGCACACTTCTGTTCAGGATCCTATTTGTTATTTGCCAAAACTGGTGGGAACCAAGCAACTGATTCACTTTGGATTTTACAGACTGGGCATATAACTCTCTGGCATTTTTTATTACTCTTTTACAGTGGTTGCTGGCGTTCCTGAAGTTGCTGAAATTGCAGATTTTCTGGACAGTTTAAATAGGAAACCTAAAAAATAAAGTATTCGAAAAAATTAAAATGCAAAAATATATTAAATAAATTTGAAAGAAATACATTAATCTTAAAAAGTAATGTTTTGTTTACACTTATCTTAAAAGTATAGGCACCGCCAAAAATGGCCGAAAAATCAAGTTGTTGTTTTTTAAAACAAAATTACATTTATTAAAAACCATTATTTCTGAGTAACTTTTTTTTCCAGAAAAATAAAACCCTGAATTTTATCATATAGAAAGCAGAATAATATAAAACTTTTTCTACTATTTTTAATTAAATTTTAAATGTTAAATTTTCCCTAAAAGTTAACAATTGGCGTTTTTTGTTTTGCACACAACACGTATATAGTTAAAAAAAAAAAAAAAAAAAAAAAAAAAGGTTTCTGAAAGAATTAATTTATTTATTTCTTGTCTAACTAAGATTTAAGGTGATTTTCTATGAGAATATGAAAAAATATTATAATATAAGTACCTGGATTTCATATAATTCCACTTATTCATATAGGCAACCAGTTACTTTGAGTCGATTTGATTACTGTTTACATTTGTACTTGATAAAAAGCAAACTACGGAAGACAAACAGGCAAAAAAAAACGTATTTTTCAGTGACGAAAATTTCAATGTATTATTAACGCTGAGGCTGGCCAGTACCAGATGGGTGACCATTTGTATGAGTTTGGTTTTTAATGTGTATGTGTGTGGGGGCCAGGCTCCCCAAAATGGGGGGGGGGGGATTGAAAGCAGAATAAAAAAAAAATATTTCAGCGCGTTTGGTACACCGTAGTCGAAAGTTTTCAAACGGGATCGAAAAAATGATGCTATTTTTAACACAAAGGGCACAATATTTATCGATTTTTTTGTATCGATTCTTCAAAGCATGCCCTGTTTAATAATGGTCATGCATTATTCGGCTCGCTAAAAAGAAATTGTTAATTTATTTATCAAAGATTTTAAAATGGCTTTTTTCGTATAAATATTTTTAAAAAAAATTTTTGTTTTGCTTAACTTAAATTAATTATTTTACTTAACATATTCACCGAATTTCACACTTCAAAAATCAAAAGTTGGATAATTAAACACAATCGAAGTTCTGATATTCGGACATCAAAATAAGGTATGCAAACAAGTTTGTTTTTTTGTTGTTTTTTTTTTTCATCTATAATCCTGTCCCTTACAACAACACAATATGTTTTTTTTTTTCAGTTTCAGATGATTATTTTAAGCATATTTGGAACCCCCTCTGACTTTTTGATCATCCGTCTGGTCGGCCATATCAGAGAATTATCGTTAGTTATTTAGACGAGACATACAGATTTAAATCATGATTTTCTCTAGTCCAGATGAGTGCAGTAAATAAACTTTTAACTCGAAATGACCCCGACACAGAAAAGAAACATTTATAATGCGTACACAGCTTTATTTCCTCATAGAACCAGAACCACCGACCGCTTTCAATGGATTTTACCTAAACATGTCTTTATTAGTTAAAGAATGTTTTTTGTTTAATTGGGGGGGGGGGAAGAGAGAGAGAGAGAGAGAGAGAGAGAGATTCGTTATAATTAAAAGCGTAAACAAAACCACGAGGCGAATAACAATTGCCAGGGGAAAGTAACTTCGACCGGTGAATAGTGTAATATTAACCTATTAATGAAACATTATATGTAAATAGATACTTGTATATTAAATTATTATAGTATTTTTTATTTCTTTGTAATTTTAATATTTTCATTTAATTTATGAAAAAATTGATATATTTATTATTAAGTGTCTTGTATGGTTTCGTTTTTTTTTTAAACACGGATTTTATTTAAGCCGTACATATTTCCCTTAACACCGATATTATGATAAGTATCGCGATTTATTTAGTATTTAAAGTGGAATTCTCAAATAAATACAACATTTTGAAGAAAAATATTTCTTGTGGTGACTATTGACATTGCCGCATTATTTAAACTTCCAACATCGACCTAATCAAATGATTAACGAGTGCATTAAAACCTATACAAAATAAGTATTATTTTTTACATTTCCTAATTGTTTAATTCATGAATTTTACAATTAGGATTTTTTTTTTAATATCAAAATATTCCCATATTTTTAAAATGAAAAAAATAATTTATTGATCAAAAATATATTTTAGTATGTCTTAAATGAAATATAAAATTTTAAAAACTGTTTTTGCAGAAGTAAAGAAAAAATAAAGGTTATTGCATTCTGAAGAATCTATTATTTTAACCTTTTTTTTTCTTTCTTTCTTTAATTTTGTTAAATCTACACAAAGTGGTTGTATATGGAATCGGAAGTTTATAGGGCTACGTGTATCTTCTGACCTCTTTCAGAATATATATACTTACTTTTTTTTAAAATTCATTTTAATAACTTTATTTAAAATGTTCTTTGCTCAATTATTTTTAAAAAAATTTCAATAAAACAGTTACTTAAAAATTTATTTTATAAAGTTCTATATTGTTTAAAAATAAAATATTTATTAACTTCAGTCATTTGTTAACATTACGTGAAAAAAAAAATGAAACTTTTTAATCAATCATATGGGCATCTTGACGGTAACCTTGGTACCAGTGTGATCCCTTTTCTCCAGTCATGTAAGAGTTATATCCCCCTTTTTGCTGCTTTTTTTTAAAAGTAAACATCTGCCCGTTTTACACTAACTTTTTATGACGGACCAAAAATTACAGCGGATTTTAAAAAATATTTATTTATTTATGATGTCAAATTGCTGCCGTCACTCGGTAGCTTTGATCTGTATAACTCTTCAAAATTAGCTAATAACAGATTTTTGGCATGTTTGTTTTCTGTTTGGATTTTTCTTTTTCGTTAAAATATTCCAATAAAAATAAAACTAATAATATTTATTACAAACATCGTCTCCGGTTGAAAATGGGTTATTTAAATTTATTAGGTTTTTTTTTTTTTTTTTTTGCTGCGAACTGGCTGTTCCGGTCGCCATATTGCCTGTTGGTTTCTATACATTAACTTTTAACAACGTCTTACTGTAAAGCAGATAACTCACCTTAAAGCAGATTGTCAAACAAAATGTAAGTATTACATGGATTTAGTTGTTTCCTTTTAGGGTTAGGGATCTTTTTTTTATTCGGGCCATGTCCGAAACGTAACCAGAAATCCAATCGAGTACATTCATGGCCACCGAGAGTAAGAAGAAGGCCTGTTGACTGGAAAATGTCTGCAGGCAATGTAGGTAAGATTTGTCAACCTGTTAGTACTATATGAGGGCCATTTGAAAAAGAGCAATACAACCTTTTTAAAAAGAAAAAGAAACACAGTTCGATTAATACTGAAGCTGAACTTTATTCAATATAAAATATAAACATTATCTATGTAAAATTAAGTAATTTTAAAGCAATATACAATTTAATACTGATAAAACTGAATTATGAATTTAGGGAACAAACAAAGAAACATTAAACAAATATTTTTTGGCTTTCGGAACAAGATCACAGTGTAGTATTTGTTTTGATGCTACACGTCACCTTTTCTGTCTTCGGTTGGTGGAGGAGAAATCTTTCATGACTGAGATTATTTTTGTTCCTACCCAGAGTTCCCTTTATTGGGAAGCTAGATTTTGCCCACAAGATTATATGTTGAAATATTTAAATAACCATTATTTTAAATACAGAAATTATATTTAAAGTTTTGGTTTTCTCTTCTTCTATGTCCATTTTTCCCCCATGTTTTTCATCAAAATGTGTAGCGTATTAGTTGTCTCACAGGTCATCATTAGTGATCACTCACTGGCAGTAACCTGTGGTGTTACCTTGAGACTAAGTGACAACAAGTCTCCCCAGATTTACAGTGTTCTACCTATTGACCACTTGTGCAGATGATTGCATGTTATCGCAACAGCCGTTGTCACTGATTTAGCATTGGCATCGGCCATTGGTGTTTCCTTGGGTTTGGGTGACAAAATGTCTCCCCAAGGTACCAGATTTGAACTGCACACTTCCAGTGGAGATGTGTTTAGTACTCTCCCACCTCGATCTTTCCATCCTCCCTAACCCTTCACAACTAGTTGGAGTGGCGCCAGTCGATTTCATCTACACCAGTTTCTTATTATTATTACTATTATTATTATGATAATAATAAGGATGCTTGTGAAGTGTACGCACGTGTATTTTAAATATTTCCAAGTTAAATTAAATTTTTGGTTTGTATTACTGTACACAGATTCGAAAAACTTATAAAAAACAAAAACAAATATATAACAAATAAGTGTTATCAAAGGCAAGATAAGTTACTTTTCTACCTAACTGGATATGTTTTTAGAGGTTTGTATTACTGTACACATAGATTCGAAAAAGTGGTCCAAAATCAAATATATACCAAATAAATGTTATCAAAGGCAAGATAAGTCACTCTTCTACCTATCTGGAAAGGTTTTTAGTGGTTTTACTCACTTTAAAATGTAATCACTTCGAAAATCATACAATGTTTATCGATATATTTTATTTGTTATATATTTGTTTTTTTGACAACTTTTTCGAATCTATGTGTATAGAAAACAAACCAGTCATGTAAATTATTTACAGTTAAAATGTTTTCAAAGAAATAAATCACACCTGATGCTAAAATGTTGAAAATTCACCGATCGTGAAAAAAAAAAAAATGCGGTGAAAAATGCTAACTATATTTGGAAATACTCAGTGAAAAATCTTATTTATTATTAAAAGAACAGACTGAAAAATATTATATAAAACTTTTTTGTTTTGCAGTAAAAAAAAATGAATAAAATGAAATATTCGACTTTCTCCGATAGAAATTAAAGGTTCAAAAACTAGTTCACTTACTATATTTTGTTAGATTAAAATTCTCCCAATGTGAAATTATAATAATTATTATCCCAATGGAGAATTGTTCTTTCTCTTTAGAAAATACATGGACAATCGGTAACACATTGATAGCCATGGATAATCGGTAGCCATATTTTTTTTGCCTATTAGCGTGATCACGTGGTTGAATACCAGAAGCTGTCTATACCTACAACTTAATCAGGAAGTGAGGTTACGCTGTCATATGCATCGGCCTTCTTCTGTTGACTCTCGCTAGCCACAATACATTGCAGAAGAAATCGTCTTTAATAAGACAATATTGCAACTACATCAAAATTAATTTAATATATAAGTAAATGATTACCAAATACATTTTGAAATGTAATGAAATAAACCGAATGAAACAACTAGAAACAATTTGTTTCAATTGTTTTAAAAGTTATTCTTTTTACAGTGTTGTTACTTTTGTTGTTTTTTTTATTAAAACTGGTGTCAAAGTGCTTACGTCACATTCGATCTACATTTAAATGTATGTAGAAAAATGTGTAAGGAAAGTCCTTTAAAAAAAAATTACTGCGCCCTCTGTAGATGTATAAGGAAAAGATGGCGCCCGTCTCTCTCTTTAACACGGTAAGTTCAGGAAAAGATGTTATAAATGTTGCAGCAATTCAATAACCAGTAAACACCGGTTCTGCACGGAATCCAACTAGCAAGGTGCCTAGACGGACGCGAACGGTTACTCAGACCGGACCCAACAACGGTAAGATATCCTCACACGGCACGAAAAGCAACAGCAACACGATTCCCCGACCAACTCAATCGTCGCTCTTCCCACGTCTTTTTTTCATCACCCGCTTTTATGGTCGTTGTAGGCCGGCTAAATTTGCATATTGCGAGAATTCGTGTGACTTTGCGAGATATCATCCTTTACAAAAGACGGCGGCCGCCATCTTGATCTTTCTTTATCTATTTTCGGTCGGTGACGCCGAGCCAGTCTCGAGGTAAGTCTTTCCTTTTCGTCCGTCTCTCTTACGCACCCACACAATACACAAACACACGGGCGCTTATCTCCTGGATGCACATTACATGTATGATTCTAGAAAATGACGTATCAATATATGTTTACACTTGTGCATTTTAATATCCCATTTGTTTTACTTAGAGCAGATTTCACCAAAAATTAACCACAGAATCTCCCCCCCCATATGTAATATGATATAAATTTATTATTAGTTAATATTATCGATATCTTTTGTACCATTTAAAACAAGAAGGAGAAAATAAATTAGTAATAACTTTTCTAAAAAAAATTTCATCATACGAAAATAATGAAATTGCAAGACGAAATCGTGTTTACATAATTGACTCTTTAAAATAACGTTCCCATGTAGTAGGCATTTTGAACATGAAAACATACCCGTGTTTAATAAATCTAGTAAAAATCAACTAATGGTCAGATTTTCGTGAAATTTTCGATACTTATCTATTTTAGAATGAAATTATATATAAAATGCAGTTTCTGTAAAATATATGAATGGAAATATTTATTTAGTGCGTGCCCACCTCCCTATTTATTTTTTTCGAAATTTTAACAAAATGTATTTAAATCTATCGAAATTTCTATTTATTATGAAACATAGGAGTTCAAATAAATAAAAACTAGTTATTTTAAAAAAATTTAAATACCCATATTGTACAAAAATTTAGCTTGAAGTTGCAATTAAAAAATTGACATAAATTTAATATTATTTTGTTGTTTTTATAAATAGCATTTTTTCTAATTAATATATACTATAAGCAGTTGAATTGCTAAGAAAAAGAAACTTCCTACAAATTAATTAATTTTAAGTAATTAAAATAATAAAAATTCCATTATTTCAAAATGTACCTTTACACCATAGATTTTAAATTAATTGTGCTTAAATTTATTTTGAAATATTAAGTTTTAATATAAACATAGCTCTTGTCAGCTATTTTATCGCCAGATTAAAACCGATTTAAAAATATTGCACAAATATTAAACATTTTATAAACCCCCCTCATATTTTGTTTGTCTCTTTTTACTAAACAAAAGTATGGAAGCCAGTAATTAACAAATGAACACACATACATGTTTAGTAAAACCATATTTTATATTTAATATACAAATGTTTATAATATTAATAATCATTAAACTGTGTAAATCTTAGAACCTAACAAAATTATAATAAAGATTAATTATTAATTGCAGTTTGAAGAAGATAAACAAAGGTTTTAAAAACTCATTAAGTCGCTTCTGCGTTTCCATAGTTTTTATAGTTAACACAAGTCTGACGTCACGGGATCATGTGCTCCATTTTTCAAAATTGTTTGGAAGACCGTTTGTGCAAGTTAATGTTCTATCGATTTTTATACATTATAAAGTTGCGATTTCAAAAATAAAAATATATCTGTATGATTTGTGTTCATCAGCTTGAATCGAAACACAATCCCAAACTTATATATATATATATATATATATATATATATATATATATATATATATATATATATATATATATATATATAGTTCTTTCAGCTATAATTGAAACCAAAACCAAAACTTATGAAAGATTATTTATAAAAAAAATAGATTACTAAGGTACCATCACCTACAATCAAAACCGAAACCAAGACATAAAGAATTCTTGATAAAAAATATTTAAAAAAAATAGATTATTGGAGTTCCATTAGCTATAATCGAAAGCAAAACAAAAACTTATGAGTTATTCTTTGGTAAAATTATTTCTAAAAAAAATTATGACTTAATTGCGATCAGCTATAATCGAAACTGAAACCAAAAGTATGAAGAATTCTTCTTAAAATTATTTATAAAAAACTTAAATGACTTGAGTGCCATTAGCTATAATCGGATCCAAAACAAAACTTATGAAGAATTCTTGGTAAAATTATTTATTATGAGAAATGGAAGTACAGAACAATTAAACAACCCAGATGTAAGTGTGACACAGAAAATAACACACGCATAATATATTAATATATAGATTATTTATGTATGAATAATTTTTTTTAATTAGTAATAAAAGCAAGAATGAATTTTATATTATTAATATTTATACAATCTTCATCCATCTTAAAACTTTCATACACCCACAGAGACACAAATACCCAGACATACATACATATATTTACCTATATTCTTTATTTTATTTAGTACTTTATGCTGCTAATTAATATATGGAAGTGAATGATGTTAAATGGAGAAGCTATCATAATAACCATATCTTTTCCTTGTTATTGGAAAAATTATGGCATTATTGATCTTCAGCTTATACTGATTTAGGGCACCTGTAGATATCAGATTTTTAGTATGATCAGAAAAACGCGAAGCAAGAAACCGTCACCATACGCTGCTAATTCTATGTCTTTTAACAGTGACTTTGCTTCCGGGTTTAGAATTTCAGTGTCGAGCCACGCTAATAAATCATGAAACGACTAAACAGCTGCCAAGGGAGAATTACGTATAAGAGAGAAGGAAAAGGCAGATTGCGTCAAGTCGACGAGTTATGTGTGTGTTGCGTCAAGAAAAAATATGTAGGATAATTGTTTTTTTTTGTTTTGTTTACCAAGTGCCTTATCGTATATGTACATAAGTGACATTTAATGAGAAAAATTATCCATTAATCTATTTATTGTCTTATTTGTTTTATTTTACTTCAGTCGAAGTTCTCAGAAATCAAGGGGCCCACAACCAGGGGCTAACACTTGAACTCTATATGAGATACATAGATATTCGAATGTTCCATTTAAGTTCTTTATCTCTCAAGCACTAAGTTAGTAAAGAATTGAGAACATAATTTTCCTCTCTCCAATTAACCATTTTTATACGTTGTAGTATATCTTTCATGTTGGTCTCTTGGTCTTACTGGATTCCAGGACAAGAATTTATCTAGTCTGGTGGAGTATCCAGCTTTGTGCTATTACTTCAGGTAATATCACTTGGAGAAGATGCACCATTCCCCAGAAAAAGCTGTGGAGTAGCCATAGTGAGGAGATCTTATTTGGGCTGCGAATACGAAATGTGATTTTGAATATTTGGTCAGGGTTTACTGCTATCGAAAAAGTATCCTCATGCCAGATTGTTCTGACAAACCCCTGTACAGAGAGACCTTAGACACCCGAGGATAGTGTCTAGTAGGCATTGCTAATTAAAACTGAAAGCAAAATTACATTCTACTCTTTTTTTAGTGATTATATGTAAACAGCATGAACAATTTAGTCGTAAACATATAACATACATATAAATATGCACCGAAGTAAAAACAAACAGTCAACAAAAAGCTTACAGATCATTTTGTAATAATTCTGAATATTATTTTACTTGTTTCACAACAAAAATTCCTTTCCAGAAACCAATCAACATACGCGTCAGAAAACTAGATTCCAAATTAATCACGCAAAATAATTTCACACGTTTCACTTAGAGATTCATGCTTTCAGAAATTCACACATACAGAATCCCAGAAGAGCAGAATACTGTTTTCTCTTTCACATCGACCATTAAAAACTTCTTGCCACTTGTAGAAACACACGTGTTACAGTGCTTGAGTCCTAGTATTTCTAATACAGGGTGACCCCAAAAAAACAAAACAAAAGAGACATATGCTGTAGAACTAAGGGGAAAAAAAGGCTAAAGACCCTAGTGTTTTGATGTGATGTTTAGAATATAATAAACTAGTTATTACCAAAGTTTCATTTCATTCGGACAAAACAGTAAAAAACAGGGCCTTATTAGAGCCGGGCCCGTTTTTATGGGTCACCCTGTACTACTATTACTGTTATTGATATTAGTATTACTAATACATTTGCTGTTATTGTTATAAGTATAATTACTAATATATTTGTTTATATTTTTATTAGTGTTATTATTACTATTACCTCTATTATTGTTATTATCAGTATTCTTATTATTAAAGCTACTACTGAAGATGAACAGTCTTATTTATTCAAGAGATGATTAGGGGAAAGCAGACACTAATATTCACACCTATTCTATACTTTCAGTTAACAATTTAAACAATATCGTATTTTCATGTTATTCAAATTAAAAAAAATTATAATAGTTTTATCTTTTAAAAATGCTTTGTTGGAAAACTGACAGATTTTCATGACTCTTAGGTAACTTCTAAAACTTTAATAAACATATATCTTAGTATTATTATTATTGTTATTATTATTATTATTATTATTATTATTATTATTATTATTATTATTATTATTGTAAGTCTCTCAGGATAAAAAATATACAAAAATCACTAAATATTTATTAAAGTAATGTTTATAATAATTAAACAGATTCATAGTATTGCAACAAAAGCATTGTATTCTATTTTTTAACAAACAATTTAAGAAAATTATATCGTAGCATTATTAATAGTATTATTATTGTTATTTTTAATCATTATTTTTATTGTTATTACTAGTATTAGTATTATTAAAGTATTCTAATTATTATTATTATTATTATTATTATTATCTGACTTTTTAATTGCATTGATTTAACACATACTACGTTAGATTAAAAATAGAAAATAATGAATGTTCCCATTTATTTTTAGTTTAGCAGAATGACGAAATAGCTGCCAATCACCAGTTGGACAAACACCTTTAACCAGTTATTCTTACAGATTAGCTGTGTATATTGTTTTCTAGTTTACATTTCTCAAAACAAAAACAAAATTTTGTAATAATTCTGAATATTATTTTTCTTTTCTCACTACAAAATTATACTTTACGTAAGCCATTTAGATTATGTATCAAAAGACCATATTGCAAATTATTCATGCAAAATAATTTCATACACTTTGTATTTCACTTAGACATTCATGAATTTACACATGAAGGGCCGGAATATAAGAATTCTACATTTTCTTCTCTTTAACAGCGACCGTTAAAAAGCTTACATGTTATATTGCTTTACTACTACTAATAATACTACTACTACTAATAATAATAATACTACTACTACTACTACTACTAATAATAATAATAATAATAATAATAATAATACCGTCATTAATATTAATAGTGCTAAAACAGGGCTCTACATTAGGTGTACTTGGCCCTCGGGACAAGATCAAAGTGTAGTATCTGTTCTTCAGATGCTGTAGTGCTGCACTTCTATTTCTTGTTCTCTTTCGGTGGAGGAGAAATCCTTCACGACTGAGACAATTTTTATTTTTGTACCTTTTCTCCACATTTAAAAACGACCCTGCTGTCTAACTCTGTCCCGTGGGGAGGCATAGTAAATAGGTACATTAGGTGTATCAGAATTTTTGTAGGAATTCTTGACACCTCTAACACGAAACTGCAAATAAAATTAAAAAAAACTCGTAATTTCTCTTTTAAAAACGGGTTGTTTATTTTCTTTATGGATTATACTTCCAAAATAAACTATTAAAGTTGTATAAAAAGTAATATAAATATTTAAAAAAAAAATAGTAATGAAATTAATTGAATGTTACGAGTTCAGTATTTTTTCAATTTTTAAACTTTAAAAATCTATCAAAATTTTTCTATTGATTCTATTTTTACGATATTTTCAGAGTCAATGTGAAATTTTATGCTCTCTCCAATAAACTGAATATAATATTTTAGACAAATGATTTTTTTAATTCCCCCCCCCCATTTTCAAATGTCTATTAAAAAGTAAATAATTAATTTATGTACCAAAGTTTTATATCTCACAAATTGGAGATAAAGGATCAATAAATAATATATTCAAATTTAAAACAAAAAAAAGTAGTGTTTTTTTTAGAAATTTACCTGTAAAGTCCGAAGTTTAAAACCTTTTTAAAAAAAAAAACAAATTGTTTTTTTTGTTTTTTTTTTAAATGAAACCTTGGTCCTTGCTCCTTTAACTGAAAAAAAATTAGGGCTTGAATTACATTTTTCGAGGAGTTATAAGCTCTGAAAGATAGCGGGTGGAATTATTCAATAGTTTTCACGAAATTTCTGACACTGCTAGCTCTACATTGCGAGTGAAACAGTTGCATTTGCGAGTAATTTTTCAAAGTGGCGACTAGAAATAATGAAATGCTTATCCTTTCGTGATTGTATTTCTTTCACTGACAATCTTGCAAAGTTCACTTCTGAATGAAAAATATCTTTTCAACATTTTTGTTATAAAACGAACAAAGTTAAATACTTTAAACAATAAAAGTTTAATAGAAAAAATATACTCTTTTTTAAACAAAGGCTGTTTAAGAAAATATCTGAAGAAATTAGAATGTTTATACCTTCAAGTATCAACATAAAATTCATGGTATATTTAGAATTACACTTATTAAAAAAATACAGAAAAATGTTTATGATGTACATACTCGTCACAGAACGAAAATGTCATATTCTAAAAATCATGTGGGTTTTGTTTGACTAGTAACTTTTCTATTTGGCTATTAAACGAAAATACTGTTGTTCTTGGCCTTCGGGTTGGGATCAAAGTGTAGTATCTGTTCCGGCAGATAATGCAAGCAAAGACCCTATGTGGGGGAGACCCCACAGATAAGACCTTGGTCAATGTAGGGGCCACCCTTCATACCAATTGTCACTATCCAGCTCCTCTACTCCCTGGGGAGTTGGTCCCCATTTCCCCTTCACTCCTCACTTTAAAAATCGGCCTTGTGCCTAATTTGCTCAGTGGGGGAGCAAATAACTACCTCAAAGTGTAGTATCTGTTTTGCAGATGCTGCGTTTAAGATAATTTGTACCAGTCAATGGAGAGGAAACCCTCTATACTGGGACAATTATTATTTTTGGTAACCAGAGTGCTCCCTTTTTGCCTACTTTTAGGAGAGCTGGTTTTTACCCCACATTAATAATGGCCTTGTGCCTAATTTGCTTTGGTGGGGAAGCAAATAAATACAGTAAACGAAAATATGTAGTTGTCAAAGGTCAACTAAAGATAAGTTTGTCCATAGAGCCCTGTAAAACCTTTGTTCTGATTGTTATTAGTGCTATTACTATTACTACTATTTTTATTGTTGTTATCAGTATTTTTATTATTTAAGCTACCACTGAAAATAGAACAGATTTATTTATTTAACAGGGGCTTAGGGGAAAAACGGACACTAATGTTCTTACTTTTGCTGTACTTTCACCTAACAATTTAAACAATACTGTATCTTGAATTTTATATATAATAAAAATATGACAATTTTATTCTTGTAAAAGTACTTTGTTGGAAAACTGCTAGATTTTTATAACTCTTTGGTAACTACACCTTACACTTTATTAAACAGATATCGTAGCATTAATACTTGCATGCTAGTGCTCGCCAGTGCCTACTCCTGTCAAGAAGTCGATTTTATTTGAAGTGCCATCTAGTAAACAAAAATAACTGCCACAAATTAATTTGGAGCAATCCAATGGAGGCCAGTACTGGTCATGGCAACCAGTGAAACTTGTAAAGACGGCCAAGGTTCATTAGTAAACACCAGTAATCCCCTCAATACAACAATAAATGGCAATGACCAGTACTCGCCAAAGGAATTCTCTGAAAGCCACTGGATGCCAGTAACCAACAGTTGCAGATATGAGCATTTCTTAGTCAGTTCTGTGTATTCGAATGCAGGCTGACAATAGTCATGACCATTAGTAAATTGTGCACTAATAAACGTCGTATCTGCAAATAATCACTTCAAACATTAATCACCAGTAACCCTCATTGCTGACAATTATAGCCAGTGGCTTCTGCTTACTGCCAGTGCCAGACCATGCCTGACAATCAAAGTCAGATGATTTCATTTTAGTACGGCTGCTAGTGCTTGCTATTTTTTCAGGGCAGGCATTTGCCCCACTTAGAGGTGTAGCTTATTTTCTTTTTTGAGGGTGATTCTTTACCGAATAGTGTTTGTGTCATATTTTAACAGACAACGTCAGTACACAGGTCCATTTAGTAATATAATATACTAATAAATATATTTATATATATATATATATATATTCAAATATATATGGATACAGCATAATCACATTGACACACCAGTTCCCATTAAATCACTGAAGTAAAGCAATGTTCAGACTGATTATTACTAAAATAGGTGAACATTTAGGAATTCCAACTGACACCGTTAAAATTTTTATCTAATTAAAAGATAATAAATAATTAATTCTTAATGAAAAGTATTGCTTTTACAAAGAAATCAACAATTATACTAAAAATATTTTTTCTACATAATTTCATCCAAAAAATAAACAAAGTAATTTTTTTACCTTGTTTTATTTAATAATAAAATATAGTAAATAATAGACAACACTTGTAGTTTTGTTAATCTAATTTCTTTGTTTTTTTTCATATTATTTATTTACAGATTATACACCGGTGTAAAAAAAATGGTTTTCCTAATTGACAAAGAACAAACAAACGTCTTTTATCAGTTTTGGCAAAGAACAAACAAATGTCTTTTATCAGTTTCAGCAAAAAGGAAAAGGTTTTTATTGGTTTATGTCGGCGATGTCATATATTTTGTGAAAGAACATGATACTATTTAAAGCTCTTACTATTGAGGACATATAAAAACAATAATTACATATAAGGTTAAACAGATATATTAAGTTAGTGGATTTGTATTTTGTTGAAAGTAAATTTTAAAAAAATCTTTATCAGTACTGAACGGTGAAGGTGCATTGTTGTAAAAGTTCAAATACTTTTTGTAACATTAAAATGGATACACACATGGGAGAAAAACCTTTTCCTTGTCAAGTTTGTGTGTCTTCATTTTCAACAAAGTTTTCTCTAAAACGTCACATGCGAAAACACACTGGAGAAAAACCTTATTCTTGTCAAGTTTGTGCATGTACATTTTTTCAGTATTCTAATTTAAAAAGTCATATACGAACACACACGGGGGAGAAACCATATGTTTGTGAAGTTTGTGGATCTGCATTTTCAGAGAGTTCTAGTTTAAGCATACACATGCGAACACATACACAAGAGAAACCTTATTCTTGTCAAATTTGTGGGTCTTCATTTTCACAGAATTCTTCTCTAAAACGCCACATGCGAACACACACAGGAGAGAAACCTTTTTCTTGTAAAGTTTGTGGATCTGCATTTTCACAAAAATCTTATCTAAAATACCACATTCGAACACATTTGGGAGAGAAATCTTATTCTTGTAAAGTGTGTGAGTCTGAATTTTCACATAATTCTTCTCTAAAATACCACATGCAAACACACACTGGACAGAAACTTTATTCTTGTCAAGTTTGTGGATCTGCATTTTTTAATTATTCTCGTTTAAAAAACCATATACGAACACATACAGGAGAGAAACCATATGTTTGTGAATGTTGCAGATCTGCATTTTCAGACAGTTCTAATCTAAGAAAACACATGAAAACACATACAAAAGAGAAATCATAGTCTTGTAAACTTTGTCGGTCTTGCTTTGCACATTTTAACAAAATGCTGCTCTATAAACTCTTGCAATCACACATGTAATCACTGTATCGCTGTTAAAATTGTGAATCTGCATTCCTAAAATGTTCAAATATCTACAGGAAATTGTTTATAAAAACTTGAATATATTTTTGCTGAAGAACGGCTTCAATAATTGTGCTAAATATTATGAGTCCTTTTTAAAACAATTGTTATAAATATTGCACAAATTTAATTGAAATTCTATATACACTTTCTTGTATACTTTGGAAATACAAATGTATTTAAATAATAAGCATTCTATTGTATTTTCAATTTCTCATTTCAGTTGTAAGCTAGAAGCCCCTTATTTTCGTGCATTAAATACTTAAATGTCTATTCAGTATTGATTAGTTAATATTCAATTAATCTCTGCAGTATTCTTGGAATGTTTATGCTAATGCGTACTGTACATAAGCATAGCAAAAATATTTTTTTATTCTTATTTATTAATCCTTAATATTAATTTTTTTTAATTATTTAAATGGTTTTCATCATTTTTAAGTTCTAATTTCAATTGTAAGTTAGAAGCACCTTATTTCCTTTTTTATTCATTGATTAATAATCAATTGTTTTCTCCACAATTTTTAAATGTATATTACTAATATTTGTTTGACACATTAATAGCATAATAATCAAATATTAATAAATAGCTTTTACTATTCGTAAAGAGATGTTGTTAATGTAGACTTTATATCATAATAGTTAAATTATTTAATATTTGAAAGTATTAAATGTCTATTAATTTTGTATTTGTTGGTTTGTTGGTTGGTTGTTTTTGCTTTACGGCATATCAACCCTTTTGAGGTTATTTAATGCTAAATCCAAAAATTTTGAAGAAAAATATTTAATAGAATATATTTGTTGTTTTCAAGTCGGTTTCTATTTAACCCATAGTTGGGACCCTAACAGGTACTACCACTCAGGGTCAGAATGGACCTGGGAACAATGGCAATTAAGGGGTGGCTCCACACTCCTCAAAGCCTGCAAGCTGGGGCCTCACCACTGGATATAGTTTAAGGTCATATCCCGGATCATTACTTTTGTAAATGTATATTATTACTATGTGCTGTATATACTAATAGCAAAACAATTTATTATTTGCAAATAATAAGTAAATATTACGCTTTGTGTGCTGTACATATTAATAACAGAATCAAAAATATTTCGTAAGAGGAAATAAAGACGTAAGATGCAAAAACTTGGACTGCAAGAAAACAGGACACATCTAATTGAAATATTTGATGAGCTGTGAAAAATGAGCCGAAAATTCTTGTCTCTACATTAGGCTTTTGTTTACAGTGAATTATCCCAGGAAAAGAAGGACGGTGGAAATCTTGAAAATACTTGTGTTTCCAGCTCAGTCACCTACACTAAGTGTAGACAAATTATGTCTGGCGGTGATTTTTTTATAATGCATGATATTCATAATTACAAAAGTTTTGTTCCCTAATAATATCTATGACTTAACAACGGTGGTCGCCTCTCTATTTAATTTGCCCGACTTTGAAATGATAAATATTCGACATTGTCGGATCGGCACGTGTTGCTTTCGTTTTTCAGTATAAAAAAAACGAAACTCGATTCAAATCACTGGCCCACGGCAAGTGGTCTCTAAAAAGCGATCTAACGTTTGGTCAATGTCAGCTTTGTCATATCAGACGGTTGCTTTCATTTAATTTCAAGTTTTTAAATCACCTTTTTTCTTATTATTAAATAAAATGTAAAACAAGGTTCTTTTCTTTTTTCTTTCTATCTGCACTATTTCTATATCTTTCGTTGTTCTCTGGCATTTCGACAAACCTTCCAGAGAGCAGTTCTGATTTAGCCATTACTACTTTTAAGATTGTAAACATAGATCATCCGCCCTTCTGTATTGAGACAGAATCTCATGAAAATAGTTTGTGCAGAAAAGCCATTACTGCAGCACGTCTTTGTTCTCTCTCTCTCTAGTAACTGAAAATTATAAGTCTATGAAATACCCTTTTACATTTGCCCCCGAAAGAGATTATTGTTCGAATGGGAACTCTTGGAGATTGAATGCCATAACGCTTTCTGATCGTTACCCAAAATTTCGCCTTCCTCCTTGTACGGTTGTAAGCTTTCCCTGAATTTCTTTTTGTTCTAATAATTTCCTTGAACTGAACTGAATAAGGTTGATATATTCAAAACTTAGCAAACTGCTCTTTTAAGTGCTATTGTAAATTTTAAGCATGACATTTGGCAAGTAATTTTCATCAGTTTACTATCGAGGTAATATCCGATCATTCGAAGAACATACTATGGTAGAACTTAGAAGCAATTCTTGACAAACACTAAAAGCGCACATGGCTCTAATTGCTTAACCCATTAACTGTTACAACTGTCCTTACCCCGCCTGGAGAAGTGAGTTCAAGATCCTCCGTTGAGGTGTCTTTCAGGTGCGTCCATTTTAAGAATCTTGTCTTTATATTTTGGCTCTGTGTGTTATATATATTAAGGACAGTTACTGCGAACTTTATTTTGGGGGACTTCTGGCTAGTTCGATTCAGATCTTCTGGTAATGGCGTTCTTGGAATAAAAATTAATGTAAACATTCTCCGATGTCTATCTTCTTCCTTTTATCTGTTGTAAAGACATCATGATATCTTATTTCTTTCAAGAACCAGTGATCTCATCTTCCAACGGTAATACTATTTCCTCTCCAGATTACTCATAAATAGATAAACCTTGTTTATCACAACGTCGCCACAGTACCGTGTGTTGAACAACGTATACTACATGGTGTCAGAAGTGGTTTAAGAAATCTACGACCTAAATAATAAATAAAAATACACCTTCACTTCATTCCACTGTCTCCACCAAACTTTTCCACAGAAAATCTTTCTGCAGAAAGACCTTAAAATATATTTGACGGCGACAGAAAAGCTAGAAAATAGTAATTAAGTCGAAAGGAGTATTCTTATGCAGTGCCTCGGCAAACTAGGTCGCAAAATCTATAGAAATTTTTCTTTTCAATCTGAAGATAGCCTTGATTTTTAAACAGTCTTTGATTTATTTGAGAAATTTCGAAACCCTCAAAAAATGTATCAATCGTTTTCAGTTTCTCACTGCGCATCAGGATGACACAGAATAATTTGATGAATTTGTCATTAAAATAAAAACTCAGCCGAGAATGTGAATTTTTTTAACTCTGTAACAGCTTAGTAATGGATGTTATAATTATGGGCACTAATGGCTCTCATCTACAAGAACATCTTCTGGCCGAATCAAATTTAGCTCCAGAAAAAAGCCATAAAAATGGTAGAACGGCCGAATTAAGTAGACAAAGAATGGGTGTTTACACAAGGATTTAAAGTCGGTCCATTTTACAAAAATGCCCAGCAAGAAAGACAAATATAGAGCAACGACCCAGAAGTGAGTTACTAATCTCTTCAAACAATAACTGCAATAACGAAAAGATAAAAAAAACTGCAGATTCTGTGCTTTCTCACATATTCGTAGGAACTGCCCTGCATACGGACAGACTTGCAACAAATGCAAGGGAAAAAATCATTTTGCCAGATCAGATCAGTACATAAAGTGCATCAGAAACACAGTGAGGCATCTTCTACAGATGATGATATATCTGTAAGTTATGTGAATTGCATCTCTGCCAAATTCTCAACCCAAAAAGGAAATAGAAGGCATGAAAAAAAACTGTGATTCATGTCAACAGAATAGCAACCGACAAAGTTCGGAGCCCGAGATGCCACATGATATTCCTGATCAACCCTGGCAAAAGGTTGACATAGACCTCTTCAGACTGCGGGGGAAAGATTATGTCATGGTAGTGGATTACTACTTCAATTTTTTTTAATTCAGCCATCTCACTGATACAAGTGACTCAAGAGCGATAACTCGAATAAAACACATCTTCTCTAAGCATGGAATACCCAAACTGGTTATCTCCGATAATGGCCCTCAATTTAATCTCATGAATACAAGAAATTTGCGACTAAATGGGACTTCTCCCATGTAACAAGCAGCTCTGAATACCCACAATCTAATAGTGTAGTGGAGAGAAACATTGAAACAATGAAGAAAAATGATTCATACCTGGCTCTACTAACTTTACGCAGAACACCTGGCAAAAACAACTCTTCTTCACCAGCATCTAAACTGATGAGTCGCCAGCTAAGAACACTCCTACCTATCATGAGAAATTATGGTCATGATCTTTGCACATCATCCTCAAATGACAGACAGGAGGCAAATCAGGACAACAGCAATCAGCGTGAACTCAACCCACTAAAGATAGGGGATCATGTTTGAATAGATGATAGTAAAACTTGGTCCAGGATAGGTAAAGTGATAAAAACTTCCTCCCAATCAAGGTCATACTTGGTACTAATGGAAAATGGCGAAAGTATATGTCAAAACCGCAGACATCTATTATTAATACTTTGGTAAAAGATATCAGCAGCACAACCCTACCCTGACATAATATTTAGCTCACCCAAGCAGGTTCATCTACCAGGGTCAGGACCACTCAACCCAGCAACTCCAGAAGCAGGTTCTCGATCCAGCTCAGGACAACTAATACGTCAACCAAGATGGATGCAAGACTACACAAGTTAGGAGAGCTTCTTTTTCCTCATGAAAGGACTTGGTAGGAGGGGATGTTATATACAGGGTGTCCCAATAAAATGTATACACTCTTTAAATAATCATAAAATCAACATTTATTCTAATAATGAAATATTTTATACATACAAAATGCAGTGAACAAATATTAAAAAAAACAATCAATTATCGAAAGTGTTCAATTTGGTGGGCATTGTGGTTCATAAACAGCTAACAACGCTCACTGATTGAATCCAAAATGTTCGAACTCCTGTCTTTGCGAGCTGCTTGCGAAACAGATTTTTAGCCGATTGGTGAAACCTCTCAATGACTCCTCTTGCTTTTGTGAGACTGGTTGATGATCGTGGTCTTCCAGACAGGTTCTTATGGACATCTTTTAATTGTTCATTAAACTGTTTCTTCTCACTCAAACTTACCTCACAAACAAATAATTGTGAGTGTTGTTGGTGAATTTAAAATGTCTTTGCACTTAACATACATTCTTGGTCTTCGAATAGCAATTTAGAATTATTTTTTCCTCATAGTTTATTCTTGCTTTAGCCATTATTCACACATAAAAAATATTTAAAATAAATATTGAAGTTATGTTCATTTAAAGAGTGCATACATTTTATTGGGACACCAAGTATATGAATGACAGTTCCTGTGGACGTTCTTTTTCGGACTTCCGGCTAGTCCAGGGCCGGGTCTTCCGGCAATGGCGTTCTTGGAATAAAACTCACGTAAACATTCTCCGATGTCTATCTTCTTCCGTTTACCTGTTGTAAATACATCATGATGTCTTCTTTCTTTCAAGAACAAGTAGTCTCATCTTTCAACGGTAAGACTATTTATTTCATCTCCAGATTACTTATAAAGAGATAAACTTCGTTTATCACAACGTCATCACATTACCACGTGTTGAACGACGTATACTACAGTGTGTTTCAATTTGGTTTATACTTACTATTTTCACGTATATGTGTTACTTTTTCGGGGTTTCAACGATTTTTATATTTAAACACATTTCTATCAAACTTCCTAGTTTTAGTGAGTCTGAAAAGCAAATTACAACGAATTAAAAAAGAAAAGAGACATATATTCCTGATGCTTAATTAAGTTGGTCGTTGACGTCCCTAGTTTATGACCAATCGCAAATGAACTTTTTTTTTTCACATTAACTGACATTTATGAGGCACGATGTTATATTCTATTTACTTAGCAATTAAACTTTTTGTCTGTCTTTTCAGAGTTGTAGTAGTGTATGTCGATTCAAGTTACATTTCAAAAATGTTCATGTGGCAGGCAGTAGTGGACATAAAACCTACTTTGCTTTCAAAGACGTTAGACCCACTTGTAAATCAAAAGAACTTACACATTACTTGTCTTAATTTTATATCATAATTGCATACGCAGATAACACGAAAAAAAAACGTTAAAAAACAGGTTATAACAAAGCCAAATCGACGTCTCTGTTTTCAGTTTGTAGTTGGTTTCTGTATCGAAAATAGAAAAGGTTTGCTATGAAGAACTTCATCTCCACTAGAAATATTCAAATCCATCAGACTTAACCATTTCAATAATCTTCATCCGATTTGAATGTGTAATAATATTTAAAAAAATACTATAGATAAACAAACTAAAATATCAAATAATTGAAACAGGCAACAAAAATTATTAGGACGATTAACAAGTACAATCACAGTCGATTCGGCAGTATAGTTAACAAGATATATTATGGCAAAATAAATAAGCAAACTTACAGTAAATAACCTCCAAACTAAACAAAATTTAACCTTCTATTAACCAGCATAATTTATATTTTTATACTGCTCTAAGTATGTGATCTTGTTGCTTCTGAATCTTGTAAAAAACAGTTAAAACATGGAACCGTGGTTTTTGGATGTGAAGTTCGATAATGTTATATTACAAAACTGAGCATATGGAAGCAAGAAAAGAACAAACGAAAAGATTGAGTTTAAACTTTTTATTTAAAGATAAAACGATCGTGAAAAGAACTGTTTGGTGTGTCAGGATAATTTAGTGGCAGCGGCGGTAGGAATGCTGGTCGGGTGTTGATATGACTTGGCGACGATCTGGTGTTATGGTCAGGCTGAGGGGTGGGGATGATGCCAAGAACGTGGTTTATGTGTTCTGGTCTCTGGAATATGTATGCGGTGGCGGCAATGACAGGAATATGGCTTAGTGTTCTGGTGTCTGGGATACACGTGCAGTGGCGGCGGTGAAAGATGAGTAGTAGTCTTGAAAGCTGTTGTCCAGTAGCAGAAGGGGATTAGCAGTGACGGCGGAAGAGGAGTGATGTTAATAGCAGGTGTCACTGATGGAGGGTTTATGACGGTGGCTGCTGCCATTTACGGAACAAACCTCACTGTCTGATGAAGTGCGGTAATCTGGCAGCAGCGGCGAAAGAGGGTTAGTCTTCAAGGCTTGCTGTCCAGTATCACGAGTGAGATGGCGATGCAGTAATTTTTATAGCTATTGTCACTGGCAAGGGGTTAACGGCTGTTAGCTGGAGACAGAGTGAGGTTCACAGCTTGACACGCTGGGTTGATCTGCCCGCTTGTCGAAAAAGCTGTCATTTTTATACTCGCGTTGCGGACATATTTGTAGACAAACGTGGCTTTTATTGTTGGTTATCGTTTTTTGCTTTTTGTTTGTCTTTATTTTTCGTGTTTGTAGGAATTTGTCTGTTTGGTGTTTGTATACATGTGTTATATCAATTTAAAGTTAAGAAAGTTATGAATGTGTTCTAGTAGGTGTTGTACTGTTGCAGTATTTTATGAGATAATTATTTGTGTTTATATGCTGCCGGAGTTGCATCTGCTGTGATGTTTGTGTTTTGTATTTTGATTTTTCTTTTTGAGTATGGATTCCTCTGGCGGTTTTCTTTGTTGACGTGAGGTGCGAGTTATTCAGTTGATGTTTGTACATAAAAAAAATGGGCTTTGATGTTGCCGTGTGTGTTTAGTGTGTTCATTTACGTTGTATCGACGAACAGGTTTTGTCTTAGCGTCGCCATTGTTATCACTGTCGCTGTTCCTGCTGGTTTCTGATTTATTCAGGTAAATATGGAGGGATATACGATATAACATTAATACATATTGGATCTGTATTACTATACACATAGATTAAAAAAAAAACAAATATATAACAAATACATGTTATCAAAGGCAAGATAAGTTACTTTTCTACCTAATTGGATATTTTTTAGTGTTTTTTAGTTAATGCAACATGTATTCAACTCGAAAAAAACATAGTGTTTACCGATGTATTGAAAAATCAAAAATGGCACCCGACTCTCTCTTGAACACGGTAAGTTTGAGAAAAGGGGTTAAAAAAAAAACTATACAAAATACTGTTAAGAACCCACCGAATATATATTAGCCTACGTCACGGTAACATATATTGGGCGAGTTCCTAACAGTATTTTGTATAGTTTTACATGCAGAAGTTTAAGTGTAATGTGAACAGACATCTCGCTGACTAACTCACTACATAGCGTTCCTACACATTTGGTCACAAATAGTAACTTTCATAACTTAGTGGCACTGTGCTTTGTTGGGGTGAAAACAAATTTTTTTAAATACCAAAAACAGAAGCGACTCTCTCAGGATGAATGTAGTGTATAGTAACTCACTAGAATTTAATCTGTTGTAGAGGATCGATGCAATAAAATGTCACTGTTTGAAATGTAGTTTGGACGACAAAGTGATGTACAACTTGCTCTAACATAGGATCTGCAACAACCTAGATGCAGTAAAGTGGAATGATCCAGCTAGTGAATTTCCATGGCAACTGAATGTGATGTGCAGTGTGCAGCATGTGGTCGAACTGAATGTTGTGTTGAAGAGCATTTACTTGGTTCTCTAGTGGCAAACCAAGGAGTTGCATATACACACAGACTTTCAGGAATGCGACATGCCACTTATTTCGCTAGAGTTTGTTCAGCATCAACAAAAGCAACAATGAAGTCATCTATATATAGACATGATGTGCTGAATGCCAAGCTAGAGATCCAGCACAAGTTTACTGGGAAGATGGAAAAAGCTGAGGTGAGCAGAATGATGATCCATAGATCCAGCGCCTGTCTACTTGGAGAAGGAAAAAGCTGAGGTGAGTAACAATTGGCAATGGTTAGGGGTGGACATTACACATTAAGGTGCTTACCATTTCTTAACGATCATGGATTGTTGCCTGTCACAGTTTTCAGTTTGGAGCAAGTAGGTGCAACAGGGCTCAGCCAGGGTGATTTGTGAACTAGACTTGAGCTGTTGTGAGCATGGCCCAGCACAACAAAGAATTCAAGACATTTAATAATGGGGGGGGGGGGATTCTGTCTAGTGTATTGCAGTTATCTCCCTTTAGCGGCCTTTGAAATTTAGGGGTTAATTTCCCACTCGACACCGGCTAATCTTTCCGGTGCCCTTTGTGGTTCAGTTGTTCTCTCATCAGTCGCATGGCTTAGTTTTTCTATCTCCCTAATATCTCGACATCTTTGGGCATCTTCAGTAAGCAATATATTCTTTTATTTATCTAATTATAAAATTAAATAATGCAAGCATTATTTCTTAGTATTACTGACTTTATTTTAACGAACTTTGTTTACCTTTCTCACTACGTGTCGAACAGAATTTGATTCTACCAAACTTTCTTTATCTTCTCACCACGTGTCCGAAACTTTGAATTTGACTGTTACACAGCATTATTTTATTCTTTCCTCTCTATAATATATTTTTATGTCCAAATGATTTATTTTCACAAGCTTATAAACTATCTTAAGACCATAGTTAATTCTCTCCTTCATTTTGTATCAACGTGTTCCTGAAACCCTGTATTTTTCTCTTTTCAGTTTTACCTTTGTTGACGGACAATAAACCTGTGAAATTTACCATGTCTCAGAGTTTTGCTTGTTGACAAGAGTTTATGCTGTCTATGGGTTGTATACATTTCGACGAAATACACGCATCCCAGAAACAGTATAGAGGGGGGCATTATCTTAAGGTAAAATGAATTATGGTTGAGATGTGCAGACGCCTTCTACTCGGACAATATAACCCCAAAGCCAATGACTCATATTTGACCGCGTTAGTCAATGTCGTGAACATGAATTTGAGTGAGCACATGTTGGAGATTGCATGTGGGTGAAGGTACCAAAAAATCGCTGTACCACAAAATTTGGCCACGGTTACACAGTTCGTCCTGCTAGATGGAATGCACCATCATCTGAAAGACTTGCATTGCTGCTACAGTGTTCTTTCACCTACAGATTTGTTAAATACTGCCATCGATAGTAATTGCTGAGAATGCAGTTAGGAGATTCGAAGTTCCTATCCTGTCGCGGTTACCACTGATGAAGGCCAGAGGATTGGTTGACCGACACCTCGTGAAACACCAGCTAAGAAAGATGAGGATAATAGTATGCAATAAATAAATTAATTTTAAAAAATACTCATCTCAATAATGAATTTCAATTAAATAATATATAAAAACTTATTTCAGTTAAACACATAAATAAGTACTGACTTACGGGTCATGGCAAAATTGTTATAACTTCTAATGATAATTTTTAACAAAAATCAGCGATAATTACCTTCTGTAATGTCTTGTTTTAAAAGTAATGCGCGCTTAATTTAAGTTAAAGTTATCTTCCTTGTTTGTCACACTGAATTACTCGCACAACTCTTCCACGTTAAAACACACTGGATAAGACCCGAAAGCACGATAAATTTTGATTTTGCTTGTAATTGATTGATTATCTATTGGATCATCTATTTGTAATTCTTGGAATTGTTACATTCTATGTATTGTGGGCGCGAAATGCGTATGGTTGCAAAACAAAAATGCGTATGGTTGCAAAAAACGAGAATATGATAACTGAGTAGATTGAAATATATTTATTTACCACAAATCAGATGAGGTATTGTTGAATCCTTCCCGGCATCTATAATAGCCACAGTAAAGTCTCGTTAAGTTATAAGGGTCGTCTAGAGGCGAGAGCAGGGTTTAGAGACGGCTCATCTGTTATGACGTGGTTGTTCCGTGACGTGGGGTATAGGCGCAGCTTGTCTGATTGTGACGTTGTGTAGATGACGCGTGATACGGCAACTATCGAATGAACACAAAAGCACGCAATAAAATAACTTTCACTTGTGAATGGAAGATCCCGCAGCGGCTGTGATTTTTTTTTTTTTTTCTGTCCGGCCACATGTTGCCTTTTTTTCTTAATTCCTTCTTTTTTTCTTTTTTCCGGAAGTGCCGCCCGGACTACCCCGCAGATGTTCAAAATCCCCTTTTCTCCGCACTCGATATGACAAAAACTTCTGTTTCTCGCATCAGGGCAAGATCTCATGTTGTAACAGAATTCTAATTATTTTTTCAGCATAACTACTCTTTACAGACTGGTGTCGCGTGTAAGCATATCGGTTTGTCAGTTCTCTTTCTTTTTTTAGTTTTGTTATTTTAATTGTTATCGAATTAAGGATGTGATAATGTTTTTGCTTTTTCGTTATCGACACAAATGAATAAATTACATCTGTTTTTGATGTTGTTTAGTTTTACAGTATAAAAACAACATTTATCATTTTATTAGTTCATGCATTAAAATATTTAAGTTTAAAATAACTTCAAAGAATAGTTTTTGGTATCAGAAATAAATCCCCCCCCTTTTATTTTCGATATTAGCTGTCCCGATTTTTTCCAACGCGGATTCAAAATAATTATCCCAAAACAATGGTTATAAATGCGCAAAAGAGATACAAACACATACGCTTAAAAGGTTGGTTAGAATAGTTAAAAAATTTCTTCGTGAGAATCTTGGAATACGAAAGTGAATATCTAATGCACATGTTGAAGTTTAAACCTCATGAATAATTTCGTGGAAAATAAACCTTATATTAGTAATATAACCTGCAGATGTTGAAGGTCAAACAATTAGTGTAACTTCATTGGGTTTTTCAAGGATGTGTGAGAGCCTTTTCTAGTCTCACACAAAAACATGCGTCAACATCTAAAGCTATATTACTTGTCATATACATACGCACACACAAACATACGTGTGCACGTCCACACACGTACATATATTCACGTTCGCGTATATACACTCACATTCACGTGTATACACACACACGCTAACGTACACACATGTACTCACACACGCGCACACGTACGCACACAAGGACAACGTCACTTCCCCTTTCATAGGAAATCCACACATGCGCAAAAGACCACCGGAAACAATTATAAAAGCAAGAGTAATAAGCAGCATCTTCCTTTTTCGGACCAGCTCTCAAGCTGAGAGGTTCAGCTAACCAGCTGCCTCCCTTTCGGGAGGCGTTCACTCGTGCACGTCACATCCCCTGCTACTATGTATGGGGCACAAGCTAACAGACAGTATGTACACTTTATACGTTTTCTCTCTCCATGGCCTGGATTGACTTTTTCTCATTCTCTCTCTATACTACAATAGACTTTCCTCCTCACCAGCTAACAGCGAGAGACGCACACCAAACTGGATTGACTTTCTCTCTTTCTCTCTCTACGATAATAGACTTTCCTTCCCACCAGTAAACAGCGAGAGACGCACGCCAAACTAAACACGTGTAGTACCCTTTTCTTTCATTTGTTTCTTTACGAAATAAATCCTAGTTCATTTAATTCAATTTAACACGTAGTTCGTCTCTTTCTCAATTCAATTCATTATTCCTAATTTGCACCACCTCAACAAATTGGTGACACACGAACGCGAGAGGAACACGCATTTCCTTCTATACACTAGACAGCTATAGATGGGTTTTCATCCATTTTCCTTGCTGATATTTAAAAAAATAAATTCTATTGATTATTTTTTTATATTTGTTTGGTATATAAAAAAAACATCCATGTTTTATATCATATATTACATTAAACAACCATGTCATTAAAGAATATTTCAAATAAACTGCTAAAACAAATGAAGAAGAAATAAGTTCTGTTAATTATTTTTATATTTATATTAAACTAGCGGGGGGTACCCGGCGTTGCCCGGGTGTTTGGAAGTGTGTGTGGTTTTGGGTAAATCAAAACACCCGGGTGTTTGTGTCGGGGGTTTAAAATAAAAAACAAAATTTTTGGTAGGTAAGTATGAAGGATCGAACCCGAAACCTTGAGGCAAAGTTGGCAATTAAAGTGTGAAAAAAAAACGTGCGACGTTAACCACTGGGCCACCACAAAACACTAACGGAAACATGTTTGAATTTATTTAACTATTTAGAATTAGCAGGTGCCCATTTTTAAAAACTTAATGAGGTCAACTTAGACTGCGGGGTAGTATTTTATTTACTGCAGGGACGCTTTTTAAATTTTTTTTTGTTTTTTTTTTTGTTTCCCCAAGATGTTGGGGGGAAACCAGCTCTCAATAAAAAGAGGATTTTTTTTGTTTTTTTTTTTTACATGGGGTCACCACTTATCAAGGCCCGGAGGGCACTCAGGGATAAGGGTTATTGTGTGTACAGTAATCAATGAGATAGTATTGTAGTAATCATTAGTATTGGAGATTTGACAGAGTATCTTACTTAAGGGGGCAGTTTGTTAGGAATTTATTTATGTTGGATTTAAAGACATTCAAGTTGTAGTTAGGTGGGAAACAGGCGAACGGAAGAGAGTTCCACAATCGTGCACTTCTGAGAAAGAAGCTCTGCTCATAGAATCTACGTTTGGGTCCAAATTGAATAGCAATTGTCTGATATAAGGAAAAACTCAACATTGATCAAATCTGATTGCTTTCGGACATTTCCAGCGATCGCAACCGGAAAAATACAACCAGAATTAGTGTCGCTTTTATCATACAAAAAAGCCTAATCCACATGTGGCGAGCGAAAAATGTTGAATATCTATCTTTTCAAAGTCGAGCAAATTAAATAGACAGGCAACCTCCGTTGTTAACTCTTAGATATTATCATTTACACGTGATATAAAAAGTTTTAAGAAGGAAGGAGCCGACCGAGAAGTCCAGCAAAAAGGCCTTTTACAGACATACACAAAAAACGAACATACACACATTTTCGCTTTTATATATACAGATTAAAGCAATGTCATTGATATAGGAAACAACTCTGTTAAAGAAATGCAGTAATAAATCCTGTTGATTATTTCTTATATTTATTTGATATTAAAACAATTATAAGTTCTGTTAATTACTACTAAACACAGCAGATTTCTACATATTTTTTGTTTCTTCTCCGACGAAAACACACATAGTGTGAGAATTTCTCTCACAAGGGTTTTGCCCTTAGCAGATAGAAGAAAACCAAACAGAAATTACAACAGACTGACCTTTAAAACTTCAACATAAATTTTATTAAAGCAAAAAGATCCATGTGACAAAAGATGCGTCATCTTCAGCTATCTGTCACTATGGTAACATCCCTGAAGGGATAATAGTCCGTCTTCGATAAAGGCTGGGTAGAAAATTCCACTGATGAAGAAATACGCAGGCTGAATGCTGAAGTATCTTCCAAGATGGATAGTGCTAGTCAGGTAGCCTCGTGGCAGGTCAAACAGTAGACCTTAATTCCATCTTTGACAGACATTAATCCTGTTGATTATTTCTTATATTTATTTGATATTAAACAATTATGTAACTCAGCCCGACTCCAGGGTTGGAAGAAATGACGCAGTGGTCAGCTGAAAATCTGCCTCAACATGGTGAAGCAAGATGCTGATCTGATCCTATGTTCTTGCTTCTACAGAGTGCGACGCTGGAACCTCGAATGCCTGGACCTGGTATTGATCACAGCTTCAAACGACGTGCCTGGCTGGTGTCTATATGAGATGCAGAGAATTCAGTTGGAGGAATCAGCTCAACCGACCCATGATAAACACTGATACAACAATAAACAACAACTGAAGATTTTCCCTTATAAATCTGGACACTAGTCAAAGTCGGATGTATTTTCTTCTAATCATGGCACATCGGGGTGAGGAGTTATTTCGTCCAACAAAGTGATGAGTGTGGAGAAATTATTGAAAAATTAGATGTGCTGTTGTGTGTAAATCTTCATGGAATAATCTATTGACCTACGTCAGAGTTAAAGAACCGTTCCAAAACGATTCCGAAAACAAGTGTGACACAAAATGGGTGTTTACACCAAAATAAGAACTTGTCTTGGAATTGAAAGAGTTCAGACATGATTATAGAGATGGTAAAAAAACTGCTAATTTCGAATGGATTTGCTCTTAAGTTGTCTAATTTTAAAAGAGAGAAATCAAAGTGTGGTTAATTCATTCTATTTATTTTGCATTAACTTTTCAAAACAGATTTGAATGTTTATCACAAACAAAAAATGCTTTTCCACTGATTAATGTGAAAAAAGATTAGTATTTACAAAAGTTAGTAAGAATTAAAAAAATAAACATAATTGAAGGGATATTAAACAAGGATTTTTATTTAAGCAATCTGATTTTATTAGCAATGTTTGAAGTACAAAGAAAGTGATATACTCTAAACTGTGTACACTACAAACAGTGATGCATATAAATCTGTTTAATATGTAATAATTGAATAACGTGATTTAAGTTTGTTCAGTTATCAGATTTAATTAGCAATGTCGGGTATACATAACTATTCAGAGTTGAGCCATGAGTTTTGCTGATTACTAAATCACTACTCATGAATGGATATACTCTCAACTGTCTACTCTAGAAAAAGTGATGTATACTGTAGTAGTGAAAGATGAATTTAAATTGAAAAAACGGAACTTTTTCATCATTTACAAAAAGTGATATATATATATATATATATATATATATATATATATATATATATATATATATTATATATATATATTTATTTTCATGACGTTTCTGAATTTTGGAGATGAGGATTGGTCATATGTATTATTATTCATCGGACTACTGTTCTCATCTTGAGTGTGATTTTCACGTTTCTGTCGATATAACCTCTGACCTTCTTCAGGTGTATCTTGTCATTGAACTCGGGAATGATTCTGTCGAACTCAGGAATTTGGATGGAATTTCGAGCGGAACCCTTTATTTACTTCACGGGTGTAGCATGCTTTTGTTCCGTCAGCCATGACTGGATAGAGGTCCTCAGTAATTCGCAAATGTATATTTTGGTCACCCACACTGAGGATTGAACCTTCAACCTTCAGGAGAATATCCCTTTTACAATTGATTTTTCCCAGTACTCTAACCACTGCACCAGCACCACGGGTCCTTCTGTCCAAATTCCCAAGTTCGACCGAAACATCCCCAAGTTCGACAAGATACACCTGAAGGTCGTAGGTTATATTGACCAAAACGTTGTAAAAATCACACTCAAGATGAGAACAGTAGTTTAATGAATAATAATACATTTATTTTCATGTTTTTTGAGATTTTGACAGTTTCTTAAATACAAAAAATGCTTTTTATGAAAAGAACTAACAAAAGTATATATTATTAAATAACAATTAAAATATTCGAAGCAAGTGATTTAAACGGGGAATTTTGTTACTATTTTACAAATAAAATCATATCGAAATATAAAAGAATTAAATGTATGAAATAAATAGACAAAAATATTAGATATTTACTAAATATTTGCAAATATTAAATTATTTTGCTATTAATGTGTTGCGTATAGTTAAACCCCCACCACTGCTCTCACTTGCCCTCTCCCCTTTCTATATCCTCCTCCTTTTTTAGGACAGTTCTATTGTCTTGTAACATGGCCGCTCAATAAAGCTGCTATTATATTTTAACTTCTGTGTCTTCACTCTGATACTAACCCGTGAAGGAAACAATATGTACAACACGCATAAACAATATACATATAAAATCTGGAGAAACAGATTGAATGTAAATTAAGTAGTAATAAAGAATGTAAATTAAGTAGTAATAAAGAAAAAAAATAATGTAAAATAAGATGCTTCAAGTTTGCAACTGAAATCAGAAATTGAAGCAGAAAAACAATGCAAATTATTGAACTTAATTGATAATTACAAAATTAAATGTACATACACCTTAAATTTGATGTGTGCAATACAGTTTTTTTTATAATATGCATTCTATAATCTTTAGCACAATGATTATGGCTGTCCTTCGGTATATATATATATATATATATATATATATATATATATATATATATATATATATATATATATATCATGGTGTTATAATCATTAGATCACTATGACCGGACGCTATGACATTTAAAAAATTAATGTTAAAATTTCAACAATATTTCTCACGGTTTATATTGACCCTGAGATTAGTTTCTTGCTAATGAAATTAGAAATGGCTTCATGACCAGGTTCAAATCTCCCAAACGATAGTAATTTCCCTGAGTTCCATGTCACTCTGCACTGATGATTCCCAAAAGGATAAAACACTCATGTCTGTAGGTATTAAAAAATTAGTATTGTAATAATTTTATATATATATATATATATATATATATATATATATATATATATATATATATATATATATATATATATTGAGTATTTGTACATTCAGTATTGATATTTGTACATTTCTTAATACATAATTACTTCTTTGCCGAGAATAGAGCTTGATGTCTTGCCCTTATGATAGCAAAAATTATGCAGATTTTCTTTAGAAGAGTCAAGTTTCTTTTCAAATCGTACAGAAGGCTATAGTACTTTATCCTCTCTCTCAGCTCTGTTAAGCCCAGCATCATTGCAAACATTTCAACTAGGGTTGCTACTTTCTGCCTCTTGTCCCATATCACTACATCATGCTAAACAACTCTGTTTTATAAGTACGTAGCAGCAGAAATTCAAAGTCATAGTAGATGATGTATGATTTATTTCCCACTGTTCCTTTTGGTACACTTTCCTATGCTTTGCTCTTACACTAGATATTAAGCGTTTTACAAATTTTCCAGTAAAAATATTTGCACACTCCATTGTGTCGCAATTTATATGCTGTCTCCTAGCAGAACTTTGCAACTGGCTCATACTATCTACTGTGTTGAAAAACATGCACATGCTGGTATTACTGAGACTGAGACCATATTTTTAAAAGCATTGATCATTAAGTCTTTATCTTGGTGAGACATTATCATTTTTTCTGATCATCGTGTAGCAATTCTCTTTTCAGCCAGTCTATGGAGCATTTTTTTTTATCTATATAATCATAGGAAACTTCATCCAGGAAATACTTGGCACATTCTCCAAGTTTTTTGCAGTGCAAGATTTTGGTGTATTTTTGTCCACTCTTTTGTGCTATTTTTGTAGCAGGTTTGTTTTTCGTTTGAGTCATTTGTAAGACAGTTTAGTCTAAAATGTTTAACAAGTTGCATGATAGAGGTAGTTCTACTGGCTCTTGCTTCTTGGTGTTCATAGACTATCTTAATATTTGGATTCGTGGAGCTCATGGGATATAGACCTGTACTCACAGTAATCAACGTTTGACCATACAGCTTGAGGTCATCAATAAAAAGCAAGTGGTTAATTTTTTTGTTTGGGTCTTGTTGGCAGCTATGGCTAGATTATAGCCATACCGACTTTTATTAAATAGTTTACTTAGCGGATCAATTGCCAAGCAAAAGAACAAAGGAGATAAACCATCACTTTGGAAAATTCTTCTTTGAATCTTCATGCCAGTGATTGTCATTCTTGCAATAATATGGTTTTATGTCATGGTCGTTTGCCAGATCTTTTTGTGTTCATTCATGGTTTTCCTGATTATGGGATGGATCTTATATAAATCAAGCCATCTCAATATCCATGCGTAGGGCACACTATCATATGCCCTTTGATAATCAATCCTAGCCATACTTAGATTCCTTTTTTCATCTTGCAGTCTTTGCAGATGATCCTATTTATTAAAATCTGATCTTTGGTGCCTACGCACTTCCTCTTGCATCTTGCTAGTTATTTTTCAGGAATGTTCAAGAAGCGACGTGTTTGTATATGTTATTTGCAAGAGAACATTGGTTTATATTTCCTAGGGTGTTTTGTCTCTTTTGATTTATGTTTGAGGGTGGTATAACCTTTTAATAGCAATTCTGGGTTTCCTCCTCACTTCTCAACAGTCATAATAATAATAGTGTTTAAGCTGTTTAAGACAGAAATTTAATAAGTTGTCTAACCCTTCTTTTGTTATTCTGGAATGGATCTAACTTTTGTTTAATCATTCCAGACGTTATCTCTGGCTCTGGTATTCTTGATCACTGCCTTGAAAGATCTTGAAATTAAGATTTTTGGAAATTCAAGTCTTTCCTCCATAGTCATCAACTGTACCTAGCTCCAGCAATACTTGAGTAAGTGTGGTCAGTTGTTAGCACAAGTAAAGAAGAACTAAGGGTTATTGTTTGGCTATTCAGTCGTGTGTTTTCATGTGTTTTTTTAGATAAGAATTTTGTGTAAATGCTGAGTTACACACTTGACAAGAAAACGTTTTCTCTTCCGTGTGGGTTTGTATGTGTTCTTTTAGAGAAGAACTTCTTGAAAATGCAGATCCACAAATTTGACATAAAAACGGTTTCTCTCCTGTGTGTGTTCGTAAGTGGTTTTTTAGAGAAGAGTTCTTTGAAAATTCAGACTCACAAATTTGACAAGAATATGGTTTCTCTCCAGTGTGTGTTTGCATGTGCCTTTTTAGATCACAACTCTGAGAAAATGCTGATCCACAAACATTACAAGCATATGGTTTCTCTCCTGTGTGTGTTCGTAAGTGATTTTTTAAAGAAGATTTCTTTGAAAATGCAGACTCACAAATTTGACAATGATAAGGTTTCTCACCTGTATGAGTTCGCATGTGCATCTTTAGATCGTTACTCTGAAAAAATGCTGATCCACACACTTGACATGAATAAGGTTTTTCTCCTGTGTGTTTTCGCATGTGTTGTTTTAGAGAAAAATTATGCGAAAATGAAGATTCACAAACTTTACATGAATACGGCTTCCCTACAGTGTGTGTTTTCATGTGTGCTTTTAGATAGTCACTCTGCAAAAATGAAGACCTACAAAGTGAACAAGAATACATTTTTTCTCCTGTGTGTGTGTCCATTTTTTAAGAAAAATATTTACACCAATACGTCTCTACCGATCAGTACTGGCATACAATTTGAAAAAATTATCTTTGACAAAATACAAATCAGTTGACTTTTAAATAAATTTTATTGTTTTACATGCCATACTGTTCTTTCACAAAAATAGAGCAGCACTTATCTTAAACCAATGCAATAGCTTTTTTCTTTTTTGCTGAATTGGAACACTCATTTTCTATATGAGTATAAGATCTGTAAATAAAAACAAAGACATTTTATTAACAGGATCTCAATGGTTTTCTAGTATATTATTTTTTAAAAAGTACAAGGTAAAAAGGTTACATTTATTTATATAAATTTATTTTTGGATAAAATTTTAAAAAATATTTTAGTATTGTTTTCGATTTCTATGTAAAAGTAGTAATTTAGTTACTTAATAATTTATTATCTTTCAATTAGTTAAACATTTACGCATTGTCATTTCGCTTTTTTGTTATTAGTTAAATACATTACATCAGATATTGTGGGGACTTTAAGCACATAACTGAAAATAATTGCGAAAGCCCAGAAAATTCACAAAGTGATCGTTTACCTTGAAGTTGTAATTTTCTGGATCTTCCTTTGCAAAAACTTTAGCAAGTTTAGCTTCGATCCTTCAAATCTGTTAAATTGCCCTTTGTTCCCTCCAATGTCGGTGAGATAAGCATTGTTTATATTGATTCCTTCTGCAGAAAGCTAATATGTTCAATTGTATCCTTGGTGGGGTCATTTGAGCACCATTGACTAACGAGGGAGAAATAACAATCCATGTTCGCTTTCTGAGAGAGAAATAACAATCCTTCTAGACTGAGGAATGATACGGGTTCAAATCTTTAATTTGCTTATCATAGTATAAAAAAGTATAAAACAATTTAATATTGAAATAAAAACAGTGATTGAGTTCCTAGCTTGATGTTAATTCATGCTGAATTAACGGGAACATTTCATAACATGATAGACAGTACATCGTGCTTGCACAAGTTTTGATCAGGAACTGATATTTTGCTTGCTCGAGTTTGACACGAAATACAAAGTCTCCAAGAAAATATCGCCAATGAGATTTGCTTGAAACTAATCTGACGTGACCAATATTGGTCTCCGTTTGTAAGCTTTGAAATTAATTTATGTGATTATTTTCAAATGCAAGTATTGATCATGACAAGAGGCCAGAACTAGCAGGTACCGGCGCGCAAATCACCTGTCTTCACATCCAGGGGGTGGTCATCTAATTGTTCTTTTAATATAGTTACTATTTTAGACTGTTTCTATTATTTTAGGAATATAGCCCATACTATTTTTTGATATGATGTTAAAATCAAATGTAACTTTACATGAAATAATAATACTTTTAATACTACTACTAATAATAATAGAACACTAAAAAAAAATAAATATAAATGTGCCGAACTGCATTGTACATCTTCTCCAACTAATGTCAGGCACCATCACTTCATTGATACCCTTAATACGGATTCTATAAATGTATAGCGCATTCACAGGTGCCATCTTTGCTGTCTTGTCATCTTTAGGCATGACGTTGTGCCAGTACACTGCCTTTAAGATTATGCACCTTGTTCTTGCCATATTCATTTTATTGTGCAATGGGACCTCTCGATTATTTCATTTACAGAGCGTATATAGGCACAGCAAAATTGAATGTGTACACCCAACATGTGTAAATTCAACAAATATCTTTCCGCAAAATGCTGTGCCATAATCTATGAGCAATCTGATCATCAGCCCTCTTTCACAGAATATGCTCTCCAACTGCTTAATAACCCTAGCCGAGTCCTGTCGGTGCAACTAGCTCCAAATGGCAAAACGACTAGGGCCACATTTTATCAATGTCAAGTACAACTGAGCGTCAAAATGGATTATATCCATAGCAACCTTACTTTAGGTTTCCGGGATGTCAAACCTACTTGGCTTTCAATGCACTGGAGCTGGATCTATAGACTGGCATTCTTTGCAATCCCCAATCATCGCCTGCACTTCAGTTTCAGTTATTAATGGGTTGACTATTATTAATGGGTTGACTAACTATTATTAATGGGTTGACTAACTTCACAAAGTACCATGCCCTTTTCACATGGGATATTCACTAGACCGATGAATTGTTTTTGAGACATCTTCTGCGGCCACAACACACAGTTCTTGGGGTTCTCTTGCTTTACGGATCACATTTAACCATTGCTGCGTTATCCGAGTAAGTTAGTCAGCTCTGTTATCATGAGACTTAACAAGCCCTACATCAACTATCAGTGCATATTCCGAGGTCAAATCTCGGACCATGGAGAGGTGATGCCTAATTACCATTTCTGAGGCCGCTTTAGTGTGCACTCTCATCTGTATGTTAGTTATCCACTGATAAACACAAGCTAAGTCTTTTCATAAATGTCTGGTTTGGGCTTTTCACTGCAATGCAAGGTAAACACCTCGCAGCACAGCATCAAGCTCAGCCAAATTTATATGCTTGTTCTCATGCTTTGCTCAGAGCCAGTTTGCATCTTCCACCATGAAATGATTGCTTCCCACAAACATGCCTGTGACAATGGAACTAGTGTCCACCCACACTGTAACATCTTCTCCATAGATACACCAGTTACCTATTACTGCATCGTCCTGGGCTGCTCTCCAACAAATGCCTTCGATCATTCATGCTAGAATAGGATCTCGCACTTCATCATTCCATCCAGTTGTCATTATATTTTCCCTTTATTTTACAAACACTGTGGTGACATGTAACAAGCAACACACCAGGAAATGGGCAGTCAGTTTCCCACACACTGGCAAATAAGTCTATTGGACACTGCTGGAAGGTCATTTTCACGCTGTCATAACAATTTTCCTGGACATAATCCCAGTACATGTGAGCCCAGTCTCAGCCAGCTGTTCTAGGGTCTTGCTTTCCAGACCAAGCTTCTCCAAATGTTTCTTGACACGGGTTGTGTAGTGTTATCTTAGAACTACTTTCATATGTGTAACAAGTAAATCATGGCGTATGAATATTGATGTCAACCGCCTAATACATACGTATTTGACAACATGGCGTAGACCTCCACACACGTACATTCAATCTCTCTTCTTATGTAAATATGTCAATAAAGTTCTATATTAAATAAAACCACAACTTGGTTATCAATTACTTATAACAACAAACTTAAACTAACGACAGGCTGAAGAACACATACTTTCATTCACAAAAATTTTATCAATATATGAAAATGTAACTGTGTTTTTGGTCTTATCCTAACTGAGGACAGTGTTAACAATGGCCCGCATTATTAAAGGGGCGATGTTAAGCTCGAATCCGTGGTGGGTAAGACAATATTGCTGCGCCAAAGAGATTTGTCAACATGTACTTGCAAATAGGCTTGGTATAAGTCCAGCACTGCAACATTTGATCTCTGCTGTCGCCATTCCCTTAATTTTTGTAAGCACGTCCATATACTTATTTAGCTCCTGATCATCCATAACAGCCATGAGGGGGATTAGACATTTTGGAGGGCCAAGTTTATCCTCGGAATATGGCAGCAGCCAGCCATCATCAACCCACATCTGCAGTTTACAGTTATATTCCTCACAAATTTGTGTTGAGGCTGAATACTCTGTGAGTCTATTTCTCAATGTAAGTGAAGGTTGGTCGCCAGCTCATTTCTACGATGTGGTCCACTTTCGAGTGTTCTGTTCATACTCTGCAGTGAAATCAGGCTTGGTAATGGTGATAACAGTAAAGTTGGTCTTGCTGAAATGTGGAAAAGTTACCTCACCAGCACTAGACACAGCTATTCCTCTCAGTTGCTTGATTGTGTTGACCATGCAGCTAATGCAACTTGCTCTGAAAATGGCACAAACAAGCCTGTGTAGTTCTGCCAACAATATGTTACCCATTTCACCTGGTTGGAGGTGGCATGCTGCAAACTGGATCCAAAGCAAATGCTGTGTACATCATTTTCTTTATACAGTCTAAATATGCCAGTTTTTCCACACTTAATTTCTGGTACTTGGCATAAATGCTTGTATGAACTTTGCTGCAAAGGCCATGGTGACTGAATTAGCTTGTTGCTTCATAAGGGAAGAGAGAACATCAAAAAAATATATATATATATAAATATGTCTATATATTTATATCACATGTAGCCGCACAGTCATGAACAAGTTCGTCCACACAATCCCAAGCACCTCGAACAATTCGGCACAAGACGATTCTGAACAACACTGTCGAATCAACCCAACATGATCCTGAATAACACCGTCGAATTGATATGGCACGATCCTGAACAAAACCGTTGAATTGATATGACATGATACAATTACAAATGCAGTAACAATTTTTTTTAATTGCACCAAATAACTTATCAGCTTGTTTTTTATACCTATTGGGTGAAACTCAATCATCGCTCTGAGTAGGATGGATGTAGCTCATTAGTAGACTTTTAATTTGCAAACGAAAGGTCCTGGGCTTGTTTTTAGCTGCAGGTTGGCCTGACTCATATACTGGCACACAATTCTTGTGCACTTCCATGCATACTCGTCACAGTAATAACAATAAGAATGATAATCATAAAAATAACAATAAATATACAACTAAAAACGCTACAATATAATTTTCTTAGATTGTTTAGTAAAAAGTAGAATATTATGAATCTGTTTAGTACAAAAATAAATTAATTTAATAAATATTTAGTGATTTCTGTATATTTTTTAATCTGAGAGGCTTACAATAATAATAATAATAATAATAATAATAATAATGTTACAATATCTGTTTACTAAAGTCTTAGAAGTTACCAAAGAGTCATGAAAATCTGTCAGTTTTCCAACAAAGGATTTTTAAAAGATAAAACTATTATAATGTTTTTAGTAGTAAGTTTAATAAGAATACTGATAATAACAGTAAATAATAGAAGTAATAGTAATAATACAACTTATGTAAATACCAACAAATATATTAGTAATTATAATTATGCATATAACAATATAATTATTTTTATACTTATAACAATAACAAATATATTAGTAATTATACTTATAACAATAACAAATATATTAGTAATTATACTTAACCGTATAAAAATATAATTATATTTATGCTTATAACAATAACAACAAATATATTAGTAATTATACTTATACGTATAAAAATATAATTATATTTATGCTTATAACAATAACAACAAATATATTAGTAATTATACTTATATGTTAAACAATATAATTATATTTATACTTATAATAATAACAAATGTATTAGTAATACTAATAAGAATAATAGTAATATGCAGTATTAGTAATAGTAGAACTCAAGCAATGTAACATGTGTGTTTTCAAATGGCAAGAAGCTTTTTAGCAGTTGATGTGAAAGAGAAAACATAGTACGTGTGAATTCCTGAAATTGTGAATCTCTAAGTGAAATGCAAAATGCGTGAAATTATTTTGTGTGATTAATTTGGAATCTGGTTTTCTGATGTGTAAGCTGATTGGTTTCTGTAAAGGAATTTTCCTAGTGAAAAAAGTGAAATAATATTCAAAATCATTACAAAATCGTCTGTAAGATTTTGTTTTGGGAACCATATTTAATAGCGACATTGAGAAATGTGTTTGCTGCGTTTGGAAATATAAACAGCTAATCTCTTAGAAGGATAGGTTCTAACATAAAGGTGTTTAGCCAACTGGTGATTGGCAGATATTTCGTCATTCTTCTAAACTAAAAATAAACAGGAGCATTCATTATTTTCTACAGCATATCCCAAAAGAAGCTGATGGTTAAAACAAATTCATAACTTTCTTAATTTTTTATATTTTTCTTTTATTTTTTCAGATCATCTAGAGTAACCCTTCTAAGGTCATCACTACCGCGGAGTGGATATTTATCGTAGAGTCGTATTTTAGGTTGAATGAGTCAATATCAGAAACTCAAAGAGAATTTCGACAAAACTTCAACACAAGAAATTCCCCTACTCCCAATGCAATAAAAGCTACGGTGGGTTGATTTCATGATCAAGGATCTATATGTGACCTCCCTAAATCTGGTAGACCCCGTATGGCAAGAAGTGATGAGAATCGTCAGAGATTAGCAGAGTGTGTGGCCGAGGATCCATCCACATCAGTAAGAAGGAGATCAAGTCAAATTGGGGTCTCTCGATCATCTCTTCACAGAATGCTTCATAAAGAGGGCAAATTTCCATATAGAATTCAATTGGTGCAAAAGCTTCAGCCAAACGATCCAGAAAAAAGGCTGGAATACGCCATGCAATTCCAAGATTTGGCCAATGAGGATCTAAACTTTCTCAAAAACCTCATTATGTCCGATGAGACCCATTTTCATCTGAATGGATTCATAAAATAAGCAAAATTTCAGGATTTGGGGATCATAAAATCGCCACGCAACAGCACAACGGCAATTACATCCTCAAAAATGTACAGTATGGTGTGGAGTAACCAAGGATGAAGTAATCGGAATTGGTGGACATTTGAGTAACATCATTTTTCATAACTAAAATTAGACTTTGTGAAAAACATACCCTAGATTAAGTTGTGTAAATAAAATTAGAATAAGTAGACTATGATATCTTATCCTATCACGGAGAGGCTCATCTACCTACATATGAAAATTGGTAAGCATAACTTAAATATTGAGGAAGTTAATCAAATTCAAAATCCGTTAGCTTCTTTTGGCATACCTTGTATTTTTAGGCCAACGTAGTATGTGTGAAATCAATGCAATCAAAAAGTTAGATAATTTACTGGTGGCATGTGACTACATATGACTTTGAAAACAAGATCCACTGATTTCAGGTTTTGTGGAGGAATAAATTCAAATAGGAAAAAATATTTACTATTACCTATGTGGGATTATGTAGATAAGAGAGTGAGGCAAGGATGGCTAATTAGAATATTTTTTAAACAGTGAGGAAATGTGCGTATTCTTGCTCGAAAACACACTGCAGTATTAGCTTTGAATGATGTCTGCCAAATATTTGCATAGAGATTACCTCTTTTTTTTCCCCTATAGTGCCGATAGTTAAGGGAGAAAAACGTTACCATTTTATTATATATAAACATAGAGATTATTATTCATTCACTAGAAGTTTTCACACAGGTCACCATCAAAGCCTGAGAACAACCTGTGTTGTTCCCTGGAGTTTGAATGACAAGTATCCCCAAATTTCTGGTATTCTTTATCGCTTTTAGATAACATTTGCATTATCACAACAGCTGTTTACTATTAATTTATCATTAGTAGCGACCATTGGTTTTCATTGGAATTTGGATGAAGCCTCTCCAAGAATCCAGTCATTTTTGCACTCACTTATTAAGGGTCTTGTTAGTGCTTTTTACCATTGCTCTTTCCATCTTCCTTGACCCATGTCCATTATTTGGTGTTAAGATAAGTCAATGCAGTCACTTTTTTTAGTAAAGGTAACTTAAAACTTATACAGTTTCAGTTTTCTTGATTCCATGTAGTGTTTCTTTGTGTTTTTCTTCTGTAACAGTTTCTATATGTTTGGCTAGCACATGTGATCCATGCATATTAGCCATTCAAGGGTTTCATTAATATTTCAGCCATTTTCATTATTGTTATCTGTAGTATCTTCTTAGCCACTCATCTGATTCTAATTTTGCCCATTTTTTTTTTTTCAAATTTTTTTTGGATGGTTCCCAATGTTATTATTGGTGTTATCTTGACTTTCTTCATTTTCTATATCCTTTTTACTTCTCCAGTTAGCTCTGTGTATTTGCTCTGTGTCTCAGTCTCTTTGATATTCACCATGTCGTTTGCTGGAATAGCAATATCTACAATTTGGCATAACTTTTCTGTCTTGTTAATTATTAAGACATCCAGTCTTCTTTCTTTCATGAGTCTATCTGTTATTTCGTCCATGTCCAATAAGATTTTATGATTTACGTTTTCAAGTACTGTTGCCTGTTTGTGTTTGTATGATTTTTCTGTGTGTTCAAGTTGCAATTGTTTGCATAATTCCCAGTACACTGCCTTCCCCACTTAATCGTGTCTTTCTTGTATAGTTTTTGGTTAGTTTGTTGCATTCACTTATGTTGTTTATTGTTTCATCTCTTTGTCTACAGAGTTTACATTTTTGGGGTTTATGTTTTGTTGATCGTAGCTTTAATGTGGTTCCTTTTTTATCACATTATCTTGTGCATATATGGCATAATTGCGTTGACACACCGGTTCTCATCAGATCACCAAAGTTAAGCAATGTTGAGCTTAGTTAGTACCAGATGGGTGACCATTTGGGAATTCTAGCTGTATGTGCTCTCTGCTTATCTCGGCATTTGTTTCCAGTCGTCCTGTACAAACACTTCACTTGCCACTGGTATTTAACAATATCGACTCAGGAGAGGTGTGGTTGGAGATTGCGCACCTCCTGCCACAAATATTTCACGTGCAGGCACCTGTTCGTGGGTATCCATAGTCTGTGAAAGACTGAAGGAGCCCATATCTTGTGCAACTGTTCCTCTGTTTAGTTTTCTTTTTTGCAGTCATGTCAAAGGGTCTTCATTAGTCTCGTCTTTCACACTCTTTCTGAAACGTCTGTTTAGCTGTTTCTCTTCATATTTTTCTTTTCTCGTCTTATCCATTGTCTCTTTGCTTTCTGTTTTGATAATTATTTTCCATGTCACTTGCTATGATAATAATTCTTTTAATAATCCTGTACGTGTGTTGCATTATGCATTTTTCTAATTCATGTTTAGTATCTTCTACGCAAACCAGTTATCTTTCCCCATCTTTTCTTTTCACATACAGACGGTCGGTGTCATCCTTTGCATGTAGTGCATAGTCAGAAATTTCCTGGTCTTCTGATCTAAATACCTCAGTTCTTCTTCGTCCAACATATAAATGATCCAGAATATATTACTAGTTATAGTGACCATGTGTTTATACCCTGAATTAGGTTTCAACTATATATTACATTTTTTTTTTTTTTTTTTATTACATTTTCACCCCAAACAAGGCAAATTGCCACTTTGGTGTAGGGGGCTACTATCAGGGGCAACAACTACTGGGGTACTATGTAGGGATTTGGGCAGCAAGGTGTCGGTTCACGTTACACTTGAACTTCTGCACGTCAGTACTGTTGGGGAAGCAGGGACCTGGAATGGAATTCCAGAGTCTTGCGGTTCTGGGGAAGAAACTATTGGAGTAAAAAGATCTTTTACATCTAGGGACCTCTACAGTGTGGGGGTGGGATCTAGTAGCCTGTCGGGTTTGTCGAGGGTGCTCGCGTCGTGGGGGCACAAGTGATTGCAGTTCATCAGAGCATTCACCACTAAAATACTTGTAGAACAGGCAGAGGGATGCAACATTTCGTCGATGGGACAGAGGCTGAAGCTTAGATGCCAGTTCAGGGCCTATCAGATTTGCGACTCTCTTTTGAACCTTGTCAAGGAGCGAGAGACTAGTAGCAGATGCACCAGCCCAGATGTGGCAGCAATACTCCATACATGGGCGAATGGTGGCCTTATAGAGGTACAGGATACTTTCGGGTGTTAGTAGTTTTCTAGCACGGTAGAGAGAGCCTACCTTTCTTGCAGCGGCCCTGGCAATGCCTTCAATGTAATTGTTCCAACTCATGTTTCCTGTGAACGTTAGGCCAAGGAGTTTGAAAGATGGACTCTCAGATAAAGGGTCGTTGGCCATTGCTATTGGTGGTAGAGAGGGTTTCTTGTAATTATTGAATGAAACTAGTTTAGTCTTGGCAGCATTGAACGCGACCAACCACTTTTGTCCCCATTCCACTACAGATTGGAGGTCTTCCTCTAGTGTTTCTGCCATTTCTTTAGAAATGTGTTCATTCGTCTTCCTGTCGTGTCTGCCATAGAGTGTAGTGTCATCAGCATATATACCCATCTCAGAGGCAATGTTGTCGGGGAGGTCATTTATGAATATCAGGAACAATAGAGGTCCAAGGATAGAACCCTGGGGCACTCCCGCATTTATATCATATTGTTTAGATGTGCGACCGTCGAGGACTACCTGGATTTTTCTCTTATCTAAGAAGGATTTAATTATGTTAAGTATTCTACCAGTGATACCGTAAGATCTAATCTTCCTGAGGAGACCCTCATGCCATACCCTGTCAAAAGCCTTAGATATATCTAGAGCTATCGCTCTGCCTTCCCCCGCTTTGTCCAGTGATTGGTATATACGTTCAGAGATCACGGTGAGGATGTCTGCTGTGGAACGGGCTTGTCTAAATCCATATTGTTTGTCAGTCAGTAGTTTAGCATCTGTAAGATGATGGACTAGAGCATGGTTAATTATGGTCTCAAATATTTTGGCAAAAAGTGGGAGGAGGCTAATGGGGCGATAATTTGATGGGTCTGTCCTTTCGCCAGAATTCTTGAATACTGGTACAACAGAAGCAGTTTTCCAACAGCCCGGAAAGCAAGCTTCATTAAGACATTTGTTGTAGAGTTTGGAGAGAACTGGAGCTACTTCGGCTGAGCACTTTTTTAATAGCACAGCTGGGATAAGATCGGGTCCACATGCTTTTGAGGTGTCAAGGTTTTTTATGATAGCATGCACCTGAGCAGGGGTGGTTTTCAGATCGTCTAGTGTGGCGTCTGTCTGCATAGGAAAGTCAGGTAGGGGGTGGTTGGAAGGGTCCAGTGTGGAGTTTGAGGCAAACCGACTGGCAAGCATGTTAGCCTTGTCGGTTGCTGAGGAGACAACCTCGTGATTGTTGGTTAGTGGGGGAATTGTTGATTGCCCATTATTTACTACACTGTTGTAGATTTTCCAGAAGTCTCGAGTTCCTAGTTTTTGTGCTTCGATGCGCTTTTTAGTGGTTTCCGTAAATTCTCTCTTAGCTGTCGCTATTTCTTTCTTAACGTTATTTCTAGCTTCTATATACTTCAGTCTGTTTGAACTGGACTTATGTCGGTTAAACCTACGGTATGCATGCTGCTTTTGAGTAATGGCAGTTGCACAAGTCGACGTAAACCATTGGGGAGAGTGGGGCTTACTATAAAATTTCCGCATGGGAACATGCGCTTCGATTGCAGTTTTGAACCAGTCAGTGGTCTCGTTTGCACACTGTTCAGCAGGGAGAGAGAAAATATTTTTCCATGGAGCATCTCTAATTAGTTCCCTGATGGCTTCCCAGTCAGCCTTATTATAATATCTCGTTGTTTTGAGCACTGGCTCTTCAGTTTTGGGACTAGAGTTTAGGGCGATTTCAACCATTATCACTGCATGATCAGCGTTCCCGAGTGGGCTGTGGGCCTTCGCTATGCAGTCATCGGGAACTGTGGTCAAAAACAGATCTAGAAGTGATGCGTGTTGTTCTTCCTGGTCAGGGAAACGGGTTGGAAACGTAACAATTTGTGATTGGGAGTGAGATATAGCGAAGCTATGGGTTGTGCTGCCCGCTGCATCTGTGTGAGTAGAGAATCCAAGCCAGTTTTTGTGGTGGACATTAAAGTCACCAAACACATGTATTTGTGCGCTAGTGTCGAGGGACAGTGCCGTGTCTATGCTGTCAGATACTTTGTTTATTATGGAGCAGTCCTGAGTCGAGGGAGAGCGGTAGAGAAAATAATAGTAGCTAATACTGTGTTGCACGTTTAGTCTAAAGCACATAAAGGCTTGATCATCTGTTTCTAGGTTTGTTTCTCTAGTCAAGGGAAGGGTATTACGAATGTAAACTCCAAGTCCGTGCATATGTCTGTCAGAGTCCTTACGGCAGAGTGGGAGATATCCAGGCATGTTAAAGTGGTTAGAGGGAATGGAGGAGTGTAGGTTAGTCACTAGTTTACTTTATATAAATATCAGGTTTAATAGCAAATTATGCAATATTTGTTTTTTTTAAGCGGTTTTCTTTAAAAAATGTTTAAAGAAAATCAACATATTTTGACTTGCTTATAAATATATGGATATATAAATGCCAAAAAATCACTTACCTATAAAACAAAATAGTATTAAATGGGTAGTTCCATTCTTCATTGTTAAGAATTTATCCATATTTATATTTTAAATTCCATGTATTTTTTAAATAAAAGGATTTTTTTAAATCAAAGCTCATAGAAAATCACATTTTCGTAACGTGTTTTGTGCCAAGCTTAAAAGAGCTCCTCCTGCTACTACGAAATTTATCAAATATGAATTCGTCAAAGGAACATAAATAATGTCTCTGTTTATTGCGTGTGTTAACTAAAATTAATAGTTTTCATCCTCCGTAGCTAAAAAGAAACATACATTCACTTACACGTTTTTTCCCTAAAACAAAAAAATCTAGTTCACCGATTTTTTTTTAAATTCTCTTAATGAAATACACAAGTTTTTGATTGATATATTTTAATACTTATTTATCAACTGAATTTTTTTTTTAATATCTAAAAAATGAAAACATTGAATAAAATAGAAAAATTTGCCGTTAGTGCCCAGTATTTACTTGACGATATAAATAAGCATAACATGAGCTTTCATTTAAAAAAAAAAAAACAATCAACTTGTTTTGTTTTTTTTAAAAAGGGGGTTTTGCACTTTGGACGTTATATATAAATTTCCAAAAAACTATTCGTTTTTTGTTTGTTTGTTTGTTTTAAATTAGAATATTTTATTTACTGATCTTTTACCCTCAATTCGTGATATATAAAACTTTGGTACATAAATTGATTATTAAAATTTAAATAGACATTTCAAAATGGGGAGGGTGAATTAAAAAAAAAAAAACGTTTGTCTAAAATATTATATTTGGTTTATTCGAAAGAGAATAAAATTTCACATTGACCCTGAAAATATCGTAAAAATTGAACCAATAGAAAAATTTTGATAGATTTTTAAAGTTTAAAAATTGAAAAATATTTAACTCGTAAAATTCAATTGATTTCATTACGTATAAAAAATGGTTGCATGAAGATGCGCTGACATTTTGTAAACACTGGGGTTTTTTTTTTAATATTTCTATTATGTTTTAAACAACTTTAATAGTTTATTTTGGAAGTATATTCCATACAGAAAATAAACACCCCATTTAATAAGAGAAATTACGAGTTTTTTTTTTTTATATTTTATTCGCAGTTTTCTGTTAGGGACGTCAAAAATTCTTCCAAATTTCAGATACACTTAGTCTTTCACACTTAATGTCCTCTACGTACATATATTAATTAGCATGATAAGAAACTAGATAAAAACAATATACATATATATATATATAATGTGTGTGTGTGTGTGTGTGTGTGTGTGTGTGTGTGTGTGTGTGTGTGTGTGTTCATATTATAAGCTCTATTTCCTTTTCGGTTTTATTGAGCTTTTACATCGGGCTGAGTTTATTTTACTTGTAAATATTAACTCTTTAATATTTATAATATTTTACCATTTTGATTACCTTGGTAAACTTATTGTAATTTTATATATATATATATATATATATATATATATATATATATATATATATATATATATATATATATATATATATATTATCTAGTCTCTTATGCTAATTAATATATGTATACATAGAAAGGATATTCTTTCTATTTGTTTTTACATAAACAGTAATATGTTGCAACACATTCATGAGCATGTTTCGGTCAGCTAGTTACTAGCAACTAGAGACAGACCTCTTCAGGCGATAAAGCTTGTATCTGCATGTGTGTGTATATATATATATATAAGTTTTTGGATCGATGATGATGGTATAAATATTAATAATACGAAATTTATTCTCAATTTTACTGCTGATTAAAAAAGTTTTGCAGGCCTGAATAAATATCAACATTTTCCAATAAACAAACTGGTTACGCCTCGTAAAGCTCTATGAATATTTTTAACAATGAAAATAAACTCAATAAACATTATACTTACTTTAATACAGACGTCTTTCTTATCAATTATTAGATTTGAGGAACGTAAATAATAACAATACTAACATGATTATATTTGCGAATTATTAGAAAAAATACACATCAGAGGGATTTGTACTGAAATTTAAGATGGCGACAAAAAACAACTCCGCAGAAACCTTGGACGTAAAATAAATAAATAACTAATGAGAAACACTTGGACAACACCACTAATCCTTTAATAAATCAATTTATTTATTTTTATCTATTTCAATATTTATATTGTGAGGGGAACGGGATTATATCATCTTGAATTAAATTTATATTAATGTAACCAAGGAGACAACAACACGCCATATTGACATGACAGAGGCTGGAAAACTTGTACAATGTACATTTACTTTACGTGTATTATTTTTTTAAATATAATTCATATTTTAAAAATAACATAAATATGCCGCTCCCTATTTAGGGGGTACCTATTTGTCAAAGGGAAAATTATTCCCAACTCGCATTTAGGTAAAAATGCACTTTCGTATATATAATTGAATTTGTTCGCTAACAAAAACAAATAAAAACATATGTTTGTGAAAGAAGTGCGTGAAATAAAATTGCGTCCCCAATTTTATTTCACGCACTTCTTTCCAGAAGCAATACGTTTCTGGAAGTAATAAATGTTAATTTTAGGTAAATTTATTCTTTCCCTTTACGGAAGCAATCGTTCTCCAGTTTAATTTTTTATTGTTATTTATTTCATGCTTCGGTCATAGTTTATAATATAATGATTTCACCCCTGGATTTGGACAGCAAGTGCGTGAAATAAAATGGCGTCTTCAATTTCGATAATAAAGTGTAGGAGCATATATATATATATATATATATATATATATATATATATATATATATATATATATATATATATATATATATATATATATTATGACCCTTGCTCATGAAATCGAGCTATCATAACCTATTATTATTATTATTATTATTATTATTATTATTATTATTATTATTATTATTATAACAACAACAACAATAACAATAATAATAATAATAATAAAATACTACTACTACTACTACTACTACTAATAATAATAATAATAATAATAATAATAATAATAATAATAATAATAATAATAATATAATATAATATAATATTTACTTATTTATTTTTGTTTTTTTTTAAATATAATTCGTAAAGCAACTGCGATTAAATATCTTAAATAAGTATTGGGTTAAACAACGACCACCGAGATATAGAAGGCCTGTTAACTGAAAAATGCCTGCTGGTAATGTAGGTAAGATTTGTCAAACTATTACTGTCGGATGCTATATGAGGGCATTTTAAAAAAGAGATTTAAAACATGTTAAGGTCCTGGATATGACCTTAAACTATATCCGGTGGTGAGGCCCCAGCTTGCGGGCTTTGGAGAGTGTGGAGCCACCCCTTAATTGCCATTGCTCCCAAGTCTACTCTGACTCGGAGTGGTAGTGCCTGTTATGGTCCCAACTATGGGTTAAATAGAAATCGACTTTTAAAAAATATATATATTCTATTAAAAACTTTTTCTTCACAATCACTGGATTCGGCATTAAATAACCTGAAGAGTTGATATGCCGTAAAACAAAAACAACCAACCAACCAAAAACATGTTAAAAAAGAAAATAAAGAAACTCAATTCAATTAATACTGAAACTGAACTTTATTCAATATAAAATATAAATATTATGTAAAATTACGTAATTTTAAAGCAATATACAATCTAATAATTGTAAAACTGAATCATGAATTAAGGGAACAAACAATTAAAGAAACATATTAAAGCACAAACATTTCTTGGCCTTCGGAACAAGATCACAGTGTAGTATCTGTTTTGATGCTACACTTCACCTTTTCTGCCCTCGGTCGGTGGAGGAGAAATCTTTCATGACTGAGATTATTTTTGTTCCTATCCAGAGTGCCCCGTATTTTGGAAGCTGGATTTTCCCCACAGAATTATGTGTGGAAATATTTAAATAACTATTACTTTAAATACAGAAATTATATTCAAAGTTTTGGTTTTCTGTTCATTTACCCCCCCCCCCCATGTTTTTCATCAAAATGTGTACCGTATTTTCATCAGTTACATCGTTAGGAATCCTATACTCCGCTATAGTCTTCATCTTCATATCAGTGCAGACTGCAGAATACATGAATACGGAAATGAAGTTCACATAACTACTAAAAGACAATCATACCATAAGAACACATTACTCGAAAGTACTTCCTTTAAACTCTTTGGCCTAACGTTTACAGGGAACATGAACTGGAATAGATTCATTGAGAGCATTGCAAAGGCTGCTGCGGGGGCTCGCTCGCTCGCTCTCTCTCTCGCTCTCTCTCTCTCTCTCTCTCTCTCTCTCTCTCTCTCATGCTAGAAAACTATTTACGCCTGAAAGTATCCTGTACTTCTATAAGGCCACCATTCGCCCATGTATAGAGTAGTGTTGTCACATTTGGGCTGGTGCATCTACTACTTGTCTCTTACTTCTTGACAGGATTCAAAAGAGAGTCGCCAACCTGATAGGTCCTGAACTGTCATCTAGGCTTCAGCCTCTGTCCCATCGACAAAATGTTACATCCTTCTGCCTGTTCTACAAATACTTTAATGGTGAATGCTCTGACGAACTACAAGCACTTGTACTCGCTCGATATGAACACTCCCCGACAAACCTGACAAGCAGCTAAATCCCACCCCTTTACAGTAGAGATCCCTAGGTGTAAGAAAACCTTCTGTTTCAATAGTTTCTTCCCCAGAACTGCTAGACTTTGGAACTCGCTTCTGGGATTCTGCTTTCCCAACTGTACTTACATGCAGAAATTCAAGTGTAACGTGGACATACATCTTGCCACTCATCTCTCTTCATAATACCCCTGCAACTTATGTTCCCGATAGTAGCCCCCTACTTCAAAGAGCACTTCGCCTTGTTTGGGGTGAAAAATGCATATATCAAGAAATGATGTCACGCTGTCATCTCTCGGTAGCCGTGGTTAAACCAATTATCTGTCAAGGGAGATAACTAAGATATTTAGATTGATGACTACATATGACAGAGTTATTTGCTGTTCTCGCCTGGAGGTTTCTCTGAATTGATTTTTGTTTACGGTTGTTATTTTCAGTTTAGTTCTGTGTACGCTCGAGAATAAAAGTCTCTTTGTACTTTCAAACGGTTTTGTGTAATATATCTTATTTACTGGCGCAGTATTTTATTTTTTATTTATACGCGAGCAATTACGGACATGATCGTACGTTACAATTTACAGAAAAGTATACAATATATTTTTTTTATTATTTATACGCGGACATCGCTGGCTGGTCAGACATTTTCATAAATTTCAAGGAAGATAATTCAAACTTTAAAAAAAAAATTTTTTTATTATTATTAAAAAAAAGAATTTTAGTTTTATTAGGATTAGAGTTAGGCCTTTGGTTAATAGGTATCTCCCAAACAATGTGAAAAAAAACGCATGTTTCCGTGACGTCAGATTTGTGTTAACTATACGAAAAGCAGAAGCGACTTAATGATTTTTTTCAAACCTTTGTTTATTTTCTTCGAACTGCAATTAATAATTAATCTTTGTTATAATTTTGTTAGGTTTTAAGATTTACACAGTTTAATGATTAATAATAGTATAAACATTTGTATTAACTATGAAATACGGTTTTACTGAATGTTCATGTTCGGCTTCCATACATTTGTTCGGTAAAAAGGGACAAACAAAATATGAGAGGGGGGAGCTACAAAATGCTTAGTATTTGTGCAATAATATTTTCAAATCGGTTTTAATCTGGAGATAAAATAGCTGACAAGAGCCATGTTTATATAAAAACTTAATATTAAAAAAAAAAAATTTAAACACAATTAATTAAAAATCTATGTTGTAACGGAACATTTTGAAATAATGGAATTTTAATAGTTTTAATATTTTAAAAATTAATGTTTACGAAGTTTATTTTTCTTTGAAATTCAACTGATTAATTCGAAAAAACGCTATTAAAACATAATATTAAATTTATATCATTTTTTAATTGAAACTTCAAGGTAAATTTTTGTTCAATATGTGTATTTAAATTAAAAAAAAATAAATATGCTTTACTTATTTGAACTCTTACGTTTCATAATAAATAGAAATTTCGATAGATTTAAATATATTTGGAAAAAATAAATATGGCGGGGGACAGGAGACACGCACTAAAAAAAAAAATATTTCTCCTCATATATTTTACGGAAACCGCATTTTATATGTAATTTCATTTTGAAATGGATAATATCGAAAATTTCACGAAAATCTGGCCATAGTTGATTTTTGCTAGATTTATTAAATACGGGTATGTTTTCATGTTCGGAATGTCTACTACATGGGAACGTTATTTTAAAACGCCAATTATGTAAACACGATTTTCGTCTCGCAATTTCATTATTTTCGTACGATAAAATTTTTTTTTTTAATTATTACTAGTTTATTTTGCCCTTTTTCTTTTAAATGGTACAAAAGTTATATTGATAATAATTAATTTATAATAAAGTTACATTGTTTTACATATAGGGTGGGGTAATTCTGTGGTGAATTTTTTGGCATTCCTACTGGTTTAAGGATATGGTAAGTTTAGTGTTCGGTTTTGAATGTAATGTTGTTTTCGTTTTTTTTTTTTTCTATAGCAGATCAAAGAAAGCAATTATTTTATTTAGAAGAATTAATTCAGTTTAAATAAGTCTTGTGTTATTACAAAACAAAAAAGAAAACATGGTCTTATGTAATTTTGTATCGCGCTGAAATAATACCGTTATTATTTCGAAAGCCATTCTTAACATCGGGAGGGGAGGGTATCGTTTAAAAGTCATTTCGGGGGCACTTGTGCAGTACTTAAAGATATACAAATTTATTTTCTTTTGGGGGTGGTGGAGGAATTTAGGAAAACTCGTCTCGGGAAAACTCGTCTCCGGAAAACTCGACCCCTTTCGCTAGGTAGGAAAACTGGTCCCTTATTGAATAAATATCGATTGAAAACACATTTTATGATCGTTCTTGAAGGAGATATTGTTTTTTAAAATAGACTATAGCCCCCATAATATTTTAAAAAAATTATTTTTACTTGTTTAATGTTTTGTTTTTTGTTTTATTTTAAATAAAATCGATTTTCGGGTTTGTATTACTGTACACATAGATTCGAAAAAGTTGTCAAAAAACAAATATATAACAAATGTTATCAAAGGCAAGATAAGTTACTTTTCAACCTAACTGGATATATTTTTCGTGTTTTTATTCAATGTAACATGTTTATTCAGCTCGAAAAGCATACAGTGTTTACCGATGTATTGGAAAATTCAAAATGGTACTCTCTCTTTAACACGGTAAGTTTGATAAAAGGAGTTAAAAATTAAAAAAAACTAGATAAAAATACTATTAAAACCCCACCGATTATATGTCAACCTATGTCACGGTAACATATATTGAGCGAGTTTCTAACAATATTCTGTCTAGTTTTTTTATTTTTAACTCCTTTTCCTAAACTTACCGTGTTAAAGAGAGAGTCAGGCGCCATTTTGAATTTTCCAATACATCGGTAAACACTGTATATTTTGCGAGCTAGATAAACATGTTAGATTGAAAAAAAAAACACGAAAAAATATCTAGTTTGGTAGAAAAGTAACTTATCTTGCCTTTGATAACATTTATTTGTTATATATTTGTTTTTTGGGGAACTTTTTCGAATGTATGTGTACAGTAATACAAACCCGGTTTTTCTTTATTTTTGTTGGTGAAAGTGCACTGGGGGGGGGGGGGCACCTGAAGACGATCAATATGCACGGTTGCCTGCCGCACTGGTTGTTCAATCTGCAAAGGGTGTTTATTCCGAAAACCGTTCTTAACATGGGGAGGTTGGGGGTGTTTATTCCGAAAGGCATTTTCTCATTTTCAACCTCCTTGTAATCAACTTTTTAAAGGTAAATCTTCGGGTGGTCCCCCAGTGCACTTTCACCTTTTTGTTTTCCTGTTAATTTAGATAGATGTCGGATGATAAACTCGAAAATTGCTTATTAAAAAATTCGGGTTTGTATTACTGTACACATAGATTCGAAAAAGTTGTCAAAAAACAAATATATAACAAATAAATGTTATCAAAGGCAAGATAAGTTACTTTTCTTCCAAACTGGATATATTTTTTGTGTTTTTATTCAATGTAACATGTTTATTCAGCTCGAAAAACATAGTGTTTACCGATGTATTCGAAAATTCAAAATAGCGTCTGATTCTCTCTTTAACACCGTAAGTGTGAGAAAAGATGTTATAAATAAAAAACCGGATAAAATACTGTTAAAAACCCGCTGAATATATGTCAACCTATGTCACGGTAACATATATTGAGCGAGTTTTTAACAGTATTTTATCCGTTTTTTTTTTATTTATTTATAACATCTTTTCTGACACTTACGGTGTTAAAGAGAGAATCAGACGCCATCTTGAATTTTCCAATACATCGGTAAACACTGTATATTTTTCGAGCTGAATAAATATGTTACATTGAATAAAAACACAAAAAATATATCCAGTTTGGAAGAAAAGTACCTTATCTTGCCTTTGATAACATTTATTTGTTATATATTTGTTTTTTGACAACTTTTTCGAATCTATATGTACAGTAACAAACCCAAAAATTCTAACTGTAATCTTTTTTGTTGCTGTTGCTGTTGCTGTTGTTGTTGTTGTTGTTTAGAAAAATAAATAAAATGGGACCGTCTACACACGCATTTTTTGTTTTAACGAACGCTCCCCGCAACGCACTGCATTCACAGTTTCGCAATAGGGGCCTCGGCCTCACTTGTGCATGACTGCAAGACCGCCGAAAATTATTCCCAACTAGTATTCAGGTAAAAGGAAAAGCAGTTTCGCATAAATAATTTAAACCGTTCCAAAGTATTGAAAAAAAAATAAATAAATAAAATAAACAAATAACGTGTACGGAACTAAAGATGTTGTTATTGTCGCTTCTGGTTTTTCGGAGATGTTAAAAAAAAAAAAGTCACGTAATATTTTATTTACATGTAATGTTCTCAAACACCACTAAAGAAAAAAAGATCTAACAATCGTTCGTCGTTGCTCGTAAAGAGCGCACCAATTGATGACGTCACAAGATGATGTGTACGTTTGAAAAGCTCACATAAAAATCGTAGTCGTTCCTTGAAATCAAATGCTGAAGAAATTGTCTTTAATACAAGAATTGCAATTTCATTTACAATTAAATGAATAACAATTACATTTATTTATTTTTAAATAAATTGATTTAAAACCTATTAGTTTTCCATTAATTTTTGTTGATGATAAAAACACAAAAACTTTTTGGCTCAAAATTGATATCAAATTGAGAACGTCACATCCGGTCGCCCTTCCAAAAATCATCTATTAACATGTTTTGCATCTGTTGTTTGTTTGTTTTGATGTTTTAATTAAAACATTCCAATGAAAATAAAGCTAATGATAATATTCATGAAAAATATCAGATCTGATTAAAAATTGTTTATTAATTAGTTTCTTCATTTTATATATTTTTTTAAATTTTCTGCGAACTTGCTATTCCAATCGCCATTTTAAATGTTGACTTCTATTCGTCAACTTTTACTTTAGAAAGTCATTTCCTTATTTAAAGCAGATAACTCACTCGAAAGCAAATTGTCAAACAAAAAGTAAGTATTACCTGAATTTAGTTATTTTCTTTTTAGAGGTGGTGGTATATTTTACTCAGGCAACGCCCGAAACGTATCGAAAAATCCAATCGAGTACATTTCCGAAAAAAATTGCCTTAATAGGACAATATTGCAACTACAGCAAAATTCATTTTACCGAACACATTCAGACATTAAATAAACCTAACAAAATAACTAGAAATAATTTATTTTAATTAAATTATTTCAAAAGTTATTCTTTTTGCAGTAATTTTGTTAAACGGGCGAAAATATTCAAGTGTTTTTTTTTTTTTTTAAATAGTGTCAAAGTGCTTGCGTCGCATTCGTTGAGGAGTTACCTGTACGATTCTTAAAAATTATATATCAATATACTTTTGCGCTTGTGCATTTTAACATCCCAAATGATTTAATTTGAGAAGAATTCCCACTAGATAGCTCCCCATGTAAAGTATAACTTTAAAATTTCATTGCGAACTTTTAACTGCACAAGTGCTTATATTTTTGTCATATTTTTCTTTTAGAAACGCCTTTATTTTATTTATTTTGGCAACCGGCATTATCCATTTGTTGTCTGTTTTGCATTGATAACAATTAAGAGAAGATGGTGTTTTACATCTGTTTCTTTTTTATTTATTTTTTTTTTTTCTTAATTGCAATAAGTACAATATAGGTACGGGCAAAATGAATGCTGACGCTCAAAATGTATAAACTTAAAAAAATCACCAAAAATCAGGAAATTAACCAATTTTAATAAAATTTTCAGTATTTATAATATAATGATCGCGGAATATAATGAAAAAATATTTTTTTATTTAAATCTTAGTGGAAATGTATTATTTTGTTTAAACAAAAAATATCTTTACTAAAGTTATGGTTTTCAGTAGTAAATAAAAAACGCAAGAATTTATTTTTGCTTTTTTATATAAATAAAGCATCGTAATTTGTAACAATAAAAATAAAATAATTTTTACAGGAACATTACCAAAAAAAAAGCCCCGAAATCCGTATTAATGAATTCGGTATAACTCAAAGAAAAATGAATTTCTCGAACTACCGATATTACCATTGAATTAAGCATTGTTTATTTAATATTTTCACACAAAAAAATTATAATTGCAAAAAATATTTCTGTAATTTTTTTAAATTACAAGTTTCGCATAATTTTTATATGAAAGCTTTTAATAATTTCCTTGCTCACAAGAAGGTGAAACTTTCAGCATAACATATTTTTTATATAATATTGAACAATGATTAAAAAAAAAAATTTAAAAACAGGAACATACAAAAATAATTAAATTAAAAAAATGGAAAAATTTATACAAACGTTCCATGTCGATAACTACAGAGGCCTATTCTTGAAACGAAAAGGAAACCTGTCTGTTTTGCCCCCTCCACCTCTGCCTCCTACCTTTTCTCTCCAACTACCTGATGTCATTTTCAGATACCTTTCAAATTGTGTAAAGTCGACTTTAAATTTCACATAAACATTCCGATTAATTAAAACATAAGTTTGTATTTTTTTAAGTTTTAATCTTTTCAATAATTATAAATTGTTTCCTTTCCACTTTGAATTCTGTATAGATGTTAATAAATAATAATGTTAACTTTTTTTTCAATGAATAAATTGTCAGTATAATTAATGAATTTAATTAACATTTATGCTGCTTAAAGTTTATGAAAATTTAAATTCTATTAATAATTGTTTGAACTTTTATAATGAATAAATTGTTATTGTAACTTAGTGAATTAAATTCACGGAATTTAATTGAGTCAATTAAATTGACCTTCCAAATCTCGATAAGCCGGAACATTGTTATATAATAATGAAATTATGTCATTAATGTGCTTCCGTATTTCTTTGAATTTTCCACCATGACTTTTTTTTTTTTTTTTTTACACAAAACTAATTTTTTTGCTACCATGGCCATATTTTTGGATAATTATTACCCTTTTTAGCAAAAGTTAAGTACATTTATTGTATTAATTGATTATTTTAAGACTTTAACTTAATATTTCACTTGGAAATAATTCCAGAAAACTTATATTTCTCTTGCCAGGAAAATGTAAACGCGATTTTTGTCATAATGAATTTTTACGTGAAATATACGGTTTTTCAGATTTGAGATAAAATTATTACATGTATCTTTTTTATTTCACATGCTATTTTTTCTTTGAGAAATTAACTTTAAGCTGTAATCTTTTAAACATAATCAAAAAGTAACCAGAAAATAAAAAAAATATATTATGATTAACCAGCGTTCAAAACCAGGTCCCATACCGAAGCAGGCATTAGAATTGCCCGTACCTAGTATAATAATAATATTAATGAAAATCATCACCTCTAAGACCAATACAAGGAAGAATGTGTTTTAAATCTGTCCTAGCAAAGAATAGATGTAAGTTGTGTGGTTCAATCAGTAGAGGCTTCATGGAAGCAGAGACAAACCCTTTAAATTAGAATAAAAAGAAGCGCATATTCCACCAGTCGAGGGCCGCAAGCACCTCAGTGACAACTACTGACCATAGGTGCTCAATCTGTGCCCAATATTTTCAAGCCCATATTGGTTTGACAAGTCATCTTTGATCTACTAAACCCAATGTTCTACAAACTAGTGATGTTTGTGGTCTTCATCAACAATGATGGATGAATTTAAATATATATATAAATATATATATATATATATATATACATACATACATACACTAGCAGGCCACCTGGCATTGTCCAGTCGTAAAATACGCTTCAATATGATATTTTGATTTATGGAAATTTTGTATTTATTATTATATTATACTGGACCCAAAATATAGTAATGATTTAAAAAGTTTTAAAAAAAAATGACTTGTGTACCACCATCGAGAATCAAAATCAAAACGTTTAGCTTACAATTTACTTTTTCCTTTGACATTAATGCCTGATCCATGAAGATGTTTGCTACAAAGCTAAATATTGAAACATGAACCAATAGCTACTACATTACACATGCATATTCGTAATGCCACCGTTCAATCTTCATTAGCAAATTCCATTTTACACTTTTGCACCAATTTTCCCTAAATATAAGGTTTTGCATGGGTCTTGATACTTTATATATTAAGTTTCATGTCTGTAAATCAAAAACTAACTGAGGAGCTTGGTAGGCAAAATTTTTTAAACAAATATATATACATGCATAATATATATATATATATATATATATATATATATATATATAGAAAGAGGTTTGTGTTTATTATAACCTTTTTACAAAAATATTACGCAAGTATAAATCACGTAGAATATCTGCATGAATATAATTACACATAATAGTAAACTAAAGATGATCATCTCACAAGAAAACCAAAAACCTAATAGGGAATTATTAAAATGAATATCTTTTGCAAATGAATGCAATTCCATGAGCCATATATAACAAAATTGTATTTTCTTTTCAAATAAATAGAAAAAAGGGTTTTTAATATATGAATATCAATGCACAAAAAATTTATAGGGATATAGATTCCAGATTAAATATATCTAAAAATATAAAAAAAACAACATTGAATTTAAACAAGGTTCTTGATAGTGCTCAATTTTAACCAGCAAAATATTATTTTTATTCAATTTAGATAAACAAAGTTATTATAAGTAACTACAATAGATCTATTGTTTCAGTCTTGATTTGGTAGATCTCTACATTTTATTTATTTATCTATTTATTTTTATTAAATTTTCGCCCCAAACAAGGCACAGTGCCACTTTGAAGTAGGGAGCTATTATTGGGGACATAAGTTGCAGGGGTATTAAGAAGGGAGATAAGTAGCAAGATATCTATTCACATTACACTTAAACTTCTGCATGTCAGTACAGTTGGGAAAGCGGAATCCCGGAAGGAGTTGTAAAGTAGCAGTTAGGAGGAAGAAACTATTGGAGTAAAAGGCTAGGGATCTCTACTGTGAAGGGATGGGATTTAGCTGCTTGTTAGGTTTGTCGGGGGTATTCACGTTGGGGGTACAAGTGCTTGTAGTTCGTCAGAGGATTCACCATTAAAGTACTTGTAGGACAAGCAGAGGTATGCAACATTTCATCGATGAGACAGAGGCTGAAACCTAGATGGCAGTTTAGGACCTATCAGGTTGGTGACTCTTTTAAACCCTGTCCAGGAGTATGAGACAAATAGCAGATGCACCAGCCCAAATGTGACAATAGTACTCCATACATGGGCGAATTGTGGCCTTATAGAAGTACAGGATACTTTCAGGCATAAGAAGTTTTCTAGCATGGTAGAGAGAGCCCACCTTCTTTGCAGCTGCCTTGGCAATGCTCTCAATTTATCTATTACAGTTCATGTTCCCTGTAGATATTAGGCCGAGAAGTTTAAAGGAAGTACTTTCAGGTAATGTGTTCTTGGGCATTTGTATTGGTGGTAGAGAAGGGTTCTTGTAATTATTGAAGGAAACAAGCTGTTTCTTGGCAGCATTGAATGTGACCATCCATTTTCATCCCATTCCACTACAGATTGGAGGTCATTCTCTAGTATTTCTGCCATTTCCTTAGATATGTGTTCATTTGTTTTCCACTCATGCCTGTTATAGAGAGTGGTGTCATCAGCAAATATATCCAGCTCAGAAACAATTTTATCAGAAAGGTACTTTATGAATATCAGGAATAATAAATTTCCAAGGATAGACCCCTGAGGTACTCCTGAATGTATGACATATTGTTTACATGTACGACTGTCGAGGACAACCTGGAATTTTAGAGACCATGAACTTATGCTTGTAAAAGAGTCCAACAGCTTAAAATTAAACTTTTATAAAAAGACATTCATGTCTTGACAATTTTTTCTCTTCTCCCTTATCTTTTATCTGTTCTTTCTATTTTATATTTGGTTTTCATTTTAATTAAAAGAACTGGCCTCAAATAAGAACAGAGGTATATTGTCGCCTGATGATGTATTTTAAGACTGAAGCAATATGTTAATTATATCGACTTATGATAACTTTGTTCACCTAAATTGAATAAAATAATATATGGAACTCACTCAAAACAAGGCATGAAGCAGCTAATTCTAAGGAGCTAACAAGAACAAAAGCTAATGATTGTAAAGACTGGAAATTCCTATCGACCTCTTGTAGGTAGAAGGAAACACCAAGCAGGAATAGAGGTTTACAACAATGCAGTCTTTGGAAAGAAGCTACTGAAATAGGAAACTGTATTACAGTGAGGTACTTAAACAAGGCATTGATGGAGACTGCAAGACCAAGGAGTCCAACAAGCTGGAACAAAGTGAGCAGGGAATATATCAGACAATTCTATTCATGTTAGTATTTGTAGAAAAGACAGACTAAGCAACATCATCAGATCAAGGGTCATACTTTCCAGAAATAGAACAAGTCTGTTGTAACCCATCTTACAAAAACTTTTCTAATAACAAAGAGAAGACTAACAGTGCGATATTGAGTTGGATAAGATCACTCACCAATATAAGGACAACAGAGGACCGATTCCAATAATAAGGAAATAAGAACTGACACAAACATTGAATGAAATGGATTTTAATAGGATAGAAGAAATTTCAGGTGCACAACGTTTGAGAACAACAGAAACCAAATAAGAACTGGAGGTTTTAGATTAGTCAAGACTAGCAAGATTTCTAGCAACCATATTTTGAGTGGTAACTATTGAATCAAGAGTCTGATCAGTTTTCAAAGTAAGATCCAGAAGAACAGCATTAGAATCATTGATAGAAGAATTGTCAGCAAAAAGACGAGCAAAGAGATCAGCCTTATATTTAGAATATGAAATGGCCAAAAAGCAAAGAAAAGCAGATTTCTTCATGGAGTCTGTGTTTAGGTTTAGGTATGGATAAAGAGTGGGGGAAATTATTGGTCAAAGCAGGGTAGAAAGGGAAAGTAAGGGAGAAAAAGAATTGAAGAAATATTTTTTTGTAGACCATAATAACCTGTAACAATCATCCACTAATATGACATCAAGAAGCCCACACCAAAAGTTACTGCATGGTCCAGAATCCATTCACCAAATGGCAATACAGCAGCCCCAATACTTTGCAGCTGCTGATAGAATGGCCTCCTTAGTGGTTAGTCAAATGTTTGGGTCCCTGATTATCAGGTAGATAACGTCAGCCTAGTAAATGTTTATCTCCAGCACCCTTATTAGTGATATGGTTACAAGGATAGAAATAGAAACAGAAAATTTCAGATATCTCAGGCAACTGCTTGCACAAAATACTGCTGACCTAGAATATAGCTTCTCCTTTTGTTAGAAATTCACTCATTCTAAGCAATGACTGAGACAAATTAGGAGAAGCAAGAGTTACAGGAGCTGTAATTCCTGCTTCCAGCTTTGACCTTTGATTAAGAGTCTTTGCTGCACTTTCTCCAGTGTGCATAAAGTGTCTTTTTTTACTTTGGCCTAGGGTCGTAGGGGTGTTATGTTCCTATTCTAAATTCAGTATAAATCCACAATGGATTGTCTACTCTACATTAGTATTTTTTTTTAAATGATAATAAGTATTCTACATAATATAAGTTCAATTGACCTGCTTATGGAAAGTATAGCGATAGGTTCCCCTCTCACTAGCTGAAATAAAAAAAAGAATTCAATTGACAAAGATAATGTATGCGATTCTTGAGTAACTCAGCTAATTTCCTTGAGTCATTCCCGACATGATTTTAATGGAAATTGTCTACCCCTTTTGCTAACATTCGATGTTAGTTATTGCATTTATTAGTATGAATCATCAATGGAATACACATAGATAAGATTGAGCTTTAATTAAAATTAGTAAATCTAAATTTTAGGTTTTCTTTTATTTTTTTAACCTATGATATTTTTTGAAACCCTTTATAAAGGGTTTCAAAAAATATCATAGGTTTTGATCGACTTAGTTTTAATTTAAACCTAAATATGAAATTTAGAAACAGAATTCTTCAATAATAAAATATCTTATTTTTGGATGAGGAATAATTTGGTTGTGTATACAGATTTTTTAAGAAGCTGGCATTTGAAGTTTGGTTGTCCTTTTGTGGCACAGTAATCATGGGCCCCTATATCTTTGTTGCAGTCATTGGTTTATGTTAGTACGATGTGAAAGACTTAAGGTGTGGTCGCTTTTTACTTTGTATCACTCACACTGAGACTATTGGTGTTCACATGTGCTTTTTATTCCAACCATAGCCCTTGAGCCCCTACAACTTTTTGTAGATGTTTTTGTAGCGAGGAGTTATTTTTACAGGGTGACGGTGCTGGCCCCACGCCCAGCCTTCCCAGAAGGTACATACAGTGCCCAACCTTCCCAAATTATAACCCATCTGGTACTGGCCAGGCTCAACATTACTTAACTTCGGTGATCTGGCGAGAACCGGTGCGTCAACGTGATTGTGCCGTACATGCTTTTTATTGCTTTATTTTATGGGGGGGGGGGGGCTTAGATGACACGTTTCCTTATGCTATGGTTCTCCAGCTATATGTGTGACAGATAACTTTTATGGTCCAAACAAATAGGATTGCTACTGGGGATATGCAGGTGATACAATATAGTATTGTTTGGTAGTTTGAATAATTCCTGCTTCCAGCTTTGACCTTTGATTAAAAGTCTTTGCTGCACTTTTTCCAGTGTGCATAAAGTGTCTTTTTTTTACTTTGGCCTAGGGTAATAGGGGTGTTATGTTCCTGTTCTAAATTCAGTGATGGAATTGTAGGCTTTGAAATTGCAGCTATTGAATGGTGGTCATTGTCTTTTTAAAAAGATACTGGTACCCAAAATTCAGCGAATATCTTATCAAGAAAGGGTATGACTGATGTTTTTAAGATGGAATCTACTGTTACATAGTGTTCTTCATCGAGTTCTCACTAGGGTTATCATCGAGGGGCACCATTTAAATCATTGAGGGGCACTTTTTACGTTTGTGTGTATACACTGTATAACATCAAAAAAAAGGATTCCGTGTGCGTATGATTGTCTCTAATATAAATGGTTGTGTGTTTGATTATCATAAAGGGAATCGTGTGTGTGACATGTAATTTCGGAACCTACCTCTGCTTCTTTGATGTTGGACCATCTGGGAATTTCTCATCCTGGAGGGAGACTTGATACCTGTTTGACGAAGGTTTATCACTCCAAGACGATGAATGGGTTTTATAGTTTTTATTTCACTTTCCCCAGAGGTCCTGCAGCAGGTGGAAGTGAAATCAGCTTGTGTGGGTTCTTCTTCACACACGTCAGCGTTCGTCTCCCCCCCTCCCCAGTTAAGAGGGGGAGACAACGGAAAAACGTCCGTCTTCTTCAAAGTCCAAATCAAATCTCACAGATCTAGCGAACCTGACCACGTCACATATACGTAATCTGGTCAGCTGACCTTCGGTTCTGGTAAACGTGTCTACCTCCACGTTTACTCACCTCTCTCTCTCTCTCTCTTTCTCTCTCTCTCTCTCTCTCTCTCTCTCTCTCTCTCTGTAACACTACAATGCCAACAAAAAAGCAGTGTGGTTATTTATGTGTGACAGCAAGACGGTACTTTCCATTCTGGAAGTGTCCGAATTCAGCAGTAACTATTGTCCTTGGAACTCTTGGTAGTGTAGACATTTGTAATAGCTCTCTTTCCCGTTGGTGAGTGCTGATATTGCAGGTAGTTTTTGATGATTTTTCTACTAAGGGCTGCATGTTTTTGAACCAAATTTTTTCACAGATGAGAGCCATGGATTTCACGATGCCTTCATGCCTTGCATTGACTACATTGGCAGTTGTGTTGTGTAGAGTATAAGGCAGTAATATCTATCACTTTTTGAGGATGTGCTACTGATTGTTTGCCACGGTCAACATACAGGGTGTGAAATGGTGCTATGTTTACGCTGTTATAAATGCCATGCTGGTCACATTGACACACTGGTTCCCACTGGATCACCGAAGTAAAGCAGCGTTGAGCCTGGTCAGTACTAAATGGGTGACCATTTGTGACTTCAAGGTGCTGTATGTGCTCTCTGCTTATCTCGGCATTGTTTCCAGTCGTCCTGGTCTTCTCCTTGTCACTGGACTCAAACAGTGTCGATTCAGGAGAGGTATGGTTGGGATTGCGCAACCCTTGCCTCACAATTATATGCGCAACTGCCCCTGTTTTCTCCTGGTGTTGTATGTTTGGGTAAAAGTTCATCACTTCACCCAAAAATGTTAGTAAAATTTCTTTCTGTCTTTTGTCATCATGTGTGCTGATATAAATCCTTACTGTGTTGTCCATCATGCTTCTCTGGATTTCGACTCAGTCAAATTCTGGGTAATATGATAAAGCGCCTATATTTGTTTTGGGCTTTGATTTAATCATGTAATCTTTCTGGAGATTGTTCATGATGGATTTTAGGATTTGCTGATTTATAAACTGTCTCATTCTGATTATATTACAGAGAACTCTGGAATGTATTTCTACAAATTTTTATATTCTCTTATTTTTACTCTGTCCCCATTGCAAATGTTACATATCGGTTACTACAATGGCAGGATAGCAGGATTGATCTTTATTAAGGAAAGAGAGGAAATGGACATATTACCATGTAAATTTTTTTAGATAAAAGCCCAGGCCTCAGTAATGATTTTAAAGCAGGTTCTGCCACACAGAAGTAGAGTGTGAACCACCTCACATTCACTGGATTTATAATCAGCAGCATCTATGGTTTACTCTCATCTGATAAAATACCTGAAGCAGTAGCAGATTGAATGCAGAAGATGTTTCAGTATTGAGAACCACGCGTTTAACAAAAGCCATTGAGAAGATTGCAGAACATAGCACAGAATATTGAGCATAAATATAAAAAAAGACTTATAAAACCGTTTCTTAGGCTTTTCATCACAAAACTTGCCAAGAATTTCAGACAGAACCGTCTCACAGATTAGAGAAAAACAAAGATAGCATGAAAGAAATAGACTTTAAAAAATATCCGCCCTAAAGTAAAAAAAGGATTTGTTGATTTATAAACTGTCTCATTCTGATTATATTACAGAGAACTCTGAAATGTATTTCTACATATTTTACGTTCTCTTATTTCTTTATTAAAAAAAAACGACTTGGTCCCCATTGCACATGTGATATGTGGTATACCTGTTACATATCAGTTCTACCATGATAAAAGCCCTGATATGCCCAGGGGTCATATATCGACACTAGAGGTTATCTTCCTTTTCTATTGCTGAGAATATTACAAATATAAATTAGTTTATTTTGCTGTTGCAATCATCATTAACTTGGAGATGATCGATAAACATAACTTTAAATTAAAATATAACTTTAAATTAAAATATAACTTTAAATTAAAAATAGTTTTGAAATGCACCGTTTCATTCTGATGATATTATAGTCATCAACTCCGCGATGACCTACAAGGATAACTTCATTTAAAATATGTTTGAAAATAAACTGTCTCATTCTGATTATATTATAGAGAACTCCAGAATGACCTACAATATTTCTGCATTTAAAACGACTCTGTCCTCGTCACCATTGTAATATTTGGTATACCTATTAAATATTGCTTAGTACTGTGGTGGAATAGTAAGATTCATCTTGATTAAAGAGATAGAGAAAATGATTGCGCCATCATCTTGAGTAAATTTACTGAGATAAAAACCCTGATGTCTTCAAGGGCCATATCTCTTTTGAGACTAGAGATTATCTCTCATTTCTGTTGCTTAGTAAATTACAAATATAAATCACAAGTTGAATATTGGTAGACGCAATATAAAACTTGGCTTACTTTGACTATATTGTAGCCATCAACTCCGAGCATAAATAATAATTTAATTTAAATTACATTTGAAAATTAATTGCCTCTTTCTGATTATATTGCAGAAAATAGTGACATCTGATAGATTATATTATAATCATCATCAACTCCAAGATGATCTACAACAAAAAGAAGTTAATGTTAGTTTGAATTTAATAAAAATGAGACATTTACAAAAGTCTACAAGAATTATTGTGACTCAAAATTTTCAAAAACTTTAAATATAAAAATACATATGATAAAACATACTATAATTGATCAAATTAAATATACACAGAATCTCTTATTGTCTGACATTTGGCAGAATTCCCTATTTCTATGTTAATTATTTTTCACGTACTTAGCTGCTATAAAATTGTTTCTTTTATAAATTGTTCTGATTAAGCAATATAATTAATACATGATTTTTATTTTTCAGATTTCAACTGAGGCCGAGGATGTATTGACAATTGCTTTATAAATTTAACATTCCTGGGTTGTTTTCAGATATCAATTTTTTGGATTATTTATTTTCAGGAAAAACACTTCAAGGGTATACTCATCACAAAAGAGACTGTTGACTATTTTTCATATGCTGAGATGTTGAATAGGTAAATTAGAAAAATGGCGATAATGTTAGTTTGAATTTAATATAAGAATACATTTACAAAAGTTTACAAAAATTGTTGTAGTTTAAAATTTTCAAAGAATTCAAATTAAAAAATAAATATAGTGAAACACTACAATTGATCAAATTAATATCACTTAAGTGTAAGGACAAAAACTTTATTATCTGCCATTTGGAAGATTTCCCTATTACTATGTAAAGTAGAGAAGACAGTAAAGAAATGAGTGAAACTTACAAATCTGAAGTGTGTGATTCTGTCTCTCCATATTTAAACAGACACATGAGCAGCCAGTTAAATCCAAAAACATATACATGTGAAGTATGTGATTCAGTATTTTCACGCAATTATAATTTAAAAGTTCATATGTTTATACACACTGGTGAAAAACCTTATTCATGTCAAGTTTGTGGTTCATCATTTTCACAAAAAACGAACTTAAAAACTCATATATTAAAACACACTGGGGAAAAGCCCTTTTCATGTAAAGTGTGTGGTTCAGGATTTTCTACAAAATCAAATTTAAAAATACACATCTCCAAACACAGTAATGAGAAACCTTATTTATGTGAAATGTGCGGTTTGGAATTTTCCAAAAAAGCTCATTTGGAAAAACATATGTTAACCCACACAGATAAAAAGCCATTTTCATGTAAAGTTTGTAGTTCATCTTTTTCCCAAATATCAGAGTTAAAAATACACATGTCGAAACACACTGGTTCAAAGACACACAAACCTCATTCATGTGAAGTGTGTCACTCGGCATTTGCTCGAAAATCACATTTAAAAACTCATATGTTAACCCACACCGGAGAAAAGCCTTATTCGTGTGAGGTTTGCAGTTCATCCTTTTCACAAAAAGCACTTTTAAAAAGGCATATGTTCAAACACACTGGTGAAAAACCGTATTCATGTGGAGTGTGTTGTTCAACATTTTCACAAGAAATTTCTTTAAAAAGACATATGCTTGCACACAATGGTGTAAAACCTTATCCCTGCAAAGTGTGTGGCTCAGCATTTTCCCAGAAAATGTATTTAAAAGAACATATGTTCACACACGGTGGTGAAAAACCTTATTCCTGCAAAATATGTGGGTCTGCATTTTCTCGGAAATCGAATTTTCAAAACCATCTGTTAACACACACTGGTAAAAAGCCGTTTTCATGTGACACCTGTGGATCATCATTTTCTAGAAAATCAGATTTAAAATGTCATATGTCCAAACACACTGATGAAAAACATTATCCTTGTGAATTTTGTCAGTTAGCATTTTACAAAAAATCACTTTTAAAAAAACATGTATTAACACATACTGGTTAACTCTACTTCTGTGTGGCAGAACCTGTGTTTAAAATCATTACTGAGGCCACTTAACCTTTTTTTTTAATAAATAAAAAAGGTTAAGTAGCCTCAGTAATGATTTTAAGAGCAGGTTCTGCCAAACAGAAGTAGAGTGTGAACCACCTCACATTCACTGGATTTATAATCAGCAACATCTATGGTTTACTCCCATCTGAAAATATACCTGAAACAGTAGCAGATTGAATGCAGATGTTTCAATATTGAGAACCACACGTTTAACAAAAGCCATTGAGAAGATTGCAGAACACAGCACAGAATATTGAGCATAAATATAAAAAAGACTTATAAAGGCGTTTTTTAGGCTTTCCATACGAAACTTGCCAAGAATTTCAGACAGAACCGTCGCACAGATTAGAGAAAAGCAAACAAATCTGTAAGAAAGATGGCGTGAAAGAAATAGACTTTAAAAAATATCTGCCTTAAAGTAAAAAGAAGTCATGCTCAATTTCTTGATAGATATTAAAAGATTCTTTTGACTTGTTCAGTGAAAGAACCCTTCATGTTCTTGTTCATTTTATTACAATGTAACATTTTTTATTGATTATTATAGATTCGTTTGTCCATTTTAATCTATAGGTATCCCTTGTACACTTTTGTTTTAATCCCTGAGCATGATCCTAACGTTACATAACATTCTTGACGTTTTACTACAGTAAAATGAGAGTTATGCAATGATCTTGCAGATATCAGTTTTAGGATTTCATTAAGTTCATGAGGAACACATTCTATCAATTATTTTCCTTTTTAGACTATAAAATATAGAAAGACTGACATTTTAAAAAGGTTTTTGTAAATTGCTGTTTATGCAATGACTATATTTTTTACTTAATTGCTATTTGTCTTATTTTAACTATTGTAAACATAAAGCCATTTTTTAGTTTAAATATTAATAAACTACATTGAATTTCTCAATAATTTATTTGCATTCCTCGGACAACTATAATAATCTTGAGATTGATTTAAACAATGTTTCGATCGATGTAACCTCTGCCCTTCAAGTGTATCCTGTCGAACTTGGGAATATGTACTGAATTTCGAATGGAACACTTTATTCACAGAGGTTGCATTCTTTTGTTCCTCTATCCGTGACTGAATAGATTCATTTGAAATCGTACTTTCCATCGCCTATTCTGAGGACTGAACCTTCAACCTTCAGGGTGCCACTGCAGGCAATTCTACTACAAATTTTAGGAGCCTTAAACTTATTTTATTTTTAGATGTAAATATCACTATTGATTACTGCATATATATATATATATATATATATATATATATATATATATGATTTTCAGAATGTGAGAGATTGTATATAATAAATTCCACAGCCAAACAACGTTGCAGCTCACAAGAGCCATGACAGTCAACGAACTGGAAGTCCAAGACTATATATATATAGTAAGTTATAAACTATATATGGCGTCCAAGACTATATATATATATATATATATATATATATATATATTAGTAAATTATAAAATATATATGGCGATTAAGCTACACAGAATATTCCGCATTTCATCCACGCAAGGATTCATCAGGCTTATGAATCCTAGCATGGAGGAAACACGGGATATTCTGTTTAGCTTAATTGCCATGTATATTTTATAATTTACTACCTAGCTCTACCTCTGTATTGAGCACTGTTGAAGTAAATACTTAAAGTTTACGCATAAATTTATACTTCCGTATATTATGTGATTAAATAAAGTAGTTATATATATATATATATATATATATATATATATTATTACAACCTACATATTACTATATATCTTATTTATTAGTTATAATTAACGGTTATCATATCATGTTAAATTCTACTTAGTAATTGATCGTCATCCAACGTATGTGCTGATGACATGCTTTGTAATTGAAATATTTTATGATTTTGTTTTAAATGCTTTTTTTTCACAACAAAATGGATGATATTTTGAACGGTTTTACACCTTCAATATAGAATCGTTTATAAGATCTGCATCAACAGTAGGTATCTTCAGTCAAGTGAGAAGAATTTTACGTCATTGGTTTGTTATGTGGACAAAAATTTTACTTTCAAAAGGGAATGACGATTCACTGAAGTAAAATGGGATGTGCCACTCATTTAGGGATTTATATGCAGCATATTGATATCTCAGATAAGTCGTCAAAAAAAAAAGGCAAGGACACAGCCTACAGTGCCAAAGATATCCAAACAATTAAGCCAGTGTGTGAGTTGCAGCTTCCAAGAATAAAATTCCTACGGGCAAGCTGTTCAGAAGAATGCTTAATGCTTGAATGAGCAATATACTTTATAAAGAATAGAAAAAAATATGATCAATTGTTAGAAAAATGCAGTTATATTATATACTGAATTTGCATTGCATTATATGTTGAAGTAAGTAAACTAAGCCCCTAGTCAAGAAAAACAGACTACAGTGGGAGATGGCAGATCTAATAAGAAAGAAAAGACATTTGAAAGCTCTGCATTTCAAATCCTAATGAGAAAGAGGGTTTATTAAAGTTTAGAAAGTCCTTAAAGATAAACATAGTTCTCTTACCAAGGCTACAAGCGTCAGAGAAAAATGACTGAGACAGAAGAATGGTGATGGTTCATTCAAGGACCACATATATATCCTAGAAATCGTTTTAACCAATCAAAATCAACAGTACTATAAACAGAACAACACCTTTGAAACTCACTTAAGACACTCCGATCTGAACTGGGACATCTCACTGGAATTAAATAGATTGATATGACCAAAAATTTCTCCAGAAGTTCCACGTGAACATAACGCACAGAGGTCAAACGTGTCGACAAAGCTAGAAATAAATCTGCACCAGGCCAGAATTTTACAGAAGATGCCCTAAAGTCATGAATTACTATGTATAATCGTGAGGTTGGCATAGAAAAACAGCCATGTCAGTAACCAGTGGATGAAAACAGACGGTTTAGACATACTCAAAAAACAGTACCAAGAAGCTATAAATAAATTTTGGCCAATCTCGCTTCTTACTGTAGAAGGAAAAATACTTTTTGCATTAATGACTTCAAGAATAATAAAATACCTATCAAATAAATATATCGATATTTCCATGTAAAAGTGGTGTCTATAGAATAACAGGTTATCTGGTGCAGGAGAGTATGATATCGGAGGCTATCCAAAGAAATGAAATCTAACAACACTGAATTAGATCTCATATAGGTCGATTTGGTTAATGCATATAGATCTGTGCCTCATCAAATGATTAAATAATCTCTTCCGGTGCACCACATTCCACAGGAAATATACAAGATGCTTGCAGGATATTTTGATGAGTTTCATATGCACTTTACCACAAATGATTATATGATAAACTGGCTGAGACTTGAGGTGGGAATTGCAATGGGATGTACATTATCACCTATACCTTTCGTTTTAGCGATACAACTATTTCTCAAAGCAGCAGGAAACAATGGTACCCTACTATATTAGGTAAGGAATGGGAAATGCTGTCATCGAAGGCTTCCATGGACGATACCACAATCGTCGCATAAAAAGATCCAAAATTACTCAGTATAATGGATGAATGAGCCTAAGAAGTCAAGAAACCTCACGTTCAGGAAAAGGGAAAGATATTTGTTTTGCAGTGGGTGGTCAGAAAATTCCTACTGTTAAAGAAAATCCGATAAACAGCTTGAAAGGATGATACAATAACACTTTGAAAGATTCCAAACAGGTTAAAGTGACAAAAGAGTTTAATAGAGATCAGGCACTGCCCACTACAAGATATGATGTCTTCAATACATGTTCATCCCAATTCTGTTATAACCACTTTTCATATAAAATGTAACTATGAGCACAGTTGTGGCAATAGAAGAAAAATCAATAGATATACAAGGCAATAGCTGGGTTTGCCTCCGGGATTATAAAACGTAGCAAACAAGTTAACGTAAAATTACTGCTTAAGTCAATTACAGAGAAGTTCAAAGCTGGAAAAGTCAGGTTTCAGATGATGCTGGACAATTCCAATGACACAGTGATAAAGATACTACAATTCTCTTAAAACAGAGAGGAAGTGAAAAATTGGGGATGCTATAAATAAGGGGAAAGAAAACCTAACTCTCAAAGAAGTCATCGGGGCTCACTCAGACAGAGAGATGTGAACTGTGAATGACCAGCATTCAAAGATGGTCTACAGCTCCAGTCAGAGATCGCTGAGATCTGGTCATTCAGGAAATAAGGAGGATCGAAAAACTGAAATGAACCTATTCAAAGATCCATTACCTGGAATGACATTTGACATATAACGCTGCTTGGGTTGTAACTTCATAATACGCTCAATTTATGACATGCTTGCATTAATTAGTAACCTCACCAAATCGAAGGAAAGGAACGATTCAACCTGTCCTTTATGAACAGAAAAATCACAAACTATGGAACATATTCTTAGTTCTAGCAGAGTGGCCATGGCTAGTGCCTGATATAGGTTACGGCACAACAGCATACTGGAGAAACTGAATACAACAATAAGTAATCACATGAAACCCGAAGCAGCAAAAATAAGCCACAATTTTTTTGCTGAGGAAGGAAAAATGTAGATTGGATTAAAGCATATAACTGACCCATTACTAGTACCTGGCCAAAATATACTTGGAATCGCTGACGATGTGATAGGCGCCCCATATCTCCTTTACTGCCAAGTAATTACTCAAAAATCATAAAAGTTAACAACCAACCATTGTTCTGTCGTCAAGAACAAGAAAAATACTCATCTTGATTAAATTGACAGTACCTTATGAGAGCCGGGTAGAAAAATATCAATACCAGATAAAGAAATATGAAGATCTAAAAAGAGAACTGATCTCTGAAGGGTATGTTGTAATCCTTCCAGCTATTGAGATTTGAGCAAAGGGTTTTCTTACAGGCTCTCTATATCAACTTTCACGCCAGCTTGGAATTGAAGGCCGAAAAAGAATCGCCACATGTAAAACTGCTCATATAAATAACAGATTAATGCGCAATGTGACTAAGCAAAAAGGAATACAGTATGATACAGTAGCAAGTGTCCACAGTATAGTTATCTTTGTGAGGAGATTTATTCATTTAGTTTTTAATTATTTATTAATTTATGTTTCTACTCATTGTATTTTATATTTATTTTCATTTTATTTATTTAATTTATCTAACTAGTTACATTTTCTTTCTTTTCGATATGAGCACGTTTTAACTTAATAAATATATTAGATGTAGTGTATATAGTGCACTATATATACTAGATATGTGCTCATTAGTTTTATCCATGTGCCTGCTATAGAGTGTGGTGTTGTCGGCAAACGACATGCGCAAATGCGTTGTTTTTAACAGGGAATGCTGAATTATTAAACGTCATTTTTTTTAATTATTTTTATTACATTTTCACTCCAAACAAGGCACATTGCCACTTTGATGTAGGGAGCTGCTATCAGGGAGCAAGTTGCAGGGGTACTATGTAGGGAGTTTAGCAGCAAGATGTCTGTTCATATTACACTTGAACTTCTGCATGTCAGTACAGTTGCGGAAGCAGGAAACTGGAAGAGAATTCCAAAGTCTAGCAGTTCTGGGGAATAAGCTATTAGAGTAGAAGGCCTTCCTACATCTAGGAATCTCTACTATGTAGGGGTGGGATTTTGTTGCTTGCCGGATTAGTCGGGTGTATTTTCATCGAGGGGGCACAAGGGTTTGTAGTTCGGCAGAGCATCCACCATTAAAATGCTTGTAAAACAGGCAGAGGGATACAACATTTCGTCGATGGGACAGAGTCTGAAGCTTATACGACAGTTTGGGACCTATTAAGTTGGCGATTCTCTTTTGGACCCTGCCCAGGAGCGAGAGACTAGTAGCAGATGCACCAGCTCAAATATGACAGCAGTATTCCACCTTCTTTGCAGCAGCCTTGGCAATGATCTCGATGTATTTATTCCAACTCATGTTTCCTGTGAACGTTAAGCCAAGGAGCTTGAAGTACTTTCAAGTAATGTATCTTTAGCTATTCGTGGTTGGTAAGGTTTCATGTAATTATTAAAGGAAACGAGCTTTGTCTTGGCAGCGTTGAACGTAACCATCCATTTTTTTACCCCATTCCACTACAGACTGCATGTTTTCCTTTAAATATGGGTTTACATAACTCTCTGAACCATCACATGACAAATATTGGGATAATTAAAATCATTTTTTTGTGTGTTGGATATTTTTTAAATTTAGATATCAATGGAATATATGATTTTTGATACAAGATTTGTATTTTTCATACAAAAATACATTAGAATAGCACTTCATTATTGTTTTTGTTTCAGGTAAAAAAATAAATCAACTTTTTGCTTTGTATCAGATCGCCGGGCAAAGCGACGAACAGCTCCTTAAAAATAATTTTTCATAAACATTAATAAAAAACAAATATTCAGAAAAATTAATGAAAATAAATAGTCAGACTTGGCTTATTAAAAGAAGTGTACTTTTATTTACCCTTTTGTGTATCACACTCATGTGGTTTCTTTTGTGTCCGTAGAAAAGAAAGAAATATTGACTGACTGGGTAAATGTTCTCTTTTTTGGCGTAAAGTCGAAAAGAAAAGATAAATTAAATATTTTTCTTTGGGATAGCCATTCGAGTGAAAAGTGGCGTGGAAAGGTAAGAAGAATGTTTTTTTGGTTTCACTATGAGAACTGGCATAGCGCGTGTCGCGCACATGTGACAGACACAGCAGTAGCGCGTTAACTCCTCAACGGTCAGCGAGCGAAAGAGAAAGAGAGGGCACTCGAATTTGGCGCCACGGGTTTTTTTGTCCTCTTTTTTAGAGCTCTCCGGAAACGGTGACAATTCAAAAGTCTCTGTCAAATCTTAGTTCCAGGGTAGACGCTACAAGATACTTATCGCACCCACTGTATGCATATATTTAGACTTGTATACACATATGAGTTTATATATATATATATATATATATATATATATGTGTGTGTGTGTGTATGTATGTATACACGTGTGTGTGGTGTATATATATGTGTTTAATAACATGCATATATGTGTATATATATGTATATATATATATATATATATATATATATATATATATATATACTGTAAATGTGAATATATGTATGTATAACTGTGTGTATGTATTTCAGTGGCGACTCTAGCCTATTATTGCTACTTGTGCCCCCCGTGCTCTGTCAACTTCAGTTCCCAACCCGAGGTCCGTGGACCCAAAGTAAGTCATCATAGTTGCTATTGCATGATTCGCCATTGTATAGTACAGATTGACTAACGTACCTTGCATGGTGTTTGTTTTTTTGTAAACAATCAAGATACGATATAATTTGTAGTCTTATTAATACAGTAGATAAGATATTTTTTCCCTTTCAAAAGTATAGAAGAAAAGAGATGTTCATTACTATGACGAGAAAAATATGTTTATAAGAATAAAGAAATTGATGACAATAACAACTAACCAGGTTAGCAATTAAGTCCACAACTCTCCAGGTCATTTGTTTCATGGGATTATAAAATAATTAAATGATTGATTTTTTTATTAACACTTTACAATCGTTTTTTTATTAAGGAATGGTTTATTCGTGAATTTTGATTCATAGAAATCTACGAAAAATACGGGTTCTATGTCATTTTATATTAATAGAAAGAAACCCCCTCAAACCTCGGAACCTTCATAGAATTCCATAGTAGTACGTAAATATCATGCTGTGTTGTGCATGGATGTGTAAGAATAAGATTGGAACACGTGTGTTTGGCTGGTAAGAAGAGGACTGAATAATGGCGCCTCGCTTTATTGATTAATTGCTATGCGCATGCGTGCGTGCATACAAAAGTTAGATCACGAAACCGAAATGAAAGAGTCTATATAAAAGTTACTGAAACAAAAGAGCAGCGCTATCATTACATCTCCCATTCTCTGAAAACAAAGATGACTTAGGTATGTAAAACAAAACAAAGAAAATGGAAAAGCTGGTTCAAGGTAGACTGCCTGAACAGCTACAGCGAAGCAGGGAATTATTCTGCCCCATGAGATGTTTGCTGGGAGGTTATGAGTGTTTGCTCATCATCAAGTTCATTTTTGATGGTGGTCGTACCACCCTACCTCTACGGGTACGTTTTTGAGTGTCATTTGGTATGTTGCACATTTTGTGGAACTGTGTTGGGGAGGTCTTGCGACATTTGTGGGGTAGGCGTCACTGGAATACTTCTTATGTGTTGTCGGTTTCTTTGCAGCACATGCCCATTGACATTCTCCAGGAGATAGGAGCGGTGACCATCTACCTGGGATACTACAGTCGCTGGGTCCCAGCTTCCAGACACAGGATTCTGTACCCTTACCCGTTGGCCATGGTATAGGGGTGGTAGATCTTCCTTAAGTGCATTTTGGTCAAAATACCTCTTTGGTTCTGCTAGCGTTGTTGGAATGCACTGTATATCTGATCCTGATCGTGGTTGTCGTTTCTGATTTTGGTGATCAGTGGAGATTGGATTCGTCTACCCATGATTAGCTGTGCAGGGCTTGGTATGACACTTGAAATTTGGGTGCAGCAGTGCGATCTAAGGAGTTGTCCCCGACTGTTTGGCTTTCTTGAGAATATTCTTGATAGTCCTTATTTGACGTTCTATGAAGCCATTCCCTTGTGGTCTCCGAGGTGACGTGGTCTCATAATGGAAGCCCCATTCTTTGGCGACTTCGCGGTAAAGATAACTTGAAAAGTGTGGTCCGTTATTGCTGACTATCTTGGATGGTATGCCAAACTCTGAGAAGATTTGGTATGTGATGTTCACTATGACACTGCTTAGTGAATGATCAGGTAGGCGTTTGACTATAAGATACTTTGAGTAATAGTCAGCTATGATCAACCATTGACTTCCGTGGAGATCAAACAGGTCTGTGCCAACTACGTCCCATGGCTTTGTTGGAATGTCATGTTGCATTAGCGGCTCTTGCATTTGGGAGGGCTGATGCTGTTGACAGATACTGCATGATTGTATCTACTTTCAGGTTGAAGGTATGAGTGCCTGGGTAGTCCTTTAGCTTGATGCTTAGATCAACAAATGCCTCATTTCGGGGATCTTTCATGTTTGCTGACTTTCCGCTGTTAGCTGTGATGGAGCTAAAGGTGAGGTTCTCCACTGCCGTGCCTATGTCAGTCATGGCTTGGTTATCGTGTTTGGCGACGCTGTTTATTTTCTTGCCAAACTCCAGTTGTTGGTTATGACTGTTATGCCAGGGCATTTGTTGTTGTCTCTTGGTTTTGTGCTACCCTGAGATGCAAACTGTAGTCCAGTGACCTGTTTTGCCACATGTGTGGCATATATCAATTTTGGCACGGCAGTGTTCTTTGCCAAAACAGTGACTGCGTCCACAATTTTTGAAGGTTGCAACTGTTCAATGTCTTTGTTTATGTTTACCCAATGAACAGTGTCCTTAGCAAGGAGTTTTGTTTTCTCTTGTCCTAAATGAGCAGCATGTAGTTGTTCTAATATGTCTTTTTGAAGTGTCTGGGGGATGACGATTTGTTGTCCTTTGAGGATAAGACCATCATCAATTGAGAGCTGATCTCTTAGGCCCCAGAACACTTTAATGTCAGTGAACAGCTGCTTGATTGTCTCTGGCCATCCCGTGATGATGATCTCTTTCAGCTGGTTAAGCAGAGGATCCGCTGTCGTACACTGTCTTAGCTGTTCGATGTAATTAGTGGAAAAACAAACTGTATCAACCCGGACATCAAGTTCGATAGGGTCCGCATTATAAGGTGATTGTAGGCGCGATAATCCATCAGCCAAGAGGTTGTCAGATCCCTTGTTATATGTGAGCCTGAAGTTGTATCCTTGGAGTTTTATTAGCATTCTTTGCAGACGTACCGGGGCTGAGGTGAGCGGTTTGTTGATGATCATAGTGAGGGGTTTGTTGTCAGTGTCGACTTGGAAAAGGTGGCCATAGAGGTATGTGTGGAACCTCTGTATGCCAAATACAATGGCCAGTAGCTCATGTTCGATACATGCGTATCTCTGTTCTGTCTGTGTGAGGCTCTTGCTAGCATATGTGACAAGCGATAGATTGTCCTCCTCATCTGGCTGTAGTAGAGCCGCATCGATTTCATGTAAACTCGCATCACAGTGCATGTATATCGGTTTTTAGGGTCAAGATAGTGGAGCAGGGACGTTTCAGATACTTCACTTTTTAACTTTTTAAAAGCTTCCTGATGGTGTGTTACCACTGGAAAACAGAGTCCTTGTGTAATAGGTTACGCAACACTGCTGTCTTGGAACTGAAGTCCTTGACAAAACGAGACAGGTATGCCATCATATGCAAGAATTGTTGTAGTTCCATCTTGTTATGTTGTTCTGGCATTTTCTGTAGGTCACGTACCTTCGCCGAGTCTAGTTTTAGTCTGGTGTGTGTGTACAGGTTTCCAAAACAGGACATTTCACGGCATTTGATCTTGCACTTCTCCGAGTTCAAGGTAAACCCTTCTTCAGTAGCGACCTCCATGAAACGTCTTAGGTTTTCGCCATGTTCCTGCTCTGTCGACCCATATATGGTGATATCGTCAGGTATACCACAAGTACCAGTGCATTTCTCGAGTATTCTGTCCATCTCGAGTTGGTAGATGTCCTGACTGACACACCAACCGAATGACAGTCGTTCAAAACAATACCTTCCAAATGGTGTTTGGAAAGTTGTTAGTGGCTGACTTTCAGGGTCAAGTACCCAGACTTAGCGTCCAACTTTGAGAAGAAATTGTCTCCTGCAAATAGCTGGTTGAGCTCCTCGACAGTTGGAATTTGGTGGTATGGCCGTATGAGAGCTTTGTTTAGCGCTCGTAGGTCTAAGCAAACCCTAATTGTGTTGTCACGTTTGGTGACATAAGTGAGAGAGCTTACTCAGTTTGTGGGTTCATTGATGCGGCGAATGACTCCTTGCGATTCCATCTTGTCGAGTTCCGATTTATTTTTCGGCGCATGGCTATAGGTGTCCTTCTCGGTGGGTTTATGTGGTATGATACATTGGGGTTGACAACAAGCTTGTGAGTGTTCCAAAATTCACCAATACGGTCAAATCTCTCAGGGTATAGATGCATTAGGTCAGCTACACTATTGATGGGTTGGTGATGGGCTGACATGGCCCTGTTCATTGTCACTACCCTAAGAGCCACTGATGTTGGCATACCCAATATGGCTGTTCCTGGTATATCAACCACATAGAATTGGGTATCCAGCCATGGTGAGTTTTTATACTTGCACCTAAAAGTTGTGGTGCCATAACAGTTTATCCTGGTATTGTTGTAGGCTGTTAACAGACATTGTGTTGAGGTGAGTGATCCGGGCATTGGGTTTCCAGCTTTGTCTATACTGCTAAGGTACATGTTGCAGAATATGCGGATAGGCAATGTATTTGCTTGTGCCCCTGTATCTACTTTCAGGTTGAAGGTATGTGTGCCTGAGTAGTCTTTTAGCTTGATGCTTAGATCAACAAATGCCTCATTTCGGGGATCTTTCATGTTTGCTGACTTTCCGCTGTTGGTTGTGATGAAGCTAAAGGTGAGGTTCTCCATTGCCGTGCCTGTGTCAGTCATGGCTTGGTTATCGTGTTTGTCGACGCTGTTTATTTTCTTGCCAAACTATCATTGTTGGTTATGACTGTTATGCCAGGGCCTTTCTTGTTGTCTCTTGGTTTTGTGCTTCCCTGAGATGCAAACAGTAGCCCAGTGACCTGTTTTGCCATATGTGTGGCATATATCATTTTTGGCAGGGCAGTGTTCTTTGCCAAAACGGTGACTGCGTCCACAATTTTTGAAGGTTTGTCCACGTTTTCGGTCAATCCCTTGCCACTGGTGTGTACCCCGGCTTATTGCGGCTATCTGTGGTGATTCCTGTAACTGGTGGAGCTGGTTGACATAAACTGCTGAAGTCTCATATGAACGGGCTAATCTAACATCTTCCTCGATTCTGTAACCCTTCGGTTTGTTTAACAGTTCCTTTTGCAGTTCGGGTATTCGTGTGCTGGCAATTCGTAACTCGACGAGGCGTTCGTTTAATTCGTTGGCACTGAAATCACATTCCTTTGCCAATAGTCGACATCTGTTGATGAAGATGTCTGTTGTTTCATTTGGTCTCTGTTGGTATTTTCCGAGTTCCAGTCTACAAACGCGGTGATTTGTTGCTGGTTCTATAAACCTTCTTCGCCACTTGCGAGAAGTATTAGAGAGATTTTATCCTCATGTTTCGTCGCAATCAAAACTAGGGACTTGTAATGAGATTGTGGCCATTACGATAAGAAAGTGTGAAGAAAAAAGGTACAGACAATTTGTGTGGCGTGGGAGGTTAGAAAAAAATTCGTTCAGCATGCGAGAGATTAAAAAAATCGTTTTTTTTTACCCGCTGATTTACTTTTTTTTTTCAATTGTCTGTGACGTTATAAGATTGTGTGTTGTATGATAATACCGCTTGCCACCATGTCATGCTGTGTTGTGCATGGATGTGTAAGAATAAGACTGGAACATGTGTTTATTTGGTAAGAAGCGAACTGAATAATGGCGCCCCACTTTATTGATTAATTGCTATGCGCATGCGTGAGTGCATACAAAAGTTAGACCACAAAACTGGAACGAAAGAGTCTATATAAAAGTTACTGAAACGAAAGAGCAGCGCTATCATTACAGTAAATACTTTTGTAATTTTTTTTCATAAAGACCCTGTATGTAACGTTTTTTGCTGCATCATTTCACGGCTAGTCTTCGTCTATTAATGCCTTTGAATGGGCGTGTCTGCAAATCTAGCGCGTTTTTGGGAAGGTCATCTCATTTGAGTATAAACTCCAGGCGTCTTTGTTTGGCTGCAAATTTTTCTATTACCTTATTGTGCAATTCATTTCTGTGCTCTTAGTCTTTAAGCATTTCCTTCTCAATTGGAGTTCGGGCTAAAGACGAAAGTCGATCTTCAGCCATAGTGCATCTCAAAAATTATCGTATTATGTGCAAGGTTGAGAAACTTCTTTCATTTGAAACTGAAGTAGCAGGAATGGTAAGGAAAAGTTATATCAGTCACATTTACAGACATTGCAGACAAAAAACCGAGTTCATGAAACATCTCCAAAATAGTTTTATTTGGGGTACATTTTTTGAAATCATTGTCAGAATACAAATATACCTGAGCTCATTTGTCAATGATTTTAGGTAAAAAATACCAGAATATTTTTTCTGCAATGCATCTTGCATCTATAGGTTGCTTGGGGAATGTATAGGAAAAAACTTCAAACTTCTTCACATCGAGCAATTCAAAAGTCTCCTATGTTGACGAATCGTTCCTTTAGTGACGAAATGATGTTTTGAATTATTTTAAAATATACACTTTTGCAGTTGATCGATTACCCCTAGTTCTTTTTGTGGGTGGAGCGTGTGATTCGTCAGATATCTCCATGTCTGTCATCGTTTGTTGGGTAATACTTTCATAATGTTCATTGTCACAATGGTTTGATATTGATTGAATGAAATCATGTATTTTATCTTGAGCATATTTCATGTCGAGTTTTCTGCACTGTAAAATGTCAAATAGTTTCTCTGTTTGAGAAAGAATGATATAACAGTTAATAAAAAAACATGAAAGTGAAATCATTCAATTTTGACAACAGATTGTTGGTTTCACTTAGTGTTGCTTCATCCCATATTTCGCCATGATCAGGAATATCTTTGAATGCGTTCATTATTTTTGACGATCGTCTTTTATAGCGGATACAGTTCTTGATTTATAAAACCATCTGGTAGCACACAAAGATGGGATGCTGATTTCAAATTTTCGGAACACACTCTTCCGTTTCGTACTAGATGATGTGAATTTACTGAAGCTGTGTAAATGTGAAAAAAATATTTTAATGCCATCAAATTTTCCGTACTTTTACTGAAAACTAAGTTTATGTGCATAACAATGGATGAAATCGGCGTATTTAAATCCCCTCTCTCTATATTTAATTTGCACTTCATTCTGTTCACCTGCCATCACGGCTGCTCCATCAAAAGCTTGGCAAACCAATTTTGATTTTGCATCATCAAAGGAATTTAAAGAATTCTCGATTACATCAGCTAATCTTGTGGCACTTTTGTCATCGCTCACGTTATGAAATCCAAGGAATCGTTCAATAATTTTGCATCCATTCACATACCTAACAATGATCGAAAGCTGTGCATGCATTGCACAGTCACTTGTTTCATCAGTCTGCACTGAAATAAATGGGGCACTTTGAATTTCAGCGTAAATAACATCAGCAATCACATTATCAATTGCAGATATAATTTTATTTTGTATTGTTCTGGAAACACCTGAAAATTGCCTAGAGCCTATTTTGGCTGTTATTATGAGGGTTCTTGTGCTTGGTATGGATTACACGTCTTCAATATTATAGCCACTTTTGTGGGATGTTCAATGGATCTGACGGTGGCCGGACAAAGACCATCCGATGAAAACAGCATCGTTGTATTATTCCCAGATATATTTATGAACTTTTGGCTACTTAGTTATCGAAACTTGAATAGATACGTAATTTAATTGAGATCAGACTAAGTATGTTTGCTTGAAATTAATGGATGATTTTTAATCCATTTTGAATAACATTGACCGAGTTATTGGTCATGCCGGGCACGAGTGGCACTAGTCCCATCTCCATCCCTGATATATTTTTATGTTTATGTACATATGCATCTATATATATGCATACCTATATATAAGTGTATTATGTATATGTATATTACAAAGAAGTCACCACTTATAAAGGTCCGGAGGCCACTCGAGGATAAGGGTGAATAAGTGCATGTTAGTCAATGGGACAATATTGTAGTAATCCTTAGTAGTAAAATTTGGTAAATTGAATTACTTAAGGGGACGGTTCATCAAGAATTTGTTTATGTTGGAATTGAAGACAATCGTATTTAGTCAACTGGAAAGCAGGGCAACAGAAAATATTTCCACAGGGGTTCAGTTCTAAGAAGAAGCTTTTTTCATGGAATCTACGTTTAGGTGTAGGCATATATAAAGAGTGGAGGAAATTATTGTGATTTCAGCTAGACGAGTGTTTTTATGAATGTTTGACAAGAGGGACCATATAATAGAGCACAGACAAGCACTTGCCATAAAAAATAACGATAGATCACAGACATGCTGTGATAAAGAGGTTGCAGGGAAATAAAAGGGCATCTTTCACTTGTCACAAAGTCTATTGCGAACACTATCAAGACAGGAAAAGGTGCTTTTAGCAGCTCCTGCCCAAATGTGACAACAGTTCTCCACCCTGTAATGTACCTGCTTTTATATAGGTAAATAATGATTGCACCATTTTTCCAGCACTCTTAGCAATGGATTTAATGTACAGGCTCCACTTCAGATTAGAACTATATATATCTCACAAATTCCTTTAATGTGGACTCTTCCATAAATACCTGGGATATATATATAAATAATTTTGACTAGAAAAATATATAGGAATCTTATGCCAAAATATATTTCAAATTATTCTTTACAGTGCTGTGCTTTAGAATAAATCGAAAAAAAGAACAAATCTGAATGTATTCTTCACATGTGCTTTCTTAAGAACTGTTGGAAAATGAAATTCCACACACTTAATATTTAAATGGTTTCTTGTCTGTGTGGGTTTGTATATGTATTTTCAACTCAGAATTGCGTGAAAATGAAGACCCACAATCTTGACAAGAATATGGCTTCTCTCCAGTGTGTGTGAGTATATGATTTTTTAGAGAAGAATTCTCTGAAAAGGCACAACCACAAATTTGACAAGTATATGGTTTTTCACCTGTGTGAGTTCGCATGTGACGTTTAACATGACTTCTTTGTGAAAATGCAGACCCACAAACTTGACAAGAATGAGGTTTCTCTCCAGTGTGTGTTTGCGTATGTTGTTTAAGGGAATAATTATTTGAAAACGCAGATCTACAAATCTGACATGAATATGTTTTTTCTTTTTTTTCTCCTGTGTGTGTTCGCATATGGCGTTTTACGTAACTGCTGTGTGAAAAGGCAGATCCACAAATCTGACAAGAATATGGTTTCTCACCAGTGTGTGTTCGCATATGATGTTTTAGGTAAGAATTTTCTGAAAATAAAGATCCACAAATCTGACAAGAATATGGCTTTTCACCAGTGTGTGTTTGCATGTGACGTGTTAGCTGAGTGGTGTATGAAAAGGCAGATCCACAAATTTGGCACGAATAAGGTTTCTCCCCAGTGTGTGTTCGCATATGACGTGTTAAGGCACCATTGTCTGGAAATGAAGATCCACAAATCTGACAAGAATATGGTTTTTCACCAGTGTGGGTTCGCATGTGACGTTTTAGTTGATTGCTCCGTAAAAATGAATCACCGCAAACTTGACAACGATATGGTTTCTGGCCTGTGTGCATTGGAAAATGTTTTATTAAAGTAGAATTCTTTGAGAATGTTGTTCCACAAATATGGCAAGCATATGGTTTCGCTCTTTTGTGCGTGTCCATAACTTTATTTAGATTGAGTGTCCGTGAAAAAAGCAGATTTTCAAATATATCAAGAATATTACATCTGTATATATTGATCAGTGATATTTGAAACTTTTATGAAACTGCAGAATCACAAACTTTATATGAATCAGGTTTCTCTCAAGTGTGTGTTTGATTGTGTTTTTAAGAGAAAGAATTTCCTGAATATGCAGCTCCTCAAATAAAAATGACCATTTCACGTTTAAGAAAAATGTTTGTTGAAAATGAAGAGTCACAAACTTGATATGTATATGGTCCCTTTTCTGTTTTCATTTTAATTCAGTAAATCACAAGGTTTTCCACAGTAATCTGTAAAAACACAAAAACTCTTTATAAAGATTTTAAAGAATTAGAATCTGACATTATACAGGAATTGTTGAGAATTTTAAAATCATTTAATACCTAATACATACAAACTATAGACATATCTTTCACGGTATTCTGGGAAAACCTATAAATCTATATAGCTATTTAAAAATGTTAAAAGCATTGGAATCTGCAATTACATCGGAATCGTGGAAAAATATGGAATCATTTCATAATACACGCACACATATACATATATTTTTGTGGGGTACAAAATTTATGTATTGCAATTATGAAGGAAAGACATGTTTTAATACTCATGATAAAAATTAGGAGATCTCCTTCACGCTTCTAAAGCTGCATCGAGGTATTTATTTTATTTTTAAAGGTGAGATGAGTCCAAGAGTGAAGAGTACGTTTAAAAACAAGTGTGCTAACGAGGAGAAATACTATATATCTTAAACAAACTTATGTATAGGAGATTCTATGATATAAGTCTTCTCTTAGATATATAATCATAACTGCAATACATATATATATGACTATATATATATATATATATATATATATATATATATATATATATATAGAGAGAGAGAGAGAGAGAGAGAGAGAGAGAGAGAGAGAGATATCCATATATATCTTTGTGGGTTTATTTTGTCATGAAAATATAACTCAGTAAATACATGAAGTCAATTACATGGTTTTGGTATGGTAATCTGAAAAAACAAACAAAACTCTTTAGGTAAGTATTTTTTTTTTAAAAATCATGAAAATTTGAATCTGCAATTATATCAGAATTGAGAAAAATATGGAATCATGTCAGAACTAAAACACTGTACACGCAAACAAATATATATATATATCTATATATCTATAAAAGTGAACGTGTCTGTCTGTCTGTCTGTCTGTCTGTGTGTCTGTCTGTCTGTGTTCATTTCCCTACGCTATAACTCTGTCAATTTTTAGTCTATAGACTCGAAATTTGAAATACCGGGTACTGAGATTTGGGAAAATCGATGTGACGGGTGTCAGCCAGAAATTTGGCTGTTAAGGGGTCAAATTTCAACGATTTGACCTTTAAGAACTCTACCAAACTCCTCCGACAATTTTGGGTCTAGACACTTGAAATTTTAGATATAGGTTCCTTGAACATGGATCTAACTTAATAAAGTGATTTGAGCCCGAAACAATAAATTTTAAGGGGTCATAATATGGGGTCAAAGTTTTAATAAATTAATCATTTTTTTTTGTTTTTTTGCTTTTTTTGCACAGCATACACCTCCAAACACCCGAGCAACGCCGGGCATCCCTGCTAGTATATATATATATATATATATATAAATGAAATACTGAAATGCAGTATGATTACAGGTTGAATAATACTGTAAAGTTAAAGTCCAATAACTATTAGTATCTCTATTTTTAAGACGATCCTAAACAGAGAGAGAAAACTCAATATGCGATATAGAGCAGTAATAATGTAAATTTTTAGTTAAATTATGCTTAATTACAATAAAATGTATTGTTCGACAAAGGAGTATAGATAATTATTAATGTTTTTTTCCTTAACTCATGGATTTTCAATGAATGGCTCATTTCATCGGAGGATATGTTAACAAAATAGATGTGGGTGATGATACATTTTGCTTATTAGCACATAAATTAAAAAATTAAAATTAAAGTGATAGTATGAAAACGATACTTAGACTTGAAGAAATCAATATACAGGAACAGTTGTAAAATCCTATGAAAACGATACTTAGACTTGAAGAAATCAATATACAGGAACAGTTGTAAAATCCTATGAAAACGATACTTAGACTTGAAGAAATCAATATACAGGAACAGTTGTAAAATCCTATGAAAACGATACTTAGACTTGAAGAAATCAATATATAGGGATAGTTTTAAAATCCTATGAATACTGGGATATTTCAGAATGAATTGCCGTTCTATTTAATAGCATATTTTAGGCTGGAAAATAAAATCCAAGTCCTGTATATTTGGTCATCGATTATTTGCGATATATTTGACAGTTGAAAAGTCCTTTATTAATACAGTCAACAATGATGGAGTGAATTTATTGAAAACCGTTTTATGTACTTGTAGCTGATAAGTTTCTTCGGGGAAAAAACGACTTTCCAGTTAATTTTCACCAGCAAGGAAAAGGGTAAAAAAGAATTTATTTATTTGATTATTTTCTCCCTTCGTCGACTACAGTTAAAGGAACAGTAAGAGATTGATACAAAAGTTAAACAGATTGTCGCGTTTTTCATTTCTCTGTCAAATATGTTAGTACAATTTCATTGCATGTCCACATTTATTATTTCTCCGAAAAAAAAAAAGGAAACATTATATGAATTAAAACATGACATTAAAACTCTAAATGAAAACTAGTGGAGAAAATGATTCAATCTCTCAGTATTTTCTAAAAAAGATTTCAACTTTCTTTTAAATGAACACGGTTTAAATGAATAAATGAAAATTAGCTGTAGATTCTTAATTTATTTACTTATGACAATCATGGGTGCCCTTCAACCAACTTAGGTAAAGATAGTAAAAATTTAAATCCAACGACAATAATAATTTGAACACGAGAAACGTAGAGAGGAAAAGCCAGAACAACTACAAAACCATTTATTTGGCCGGGAACAGCATATGCAGTAGTTAGTTGTGCAACTCATAAAAAATAATGCGTCTGTCGAAAACAATATGGCCCTTTCCCAAGATTCAATATAGGATGCGATTGATAACTTCTGCTATATACCTAAAGAAGATAAGTACTTTTGAACTTACTAAAGACGATACGAGGAATTCTTCAGATAGCATTGGTCGGGTCAGAAAAATATTAGTTTACTATTATGCAATTTAGAGACTGCTGAACATAATAAATTTGTGGATTTTATTTTGTCATGAAAAGTTTCTGAGCTATTTTTCGCCTATATGATGAAGCTTCTTATATGATGAAGCTTCTTATATGAAGTTTTAGCCTGTTTTTTCCTTTTTTTTCCATAAACGACGGAAAAGCTTGAATCTAGTAAAAACGATGAAGATGATTTCTCAATATATGTAGTTGTGGTGAATTGAAACTATCAGACGCCAGTGCAGACAATTTTAAATGCTTAATACTTTTGTTAGGACTTGGGTCGAGATGCTGAAATAAGAGGCCGTGTTCTAACAAAATTAGAAATAGAACTTTAAGTCTTCAAAAATGAACAAGTGGATTAAGGAAATAGAAAAAATTAATAAAGACTAGAATCTGGCATAATGCATATAAAAAGTAGCACAAACATCAAAGGCGCGTAAAAAAATAAAACACAGGTTACGAAACAGTCACTTCATACATCTAAAAAATATTTTCAGAACTGAAAAATTTCGCCCCCTTGTAACCGATGTAGACATTTACATTGGATTAAAGACTGCTCATATCTGGCAGAACGATGGTTGAAATGTAAAAAATAAAGTACAAAAATTGCAAGAGTAAAACAAAACCCGAGTGCGTTTAACAGAAACCGGAAACATGAAGGAAGATTTATGCAAGTATGTGACGGAAAAATTCTGGATAAAGAAATGGAAAGGCAATTGGGCAAAAGGACAGAAATTTCGATATTAAATTTAAATACATTGGAAAAATTGAATAGAACCATAATGATACTTAGACTTGAAGAAATCAGTTGGAGCAGTTGTAAGATCAATAACAATGTCTATTTTAAGTAAAGGCCAATACAGTAAAGGCCGTTCAGAGCGAACAAATTAACTTTAAAGAAAAAATGTTTGACCAACGTCACCCTATTGTAAAAAAAATAAAAAAAATAAAAAATAAACTCCTATGTACAAAAGAATGCCACGAACCTACTAGGTTCAGACTGTATGCATGAATTTAAATTATTGAACCAGCCAATCAATAACTTTGTAACAAAAATGAACAGTTAAACAGACACTCAAGCCTTGAAAAAGAAATTAAAAGGTATTTTCCCCGTTCCAGATCACGAAATGCCAAAACCAATTCTATTGTATACTTGTCAACATTAGCTTTCCTCTATTGAAAACATTGCATGACCACAACCCGAGAAACCGAAAACTGGCAGGGTACTATAATTGTAATGAACCCCCCCCCCCCCGCCAATCGACCCAGTCGTAAGTGACCATACAACTATAGGTGATTTTTCATTGGATACAAAAAGTTCAGTTACACAACAACAGGTACCGGTCACAACTCTTTTCTTTTCTTTTTTTGAAACATTATTTACAATCAAAAACACTTCATGATATTACGTGTATCAAATTAATAGTTCCCAAACGGATTTTCCACAATATATAAGAACTGCCAAACCGTTTTACCCGGCGCCTTCTTAAAATAGACAGATCATCAGGTAAGCAGTAGTGGAAACCCCATTGGACAGATTTACCCCTTGTTTAATGGATTATTACAAGAGGGATTTGAGGTGGGTTAATTTACCTTTATTTACTTATGGTTGAGTCTACCCACCCACTTAATCAATTGTTTTATTGAATTCTCGCGATTAATATGTGAGAAAATAAGAATAAAAAGGTTTCATCCAGGTAAAAAAAAATGGCTGTAACAATTAATCGCCCAAGAAAGTTTACTAACTCATGATCTAACCAAAGTAATACTGATATACCGTTTCGGAATAATTAGCTTGGGAAAAGGCATTGTGGCAAAACTACCTGCATTACCTATGATTGAACTGATTCATACACAATAAATACCAGAAGACAAGGTTGTAAAGTAAAAGTTGATATCCGATGGACCAACCTGGTTGTTATTCACTTAGACAAACAACCCTAACTGTTGTATGTTCTTGTTAATAGTTTGCTATTCTATCCCCGTGGTCTGTTTTCCTTGCAACCCTTGAAAACGGCTTATAACACATATACACATATGTACTGATTTTAATTTTGATATGTACTTATACCATGGCATTTTTTAATTAAATTAAATTTGGTCCAAAATGAGCAACAAAATAAATAGATAATAAAATCATATTGATAAAGATAACCAATTATCTTGAAAACAAGAAACAAATTTATGAAAAAGTGTTGAATAGTGGATGTACCAACTCGATGTCTGTTGTGTAGTGATACATAATGGAGACGTCATATAATGGAGGACGAGACATTGTATAACGGGTTACACAATGACGACGATGAGACAATTACTTGGAGTTCATATTAATAGGAGCTGATATAGGTGAAGAGCCGGGTAATAGACAGTTCTTTTTAACTCGGAGGGGAAATACACTATCGGTTAGGGGATACATAAACACTTGTAAAAGGGGTTTCCTATAAAGTTCATTATACAAGACGAAGACAAAAACACATTACCTTGCGGTTGAAATGACGAAAAAAAAACAAAGGCTTACAAACAATATGAAGACATTTATTCTAGCTGGTGATGAGAATGATGGGAGTTACTACATTGCCCCATCTTTCTTTCTGTCTTACTTCGAAAGGGGCTTAGGCTAACACAACTGTCCTCTCTCAGCTGCCAACTCTCCCGACTCTAACTGAACTGATTTGATTTCGAACCTTAACTTAACTAAATATATTGAAACTATATGTCTTTGTGATGTCAGAATGTGTTCAAACATGTGAATGTTGTTACACATGAATTTTGCATATTACATACGACTCCAACACGTTTTTTTCTGGCAACATAAAGAACATTCCTTAATGATTGTTCATTATTCCTCTGACCTAACTTTGTTTTAATAGTTATTTCTAACTACAATGGCTAATTCTCTACATTTCTAAAATCGCATCTAAATAGCAATATGTATTCTTTTTAACTTTTGATCATTACATTCGATTCCAGCATTCTTCTTTAATAAATATTATTTTCGATCCTATTTACTTTATTTCTTTAAAGACCAGGAGCTCTCCCTTTTTATATACAACAAATGTATACTTGTCTAAAAACGTCTTTCGTATTATGTATTAGTCTTGAAAAAGTATATAAGAATTATAACACGATTACAAAAAAAGAAATAAAACAAAATGATGGTAAAAACCTAATAAATGTTACCACGTTATTTTTATTTTGGGGTGGATTTCTAGGTGTGTCAGAAACCGACCTTACGAATGCGTGAAAAAATATTGAATAATTCGACCTTCTATCTTTTCAAGTTTATAACTACTTGAAAAATTTAATTCAAACCCTATTTTTTTTTCAATTTAAAAAAAAAAAACAGGTTTAATAGCAAATTATGCTATATTTTTTTTTTAATCGGTTTTCTTTAAAAAAAAAGATTTGCAGAAAATAAACGAAATTTAACTTACGTCGATTATAAAAATTTGATATAAATTCCAAAAAATCACTTACCTATAAAAATTACTAATCAATGTGTAGTTCCATTCTTCATTGTTAATTTATTCATATTTATATTTTAAAATCCATTTATTTTTAAATAAAAGAATTTTTTAAACGCCTATTTGAAAAAGGTGCCATGACGCAAGAATTTTACTTTTTTTATCGAAAACCAGAAGTAGTTTTTTTTTTTTAATTTTTTTGACCTACGGATGGACAGAAGGAAGTAAAAACCACACGTTCACGTTAGTCGTCTAGCTTTGTCCATGAAGAAATATGTGTTCCCATAGTTTAAAAATAGTCAAATTTTTCTTATAAGATTTTGCCTTAATAAAAAAGACACTCGAGGATTTTTTTTTCTTTTCTCAAAGAAATACATAAATTTTTTATTTATTATATTTTCATTCTCTTTTGTCGAGTGAATTTTTTTTTTTTTAATATCTAAAAAAGAAAACATTGAATGCAATAGAAAAAAATTGCCGTCATCGTCCATTACTTACTGGACAATATAAGCAGAACAATAGGCTTCCAATTAAAAAAAAATAAATAAATAAAAAACGTGTTTTGGGGGTGGATTTTACAGGTAAATTTCCAAAAAAACTATTCTTTTTGTTGTTGTTTTAAATTACAATATATTATTTATTGATCTTTTAAAACTTTGGTACATAAATTATTAAAATTTTAATAGACATTTCAAAATGGGTGGGTGAATTAAAAAACAAAACGTTTGTCTAAAATACTGTATTCAGTTTATTGGAAAGAGCATAACATTTTACACTGACTCTGAAAATATCGTAAAAATTTAACCAATAGAATAATTTTTATAGATTTTTAAAGTTTAAAAATTGAGAAAAATTAACTTGTAAAATTCAATTGATTTCATTACGTAAAAAAATGGCTGCATGAAGTCGCGCCGGCACTTTCTAAGCACTGTTATTTATTTTGTTTTTTTTAAATAAAAAATAATATTTCTATAATTTTTTTAAACATATTTGTAAACACTGTTTGTTTGTGTTTTAAATAAAAAATAATATTTCTATTATTTTTTTAAACAACTTTAATAGTTTATTTTGGAAGTATATTCCATAAAGAAAATAAACAACCCACTTTTAATGGAGAAATTACGAATTTTTTTTATATTTTATTCGCAGTTCCATGTTTCAAAAATTCGCCTAAAATTCTGATACACCTAGTGGATTTCTACCACTATTTTGTTTTATTTCTTTTTTTGAAGTGATTATCGAGTCTTCAAAGACATCGCAGCCTCTTTTCTTGTTCTTTGGCAGCGTTCAAGTTGAACGCCGTTCAACATTATTCGTTTTTAGAACCGAATAAACATTTTACTACTGTGGATTGTAATACAAACCCGATTTTTTTATTCGTTGTATATAAGAAAACCCGGTAAACATGAACATTGGACGAATGGACGACTAAAGTTTTTTTATTGGGGGGGGGGCATACGATATAAAATAGCGTATAGGCAAAAAAACTTCTATTTTTCGAAGATTATGCTATGTTGTACGTATTGCAGCAGTATAAATCAATTTAATATTATGTATGAAAAACAACGACTTATTATTTCAATACATAATAAAATACAACATTCCACCTCTAAGAAAACAGCGCAAAATCAATAGATAATTAGCGTGTATGATATTAACGTACCGAATTAAAATAAAAACGAAAAAGAAACAAATTTATAAAAAAAAAAAAGTATACTTACTTGTATAAAAATGTTTTTCGTATAACTACGTATTAGCTTTTAATAAATAAAATAATAACAATTATAACACGATTAAATGTGTAAAATAAAAAGGAAAAAAAATTGTCGTGTTGATATTTTTAAAAAGTGACCAAAAGACAGCCCCGCAGAAAATGTGAGAAGTAGCCATGAATAAATAAATAAAAATTAATAAATAAAACTTTAAAAAGAACAATTTTAAAAACAAGGACAATACTTTCCGGAAAAAAAAAAAAAAGAATAAATAATAATTTCATTTTTATTTATTTCAAATAGTAATCCTGTGAATATTTTGGATCAAAGTTATATTGTAACACGGTTTTTACTAAACATCTAATATTTTTTTCTACATGGTGGTCACCACTTATCAAGGCCCGGAAGCCACTCGAGGATAAGAGTTATTGCGTGTACAGTAATCAATGGGTTGGACTTCACTTGAAGACATCCAAGTTGTAGTCAGGTGGGAAATAGGCAAACGGACGTGCTTTCTAATAAAGAAGCTTTGTTCATGGAATCTACGTTTTGATTTAGGCACGGATAAAGAGTAGGGAGAATTATTGACAGTGGTTTCAGCTAGACGGGTGTTTATCGTGAAAGATTGGCGAGGGGGGACCAGAGATTAGAGCTCAGACGAGCACTTGCCATGGAAATAACGATAAAACAAAGACAGGTTCGCAACGTCTCTTCTGTGGGAGAGAGGTTGCAGGGTCGAAGAGAAAAAGGCATGGCATCCCCCACTAAGCCACGAAGTCTATTTTGTACTCTGTCAAGGCAGGATAGATTGTTTTAGCAGCTCCTGTCCAGATGTGGCAGCAGTACTCCATCCTTGGATGTACTTGGCTTTTATATAGATAGAGAATTGCATCAATAGTGAGATATCTTCTGAACAAAATTGAATTGAATTGAATTGAACAAAAGCTTTTTAGTAAATGTTTATTTTAACTGTAACACAACGATTCTAGTTTGTATTTTTAGGGGTTATCGAGGCCCCTTAAAACGAATCTGGCATTTAAACCCGTCGCAAATTTACCGTTTGCATGATATTAACCCCTGGACCTTGGGACTATTTTGCACGATTTCACCGTGAAGGAATTAATGTCTATTGCCAATTTTTCAATATTTGTTGGGCGAAGGTTGGAGCTTTAAAATGATACCTATCTGGCGAAAATCTATGGTCGTCCGTGTCGAAAGTTTTTGTGAGACATACAAACACACACACATACACACACACACAAACATTTTTGCTTATATATATATATAGACTAGCGGGGGGGGGTACCCGGCGTTGCCCGGGTGTTTGAAGGTGTGTGTATGGAGGTGGGGGGTAATTAATAATCCTGCTTAAATATTATAAAAAAGACGATGTAAAAAAAAAATCCAAACCAAAACGGAAAAAAAATGGCATCAATAAACCTGTGTATGGAGGGGGTAAACTAAAGAAAAAGCGAAGTAATAAAAAAAAAAACGTTTGGTCGGGAGGAGGGATTGAACCCGGAAGCTTTGACATGGAAACCAATGCCAACTACTTAACGGTCTCGACCACGAGTGAAAATAATTGATTAGCGTGTTAAGTTAAAGCTTATAAAGCTAAAAGAGGTTTGATTGACAGGACGCCGCTAAATGAGGTCATCGCGCGATCGTAATTTTTAGTTTTCACTTCACCCCAGATGATGGTGGGAAGGGGGGAAAGCAGAGCAAAAGCCGACAACCCAACGTTTTTCACTGTATTTATACTAAAAGGCAGGATGAACCGGGCACAAATCGAAATAGCGTGAATCTCATAAAAGTCAACGTAAATAAATCTAGAGACGACCCGCATTCCCAAATCGTACATATTATGATATAGGACCCATATAAACAGTTGTAAGCGATAGTAACGAACCCGGGAGCGTGTGCTCGAAAAGCCTTTTGAAGACATACACGAAATGGTCACACACATTTTGCCTTTTATATATATAGATGTCCTTTTTAAATAAAATATTTTTAAGCAAGGGTTAAAAAATACCGCAATATCAGATGTTTCACAACTGGCATAAGGGCGACAAACGTCTCCCCTCTTTTGGTGACCTTAAGCTCCAGAATTAATCTCCCTTTCTATTTCTGGCTGTAAACAAAAGTTAGGCCAAAAATGGCTATCGTAACTTGAAAAATGATCACATTTCACTTATCATTTTTTGCCGTTTAAAAAAATTTCACTCCACCGATTTTCCTTTTTTCATTCTCTTAAAGAAATACATGAGTTTTTAATTTAATATATTTTGTTTCTTCTTTATGAAGTGATTTTTTTAATTAAAAAAAAACATTGAATGAAGCAGAAAAATTGTTGTAGGCATTCAATATTTTCAGGAAAAATTTAAAAAATGTGAGGTTTCACTTTTAAAAAAAATCAGCGTTTTTTTTTTTTTAAAGGTTTAAAACTTTTGACTTTACAGGCAAATTTGCACAAAACATTTTTTTGTTTTAAATTAGATTATTTTATTTATTAATCTTCAATTTGTGATATACAAATCTGAGGCGAGAAAAGTAATTATTTTCATTTTAATAGACATTTCAAAAGGGGGGTGAATTAAAAAAAAAAACGTTTGTCTAGAATATTATATTCGGTTTATTGGAAAGAACATAAAATTTCACATTAAACCTGCAAATATTGTAAAAATTGAACCAATAGAAAAATTTTGATAGATTATTTTGTTAAATTGAAAAAGATTTAACTCGTAAAATTCAATTGATTTTATTACGTAAAAAAATGGCTGCATGCGTGCACAGGCACTTTGTAAACACTGTTTTCTTTTTTAATAAAAAAATAATATTTCTATTATTTTCAAAAAACTTTAAGAGTTTATTTTGGAAGTATATTCCATAAAGAAATTAAACAACCCACTTTAAAAAGAGAAATTACGAGTTTTGTATATTTTATTCGTAGTTTTGTGTTAAGGGCGTCAAAAATTCCCAAAAAATTCTGACACACCTAGTGTAGTGCTGCTCTGTTTCTGTCAACGATTTTGAAGCGAAAGCTATGGGCTTGCCTTCTTGGATTAGGGCTGCTTTCAATCCTCTGGAAGTTGCATCCACTTGAATAATGGACTTTTTGGAAGGGGCATTATAGCGGAGCAACAAAATCTGTTTGCAGCATATATAACAGAGTTAATCTATTTTCTTCTCAAAATAACTCAAATTATAGCCATTAAAAGGTAAATCCCTGGCAACACAAGTGAGTATACCCCTTACGAAAAGTTGTCAATATTAACATACATGTCAGCTCTCAATATTTTGTGTGGCCACCATCATTATCCAAAACTGCCTTTACTCTCCTGGGCATGGAGTTTACCAGAGCCTCACATGTGGTCACAGGAATGCTCTTCCACTCTTTAATTACAACATAACAGAGCTGGTGGATATTTGAAACTTTACGCACCTCCACCTTCTGCTTGAGGATGCCCAAAGAGGTTTTATTAGGTTCAAGTCTGGAGACATGCTTGTGTTGTATAGCCGGGGGTTTCATATTAAAGATATAGGATGGAGACATTCATATTGATGAGGGGAATATATATTTATACAGTCTGGAGTGTTTCTTCTTAACACATATAGTGAGGAGAGGGTGATCAGTTCTTTTAACACAGGAGGGGACAGTCATTACTTATGATGGAGAGGGGGACACAGTACTTTGATGGGTTATACAAAGTTCATTAATAACGATGAGGGAGACAAAGTTCATATCAGATGATTACACATTACCTAATGTTTATCCATGGCAAAGCATCACCGAATTCTCTGTATTTATATCTCCAGTGGTTATTCTATGGCATGAAATCTTAAAAGGTTAAGCGTTCATTAAATCACATAAAATCATGAAATCACAAATGTTTATTCATTTTTTTAAATGTTTTTATCCCCCAAAAATTAGGAAACAATTATAATTTATAGTTTTGATCATGTTTATATTTGTTTTTTTTTTTGTTTGTTTTATTTTTATTTTTATTTTTTTTGTATATTCATCAAGTTTTTTAACTATTTTTTCATTTACTGGATATTTCATTATTTGAAATGTTTTTCTGGGAAAGGATTTCTGTTTTTATCAATAAATAGTGTGATTATATTATAATAATTACTTAAAATGCATAATCCAGTGCAGTTATGCTGTAGAAACCAAAATTAGATATGACCATGTGCCAATAAATAAAGGCAACGAACGAATCACATCTTTGTTAGAATTAACTGTTTACAGTCTGTGGATAGCTCAATCGTGTATTCATCAACAGTTTGTATGCAAAAAAGAAACGTCATCAGGCACCTCAACGCTCATCAAATTTTCTGAAGCCCCTGTTAAATGCTGGTGATATTGTTAGTCAGGATTCTTGTAGTTAAGTGCCTTGCCTCTGTTATAATAGAACTGAGACACTTAATGAAGGAGGATTCTCTCGCTATTAGACCTGTGTGTGACCGTTAAAGAAGGAAGTAGGAAAATAAATAAAGTAGATTTATCAATAGACATTTGCAAGAAATTTGTTTTTAACATAGAAAGAGGTAAGAGTAGATTTAAATTAGAGTGTTACAAATGACGATAGCGAAAGGACATGACAATCGATAGAGATATTTAGTTTTATGACACTAGGGAGTGCCACAGGGTGCAACAGCTGATGAACTTTTAACGGCAATAGAAACGATTGGATGACAACAAAGCCGAACTTAACAACAGTTAGTGAGTTTTTACAACAGTTGTGAGTTGGGACTTTACGAAAGTCAGAGTTTAGAAAACATTTAGACTAAGACTACAAGCGGAGACAAATCGTAATTTATGTCAAGTCGGTAAAGTTTTAGGAGATCGAGATGAATTGATGGTAACAGTCAAACCCAGCCTCAACAAGACGTTGCTGTGAACCTTAGCATGTAGACACACACACCCAGAGTCCAACTGACATATATGTGAAGCAACTATACGAATCAGTGCCAACTAACGTCCAGCTACTGTACCAGTGACCACTTACGCCCAGCTACTCAGTGCTCACTGATATCTAGTGCCGATTGATGCCCAGCTACCTGTTCCAGTGCTTACTGACGCATAGTTTCCCTGTTTATGCACCCATTGTCGCCTGGTTGTATGTTCCAGTGTCTGCTGGTGTCTGCCTTCCCCATTCCAGAAGCTGATCCTGTTTCCCTCGGACTAATCACGATCTCTAGATCCTACAAATTTACCACTTTCTTTTTTACTTGGTAAATAAAACATGATATTCCATCGTCTTTAAACGAATATCAGTATCTGTCATTCTTCTTTTGCTATTGCCATCATCTTTTTGCCTTTCTGTCTAGCCTATCGTTGTACAGTTGATTGACACCTTCACCCACCACCTGCCGACCCGCTGCAACAAGTTTACCAAGTATTTTATGGGTGAATTCACCCAAGACTATATAGATAAGGAAGGTTCTATAGACTGGCTAAAAATGGATTGCTCCACTATGAATATAATAAGATTATAATGAATGCCTAAGATCAAGACTTGAAAACGAATGCTATTAAAAGGATGAGTGATCACCACAATAACAATAAGTGCAGGTTCTGCAACACAGAGTGTGAGCCACTTGACCTTCAGCTGTAAGGTTCTAGTGGGGGAAGCTTCTATACAATGCGACACAATATAGTGTATATATATATATCTCTACTGGTCGTGTTGACGAAATTGTTTGGAACTGTACTGGGTTGTGTCGACTGTATTGTTGAGGACAATGCTAAGTCAAGTCGACTGAAGTGCTTCTTGCTGTGTCAGGTTGCATCGACAGTATTTTTCTTGAGTCTTGTAGATAGAAGTAATGAGTTTGTTTGTTGTTCATCCGAAAAATGATGCCCAGCATATAAATTTGGCGGAACTTATGACACACCAAAATGCCTTAATCTTGTGCTGCAATGGCAAATCAAGATTGTACATCTCCACACTGACTCATTGTGTGTTTACCATTGATTGACCAACATTCTTATTGGAATGACACTTGTTAGGACTAAAGCCGCAAATACGAAGGAGATTGGTGATAATAAAATGTCTTGATGAATACAGCTTGCAGGTTGATATTACCTTAGTTACATCGGCGTAGAATTTAGCTGATAAGTTAACTAGAGTGCTAAAGAGGTGGATTGATATAATGAGGCAAAGATCTTATCTGCTGCAACTGGCATGCACAACCTTAACAAATCAATTAACACCTGATCAGATCCATGTAATACATAAACAGAGGGGACATCCTGAAATGCGTTGGACCACATATTTTGTTCAAAGAGCGTGTCATACAAGTACTAAGTATTGTGGTAAGTATTACCTATTCATACAATGATACCAAAATTGACCTTACGTAAATCCAGAAATATCCTTATTTTTATCAAGATTATTGATGCAGCCTTATGACTAATCAGTAATATCAAAATTGAAAATGACAGGTATTGCTAGTTGGTTGATAGTTGTTATTATATTTTTTGTGAGAGTTTCAATGTGATGATTTTGCATGAACTTCATATATTTTTTCTTGCATGTTAAAAGCCTACTTTTTCCATGCTTTGTGTGTCTTATTTTACTCTACTCCCTGGTACATCGATCTTCAATAAAAGCATTGTTTACATTAAAATGGTCTGACAGTCTTTTTCATACCTTTATTGTGCACTTAGAACATTTGTGTAATCCAAACAACGCACATGTCCTCCATGTAACTTTTAAAATATCTCACTTTTAATGTGCCACTAAATTTGATTCATAAGAACAAAAATATTCAGATATCGATTACAACGATATGGATTTTTCCACTGTGATCGCAAATGTATACCTGAACTTGGTTTATAAGAATAAGAATATTCACATAATTTATAACATTACAAAGAGAGTTGCCAACCTGATATGTCCTAAACTGTCATCTAACCTTAAGCTTCTGTCCCATCGACGAAATATTGCATCCATCTGCCTGTTCTACAAGTACTTTAATGGTGAATGCTAACGAACTGCAAGCACTTGTACCCACTTTATGTAAATACCCCCAATAAGCAGCTAAATCCCACCCCTTCACAGTAGAGATCTCTAGATATAAGAGAGCCTTCTACTCTAGTAGTTTCTTCCCCAGAACCGCTAGACTTTGAAATTTCTTTTCAGGTCCCTGCTTCCCCAACTGTACTGACATGCAGTGTAACGTGAACCGACATCTTGCTACCCAACTTCCTACATGGCACCCCTGTAGCTTATGTCCCTGATAGTAGCTCCCTACATCAAAGTGGCAACGTGCCTTGTTTGGGGTGAAAATGTAATAAAAAAACATTACAACTTTTCCCTTCTCTTCATTTTCCTTGAACTCTATACGAGATACATAGATGTTTGAATGTTCCATTGAAATTCTTCATCGAAAAACACTGAATTAGTATAAAAGTTGATGGCATATGTTGTATAGTATTCTGGGCAACACCGAAATTATTGCTGGTTGTACACACACGCATATTGATCTGGGTGTACACATGCAAAATTTATTGACAACTGACAATAATTCATCTAATCTTGTGGAGTTTTATTAAGCCAGTTGTTCCTATCATTACCGGTACAATGTTTATTTCTTTCAGAGACCATATTGTTTTTAGATCATTTTTTAGATCGTGATATTTTGTTATCTTTTCCATTCAGCTCTATTCAGGCCAAAATCATTTGGGACTGTGGCATCGATAATAAGCACAGTTTTTGGGGGCTTGTTCCATATTACAGTATCTGGCTTGATGGCCTTGTCTTTTATATCTCTGCTCGCCTGACTGTCTTCATCATAGAACTTGGGTCACTTTTCTGTTTGATGTTATTGGTGGTGGTTCATGTTTCCAGATGTTCGTCAATCTGTCAAGCTGCATTTCTCCACAGATCTTCCAATGGAGTTATTTACAAACTTTGTTGTGATTGGCAGTGTAAAGGCCATCTGCCAATAAGATTGAGCATGCAGACATTAAGTGGTTTGGGCTCTCAATCTCCGAGTGGCAGAACCTGTATTGGCCATTTACTTCTAGGCCAGACATTTTTTAACCCATTTGTAAGCCCTGATCTTAACTGGCGACAATGAGTCTTTCTTCATCAAATGGAAGTCTCCCACTCTTGAGCCATTAGAGTGAAACATCCCTGTCTACATACTCCTGGTTAAGCTCCTCCAGGAACTTTTCTGCTCTTTTATGTTGTTCCTATCCTTGTTTTCTTGTGTCTATTTTGCTTTCCATGTATTTTTTTTTTCTTGCAATCTTACTAAGGTGGCTCGATATGCATGTTTTTTTTCAGTGAGACCGGCCGACTCTCTTTCATGATAGATATATCCTGTCCCTACATTGGTTTTGGTATATTATTTTATGTAGGGTTAGGAGTTTTTCTAGCGTGGGTTCTCATATGCTTAATTAAATTTGATTCATACAAATAAGAATATTTACATACTCTACAAGAATATGGCTTTTTACTATTGTGTACCTTTATATGTCTCAGTAAATTTGATTTATCGGAACAAGAATATTGGCACATTTTACAATAGTATGGCTTTTCTCCTGTATGACTTCTCATATGTTTAACTAAGCCTGATTTTTCATAACAAGAATATCCACACACTTCACAAGAATATGGCTTTTCCCCACTATGTATCTTAGTATGTCTCATTAAACTTGATTCCCGAGAACAAGAAAATTTACATACTTTACAGGAAAATAAGTTTTCTCCAGTGTGAGTTCTTGTGTGTTTCACCAAATTTGCTTTAACAGAACAAGAATATCCACATACGTCACATGAATATGGCTTTTCTCCAGTGTGTGATCGAATATGTGTCACTAAAGAGGATTTCTGAGAAAAAGAATATCCACATATTTCACAGGAATATGGCTTTTCCCCAGTGTGAGTTCTCATATGTTTCACTAAAGATGCTTTCTGAGCAAAACAATATCCACATACTTGACAAGAATATGGCTTCTCTCCACTGTGTACCTTTCTATGACTCACTAAATTTGATTTCTCAGAACAAGAATATTTGCAAAATTCACATGAATATGGCTTTTCTCCAGTGTGGATTCTCACATGTTTCACTAAATCTGATTTCTGAGCACAAGAATAATCACACACTTTACAAGAATATGGCTTTTCTATTGAGTGAGTTTGCATATGTCGTCCCAAGTTTAATTCCATGGTATGATAAAAATAAAATATTCACAAAATGGTATCCTCAGATTTAAAATTTCAAATCCAACACAGGATTTCAATCAGGATCATCTGTAAAAAGAAAATATAATTTTTATTATTTGCAGTCACACTTTTGCATTTATTTTTTATTATTACCAGTGATATCGAAATGAACTCATAGTTTCTAGGAAAAATTCACCCGAGAAAATCTTACTAGTTTCTATAGTGATTTTACCTTGTGAGTGCTTGTGTCATGTATATTAAGATAGGCATTGGAGAAACCACCAAATACTCAGACAAAAACAAGTTTATACAAAGTATATATGTTAGGTTTCAAACTATAAATCTATATGAAGAAAAACTTTCAGTACAAAGTCCTTCGTTTGAAAACTTATTTTGCTTGTAAGTCTATTAACTCTATGCAATTATTGCATGAGATTACATAAAAAAAATTGTACTTGTCTTAATATTATAGTCGGGATCCTCAATTGTTTACCATAATAAGATTTTCATCGATAGAAAACAAAACAGTGTTTTATTTAATGGCTCCCAGCAGTGTTGACTAAAATCTATCTGTTCTAACTGTTGCCATTACTTGTGTAAACTAAATCAAATAAACATTAAAGAACGTTGTACTTACTCAATAATTAAAATTTATTAGCTTACTAGCTTTTAGTATTGTCCTGTGAGTTTCCGAGATATACACTAAGGTACGCATGTGAGAAATATTAAGTTCCAGCAAAATAACAAGTATCAAATAGTAGTGTGCATATATTAGAGACATTTATAGCAGGGATTGAGTGAGACATGTATTAACTGAAGCTAAGAGATATGACATGTACAGTTCTTTTTAACACAGAGGAGGGATGCATTATTGATGATGGAGAATGGGACAAACACATAATACTTGAAAGGGATTTTACAAGATGATAAACAAAACACATTTACCTTTAAGTTGTAATGACGACAATGAGACAGGTTTACAAATATAATGATGATTTTTTATTCATACCAGCTGGATGATTGATGATGGTCAGGGATTCAAGTCTTTACAGCTACATTGTCCTATTTTACCCCTTCTCACCTCCAAGAGGGTGTCGGCTCTTAGTCTCTGACGATTCTACTCTAAGTTGCTCTCCGATTGTCTCTCCTCTTCTCCTCTTCACCTTCAAGGGGCGTCAACTCCCAGTCTGGCCGACTCTCTGACTGTCTTTCTAACTTCAAACCCTATCTCAATATATTGGGAATCTCCTTTCTTTATGACGTCAAACATGCTTGCCAAACAAAGAATTCCCAATTTGAATTGTTCAAAATCTAACGTATTTGTTAATCATTATTTCTAAACTGCATTGTTCATAAATAATATTCAGTTATTTCAAAGAACAATGACAATCGATCTATATTCGTAGGATTTCATTATGTATTCCTTTTTTTAACGTTTCTTACTGGGTTCGATTCTAACCTTTTCCAAATATCATTTTGAAACTTATCTAGTTTTCCCTTTTACTTACTGGGGTCTGTCCCTTTTAACATAACACTAGTTTATATGGAGCACTTTATATACATAGACTTTGAATTTTTTTCAACCTTTAAATCTATATGAATAAAAATTTCTTTGTAAATCTATTAACTTCTGCAATTACTGCACTAGAATTTATGCTTGTCTTTATATTGTTGTAGAGATCCTCAATTGTTCGCCATAAAAATAGTTAAATAAATGAAAGTACGTTGTATATGCTCAATAAGAAATAGGTGATGATTTAGAAATATATGTATGTTGCAAAACGGCGACACCTTCATGTACAAATTGTATTAGATCTAAGCAAAATACTCTAGGAATTAATTTTCATGAAAACATTAATGACAGCTCTTGCTAAAAGATTAAGGCAAATTAAGTGCTACCACCTTAACGTTACTCGCTTTTTCCAGTGTACAGTGAATGCGTTTGGAGATCATCGTTTTTCTTCAGTTAAAATCAATTTAGTATTACGTATGGAATAAAAATAAACAAATGAGTAAAAAAGTAAGACAATCGAATTTGAAGGAATGCATTTGTGAAATTTCTTTGAATCCAGCAGCAAGACGAAATCGACATTTTTATTTGATTAAAAACAAATTAAATAGTTAAAAAGTTTTGGAACAATAAAAAAGGGCGGAAAAATTCTTACCTTTCATTCCAGATCAACAGCATTAAAGAAAAAAAACGATACGATTATTTTTCTTTTTTTTTTTTTTTGTTATTTACAATGGGGAGAGGTGCTTTGTAAACCGAATGCACATTATTACTTGTTCAGTTAGAGAAAAATGTAGCGGCGAATGTAATTATAAGAGATTACATGAGACAATAAAGGTCTTAATTTCCAGACAAGTACTGTCTACCACTAATTTAAATGTGATATTCGTTTTCAGCATTCTCGAAAATCTATAAAAGTCGTCAATGAATTGGTGAATGTTAAGTAACAGTTAAAGTATAAAAATATCATTGGATGATTTAAATATCAGATTAAAAATAATTTTACAGGAAATTTGGTTTTTAATGGAGGTTTATATTTTTGGAGTTTGTCAACCAAAATGGCATAATCTCTTCTATTTGATTAAAAAATATTTTGGTTTAAAAAAAAGTCAATGTCAAGATTAATGTTAGGGGTAGAATGGGATATATATATATATATATATATATATATATATATATATATATATATATATATATATATATATATATATATATATATATTAGCGTTTGATCGATTAATTGAAATCGGAATCAGGAATCTAAAAATTAAGAAACTTTTTGGGTATCGGACTCAGAATCTGAATAATTGTGCCTATTTTCCGATGCCAAATACAATTCCTTTAATTGGCTTTTTATTTGATTTTCTTTAAAGAAAAATATTCTACCGCTGATAGTAATACTAAAATAGTAAATATCTGTTGATTTTAACCTATCAGTAAAACTAAAATCGATAGATCATTCCTCACAAGTGTATCCTTACGTTTAAGAAAATAGCTGCACATTTAACGTGTGTTTTTACTGTAATCATGAAAAATAACAACTGTGCCTCATGAGTAAGTTGCTGGAATCTATGTTAAATATAGAACAAATCAACCATCTCAACAAAAATAACCTTCTTAGGGACACGCAATATGGTTTCCGTTCTGCTAGATCTACAGCAGATGTGCTTACAGTTATATCTCATAGGATTAGCAAATCTCTCGACGGAGGTAACCTTTCTAGGGCAATTGTTCTTGACGTATCTAAGGCCTTTGATAGAGTATGGCATAAAAGTTTACTTCACAATATCTCTAGCTATGGTATAGCTGGAAATGTCTTCTCAATTATTAAATCATTTCTTTCTGATAGGTTCATAAGAGTAGTAGTTGAGGGGCAAAAATCAGAAGCTCACAGTATTAATGCTGGTGTCCCTCAGGGGTCCATCCTGGGCCCAACTCTTTTCCTGATCTACATTAATGATATTCCAAATCACATCCTTACATCATTTGTAGACATTTATGCTGACGACACTACCATTTATGGTAGCACATCTAAGACAGTAAACGACCAAGTTCTCTCCAATTCGCTCTCCTCTGATCTTGAGCATGTAGTACAATGGGAAAAGGAGTGGCTGGTTACTTTTAATGCATCTAAAACCAAGCTTCTCTCTTTACATCATCAACGTTCTGATCCCCATCTGGTATCAATTGAAATGAATGGCTCTCGTCTTCAGGAGGCCTCAAGTTTTGACAAGCTTCTGGGCTTGACCATTACTCCTGATCTTAAATGGAACACATACATCAAATCTGTTGCCAAGGCCGCTGGAAAAATTGTGGGATCTTTCTATCGATCCGGTAGATATCTCACTGCTGATGCAATTCTCTATCTATATAAGAGCCAGGTATGTCCAAGGATGGAATACTGTTGCCACATCTGGGCAGGAGCTGCTAGAAAGGACTTGTCCTGCCTTGATAGAGGTCAAAATAGACTTTGTAGCCTCGTAGAAGATGTCCTTTTCTCTTCGCTGAAACCTCTATCTCACAGAAGAGATGTTGCGAGTTTGTCTCTGATGTATCGTTATTTTCATGGAAAGTGTTCGACTGAGCTTCAGTCTATGGTCCCTCCTCGCCAAACTTTCACAAGAAACACTCGTCTAGCTGAAAACACTATCAATAATTCCCCCCCACTCTTTATCTGTGCCTAAACCTAAACGTAGATTCCATGAACAAAGCTTCTTTCTTAGAACTGCACGCCTGTGGAATTGTCTTCCATTTTCCTGCTTTCCGGCTGACTACAATATGGTTGTCTTCAAGTCTAACGTAAAGAAGTTCTTGATGAGCCGTTTCATATAAGTTATCAAATTTACCGAATTTTCATTACTAATGATTACTATATTGTCTACTGTACACTCTTTAACCCCTATCCTTGAGTGGCCTCTTGGCCTTGATAATGTGCTGATGCCTGTGTCCCATCCCTTATATATATATATATTTATTTATATATATATATTTATATATATATATATATATATATTTATATATATATATATATATATATTTATATATATTTATATATATATATATATATATATTTATATATATATATATATATATTTATATATATATATATATATATTTATATATATATATATATATATTTATATATATATATATATATATATTTATATATATATATATATTTATATATATATATATATTTATATATATATATATATATTTATATATATATATATATATATATATATATATATATATATTTATATATATATATATATATATATTTATATATATATTTATATATATATTTATATATATATATATATATATATTTATATATATATATATTTATATATATATATATATATATTTATATATATATATATATATATATTTATATATATATATATATATATTTATATATATATATATATATATTTATATATATATATTTATATATATATATATATTTATATATATATATATATATATATATTTATATATATATATTTATATATATTTATATATATATATATATATATATATATATATATATATATATATATATTTATATATATATTTATATATATATATTTATATATATATATTTATATATATATATTTATATATATATATATATATATATATATTTATATATATATATATTTATATATATATATATATATATATATATATATATATATATATATATATATAGATATATATATATATATATATATATATTTATATATATATATATTTATATATATATATATATATATATATATATATATAGATATATATATATATATATATATATATATATATATATAGAGAGAGAGAGAGAGAGAGAGAGAGAGAGAGAGAGAGAGAGTAAAGATTTCTTTGTTTACAAAGGCTTTCTGTGTTTCTGGTGTGAGGCAAATTTTAATATACGGATAACCAACAGTGGACATAATTTATCATTAAAATATTTAAAAAAATTTCTTAGGTTTTCATTGTTTCAATAAAAATGTCTCCATTCGAAATTTTATAACATAAAAATGTAACCTTTATAATAAAACAAATATTTTTTAACTTTGTTTTTTAAATCAAACTCCAGTCTCATTGGTAATATTTTTAATCAAACATAAAAATATAACTTTGATAATAAAAAATATATTCTGAACGTTTTTTTTGCAAACATCTTAAAAATAATAATCTTAAAAAAAGAACTTATACTTACTTATAAAATGTTTGTATTTTTAACCAAGAAATAATTTAAAAAAAAAAAAAGTATCTTTGTACTCTATTGTTGAAAAAAATCAGATAAAACCGCGCAGACCTGAAGCGAGGTTGTAAAATAATGCTTCCTTCGCAACTTTCTTCTCAGGTCTCTTACCTACAAGTAACAAAGAAGGTAGTAAATGTCTACTAGTGAGGAAGGTTTTTATAATAAATGAACCTTCCTCTACTAGAATAACCCTTGGGCTACGATGGTATTTTTACACACATTGCCAAGGATGAGTGTAAATTGTTTTCACATCAAATAAAATCAAATCTAGGATCTTTGAAAAAGAATTTTTTTTAAATCAAAAAACAATACATTCAAACATGAGTTTCAAGTATGGATTTCATTCATTGATTAATGCAGTTAGGGTAAAGAAGAATTCCATAGTCGTTGAAGACACCATTGTTGCAGTTGTTTGTGATAATAAAAAGTATGTGTTAAAAAATTAACAGCCAGCGTATCCTAAGGGTTAATCATCCACCAAATTATTGTTCGTCTTGGACGTTAGATGAGCCTCCTCAGCCCCAGCAACTACATTTTGATAAGTTAACTCATTATTTGCTACAATATCATTTTAGTATTGGTTGGTTTTGTTTTATGGCATATCAACCCTTTTCAGGTTATTTAATGCTGAATCTGGTGATTTTGAAGAACGATTTTTTAATATAGTATATTTGTTTTTTAAGTCGTATTCTATTTAACCCATAGTTGGGGCCCTAACAGGTGCTACCACTCCGGGTCAAAGTGGACCTGGGAGAAATGGCAATTAAAGGGTGGCTCCACACTCCCTAAGGCCTGCAAGCTGGGGCCTCACCATCGGATATAGTTTAAGGTCATATCCAGGACTACTATTGGAAATAAATATTTGATTTAAAAATATTACAGTTCATTGTACTTTTTATTATAGAAGTTGTGGTGTATCCGCAAACAAAATGAAGGGCTTACCTGTGTTGGTTGCTCCATGTGAAAGAAGAGAGACAAAATGGACGACTCCTTTATGCACTTGGAGTGCATGATGGGAAAGGCAGTAGGATATAAAACGAGGTGGGGAGGTTATTAAGGGTGATTTAGAGAAAAGAGAGAAGGTGCCTTAGCGTTGGATGAGCACTTTTAACCAGCCTACTTTTCTGTAAAGCACCAAAGTTATATAATTTAACTATTGGAAAAAAAAAAAATTTTTTTTTTTTTTTAATTCATAATTATATTTTTATTAACAAAGTTATATTTTGAGACAGATAATATACACTATTGGTCATCCATATGTTAAAAACTGTCTATCGTCACGACCACAGAAAGGCTTTGTGAACAAGGAAATGCGAATCTTAACCATAACCAAAAATAAAGTACATGTCATTTTTAAGATTATTACAAAGTGAGCGTTTTTCTAAAATCAAAATCAATTTAGTATAACGCATGGAATAAAAATAAACAAATGAGTAAATAAGTAAGGTAATCTTCTTCTATATATATATACTAGCAAGGGGTATCCGGCATTGCCTGGGTGTTTGGAGGTGTGTGCGGTTTTGGGTAAATCAAAATTCTTGGAGGGCTAAAATAAAAAAAAACTGTTTTGGTAGATAAGTATGAGGATCGAACCCGAACCCTTGAGGCAAAGTTGGAAATTAAAGTGTGAAAAAAAAGAGTCCGATGTTAACCTTTGCGCCACCGCAAGATGCTAACGGAAACACGTTTGAATTTATTTAATTACTTGGATTTGGCAGGTGCACGTTTTAATGACTTAATAAGGTCAAGTTTGACTGCGGGATAGTATTTCATTTACTGCGGGAATGCTTTTTTTTGTTTTTATTTTCCCAAGATGTTGGTTGGGGGGGACCAGCTCCCCTTGTCCAAATTGAATAGCAATTGTTTGATATATGGAAAATATTTCCACATTGATCAAAGCTGATTGCTTTCGGACATTTCCGCCGATAGACAGAAAATACCGCCAGAATTAGTGTCGCTTTTATTATAGGAAAAAGACTACACCACATGCTACGAATGACAAATGTTGAATATTTATTTTCCCGAAGTCAAGCAAATTAAATAGACAGGCGAGCTCCATAGTTAACTCTGAGATATTACGATTTACCTGTGATATAAAAAGTTTTAAAAAGTTATTAGGCGACCAGCTGCTTCTCTGAAAAAAGCCTTTTATAGACATATAGGAAAAGGCGAACACACATACATGCATACATTTTCGCTTTTATATTTATAGAAAAGCAAAAATGTGTGTATGTTTGTATGTATGTATGTGTGTTTGTATGTCTCGCAAAAACTTTCGACATTTATCACGGATTTTCACAAGACTGGTATCATTTTAAAGTTCCAACCTTCGCCCGACAAATATCGAAAAATTGGCCAAAACCATTAATTTCTTCATCCTAAAATCATCAGTTTTCTACAGGGAGGGGTCAGCAAAAACCGCCCTCTCATGACGTTCAGTTCTACACATGTGCAAATGACGTCGGAACATGATTTAGTTTAAATTTTAAAAAAAAAAACGATCCAATTTCGTCGACGTCGTCTTAGCTCATTTGCTTAGAGCGCGGCCTCATTATCTAAATGTTTTGGGTTCGAATTGTAGTGCGAGGTGTCTTCTTTTTTTTTTTAATTTTAATATTAAAACAGGGTTATTTAAGCCAGTGTTTTTTTTGGGGGGGGGGTTATTTTTCAGATTTTTTAAAGTTTAAACGTTCGTTTTTCTGTTTTATTTTTCTATCACATTCGCGTTTTCTTTTTCCCATTTTTACATTTAACATCGTTCGTTTGCCTTACGTTAGTTTTTTGGGGTGGGTTTTTTTTTCAATTATTTAAGTGTTAAGACTTTTTTTTTTTTTAAATATTTACTTCGCTTATTCAAGAAATCTGATAACGTGGTTCAGTTTTTCACAAATGTATTTCTTCAAATTCGACTAGCGACGAAATCGACATTTTTATTTGATTAAAAACAAATTTATTAAATAGTTAACAAGTTTTGGAACAATAAAAAAAAGGGTGGAGAAATGCTTACCTTTCATTCCAGATCAGCAGCAGTAAAGAAACAAAATAAAATGACAGTACGATTTCTTTTTTTTTTTTTTTTTTTTTTTTTTGCTGTTGTTATTTTCTAACCCGGAAAATTTGTTCGATATGTTTTGATTTCTTTAGTGAATCGATACAATTTCCGTATTCTGTGTCCAATTCATTAAACAATAAAAAATAGACGAACATTAAAGAAAAAAAAATGAAAACGATTTAAACGTGATTTTTTTTTTAAATAATGAAAAAAATAAATAAATAAAAATTAGCGAACACTTCCATGTCATCATTAAACGGTGTACATCTGATTTTGTTACTTGCGTTAAAAGGTCCGTTCATTACGTGTGAGGAAACGTTTTCATAACAAGTTTAAAGCGTATTTTACAATGTTTAACACTGAAACAATTTACGATGAATACGAAATATATATATATATATATATATATATATATATATATATATATATATATATATATATATATATATACTAGCAAAAGTACCCGTCGTTGACTGGGTTCAAAAACAGCCTACAGAAAATGGACTCTGATTTATGAAAGTATGATCGGTTATGAAAACGAAGGGTTATACAGAGATAGCTTCGAATTTGGAGGTATGAAAACCAAAGCAAAATATGATGAAAGTAAAAAGAAAATAGATAAACCCCATAATTTAATCTACCATACCTGTTCACACTGAAAAACTTATCACAATATGCTGCGGATCTATATTAAAAAAACCTTATTAAACTTTGTGACATATTTCCATTCAATGGAGATCAGGTGCGAACGAACGGACCAAGTAAAGAATAGATACCCTGTAGCCGACGACGTCGCCTGGCGGTGCCTGGCGCACATTTCAACTAACACCGGTGATTCGGCCTTGACATTGGCATGGCGTCGGTTGTTTGTAAACACGTCAAATAACAAACATGCTCGAATATTCGCCAGCAATTTTTTAAAAATATATTTACAAAACTTTTGAAGGTTTAAACGAAAAAGTATATATTTACGTAACATTTTTTTTAAAGTAAGTAACAAAACGAACGTATGTAAATAAAAGATATTTAAATAAACGGGTGTCTCTTTCTGTTTCGGATTTTTATGTACCGTGTTTTTTTTTGGGGGGGGGGTCTGCGTGCGTTTAATATATACTAGCAGAATACTTGGCGTTTCCTTGGATTGAAGTAGATTGATTGAAATATATACTAACAGAATACCTTGCGTCGCCCAGGATTTCATGAGATTGATTGAGATATATACTAACAAAACACCCAGCATTGCCCGGAATTGAATAAATAGGTGAGAATATATATTAGCAAAATACCTGGCATCGCTTGGAATTTGATGAGATAAATGTGTTGCATATTACATGTCTTTGCATATACATGCTGTAAATTACCTACCCTAGGAAAGATACAATTATTTCATATGTGTAATACCCGTCTTATGTAGGTAAAATATTCTTTTGCTCGAAATAGCAAATGATACACAAACATACAAAATTCCTTTCTCATAAGAATAATAAATATATTACAAAACCAAATTCAATTTTTTCATTGTGTATACGGTCCCGCGCAATGCCGGGTAGCCCCGCTAGTATATATATAAAAGGCAAAATGTGTGTGATCATTTTATGTATGTCTCGCAAAGTCTTTTTTCGCCGCCATTCTCGGGGGGGGGGGTACTATCGCTTAGAAGTATTTATATACTTCCTAGATAATAATATCTACGATTTGGGAACGCGGGTCGCCTCTAGATTTATTTACGTCGACTTTTATGAGATTCGCGCTATTTCGCTCTGTCGCCTGTTTGTCCTGCATTTTAGTATAAACTAGCGGGGGGTAACCGGCGTTGCCTTGGTGTTTGGAGGTGTGTGTGTGGTTTTGGGTAAATCAAAACTCCGAAGGGAGGGGAGTTTAAAATGAAAAAAAAAGTTTTGGTAGGTAAGTATGAGGATCGAACCCGAACCCTTGAGGCAAAGTTGGAAATTAAAGTGTGAAAAAAAAAATGTGCAATGTTAACCATTGGACAACCGCAAAATACTAACGGAAACACGTTTGAATTTATTTATTTAAGTATTAAAAATAGAATTGACATGTGGCCACGATAAAAGTTAACTCTGCTGCTTCTGTTTGACCTGATTAATGAGGTCAAATAGAAGTAGCGGACTTAACTTTTGTTTACCCAACTTCGGCTGGTTGTTTCCCCAAGATGTTGGGGAGGAGGAAACCAGCTCCCCATTGTCCAGATTGAATAGCAACTGTCTGATATAAGGAGTTTGGCCCCACATTGATCAAAGCTGATTGCTTCTGGACGTTTCCCGGGGCAATGTCGAGAACACACAGTTTGAATTTAGTTTCACTTTATTTATACTAAAATGCAGAACAAACAGGCGACAGAGCGAAATAGCGCGAATCTCATAAAAGTCGACGTAAATAAATATAGAGGCGACCCGCGTTCCCAAATCCTAGATATTATTATCTAAGTGATCGTAAACCCACCAGGACCGTGTGCGAAAAAATCCTTTGCGACATACATGAAATGGTCACACAAATAGATAGAAGAAGACTAGCGGGGGGGGGGTACCCGGCGTTGCCTGGGTGTTTAGAGATGTGTGTGCTCGGGCGGGGGGTGTTAATTAAAACATAAGAATAAGCGAAGTAAATATTTTTTAAAAAAATAAATGTTAAAACTTTAAAAAATCGAAAAAAAACAAAAAATCTAACGTAAGGCAAACGAATGATGTTAAATGTAAAAATCGGAAAAACAAAAAAAGAAAACATGAATGTGATGGAAAAAGAAAAAAAAAACGAACGTTAAAACTTCTTTAAAAAATCTGAAAAATAAAAAAAAAAAACACTGGCTTAAATAACTCTGTTTCAATATTAAAATTTTTAAAAAGTCGAAAAAAAAAGACACCTCACCCCACGATTCGAACCCAAAACATTTAGATAATGAGGCTGTGCTCTAAGCAACTGAGCTAAGACAGCGTCAACGAAATTGTGTCGCTTTTTCAAATATTTAAACTAAATCATGTCCCGACATCGTATGAGGTATGCGTAGAAGTGAACTCATCATGAGAGGACGGTTTTTGCTGACCCTCTCCCTGTAGAAAACTGCTAATTTTAGGGTGAAGGAATAAACGTTTTTAACCATTTTTTGATATTTGTCAGACGAAGGTTGGAACTTTAAAATGATACCAGTCTTGTGAAAATCCGTGACCCGTGTAGAAAGTTTTTGCGAGACATACAAACACACATACATACATACAAACATACACACAATTTTGCTTTTATATTTATAGACTAGCGAAGGGTACCCGGCATTGTCCAGGTGTTTGGAGGTGTGTGTGGAAACTCCGGGGGTGGGGAAGGTTAAAAAAAAAGTATGAGGATCGAACCCGAACTCTTGAAGCAAAGTCGTAAATTAAAGTGTGAAAAAAGAAACGTGCAACGTTAACCATTGCCCCACCACGAGATGCTAATGGAAACACGCTTGAATTTATTTAATTACTTGGATTTAGCAGGTGCCCGTTTTAATGAGTTAATGAGGTCAAGTTTGACTGCAGGATAGTACCTTCATTTACTGCTGAACGCTTTTTTTTTGCCACCACCCAAGATGTTATAGGAAAAAAACTAACCCACATGCGGCGAGTGGCAAATGTTGAATATTTATCTTCCCGAAATCGAGCAAGTTAAATAGACAGGCGAGCTTTGTTGTTAACTGTGAGATATTACGATTTATATGTGATATAAAAAGTTTCAAAAAGTTGTGAAGCGAGCGACCGCTTCTCTGAAAAAAGCCTTTTGTTGACATACAGAAAAAGCAAATACACATATAAAATACATACATATATACATACATTTTCGCTTTTATATATAGATAAAGTAAAACTAAATTCAAACGGTGTATTCTCGGCTTCCGCACCGGAGCGTCCAGAAAGCAATCAACTTTTGATTAATGCGGTGGAAACCTTATATCAGACAATTGCTTTCATATGGACACTCCTATTTTTTATGTGGACCGAAATTGTTGAGAAACTAAACCAAAACAAACTTGACTGCAGGATTGATATTTGACCTAATTCACTTTTTAGTTAATTCATAGCCCTTTTTTTTTTTCGCTTTCGCCTCAAGTATTCGAGTTCGAACCTCCCCTCCCTCAAACTTTTTTTGGTTTTTCAAACACCCAGACACCGCCGGACCGTTTGGGTTTTTTTGGGTTTTTTTTTTTAGAAGTTTTAACATTGTTTTTATAATATTTGGTAAATTTTTAGATTAGGTCCACCTCCATAATTTTCTTGTAAATGACGACTATTTCGGTTTTCGACTATGCTGAATGCGGAAATCGCATTGAAATTTTGCAGAAATAAGTAGTTACCGAGATATAAAAAGTTGTATTATGCATTACGCGCGTAACAAAGATGGCTGCCAAACACTACACTGCATAAAACAACTTTTTATATACCGATAACTACTTCTTTCTGCAAAAGTCAAAAACCTATAAAAGTTGTCATTTAAAAGAAAATTGTGGAGGTGGACCTAACCTAAAAAAAATACCTAATATTTAAACAGGATTATTACTTCGCTTTGTAATCATTTTACCCCCCCCACACACACACACACGCGCGCCTCTAAAAACCCGGGCAACGCCGGGTACCCCCGCTAGTTCAATATAAAATATAAATATTGTCTAGGAAAAGTATTTAATTTTAAAGCAATATACAATCTAATACTGATAAAATTGAATTATGAATTTAGAGAACAAACAATGAAAGATATTGAACACAAATATTTCTTTGCCTTCGGAACAAGATCATGGTATAGTATCTGTTTTGATGTTACACTTCACCTTTTCTGTTCTCGGTCGGTGGAGGAGAAATTTTTCGTGACTGAGATTATTTTTGTTCCTATCCGATTATATTAGGTATGGTATCAGGTTCGGAGATATCAAAATGGACCTTCTTAGTCGCTGGGAGAGGTATGGCACACAGGTGGGTGCAGTTGCAGCGGAGTCTTCTGCCATTTGGCATTTCCACTGTAGCTCCTAGGTCCATCGTCATTTTCGATAATGGTTCCAGGATGCCATGTGTCGTTTGGCTTCTTTAGAACCCGTACATGCTGACCTGAGTATAGTGCCAATAGCTGTCTATAGGTAGGTGCCGGTAGGTCTGGTTCCGCTGTCATATTGAGTCTTCATACTTGATGATCTCGCATGTAACTGGTCACAGTGGTCTTCCTTGCCTGGTTCTGACCAGCTGGGTAGGGTGTTTTGTATTGGTTTACCAAATAGTATTTTGGCTGCTGATGGGAATTTGCTGTCTTGTGGTGTTGCCCTGACCTGTAGCAGAGCAAGATGGATGTCAGTTCTCTCCCTTTTGCATGTTTTTATAATTGACTTAATGTGTCTCATGTACCTCTCCATGTAGCCATTGCTTCTGGCATAGTGAGGCGAGCTTGTCACATGTCTGATGCCCCAGAACTTTATGAAACTGTGGAAAGCCATTGTCGGTCATGATTTCATTCGGACGACCAAAAAGCAAGGTATGATATTTAATTTTGTCTGGTTACTGGCGTTGACATTTCATCAACGATAGTATACTTGGAGTACCTGTCTACAGTAAGCAGGAACTCGAATAGGTTGTATGTGAGGAGCTTCCAAGGCTGAGATGGAATGTCATGTGGTAGCAATGGTTCATACCTGTGTGAATCCTGGTATTCTTGGCAAAGCACGCATGACCTGCACATCCTTTCAATATCATTGTGGATATTGACCCAGTACACACTTTCTCTGGCTAGCCTGCATATTTTCTCTATGCCTTGATGGACTTGGTGGAGATGGTGGAGGATGTCATCTCTCATGGTATCTGGAATGAGTACTTGTTGGGCCTTGAACAAGATTCCAGATTCAACAGCAAGTTCATCATGGCCCTATATGGGCAGATCTCTGTAGGTATCTCACAGATGTTGTCAGGCCATCCCTGGTGTATGACTTCCTTGATGAGATTCATGGTTGAGTCTTTTACCATCTCAATATGTAGCATCTGCTTTTCAAATGAGAAGTTGATGGTTGAGATGATTTGCTCTTCACTGACCTCGGTATTTATGCTGTCCACTCTCTCGTCCAGCTTGATTGGTATGTTGTTCTCGGGATTAGGTAGTCAACTTAGGGTGTCAGCAAGGATCATTTCCCTGCCTGATCTGTAGCTGATTCAGTATAAGTAGCCCTGGATCTTTAACAACATACGCTGCAACTGGTGTGGTACTGAATGCAGTGATTTGGCACTTATTGTGACCAATGTCTCATGGTCCGTGATGATGGAGAAGGCTTTTCCATAGAGGTAGGTGTGGTATCGATGAATATCATGTACTACAGCCAACATCTCTCGTTCAATGTTGCTGTATTTGGTTTGGGCATCGGTTAGTGTTTTGGATTCAAATGCAATTGGTTTGCCATCTTGGATCAGTGCCACTCTCAGGCTCTTCTGCAAAGCCTCCACTTTGAGCATTATATGCTTGACCTGGTGATAGTATGACAGGCATGTGTCGTGGGAGATCATTTCCTTGGGCTGATCATAACACTTTTGGTGGTCGGGGTTCCAAACCCATAGTGCTTCGGATCTAAGAAGACCATGCAGTGCGTGAGCCTTTTCAGCAAAGTTAGGAATATACGGGGACAGGTAATTCAACATACTTAGAAAACGTTTTAATTCCCCCTTGATTTGTGGATTTGGCATTTTCTTTATGTCATGCACCTTATCCAGTTCCAGCTTGATTCCATTAGGAGATTCAATGTTTCCAAAAAAAGATATGCTGGTTTCCTTTATGAAGCATTTTTGACTGTTAAAAATGAACCCTGTTTTGACTGCTCGAGCCATGAATTACGCAAGTGCTTGTCGTGGTCCTTGTTGTTCTGACGAAATGCTGCTACATCATCAGCAATGCTGGCCACACCATCTAGGCCTTCGAGGATTTGGTCCAGTTTTGTTTAGAATATATCTTGTGAGACGTTAAGGCAAAATAGTAGGCATTTCCAGCATACTCCTCCGAATGGTGTCCTGCAGGTTGTCAACAGCTGCGATTCCTTGTCCAAGTGGATTGAACAGTATCCTGTCTTGGCGTCAAGTTTGATGAACACCTTGGCTTTTGCAAAGACTGGGCTTAGTTCCTCCACTGTTGGTATTTTATGCGGGCATCTCTGTAGGCTGGCGCTGAGTTTCTGTGGGTCTATGCATATTTGGAGGGACCCATCTTTCTTTGTACTGTATGCCAGGCTAGAGCACCAGTGTGTGTGTTTCTCAACCTTCCGGAAACATCTTCTTCGATGAGTCTGCTAATTTCCTCCTTTATTTTGTCTTTAAGGTGGATGCTGAATTTGCATGGGGGGTTAATGAAAAGTTCTGCACTTTCCCTTGGTAGGAGTTTGAAAATCCCATTAAAGTTCCCAATTCTGTCGAACTGATTGAGGTATTCTGACATCAGTTGGGTGATGAAGGAGATAGGCACAGTTGAACATCTAAGGGTGTCCACATGGTTTGTGATTAGCTTTAGCCTTTCACATGTTGGGAACCCCATGACTGCAGGTCCTGGTACTTCTATCACATAGAACATTGCGTTAGTCCATTTTGAGTTTTTATACTCGTATGGGTAGCTGATAGTTACCAGACATCTAATTCGATCGCCTCTGTATGACGTGAGTTTCACATATAGACAAGGTTGTAGAATGGAAAGGGCTTTTTGAAATGTTTCGTACATCTGATGCACTGTTTTTAATGGAAGTGTGTTGCCTGATGCCCCGGAATCAGTTTTCATGTGGAGAGTATGGTGTGTTCGGTATTTCAGGTGGGGTGGCCTGATGTTCAGGATCATGTGGGCCACATTCCTAGGTTTCTTAGCTATATTGTCCATGCATTTGGTGCAGGCAGTGATAGAGTGGAAGTGCCGTAGGAAGGAATCTTCATCATTTCCATTATCAATATGGTCAATATTTTCCCCATATATTCTGTGTTTGGTTCTCTTTGGGGGTTGGTGCCAAAGATTGTAAGACTTGCTTCTTTTTTTGCTGTGTTCCTTATTTTTAGACTTTTTGCAGCATCTCGCCCAGTGTCCTTCTTCCCACATATCAAACATTCATCATTGTATGCTGGGCATTGTTTGGACTTGTATCTGGTGTCACAGTTTCCTGACTTCTTGCCCCAGTTGATGCTATATAGCCTTTCTGATTTCGGCATTCCGAGCTAGTTAAGTTGATCATTTCTGGCAGTAAAGGGCTTTGTATTTTCACCTCTCAGTTGGTTATGCTGTATCCCTTCAGTTTGCTATAGAGCTCGTTATGGAAAGCATCATAGCGTGTTGAAAATATGATGAGCTCTGTTAGTCTCTTGCTGAGCTCCTTGTCAGTAAAGTCACACTTTTGTGCTAGTGTCCTGCCTTGTGTGGTGAAGTAGTCTAGTGATTCATTTTGTTTTTGACGGTACTGTATTAGGTGGAGTCTGTGAATTCTGAAGTTGAGATTCACCCTAAGCTGGCTTTTGAAGAAATTCCAGCAGTGTTCTCGTGATTTCTTTTGTTCGTAGGTAGGGCCACTGGCATTTAGACATCTTAGGCCTTGGTACCCTATATCACGGCAGATTTTTCTGGCTTGTTTAGTTTCTTCACTTATTTCTTCATCTTCTATGTATTGGTTCATTTTCTGTTTGAAAAGGGTCATGATTTCTCTTAGGCCTGAGTCTGACCAGTTCGTTGTTGGTAGAAGATGTGCCATAATTAATTTATTATCATTATTATTATTATTGCTATTATTATTATTGCTATTATTATTATTGCTATTATTATTATTATTACTATTATTGTTATTATTATTATTATTATTATTATTATTGAGGGCCTGATTATTTATCGTCTGACAATAGCTAACTTTAAGAGGTATAAATAACGAGATTAAGTAGTACGTAAGTGGTTAAACTGTTAGTGTACTTATGGTTTTTAATATGGCATCACTGTGTGTATTATTTTGCAGATTGAGTACTAGTAGCTTTATTAAAAATGAGAGCTCGGCCGGAAATGTTTACATCCGGACCTAACGAGAAGAGGTAAATATTTTTGTATGGTACTATAACAATACTGAGAAATGTTTTTTTCTGTGTCCTAAAATGAGATTTGCTAGTCTTTTAGAACGACTAGTTCTAATGCAAAGTGTTTGTTAAACTGGTTATTGGGGGCGTGGTTTGAAATATTTAAAAAGTTGTTATAAAACCTGTCTTGTGCAACTTGTACAAATCTGGGTGGACCAAAAATGAATGAAGAAAAAAAGAAGTAAAAATGGCTGCCTTATCTCTTTATATGACTGCAATATTACCACCTGATATTATCCTGGTTTTATATGGCTTATTCTATTGATGCTGTTTTTTGTTTGTGCCACTCTGGCTAGTTCTCGTCTTTTAACTTGAATTATTTCATTTTCCCAGAGTAGCTTTTTTTTTCACCTTTCTTTTCTTTGGGATTAATAGATCTGCAGTTTCATTATAGACTTTCATGAAGCTTTTATACATATCTTTAACATCTGAATCTTTACTTTCACTGGCACCATTACTTTGAAGTGCTACATAGTGCGACTGAATTAGTTTTGTAGATTCTCATTTTGTTGCAGTAGTTCCTAGTTGTAGTTGGTATTTGCATCGAAACTTGGCTTATTTGCTCATAAACTGAGTTTAATATTCGACGTGATTATGTGTTGATCAGGAAAAATTCCTCCGTTGGAGTGATACTCTCACAGATTTTGGCACTATTGAGTTTCATACTTTCTGGACTGGTAGAATGAGGCAACCATTTTTTTCTCGACCCTCACAGCAGATTTGATGGAAATCTTCTATTTCAGATCTGGGTGAACGTCATTACCAGAAGCTTATCAAAGCAATGATACTTTTTTTTTTTTAGGCGTGAGCTATTCAGATCATTTCGGGCCACATAGGGATCAGAGCGTTTATGATGAAAAGATAAAACCGTGGATTTGGATGTGTTAAAATTAATCAGCTACCTTTTGCTCCATTGCTCTTTTAAACAAATGCAGTTCACGTGACTACATTATTACATACTTATGTGTAATGTTGAAATACACATAAATTACAAAAACTTATGGAAAATGGTTCAGTACAAAATAATTAAAAGTAAAAAATAACATTTTTCGAATTATCAAGTTTTAGCATATGTTTTAATGTGGAAATCGTGCAACCGTTTCAGTATGACAAACGAGGGAGATAAACCTTGATTTAAATGGAAAAATAAAGGTTCTCAATTTTAAAACTAACACATCTCAGAATGTAATTTTTGCTGAATTTTCTTATAAATATTGTTTCCTCATTATAATTTACAATGGTACTGCTTGCAAGTATTTAGGTTTGTTAGGTATCTTTTTTTATACTTTTTGATTTCAACGTATGTTTTCATATGGAGTTGTGTGACCAATTCTGTAAGACAAACCGACTCGTCATCCTTGATCTTAATATACTGTCTGTCATTTTAAAAATACATAGAACATATTTTTTTAATTTTGGTACTTCTTTGTTATTTAAATATGTCTTAATGTTGTACAAACAATTCAGTGTGACAAGCAAGGGAAATCAAGAGTCCACCAGAATTTGTATTATTTTGCAGTACGAATGTTTTTTTGACCTTCTGTAACATATATATATATATAATTTGAGGTTACTATTTTTCAAAAGTAGGGTAACCAATGAAATATAACGAGGTTAATACAAGAGTGCTCCATACGGAAGTAGAGCAAGTTTCATTTTCAATTTATCTTTACATAAGCAGCAATTTGTTGCTACACAGTCATGAGCATGTTTCGGTCTTCTAGTGTTTAGCAACTAGAGACCTTTTCAGGCAACAATGCTTATTTACGAAAGCTTTCGTAAATAAGCATTGTTGCCTGAAAAGGTCTTTAATTGCTAAACACAAGAAGACCGAAACATGCTCATGACTGTGTAGCAACAAATTGCTGCTTATGTAAAGACAAATTAAATATATATATATATATATGTATATATATATAAAACTACTTCATTTACTCACATAAAATTAATATACAAAAGTATAAATTTATGCATAAACTTTAAGTATTTACTTCAAAAGTGCTCAATCTGTAGGTAGAGCTTGTTCGTAAGTTATAAAATATATGGCGATTAAGCCCTGAAGAGTCCTAGAATGGATGAAACGCGGAATATTCAGTGTAGCCTAATCGCCATATATATTTTATACTATATATATATATATTTTATACTAATATATATATATATATATATATATATATATAAATAAAATGAACTCATTTTTCCCGTCTGATTTTGACCTTAATAGGATTAAAAATCAAGATATTCCATGCAAATATAATATGCACAAACGGCAGAACAATATCTGAGGTGTGTTATAGGCTTATTATTTCTCAAATTCCTCGATAATCTTAGATTTCTATACTTTTTCTGCTGAGAAGTCACGGCCAAAATCGGTTAAGATCAATGGAAGTGGTAAAATATTTTCTCTCTAATAAATTCCTCCTCCCCCTGCCACCACTTAACACCGTTTGGGGATCGTTCACAAGGAACAGTTGAGAAGAGAACACCGGTTTGGCTTCGTAGTTCTTTCATGTGAAGTTATTTAAAATCACTAAACTAAGCTGCAGTGCTCTGTGGCGTAGTGGTAAGCGTGCTGGACAATTCACATTATATTTTCACGTTCGCGCCGACCTACCGTAGTCGTTTTTTTTTTTTTTTGTTTTTTTTTTTTCCTAAACAACTGGAATGGACTTTTCTTGGTGGCCGAACTGTTAACGTTGCAGATGTTTTTTCTTTTGTTTGTTTTTTTTCACACTTTATTTTCCTACTTTTACTCATGACTCCGGGTTTGATCCTTCCTACTTACCTACCATAACATTTTTAAAACTCCCCCCTCCGTCCCGGAAACAAACACTCGGGCAACGCCGGGTACCCCCGCTAGTATATATATATAGTGGAGATGTACTAATTAGCAAATTGGCCGATTACAGATTAATTGGCTTTTGATAATTGGCCAATTCATAGGTTTTCCTATGTCGATTTATCAGCAAATTTTGTTGCCATAAAAGATACTAATATTTATGAAATTACATTGCAAACAAATTCACTTCCTATTCTGCTTTCCAGTGAGAATTAATCGAAGACATGCATCCTGTGCATCATATTATCACATGACTAGGTACGGGCAAAAATAAACGAATAAGGATAGGTAAACCTAGTTATTAAAGCCGATTTATCATAATTTTTTTTTTAGGTTTCTGACTAATTTTTTATTTTATTTGAAAGATTAAGGACGAGACTTAATTTCTCAAAGGAAAAAAAATATTTTCACATGTGAAAAAAAAAAAAAGCTATGAAAAATATTTGCACGGTGAGCTAACCAATTCAGTTAAATTTTGAAGTTAAATAAAGTCATTGTAAAAATATTTTCGAAGATAGATATTAGTTTTCTGGGTCTATTTCAAAAATAATTAGTAAAGTAAAATCCTAAGATATTGAGTTAAATAAAAAAGGCAAACACCTTGTTTGTACAAAAAAATAGTTGAATTAGCTCCAAACCAAGTGATTTTGCCGTTCGCAAAAGCGCAACAAACCGTAATTTTGTAAACATGGAATATACGGAGGCCCAAAGTATGAGACAGTCGAAAACCTGTCTGAGAATGCTGTCTTGTAATTAAAAGGAGAGAGGGGTGCTGGGTTTCGTTTCTTTTTCCAGACATGCATCCGTACATTCCTATCGTAAACGTTTGCATAAATTTTACCATTTTTTAAGTTAATTATTTTTCTATGTTCATGTTTTTAAATTAAATTTATTTTTATAATTATTGGCCAATATTATATGAAAATTATGTTACGCTGAAAGTTTCAGATTCTTTCAAGCAAGGAAAATATTAAAATATTACATATAAAAATTATGCGAAATCTGTAATTTAAAAAAAAAAAAAGAAATAATAAAGAATCAATTTGCAAATTAAAGTCTAACTTACACTGCAGAATCAAGGCTTCTTAAAAAAAAATGTGGGGTTTCTTGGAAGCCTTCACTTTGACTTCTACCTCATGAAAGTCGTTCAACTCAACTGTTTCACCATCATGTATCAAACTCGCTGATCCTCTCTCTTAAGATGTTTTGCTGTCAGAATCTTCTGATGAAAAGACACTGTAGTGGGGAACAGGTGCTTCACATTCAAAACATCAGGATGGACTGTGAACTAATTATCTGTAACCAGACTCTGGTACAGCTCATCCTGCCTGCAATTCATTCTACAGTACAGTTGCATGGTTCTACTATGCCATGCCTGCCTGGGACATATGTAGTATGATATCTCAGGTTTATACTCAAATCATCCACAAATGTACTGAACTGTTTGCTACATGCAACTGTATTGCAATCTATGAGTCTCCCACGCTTTGTTATGCTCACAATAGATCACTTCCAGTTCAGGAATCCTGAGTCCTGCTGTGCCAACCGGTTCTAAATTAAGATTGTGACAGGTCACAATATATGATTGTTAAGAAATGGTAAGCAGCCTATTTCCGCTCACCTCATCTTTTCTTTTCTTCCAAGCAAACTGCTGCTGGATCTATAGTTTGGCATTAGACACATGTCCGTAATGATTTCTTTACTGTTGCTTTTGTTTTCACTTAATAAACTCTTCTCAGAAAATAAGTGGTATAGAGCACTCTTGGATAACCACTGTTTTTATAAATAGTCATGATCTGAGCCGCATCCAGCACTAATCAAGACTGAATCCCCCAGCTCTTCGTCATTGTTATGGCACATATGTCAATTAGTCAGTTGTATTTTTAATCGATGCAACCAAAAAGACTTTCGATGGACATGATGTTATGTACACCGGAGGCTTTTTTATTTCTTCACCAGCTCCCTGAGTGTTCTTCATTTTCTTCTAGTGAGCATCTGTCTGGTAACCTTGGCATGAACTCCAGCTTTCCTGCTGAGTGTGTCTGACACCCAGTTGTATACACATTATAGTAGGTCGATTTTGAAACTGTTAATAATTGCATTTACAAAACTTGTATAATTATGTTAAAATTTATCACAAGAAATGTTTTTCTTCAAAATCTCCCTCAAGCCAAACGTTTTCTTTCTCTGTTTATTATTAACTTGGTAATTATCACAAATATCTGTTTAATTTATTTTATTAGAATAGCCTTACGTATTAAAAACTACAACTAAAATAATTATTCTGATTGGTTATATTTTTAAATTAGTTTTTATTCATGAAAACAAAAATTGTTTACGAGCTAAACGATCATGTTAATCCTATGTTTACATTTTTAATTATGACGAATATATCTTGAATTGTTCATAAATTAGACTTAACTATTCAAAACACAACTTAAATAATTATTCTGATTTCTGTATATTTTTATAATAAATGCACTTATGGGATAATCTCCAGATTAAGGTACACTTTACTTTTAAATTCAAGTATTTATTTAAAATTTTATCAAATGTATTGAAGATTTTTTTTAAATATCATACTTATGCACTTATGTTACCCTGCTGATATAATTATGTTATCATTTAGAAACCCATTCTTAACATAGGGAGGAGAATGTGTTTTGTAACTATTCTGTATTTTCACCTTTTTTTTTTTTTTTTAATTACATTTTCACCCCAAACAAGGCACATTGCCACTTTGGTGTAGGGGGCTACTATCAGGGGAAACATCTACTGGGGTACTATGTAGGGATTAGGGCAGTGAGATGTTGGTTCACGTTGCACTTGAACTTATGCATGTCAGTACAGTTGGGGAAGCAGTGACCCGGAATGGAATTCCAAAGTCTAGCAGTTCTGGGGAAGAAACTACTGGAGTAGAAGGATCTTTTACATCTAGGGATCTCTACAGTGTGGGGGTGGGATTTTGCAGCTTGTCGGGTCTGTCGAGGGTGTTCACGTCGTGGGGGCACAAGTGCTTGCAGTTCTTCAGAGCATTCACCCTTATAATACTTGTGGAACAGGCAGAGGGATGCAACGTTTCGACGATGGGACAGAGGCTGAAGTTTTGATGCCAGTTTAGGGCCTATCAGATTTGCGACTCTCTTTTGAACCCTGTCAAGGAGCGAGAGACTAGTAGCCGATGCACCGGCCCAAATATGATAGCAATACTCCATACATGGGCGAATAGTGGCCTTATAGAGGTACAGGATACTTTCGGGTTGTAAAACTTGAATTTAATTTGAAAATACTGTTTAAAAAATATCACAGTAATCTAAGTACATAAGCACAAAAATATTTGCATAATTTAAATTCTGGTAGTAAATTTTTTTTCACGTATTTGATTAAAATGAATGCAAAATCTGAAGTTTCAACTCTTAGTTAAACTGCAATTTAATTTCCAGGTCGACCTTTATCATTAAATGAGACACTCTAGGGTTTGAGACTATGTGTCTTCATATACGAACAATATTTTTCTTAATAAATTTGTAAAGTTGACAGAGTAAAAATAACTGCCCAATAAAAACATGATGAAATTGTTGAAGATCTTATATGTATTGGAGTTGATAACAGAATGGATAAGAACACATTTACAAGGACATTGCGAAGAAAAACGGATAGAAAACTATGAAAACAAAACAATGGACCAGAACACCATTTAACTTTTACAAAAGAAACACCATATGAAATAATGATTTTTTTTTTTTTTTACAAAGGAGTCATCACTTATCAAGGTCCAGAAGCCACTCGAGGATAAGTTAATAAGTGTACAGTAGTCAATGGGAACCTGTCATAGTAATTGTTAGTAGTGGAAATTTGGTAAATTGGATTACCTAAGGAAACGGCTCATAAAAAATTTGTTTACATTGGACTTGAAGATGACCACATTGTAGTCAGCTGGAAAGCATGAAACAGAACAGAATTTTACAGGCATGCAGATCTAAGAAAGAAGCTTTGTTCATGTATTCTACGTTTAGGTTTAGGCACAGACAACAAGTGAGGGAAATGATTGATAGTGGTTTCAGTTAGACGAGTGTTTTTCATGAAAGGCAAAGAGGGAACATAGATTGGAGCTCAGACGAATACTTGCTGTGAAAATAAAGTAAAGCAGAGACAGGCTCGCAGTGTCTCTTCTGTGGGAAAAAGGTTGTAGGAAAGAAAAAAGAGCATTCCCAACTAGACTACAAATACTCCTTTGAACTCTGTCAAGGCAAGATAAACTGCTTCTAGCAGCTCCTGCCCAGACGAAGCAACAGTATTCAATCCTTACACATACTTGCCTCTTATACAGGTAGAGAATTGCATCAGCAGTGAGATATCTACTGGAGTGGTAGAAGGATCTCACTATTTTTTCAGTAGCTTTTGCAACGAATTTGATGTATGTGTTCCATCTCAGATCAGGAGCAAAGGTAAGACCTAGAAGCTTGTCAAAACATGGAGTCTCCCGAAGATAAGAGCCATTAATTTCCATTGATGCCAGATGGGGATCAGAGCGTTGATGATGGAAAGATAGAAGCTTGGTTTTAGATGCATTAAAATTAACCAGCCACATCTTTCCCCATTGCACCATGTGATTAAGATCAAAGAGAACTTAGTCGGTTATGGCCTTTGAAGTGTTGCCATAGATGGTAGTGTCATCAGCATAAATGTCTATAAATGATGTTAGAATGTGATTTGGGAGATTATTGATGTAGACCAGGAAGAAAGTTGGGCCCAGGATGGACCCCTGAGGGACTTCAGCATTAATACTGTAAGCTTCTGGTTTCTGCCCACCAACCACTACTCTTATGAATCTATCAGAGAGAAATGATTTAATAATTGAAACTAATAAAAACTTGATAATGCTCAATGTTTTCTCTATTAAACGATGTAGAAATAGACTAAAATCAAGGGAAAAGACTAGAAAAAAACTAATAACAAATGCATAATTCTCAACATTTTCTCTATTAAATAAGGTACAAATACACTAAAATCAAGGGAAATAATTCGATGCAACTAATAAAAAATTCTCATTGCCACATCAGTAGCAATGTGTTCCAGATTATCGGCAATCTCTCATTGTGTGACCTTTGTGGCCACATATATAACAGTTTACACTGATGCAAGGGTTGTTTCTGGTAGGAATTGCAGGCTTACCACTAGGCATATTCACGGCTGCAAACACATCTTGCTATTAGGTCTCCCATGTTCATGGTCTTAATTTTTGGAGCTCATGGAGGTTGCATCAGGATAGTTGATATGGAGGTTGATTTGGGTAGGTTTGCAATGCAAGTCTACATAGCAACCCTATCCAGATCAACTCCCGCAAAGCTGGCCAATCCGATCAACCAGCTGATATTGTTTGTATAAACATCTACCTGGTCGTCACCCCATCTAACATTGGTCAACGTATGCCTCCTTTAACCATTGCATCCCCCTCCAGATACAATGGAAGCAGTGTCACCACATCATCCACCTTTTGGAGTTTAACTACCAACATCAACTTCTGCATGTTAATTGAGAACAAAATGCACACTCAAGTTGATTTAAAAAAATGTTATCCTTAATAATGACAATTCTTTCGTTTATCTTAATTGTATAAAGAGCATCTTAGTTTGGATAGTGAATAGGAGCAGCTCGGTCTGTTGTTCTAAAAAAATATGTTTGGACAAGAAGAAACACATCTATCAGGTGATATTGAGCACCATCCTTTTCTATGGCAGCGAGATGTGACCTTCGAGGATAGCAGATCAGTGTGGACGGGAAGTTTTTGATGAGGTCTGTCTTCGCAGCATTCTGCTTTGCCACCATGAAAATTGTGTTCCAGTTTTTATTCTTTACCAAAAACTAAGCATATGCTCTCTGCCGTCTGTCCTTCTTTAAGGACATATCCAGTAATTTGAACTCACTGACCAGAGAAAGAGTTTATTTATAAAGTCCTCTTTCTGGCGGTACTATTGGGTCCACAAGTAATTTGTCTCTGGCAATAGAATGTAAAAAAATCAGTTTCTAAATAATAACATTACTATTTAACATGGACTGTAAATTGCAGAATTACCAAAAGATCATATATGCGTGCTTGAACTTAAAGAAATGTGAAAACGAAAAAAAAATATATTTAAATTATTAAAACAAAAAAAAAAAGAAAATGATAATGCGATTAAATAAGTTAATCTTACGTGCGTAAATCAGAGACTTAAGGGGAAAATAGTAATTCACTAAAGCTGAATTATTTTTTAATTGCATCAAATTTAAACATTTAAAACGATTTTTTTTTAAACTTCAGTCATAAAATGATCGCAATGAAAACAATTTCGTTAGTGATTGAACTTAACTTTTATGAATTTCTTCCGTCTTATTTGTTATTTGTTTGTAAAAATGAAATTAATTTAAAAAATCAAATTCTAATTGAAGTAAAGATTTTAAAATTAAAATTCGCTCTGGGGTCGACAAGAACATTTCAACATCCATTGTTTACGATGAACAAAACTGAGAAAAAACACAAACTTTTGTGTTTTTGACTTTTATATTAATCTTCAAACAACGACAGAAAAGATGTGACATAAGAAAGGCGAGGATTCAAAAGTCAGCTCTACAAAAAATACCTGAGCAGCCGGTACCATTCCACGGTACGGGTTACTCATTTAAAAATGGCAGACAGTAATTAAGATCAAGGGAGATAAGTTAGAATAGATGTACAACTCTTCCACATTAAAACATACGATAACAATATATATATATATATATATATATATATATATATATATATATATATATATATATATATATATATATAGGGTTTAGAAATTCCAACGAAAGAAAGATGTATATTTAAATAAGGGAGTAGTCACCAACAATGTGCATTTTTTAACATTATTTTATTATTCCGTGTCTTGGTTTTTCATTGAGAATTATGTTTGGATCATTGTAATAGCGTTTTTAAGTCATTGAAATCGTTTTTACGCGCGTTTCAGACGTTCTGTGAAGCGTCCTCGTCAGAAATTATTTTCTAAATAGCCTAATATGGATAAAAAAAAATTATTTACAAATGAATCTTTAAAAAATGTCATTGAAAAAAGGATTTATATGTAAAATATTTATTTTATTTATCGAAAAAAATATCTTTAAAAAAATCATTGAAAAAAAAGGATTTATTTGTAAAACAATTTTTTTTTTTATTTAATTGAAAAAATGGACCAAGTAAGAATAGATACCCTATATCAGACGCCGCCGCCTGGCGGTGCCCGGCGCACATTTCAACTAACACCGGTGATTCGACCTTGACATTGGCACAAGGCGTCGGTTGTTTGTAAACACGTCAAACAGCAAACATGCTCGAATATTCGCCAGCAATTTTTTTTTTTTAAATATATTTACAAAACTTTTGAAGATTTAAAAGAAAAAGTATATATTTAAAAAACATTTTCTTTTAAGTAAGTAACAAAACGAACGTATGTAAATAAAAGATATTTAAATAAATGGGTGTCTCTTTCTGTTTCGGATTTTTGCGACCAAGATTGATTTTTATGTACCGTGTTTGGGGAGGGGGATTCCGTGTGCGTTTTTAAGACAATTCAATATTTATTCTTTAAAACATTAACTTCAGCGACAATTAATATATTTTGAAAATAATATTTTTAAATATTAAATTTTGACGAATATTCGCGAGCAAGATATTTTTTTTAAATAAAAGATATTTCAATAAATGGGCGTCTTTCTGAGTGCGTATTTACAGAACTTTTTAATAACTGTTTTATTCTTTTTATCAAACAAAAACAGAACTTTTATAATGACATATATATTATGGACTGTTTTTCAAACATCGAAATTTTAAAATTAAAGTTAGTTTTATTTTTAAAAAATAAAATAAAATAAAAAGGACCAGGTGCTTTTTTTTTTTTTTGTTTTTCGTTTTTTTTTTTCAATTAAATTATAAACTTTATTTGAACTTTCAACAAACTTTTACAGACATAAAAAATAGACTTTATAGATATTTTATAATTTTTTAAAAATATATTTAACGAAAAATTTTTTTTTTTATTATTTCGTTGTTGAATAAAATTTCAAAGTAATAAATGGCGAAAAAAAAAAGATCTCGAAAAGAAAAAACACCACGTCTTTTTTTTTTTTTTTTAAATAAAACTTTAATTTTAAAATTTCGATGTTTGAAAAACAGTCCATTTCATTATAAAAGTTCTATTTTTGTTTGATAAAAAAAAAAACGAAAACAAAAAACTGTCCATTAAGTTCAAATAAAGACTGAATAAAACTTATTAAAAAAAAAAAAGGTTCATTCTATACGGTTTTGGGCATTTTTTTTTTTTTTTTTGTACGTTTTTAATATTTATTTAAAGTGCAGTGTGGTCAGTGAAGGAGAAATCCGTCTAGGCCGAGGCAATTTTTATGCATAATAAAATCACAAGTATAAACAATCGAGATTTAAAAAATATATTATTTTATTCACATATCTTTTTATAACTTTTATGGGTTTGTATTACTGTACACTACACATAGATTCGAAAAAGTTGTCAAAAAACAAATATATAACAAATAAATATTATCAAGATAAGTTTCTTTTCTACCAAACTGGATACATTTTTTTTGTGTTTTTATTCAATGTAACATGTTTATTCAGCTCGAAAAACATGCAGTGTTTACCGATGTATTGGAAAATTCAAAATGGCGCCCGACACTCTCTTTAACATGGTAAGTTTGGGAAAATGTGTTATAAATAATAAACTAGACAAAATACTATTAAAAAAACACCGAATATATGTCAGCTTATGTTACGGTAACTTATAATGAGCGAATTTCTAACAGTATTTTGTCTAGTTTATTATTTATAACACCTTTTCCTGAACTTACAGTGTTAAAGAGAGTGTCGGGCGCCATTTTGAATTTTCCAATGCATCGGTAAACACTGTATGTTTTTCGAGCTGAACAAACATGTTACATTGAATAAAAACACGAAAAACATATCCAGTTAGGTAGAAAAGTAACTTATCTTGCCTTTGATAACATTTATTTGTTCTATATTTGTGACAACTTTTTCGAATCTATGTGTACCGTAAAACAAACCTGTTGCATGAGGGACTGAACAGGAGTTTTTACCGGCTGGAGTTACGCCCCTTACCGGTGTACTCATGTTTGGCAGATGTAAATAAAGACGCCATTTTTATAGGAGCTGATCTGTCGTTATGTCTTATTCAATCTATTGACATCCTCGATAATGACACATGGTGGCCGCGAGTGGGGTAAATATATGTCTAAGTAAGATGTACAAAAGGATAAGAAACGGAAAGTTATTTGCAGAAACAGATAAGTAACTTTATTGTTCTTGTTTAAAATTGTAATTCGTATGTACGTCACGTGGAGAAAAAAAAATGTCGGAAGGAAGCATGGAAGAAACAAACAGACCAGTGGCTAGCATAAGACCACCAGCGGCCTTATGTATGGAAGATAATTTATCGGCGAACTGGAAGTTGTTTAAACTGAAATGGCATAACTACGCCATTATTACGTGTTTGACGAGACAGTCATTACAATATCAAACGGCACTTTTGCTTCACACGTTGGGAGATGACGCATTGAAAGTTTACTACGGATTTCAATTTCTAACACCTGAGGATGAAAGAACACCGACCGAAATTATTCAGGCATTCGATAAATACGCTATAGGGGAAACGAATGAGACCTACGAGCGTTACGTATTTCATTCTAGAAAGCAAGGAGGATCAGAGACTGTGGAATCCTTTATTACGGCACTTCGGACGTTAGTAAAAACGTGCAATTTTTGTGACAATTGCGTTTCATCAGTACTCAGAGATCAGGTAGTGCTGGGAATACACAACCCCCAGACACAAGCTGAATTATTGAAAATAAGACAGTTAGACTTACAAAAATGTATTGACATCTGTAAGCTGTCTGAAAATGTCACGGTCCAGTCCAGAATCCTAAGGCCTGAAGGAGTGAATAAGGTTGATTTTAAACCGAGGAGAAAGACATCGGCACAAACTGACAGAGATTGCTGGGCGTGTGCACTGCGGCATGGACCGAGAAAAGAATTATGTCCTGCATTTGGCAAGACCTGTTATCAATGTAATGGGAAAAACCACTTTGCCGCGAACTGCAAAGTATCAAGGAAAAAGAAGGTGCAGGCTGTCAAAACCCAATATGAGGACCAGGAAAACGACAGTAGTAGTTCAGACTATGGACAGGTAGACAACATAACGATTAAGGAAAAGGTGAATGCTGTGAGTCAAGAGGTGATAAAGGCGGAAATGATGGTGAAAGGAAAACCAATTGCTTTTCAGCTCGATAGTGGAGCGTCCGTGAACATATTGAATGTGAAACACGTGATTGGAAAAACACTGGAACATTCAAATAAGACCCTTGTCATGTGGAATGGAGCAGAAGTGAAGCTGTTAGGAGAGTGTCGAGTTAAAATGATAAACCCCAAAACTGGACAGAAATATGCAGTTAAGTTTGTCATTGTGAAAGAGGATTTCCATCCCTTACTGGGAGCAAATGCAATCCAGAAAATGGAACTCGTCACAATCAATAACGACAAATTCAAAATGGTCGCCAAAGTTTCCCAAATAAATGAATCCAGCACCCAGTACTCAGACAGCATTATCAATGACTTCAGAGATGTATTCAAGGAAGAATTGGGCCAATTACCAGGAGAGGTACATTTGCAGGTGGATCCAGGAGTAACACCAAATGTTGCAGCAACAAAGAGAATACCAGTGGCACTTAAAGACAAGCTAAAAGTCGAGTTAGAAAAACTGGTTAAGAAGAATGTTATTAAACCAGTGAGCGACCCAACCCCATGGGTAAGTGCGTTAGCACTGGTAACTAAGAAAAATGGAAGCCTGCGGATATGTATAGACCCAAGACCACTGAATAAGGCTCTGAAGAGGGAACATTTTCAGTTACCTACACTGGACGATTTACTACCAGAACTGGCTGACAGCAAGAAGGTATTTTCTACCCTGGATCTACGAGATGGATTCTGGCATGTAAAATTAGACGAAATCAGCAGTCGCTTAACAACATTTGCTATACCATACGGTAGGTTCCGGTGGAAGGTTTTACCTTTCGGTATTTCTCCAGCTCCAGAGATATTTCAAAAGACCCTTTTTAACAATGTGTCCGATTTGGAGGGGGTGGTTAACAAAGCGGATGATCTTCTGGTGATTGGGAAGGGTAAAACGATGGAAGAAGCAACAATTGATCATGACCTAAAACTCAGGAAACTGTTGTAGAGATGTTGTGATCGCGGGATGCGATTGAATGCTGGAAAATTGAACTTCTGACAAACGTCTATATCTTTCCTGGGACACATAATAACCAGTGATGGTTTACTTCCTGATCCTGGGAAGGTAAGAACCATAAAAGAGATGCCGTGTCCAACAGATGTGAAAGGAGTGCAACGATTGGTTGGATTCGGGAATTACCTGGCAAAATTTCTACCACACATATCTGATGTGATGGCCCCAATTCGAAATTTAGTGAAGGCAGATGTGCCATGGACATGGTCCCAAATCCATGAAGAGGCTTTTGGGAAAATTAAAGAGTTAGTGAGTGAGGCACCAGTGTTGAGGTACTATGACCCCAACAAATCTTTGGTCATCCAATGGGTTGCACTACTACAAGAAAGTCAACCGCTAGCCTATACCAGCCGTGCACTGACCGACACAGAAACTCGGTATGCACAGATTGAAAAGGAACTACTAGCAGTAGTCTACGCATGTGAATGGTTTCATCAATATACGTTTGGTCGACAGATAACAGTGCTAACCGATCATAAGCCACTGGAGGCGATTATGAAAAAAGAATTGGTGAAATGCCCAAAACGACTTCAAAACATGCTGATGCGACTACAGGCTTACGATGCTACAGTTCTGTACCATCCAGGTAAGAAAATGTTCCTAGCAGACACACTATCAAGAGAATACATTTATGCATTGAGCAGTGAAGATATGGACGATGAAGATGATGTCAAGGAAGCAGAATATATTCCTGTAACAGAGAGAAGGTTGCTTGAACTGCGCTCAGCCACGAAGGAAAGCAGAAGCATGCAGCAGTTACAGCAAGTAATTCTGGAAGGATGGCCAGAAGAAAAAATACATCTTGACCCAGAGGTGAGACCATATTTTAACATGCGGAATGAAATGACGGTGAAAGATGGTTTAATTTTCAGAGGAAACCGGGTAGTGGTTCCACTGACACAACGGGAGGTGTTGAAAGAAAAGCTGCATTCCACACACCTGGGAGTAGAAGGATGTTGCAGAAGAGCAAGAGAATGCTTGTATTGGCCAAATATGAACAGTGACATCAAAGACTATGTATCAAAGTGCCCCACATGTAGAAAATATGAAGTGACCAACCCGGCAGAACCATTAATGGTCCATGAAGTTCCTGACAGACCCTGGGCGAAAGTGGGAGTAGATCTCTTTAAGTTTGCAGATAGAGACTATCTGTGCACAGTTGATTATATGAGCAACTTCTGGGAAATCGATCATCTTCTCAATACACAAGCAAAAACAGTGATAACTAAACTTAAACACCATTTTGCACGACATGGAATACCAGATCAGGTCGTAACTGATAATGGGCCTCAGTTTAGTAGCCAGGAATTTTCTACCTTTGCAAAAAAGTGGTGTTTTACACATACACCTGTCAGTCCATACAATAGCAAGGCAAATGGCAAAGAGGAATCTGCGGTAAAGATGGCAAAGAACCTTTTCCGGAAAGCGATGGACGATAAGGCTGATCCATACCTAGCAATGTTGGATCACAGGAATACGCCAGCCAAAGGTCTCTTATCACCAGCTCAGAAGCTGATGTCAAGGAGAACAAAAACACTTCTCCCAACCAGGGAGGATTTACTCAAGCCAGAATTGCCCAAAAATCTGAGAAAATCAGTGAAGCAAGACCGCAGGAGGCAAGAACCTGCTTTCAACCACAAAGTAAAACCACTTAAACCATTGTATCCTGGAGCTGTAGTACGGATGAAACCACACATAAATGGTCAAAAAGAGTAGAGGAAAGCTGTTGTATGGAGGAGACTGGATGAGCGATCATACCATGTAAAAGTGGATGGGGACTTATATCGACGGAATAGAGTAGATTTGAAGAAAACTGCAGAGACACCCCCACTCACATCAGGAATACACCAGCCATATGAAGTGCAGAGCGAGTTACTCAAGAATACAGGGCAGAGTACAGAAGAGATATGTAACTCAGAACCACCTCAATATGAAGGTGAAATAAGAGAAAACCTCAACCCGACCCCATCCCCAACAAAACCAAGTCCGGAAAGGTTGCGGACAACACGGTCAGGAAGAATAATAAGAGATCCTGTGAGATTCAAGGATTTCACAACATAAGTGAAAGGGCAGAATAATCCCTGTTAGGTAGGAGGGTAGTCAGCCCAAGGAATGCCTAGATCACTGTGTTTTGTAGACTGTTTTAATTCTTATCAGACTTTTTGTTGTGTTTTTTTTTTTTTTTTTTTGTCTTTATCTTCTGTTTTTATTATTGAGAAAAGGGAAGATGTTGCATGAGGGACTGAACAGGAGTTTTCACCGGCTGGAGTTACGCCCCCTTACCGGTGTACTCATGTTTGGCAGATGTAAATAAAGACGCCATTTTTTATAGAAGCTGATCTGTCGTTATGTCTTATTCAATCTATTGACATCCTCGATAATGACACAAAACCCACTTTTATTTTTATAAAGATGAAATGTAGTATCACAAGATAGAAATCTTTTTATAATTTTTATTAAAAAAAAAAAAAACGCACTCAGAAAGACACCCATTTATTTAAATATCTTTTATTTTTAAAAAAATCTTGCTCGCGAATATTCGTCAAAATTTAATATTTAAAAATATTATTTTCAAAATATATTGTCGCTTAAATAAATATTGAATTGTCTTAAAAACGCACACAGCCCCCCCCCAAAGAAAACACGGTACATAAAAATCAATCTTTTCACTTTTCTTGCAACAGGTCTTGTGGACTAGTGACTGTGTGCATGCGGTATGCACCATAGCTGAACATGATATTCCATTTATACAAAAAGGGTACTCTTGCATAATTTGACCCGAATTCTCATGAATTCCCGTCAAGAATGGATCGGGCGAGACCGGCAATTATCAGTGTCAGCCGAGCGTCGTAACAGACGCAGACTAATGAAAAAAACAAACAAAACAAACCAGTATGACTGCAACAACTACCAACTCAATTCAATTGAATAATAAACATAAACTGAAGGCTTTCATTTGCATGACTCCACATGGAAAATACCGCACACTTCCATCAATACGAGCCGGCACGGTCCCAAACAATTCTGTCCACCACAATCTGACATGATCCTGAACAATTTCATCGATACGATCCCAAAGAAGTACATTGAAACGACTTGACACAATCCCGAAAGACTTCGTCCAAACTACTAGATATGATTCTGAACAACTCCATCAAAATGACCAGACACGTCCCAAACAACTTCTTGCAGGAGTAATGCGCCACAACATTTGTTGGATGCATCTATTTGTAAACTTGTTTTTCCATGGATAAAAATAGAGGAGTTTCTGCAGTGCTTTCAGATGACTGGCAGTTCATTAGTATTTGGATTCTTTCATTAGAAAATCTCGCATGACTACAGTCAAATAAGATAGATACAGACTGAAGACCGCTAATTAGGTGATAATTACAACACTTTTTGCAAATCTGTGATGTTGGTAGAGCTGGGCAGTTGCTTTATCGATTCTATCTAACTTAGTCTTATACCATCCTTGTTATAGACAGCACCAAAAATGTATTTGTTTTTTGTCTATCACACATTTTTTGCTGTTAATGCATAACCACTCTGTGCTATCTTCATTAGATTGGGCAGATTAGATGCGATCATGATCCTCCTTCGTTTTCAATGACAGCACTAATCAGTCCAATTGTACCAGGGCAGTTTTCGAGTATCATATCCATTCTCTGCACGAAAATATCCTGGTACATCACCAGATCAAAGGAGTATTCTTATGGAAGGCCATTCAAATAACTTTACACTCTAACAACATGAAACTGTTCTGTTGGGAAAACGTGATGCCCAATTCTCTCCACTTGATTAGATCATTACTCTGCCCTGCTGCACTAATGTGACTCCTCATAACAGATTATTCAAATATAGCCATAAATCCACCTCCGGGACTTCCGATTCCTTTTTGGAAAAAACATACGTTAAAAATCACACTAAAGCTAGTAAGCTTGACCCTCCCGTAACTCCAGCTACTCTGTTCAACATCAATCCTTACTATACTCATGTGCGATTACCTTCTGGCGCTGAAACGACTGTCAATGTGTGAGACATAGCTCTTAACTCCTCAAATGAAGAAGACCTACATAATGAAAACAACTCTACAGGTCCCAAAATCTCTAAAGAACTACCAACTGATGAAGGTGTAACCGATGTAAAAGTAAATAATCTTTTGCTCGCCCCTGAAGAAATGAACATCTTTTTTTTTTACAAGGTAGTCACCACTTATCAAGCCCCAGAAGCCACTCAGGGATAAGGGCTATTGCATGTACATTAATCAATAGGATAGTATCATAGTAATCCTTAGTATTAGAGATTTGATAAAGTGTCTTACTTAAGGGGGGCGGTTCATCAGGAATTTGTTTATGTTGGCCTTGAAGACATCCAGGTTGTAGTCAGGTGGGAAACAGGCAAACGGAACAGAGTTCCACAGGTGTGCACTTCTAAGAAAGAAGCTTTTTTCATGGAATCTACGTTTTGATTTAGGTACAGATGAAGAGTGGGGAAAATTATTGACATTGGTTTCAGCTAGACGGGTGTTTATTGTGAAAGATTGACGAGGGGAGACCAGAGATTGGAGCTCAGACGAGCACTTGCCAAGAAGTTTATACTAAGGACTTAAATCCCCATAAATCTGTACGAAAATAATCCAGAGTATGAAGAATCCCAAGTAAATATAAGGATTTAATAACTTCATGCTGGACAGACACCCCTTAATTATCCCTTGTATAACCCTTTCATATTAAATCTTGAAGGGGAAATTATTATAGTTTTAAATTACCCTTGTCTCCCTGCCACTCTAGTATTATATCTTCCAAAGACAACTAGCAATAATAAAATGGCATAAGTTATTCCCCTTGGTCATAAAGAGTTCATTCCATTGTATGAGAACCCCAGCATTTGAGTTAATAAAACATATATCGATTGTATACCAGTCTTTCCTCCCTTATTGAATATATTTTCACATATTACATTCCCTACATAACGTAAGAATCGGGAATTTACCACGCTGATTTGTCCTGTCTGTGATCAGTGAAATATAAAGCCTTCCAGACTGAGACAATTTAATTAAAATTACATAATCCTCAATAATAAAACATGTAAATTTATTTACAAACGTTTTTATAACTTTTTATAAAATAAAATTTTTGCTATTTGCCTGCATCCTCACAAAGCAAAGTTAAATACAAGGGAAGTTGTTAATGTAAAAAACAAAACATTAAAACAAGTGACGCATGCATAGTCCCGCATGAGTGCAGTGAACGAGGCAAAAAAAATGACTAAGTTTAGTAATGCCCCCCCCCAATTAGCCCCAAAAGTCCCCAGGGGACGTCAAATCCCCGTGAAAATGAACAAATGGTGCAGTTTTAGGCCTTAACATATGTAAATTTGAGTTCTACACCTTGCAAAAAAAGAAATAACCAAGTCTATCATTTGCCCCCCTCCCACATTTAGCCCCACAAATCTCTGAGGCCTTAACATATTTAAATTTGAGTTCAACACTATGCAAAACTGCTAAATAGACATACACAGAAAATTTTGGACAAATATGGTAAAATATTCCCCAAAATGGAGTGTTTTTATTAGCCCTAAAAAAGTCCCTGGGGCACACGCAAGAGTTATCGCAAAGTATAGACAAACAAAATTATATAGAAATCAGTTAGTTACAATTAATTTCAGAAAGTTTTATAAAAATCCAAGCCATCAATGTTTTTAATAAGCACAAAAGTGTCAATTTTAGCCATTTTAACCTGAAAGGCATCCCTGAGGGGGGGGGGACAACCGGAGTTTTCCCAGAAAATCCATTCTGTTACTTTTTTACTCATATCATGTTTAATGTTTGCACAAAACTTAAACACATTCCAAGGCATAGTTATTGAGAAAAGTGCAGACAGACGAACAGACTAGAGTGAATTTACAGGCTCACCCTCTTTTGTTGAGGGACCAAGACAAAAAGCAATGTAAAAAATAGATGTTGTACAGAAATTATACCACACAGTTTGAAAAGGCATTTTCTGAGTGTCTTTCATGTCAAATGAATTTCTTCAGATAAGAATCTACAGCCAAGCAATGATTTAATAAAATGTTTATCACGACTCAAATCACCGTCCCAAATTCTCAATTATTACATCAGTATTAATGTAGGACAAATTCCTTTCCCCACAAAATGTTTTGTAAATAATATAACTCGTTTTTTTTTAATAAAAGTATCAATGAAAATTGCTTCATTTTGGGAAGCTTGTTCCATCGAAAATAGAGCACCATGTACTGGAATAATGCCGGCCAATAAAATGTTTGCTTTAGCAGAAGTCCCTTTTTAAATAAAAGTTTGGTTAAAATAATTTTATTAAAAAGGTCTGTGAATATTTACAAAAAATGCACTTTACATAAAAACAAATCTTGGTTGTGAAAATCCGTCAAACAATGCGCATGTGCGAAGATCAATGTCAAAGAGGTCTTTACTGAAATATGTCTAAAGCCGTTTCACAAGTAAGTCAGATTCTACCTTTTTAGGCGACTACGTGTGAAAAGAAAGAAGAGGCTTGAAGTTTTGTTCCAAGTTCTGCAGAAGGGCAGGTCCTATAGAATCAGCAGAAAAGAAAGTCCTGTAAAGTCAGCAGACGAGCAAGTCCCAAAAAATCACACACACACTAAGGTACTCTTAAAGCTGCAGCAGTTCACCGATATGATCACACTGACGTCGATCCTAGAAAAGACACCTCCATGTTCCAAACACACTCCCTTTATCCTTCCAGCGTTCGTCCTCGGCCAATCAGCAGCCAAAGAACGGTCACGTCGGGCCGAGTGATGATCGCACAATCTACAAGATGAGGACGACGCCATTTTGGAATTTCTTTCATGTTTCGGCCATGCACGTACGCACACCGTAGGAGCGTTCCAAGGTAAGGCATGACGCGCAGACACGTGGGCGCTTCCTCCCTTCATTTTCTTCGACTCTACAATGTCCCTTGATTTTTCTCTTTGATTCACATGGTTTGGGGTCCTTATTCCTAATTGATCCACTAATATTTTGGCGTCGCTTGTGTGTTTTCACCCACACAGTCAGTAAATGAATAAGATAAGATTAGGATGCACAGTAATAATAATAATATAGTTAAAATAGTGCAGATAAAACATCGTTAATAGGTTATGAGAATGACACAAAGTTAAAATAGAGCATTTGTTTTCAACCTTTTAATAATGCATTTTATGGACATGATTGCAACACACTTATTTTAGTTGTATATGTTTGATTAGAAATTACTAGTCGATAAAAGTAAAAGTAAGCATAATAAGCCAGGGACAAAATTCGCACAAATTTGTAGTGAACGTGAGTAGTAAGATCTTGATATAATTTTTTTTTTTCAATTTGATTATTTTGTTTCCTTTTATGCATTTTATATTTTTTATGAGCTCATTATGAGATTTTCATTTATATTTTCTCCCTACCTAAGCATTACCGAACACCAGACATTTTACGAAAACGATATCACTGAACACAGCAAAATAGTAAAAAAAATTAAAAAAATAATCGAAACCAAAAATAATCAAAAACAATTTAAATATTATTGTAAACAACCTATAGCCTCTTAAATATTACCAGAAAAATAAAAACTACATAAATATTACCGAAATAACGTAAATATTACAAAATTCCATCGCAATACTACCAGAAACTAAATATTATTGAGAAAAATAAATATATAACTAAAATACATCACTATATTATCAAAAACTAACAAAGTATTACTGAAAACGAGCAGTTTTTTAGGTTGTTTTTGTAATATTTCACTTGTTTTCGGCAATAGTTACGTTGTGTTTGGTTGTAGCATTAAGCGTAGTTGGGGTAGAAGTTGCTCCAGCACTGACGTTACATAAGTGAGAGTCAGATGAACAGAAACGAATTACTACTCAGTTTTAACGAACCAACAAAAACACAATAAACAAACATACACAGTGCAAAACTGCTACATACTCATATATGTATATTGTTCACACAATGAAAATATTTACACACACAAGTTTTTTTACTACTTACTCAACTTTTTTTTACTAAACACAAATTTTTATAAATGAGCTTTACCTGATTGAAAATAACTTTTATAAAATTGTAGATATAAAATGACTTGTTATAAAATTTTGTTTTTCTCATTTTTTCATTTACAAAATTCTGTTTGTTGTCAGCATTTGTTAACTTCTGATCGTAACAGCTCTCAATTTTACAGTCATTTCTGTTGTGATATTTTTCATATCCTTTTAAGGCTATGATTACAAAAAGTGGAAGGTTCTAGGAAAAATAGGAGTGACAAGAGCTGACCAATCAGATAGTACTATGCTCTGCTACAAACCAATCAGAAACCAGAATCACTTCATAAAATATACTGGATCTTTTAGAATTCCTGCCCATAATTTTTTGTGTCAAAACCAAAAGGAACTTTGCTTTCACTCTGCAGGCTTTTACAATTTATGATTTCTTTCGATAGGGTACTTACCAGAAACTCGGCTGTTCGTCTTAATCTGCAACCAATTAAAAGCTTCACTGGATTGATACTGGCATTTTATTTGGAATAATATTTCTCCTCTCAAACTAAAAAGGCTTAAAACTCAAAATTTTCTATTTTAATATGCATGCACGCCCCAACATATTCTTCCTGAACTAATCTAGCAATGGTTATTGAAAAGCAGAAACACGATTTTAATGCCAAATTACGCGTGTACATGGAATAAAATTAAAACTGTAAAATAAAGATTTAATCAAACATTAAATTAACGAAAATGTCTATTTTTACAACTTGTCAATTTTATTTCACGTTTTCACTCATCTAATACAGTAAAGAGATAAACAAATGATTTAACATCAAATGTTATGAAAAGTGTTCAATTGGTGCGTTTACACGACCGTTTGTGTTTATATCCTCAAGCCAACTGATTAAGAAACAGGAGAAATGCATAAGTAGCTCAGTAGAAAAACACACATGCAATGTAAAATAGATCAATTATTTCACGTAAAAATATAACTCGTACACAGATTACCATCTACATCGACAGTGACATTTATTTTGATATTCTGATACAGCAAAAGTAAATAAGCATTGAAAAATAGTTGTTCAATACACTTACTTTATCGTATGAATTATGAGAAGAAACTGACCCTGAAATGTCTGCAAAAAATATAAAACTGTTGCCTTTAAATTTGCCATCACTATAACGTCTCTTTGAATGTTGTTGGTTCATACACGTATTTTTTTTTACACCGTGATCACCACTTATCAAGGCCCGGAAGCCACTCAGGGATAAGGGTTATTGCAAGTACATTACGTTAGTGTGGAGATTTGATGAAGTGTTTACTTAAGGGGCCAGTTCATTAGAAATTTGTTAACATTGGACTTGAAGACATCCAAGTTGCAGTCCGGTGGGAAGCAGGCAGATGGAACAGAGTTCCACAGGCGTGCAGTTCTAAGAAAGAACCTTTATTCATAGAATCCGCATTTTGATTTAGGCACAGATATAGAGTGGGGGAAATTTTTCACAGTGGATTCAGCTAGACAGGTGTTTTTCGTGAAAGATTGGCGAGGGAGGGACAAGAGATTGGAGTTTAGACGAGCACCTGCCATGGAAATAACGCTAAAACAAGGATAGGCTCGCAACGTCTCTTCTGTGGGAGAGAGGCTGCAGGGTAGAGAAAAGGGCATCCCCCACTAAGCCACAAAGTCTATTTTGTACTCGGTCAAGGCAGGATAGGATGTTTTTAGCAGCTCCTTTTGACTAGTCTTGTGATTGATGTGGTTTTGCTAGTTCTTGTATCATGATAGTAGCATAGTAGTTGAGGTTTGGATTTTGGAAGCTCATCAGATATTGTCCCTCGTATGTGTTTGTATTTCTGATTAACTACTACACAGAGTCCTTAGACACTCGAGAATAGTGACTAGTCGACATTCAAGATCTCTCCCGTGTGTGTTTGCATATGATGCAACAACTGTTCTTTCTGTGCAAAAGAAGTACCACATACTTCACAAGAATTTAGTTTGTCACTTGCATGTGTTTGCATATGACGCAACAAAGTTGAATTCTGTGTAAAGCAAGAACCACATACTTCACAAGAATATGGCTTTTCCCCTGTATGTATTCTAATATGATTCAGCAATGTTGACTTCCGTGCAAAAGAAGAACTGCATACTTCACAAGAATGTGGTTTCACTCCTGTATGTCTTGGCATATGACGCAACAAATGTTCTTTCCGTGAAAAACAAGCACCACATATTTCACAAGAATGTGGCTTGTCTCCTGTATGTGTTTGCATATGATGAGACAAATGTGATTTCTGTTTAAAAGAATAACTACATATTTCACAAGAATATGGTTTCTCTCCTGTATGTGTTTGTATATGATTCAACAGACTTGACTTCCGTGCAAAAGAAGTACCACATACTTCACAAAAATGTGGTTTCTCTCCCGTATGTGTTGGCATATGACGTAACAATGTGGACTTTCGTGTAAAAGAAAACCCACACACTTTACAAGAATGTGGTTTATCTCCTGTATGTGTCTGTATATGACGTGCCAAAGTTGACCTATCTGCAAAAGAGGAACCACATACTTCACAAGAATGTGGTTTCTCTCCTGTATGTTTTTGCATATGACGTAATAAATGTGATTTTTGTGTAAAAGAATAACTACATATTTCACAAAAATGTCGTTTGTTTCCCATACTTGTTTGCATCTGATTCCACAAAAATTAAATATAATCGATCATATGATGATAGACAGTTGATCCAATATATATAAGTTCAAAATATTTTAAAGGAACTGACCTTTTTATCACTCCTAATTTGCCTGTTTACAGTTTACAAATAAGCAGGTTCTTTTTAATTTTTATACTGAATAGAATTTTTGTTTTCTTAATCATATAAAATGTCATTTTTATTTATTAAAGTTGCTTTATTAGATTCTATCTTGTGCTGTATTAAAACAGAAACACATACAAAGGGTTCATGTTTTCAATGTCCATTTTTAAGACATTATCCAGACAAAATTAAAGTTTTCAAAAAGGTGACACAGAAAGAATGACATAATAAACAAAAACTAATAGATTAATATTCATTTAATATTTAAAATATATTAATAGTATATATTTTCCTTCTGAATTTCACTTTGGCTCTATTCATTAAATGTATGGATAACATCATGTAATTTCACAATAAGGGGCATAACTCTTGTGTTGACAAGACTGGACATAATATGATACAATTTTGAAGAATATATTTGGATTTTATTTTTGATATTTAAAATTATTTTAATAGTATTTTAAATATTTTAAAACCATATTTCGATGCTATTTTTAATATTTAAAATCATTTTAATAGTATTTTAATTAATATTTTAAAGTATTGTTTTCAATGTTATTCAAATACTCCGACACAAATTTATACAAAATATAAGGAATACGATTTACAAGCCCTTTTCAAGACATTTACCATATTTTCCACTCCTTTTGAATAATACAAATAAAACCCTTTCAAGTAAAAGCTTAATATTCAAAGCTTTTTCAAGTCAGTGCGAATCACAATGCACGTAGAAAGAACAATTGTTTTTTTTTACTAAATTTGATTTGATGAAAACGTTTGATGAAATAAATGATCACATGATTTACCAGATTATGATTTCTCGCCTTCCAGACATTTTCCCTTCAGTAACTTTCTTGAACTTTCCACTTATTTTAGATGTTTTCAAATCATCATTGAAGAAAGAAGTTTTGAAGTTCCAATTATTTAAGATGTTTTTAAATCACCAATGGGGAAGGATCAATTCAATTGATTGTTTTTCATTGTTGCACATTCTGCAAATATAAAATAAATTTCGAAATATACATTTCATGTTCTAAAATCAAATATCTTATGTTAATTTTATTAATAATTCTACAAATTTTTTATTGATGAAATTTAGAATGAATATAGTTTTATGAAATTCCAGTTTGTTCACAAAATAAACGGCTTTTCTCTATCCAAAATATTTAGCTAAAAATCCTTACGTGTCTGTATTTTCAAGATTAGAATTATTTTTTTAACCACTTTTAATCTCATATTGGGTGTTATTTTCACATGCTGTCTAGGTTACCTCAACCCTTCTTCAGGGTTATCTCCTCAAACTGGGAACCTTTCTGATAAACTAACGAATCTGCATTCAACTCTGACTGGAACCTTTTATTTAATCCACAAAGGCAGCATAGTCTTGTTCTATTAGCCAGGACAGGGTAAAAGTCTTGAGTAATTCGCAATTGTATTTTCAATCACCTCCATTGATTGAACATTTCACCATTCACGAGAATATAACTTACAACTGAATTTCACCAAGTACTCTGACCACAATCTCATGGCTACTTGCAGACAATTGTAATACAAATTGTATGAGCCTTACACCTATTTTGGTTCTAGATGGCACCATCACTATGTATTTATATATATATATATAACATATGATTTATATATATTTATATATATAAAAATGTAATGTTTGGTTCGTTAAAAGCGAATAAAACCATATTTCTATGTTATCAACTTAATTGAAATTTTCAGAAATTCTATTTTTAAAGTCAAGGAATGTTTGCATGTTATTAAAATAATTTAACATTGCGAATAATAAAAATATTAAATTAAATAAAAAATATTTTTCGTAACTGCGAGATTATCGCCATTTTATTTCCGATAGAAATTAGCCTTTCACTTATTGAGATAAGTATTATTTGTATTAATTTTTATGATACTCATGCAGAGAGTGATCCGTGCTGAAAAATTGTTATTATTTAAAAAGTCATTCTTAACATGGGGAGGGAAGGATGTTTTGTACCTATTCTGTACTTAAACCTTACAATTGAATAAAAAAAACATATCGTAAAACTTTAATTAAACGTGGAAATATGATTTAAAAAATAGCGCGGATCGCTCTCTGCATTAGCACTATTTTTATTTATTGCGGACTATTATTCTCATCTTTATTAGTTGTTGTTTCACGACTTTTCGGCCAACTATTCCTCTGGCCTTCATGAAAAGAAGTAAGTACGTGAGAAATTATTTTTTCCTTTTATAAATGTTCAGTAACTTTTTCCTTTTATTATTCTTAAAGAGTAAAACTTTTCTTATTCATGGAAAGAGTTAAGCCTATGTAAATAAATAAATGTTTGTACACGTGACAAATTATCACTAAATGGTTTAGTTACTTTTTTTTAAAAATTATTTATGAAAAGATTTAACGTAAATAATGTTTGTAAAAGTGCGAAAGGCAACATTGTACAACCATCACTCCTATGCTTAATTTCTATATTATAGGTTTTTGGAATTTTTTTTCACTGGATTATTATTGGTTGGACACTAATTAAACAGATTATTAAAAAAAAATTAAAACGAAATCATTATTTCGACATTTGAAAGTGGTGCTCACTTTTTAGTTACAACATTCTGATAAATCAGTCACCCATTTTGTAAGCAATAAAAACGCGGTATATCAAAACCATAGAAAGTAAAAATAATATGAGCCTCTACTGCATTTGTAAGTCAGAAATATATTCGTTTCTCAAAGAAAAAAAAATAGATTTAACATGACTTTTTTTTTATTGTTTTTATGAAAATAAAGTTTCGATTTAAAAAAAATTTTTTTTTTTTTTACTTATTTAGTAAAAAGTCAGATAGTGGGTGTTTTTTTTTAAATTGTTTTTATGAAAGGTGAGTTTTTTGTTTTTTTCAAAACTTTTTTTTTTTTTTTTTTTTTTTAAAGTATTTCACTAACATGCTGGAGAAATGTTTAATAATTTGGTATTTTTTAGATTAGGTCCACCTCCACAATTTTCCTTTCAATGACGACATTTATAGGTTTCTGTGTATGCTGAACACGCAAATCGCATTGAAATTTTGCGAAAATAAATAGTTGTATTATGCATTGTATTCTTCGGCGGCCATCTTTTTACGTGTACACGCATCATAAACAAATACACGCACATAAAAAAGATGGCCGTCAAAGATTACAATGCATAATACAACTTTTTATATCTTGATAACTACTTATTTCTGCAAAATTTCAATGCGATTTTCATATTCAGCATAGTCGAAAACCATTTCAAGTCGTCATTTAAAAGAAAATTGAGGAGGTGGACCTAATCTAAAAATTTACCAATAATTTTTCATCCCGTACGCCTCCCGATACATTGCTTCGTCAACATGCGACCATTTTATATCTCCCGAAGACACTTCCGTACTTAGAAAAAAAAAAAAAATAAGTGACCGATTTACCAGAACGTGGTAACTAAAAAGTGAGTACCCCTTTCAAATGTTAAAATGATTTTTTTTTTTCAATTTTTTTTCATAATCTGGTTAGTGTTCAATCAATAATAATCCAGTGAAAAAATTTCAAAAAACTTATCCTTATAGAAACTCCACCACGTAAGTAAATAAATAAAAAATGTTACGTGCGCATGCGTTAGCCTTGACTAGGGGGGTACTAAGGGAACGACCATTAAATAATTCTGCGGGTCGCCATGGAACTCAACGCCCAAGGTGTACCAAAATAGTTTTCATGAGCTAAAGAATTTTTTTTTTCGAAAAGTGGGTGATCACTTTTCCATGTAAATTTAACTTAAAATGAGCACTCACTTTCTGGCCACCTGAGGGAGGGGCATTTATTTTCGTGTTTATTGGCTTAAAGGTTTTTTGACAAGGCAGTTTGGTACGCAAATGCATATTTAACAGTTTTCGTTTATGCTCATGCATAGCATATACAAAGGCTACGTCTGTGAAATCGAAAATAGTCCCAGAGTTCAGAGGTTAATACCATGCAGAGAAATCAAACAAAAAAAAACCAAAACTTTTTAGCCAAGAAACACACAGGAAAAAAAAATAGCATCCATATTTTTTTCTATCGAATTCATTTGCTGTTTTTATTGAAAACTATTTTCCCTCGGATTTTTTATATAATTTTCCATTAAGGGCCGTGCATCTCACGTTCGTAAATAACAACATTTCTTTTGTAGATTTTGGTGTGCTAAAAACGAATCTGCAAACCGTTTCCGTCGCAAAAAATAGTTTTTATATGAAGAAATTACTTTTTCGAAAAAGTGGCGATCACTTTTCCATGTAAATTTAACTTAAAATGAGCACCCACTTTCTAGCCACCTGAGAGAGGGGAGATTTTTTCCCATGTTTATTGGCTAAACAGCTTTCGTTTATGCTCACGCATAGCATAAACGAAGGCTACGGCTGTGAAATGGGAAATAGTCCCAGAGTTCAGGGGTTATTACCATGCAAAAGAAATAAAACAAAAAACTTTTTAGCCAAGAAACACAGAAAAATGCCCCTCTCTCAGGTGGTCAGAAAGCGGGTGCTCATTCTAAGTTAAATTTACATTGAAAAGTGATCACCCACTTTTCGAAAAAGTAATTTCATGAAAACTTTCTTTTTGCTACGGAAACGGTTTGCAGATTCGTTTTTAGCAGATCGAAATCTACAATAAAATATTTTGTTATATATGAACGTGAAACGGGCCTTAAAGTAAAATAATACCGGATTTTTTGGAGCAGATTTGCCATTTAGTTGTACAAATATCCTCAAACCAGGTAATCAATAAAAGGGACTTTATAAAGTCGTCACCTGTATCGAGCAAAATGCCATTATATGCCAGCCTACGTCATGGTAACATATTGAGTGAGTTCCTAACAGTATTTTGTATAGTTTTTTAGTTTAAACTCATTTTCCCAAAATTTCCCCAAACTTAACGTGTTCGATACATTCTGCCGCAATTTGTATTTTTCAGATATACCGATAAACATTGAATGTTTTTGAACCGATTATACATTACATAAAAACACTAAAATCTTATCCAGTTAGGTAGAACATTTACTTTTCTTGCCTTTGATAATATTTATTTATATATATTTATTTTTTGACAACTTCTTTGTATCTGTGTTTAGTAATACAAACCTTTTTTATTTAATGTAACGTTTAGTCGGCTCGAAAAACAGTGTTTATCGGGGTATTTGAAAGCTACAAATGGTGATGGACACTGTTGATTACTTTAAGTTAGAGAAAGTGAGTTAAAACTAAAAAAAACTATACAAAATACTGTCAGAAACCCACCGATTATGCCAGCCTATGCCATGGTAACATATATTCGGTGAGTTTCAGACACTGTTTTGTATAGTTTTTAGTTTTCAACTTACTTTCCCAAACTTAACATATTCAACAGAGTCCACGACCATTTCTGTTTTTTGAGCCAATTAAACATTTTACATTACATAAAAACACTAAACAATTATCCAATTAGGTAGAAACGTAACCTACCTTACCTTTGCTTTCATTTATTTGTTTTTGGACAACTTTTTCGAATCTGTGTATAGTAACCCCCCCTCCCCCACCAATCAACCAAATATTAATTACTAACTCACATTTTTGAAAAACAACAACAAAAAAAAAAACATTTAGCGTTTCAACATTTTTGCTACGTTCGGCTTCATCCACTGATTGTTGGTCAAGTCCAAACCATGAATGATTGACACAAACTCCCGAGGATCCAGATCAAATTCTGCAAGAGTATCATTTTTTTTCATTTTCGCCTTCTTTTTCACTTTTTGCAGTGGATTGCTGTACTGATATAAGAAACATGCATTTTCTCTTTTTATTAAATTTTTCCATTATACCAAATTGAGCCACTGCAACGCGTGGCAGGGTACAGCTAGTATATATATAACTCAAAGAAGCATGGTCTGATTGAAAATCAACTATTAATTATATAGAATAGAATTTAACATGATATGGAAACCATCAATTATAATATATAGAGAGACAGAAGACAGATAGATAGTAATAAGTTGTACTCGTATGTGGGTCTGTTTTGTAATGAAATATGACACATAATAATCGTACAAAATGAAGAGAAAGTACAGAGAGTAAAATAAAGGAAGGTAGGCTTACAATCTGCTGAAACGAGGAGAAATATTTCATCATTTTACCGTTAGTCCCATAGTAGTAGTAGTAGTACTAGTAGTGGTGATAGTATTTCTTATGATTACCCGCCACACAAAATAATGTAGTGGAAACTGATAAAATTTAGAATTTATATTACTACTAGCAGAGGGTACCCAGCATTGCTCGGGTGTTTGGAGATGTAAAAGAAAAAAAAAAGTTTGGGTAGGTAGTAAGGCTCGAACCCGAACCCAAACCCTTGAGGTTAATAGGCTGATGATTTCCTGCCACAGTAGGATGGCAGAGAAGTGAGAATGTATTAAATAAAATGATTAAAAAGTGATGTGACAGGTGCGTGTTTAATGAGGTCAAACATCAGGTCACAGTGAATGAAAAGTGGCAGGTGCATGTGAAATTTAATTCCGCACCTTATTTTACTGCGGGGTAGCTCTTTTGTGTTTTTTCCCGAACTTTGTCTGGTTTTGTTTCCCCAACGTGTTGGGCAAATCCAGCTCCCCCTTTATTAGGGGAGTGTGTCCAAATGAAAGCAATTGTCTGATATGACGGTGAAAACTGACATTGACCAAATGTCAATCGCTTTCTGAACATTTCTGGCCCATCGGCCGAGAACTGCTCATTAGTTTCACATCAGTTTTGCTTTTATACGAAAATGCCAAATCAACACGAGAGGGGCCGAAATAGCAAGAATTGTGTAAAACTTGACGTAAATAAATCTAGTCGCAACACGCATTCGCAAATCGTAGATATTATCTAGCGGGTATATAAACACATCTAAGTGATAGTAAATCCTCCGGGAAGCCTGGCGAAAAAAGTATTTCTTGGACATACAAAAACTCTTGCGCGTGTTTTATTATATATATATATGGCAAAACACATGCAAGAGTTTTTGTATGTCCATGATACTTTCACTAAACCGATGAAGGCTGAAGGATCGGTCGAAAATATGTACCTATAAAAAAAGTTTTAAATTTTTTTTCATAATTTTATTTTGTATCCCTGCACGTCACCAATTGAAAACAAAGTTATAAGCTTTTATAGTTTTTGTATTCTTTTTTATACATTTCCATTCATATATATATATATATATATATATATAAAGAAAAAATATAACTCTGTTATTTAAATCATTTTGTAGCAGAGCAATATTTTGGCTGCTGCATCTCAATTCCGCTGGCGAGAACCAACGAGAGTTTCTACAAAAGAGAGAAACACAACTCACTAGATACTCGTTCCTCATGAAACTCATAAATATACTCTCGACACGATAACCACGAAGCACACAGTCGGCACAAAATACTCAACTTGACGGCTCGCAAAGAGACACAATGAAAAACTACTAACTTTTTACAATAGTGACTCTTACAAGCAAACACATTAGCTGAAAACTCTGGTAGCAAACAGATACCCTAAGATCATTCCATGTAAAAACAGCAGCAAACACTGAATTACTTGAAATTTGGCACAAATATTCCACTTCATGAATTAGGAAAATGTACATAAGTAAAAAATTGATGACTTGGGGGACATGTTTTTGGGTAAGCAAAATTTTCTTTTCTACCAGGTATGGGGATAAAATAATTAAATAATGTAATTCTACAGTCTCTAAATGCCTTTCCTACCAAAGTTCAGAAATATTGAATATGTAAAAGTATTTTTTTGAATTTTATAAAACACTGAAATTCTGTGTCATTTTGTGGCATAAATTTAAAAGCAAAATATACAAATTTTACCCCCCCCCCGCCAAATCCGAACGGTAAGGTTTAGGACCAAATAATTTTGCACATTTTCCTAACTCATGAAGGGGAATATTTGTGCCAAATTTCAAATAATTCGGTGTCGGTGGGTATAATGGCCTGGTGAGTTGATATAGGATGACCTCCTAATGAACGAACAAGTTACACCAACAAACCCATATTTAAACCACTAAACACGTGTCAACCTAATTCCGGCTTACTAAAAAAACATTTTTGAAGGCTATTACAATAGTAACACATGCAGCTATCTTGTTTTCTTCACTCACTGCTAAAGTAAATACACAAGTCATTTTCTCCTTCAAAAAGATTTAATTGCAATGAATAGAACAATTTTGTTCCCAGCTGTTGGAACTTTGTTCAAATTATTTTCTTAAAAAAATGTTCAGGTTAGATTGTTAAAAAATTTCCTTTGTGCTATTCACAAATACACACACACACACACACACACACACACACACACACACAAAAAGACAATTTTTTACATGTGCATTTTTTTTGCTAAGGAACAGTTAGTTTATAATTTTGTTGTTGTTTCTATTTAATGAAAGTATTGGTTTGCTTACTGTATGAATTTTTATTGTCTAAATAGTGGCAATGAGTTTCATATAACTGTTTCCACATGCAGATGATGCAAAAATGTGGTTTGCACAATGCACCCCCCAAAGGCAGTTACATGTATTGTACTGTGGCATGTCTGCATCTCTAGCAAAAACAGCCTGAGACTTAATTACAAACCTGCCTTCAGGCATTACCTATGAAAAATGAAAAGTAGAGTTATTGAAGCCCAACACCGTATCAGAGGAAAGCTGATTCTGTACACTCATACAGGACGAGCACCTAGGTGACAAGCCCTTTACAAAGTTTCTAAGATTGTTAAAGGAACTTTTGAACTCCTTAGCAGAAGACTCGCCAATCATAATTTTTTTTTTTTTTTTTTGCCTACTGAAGCTATACTGGACCCAAACCTAGAAGAGAATATTGCTAAATAACTGGCTGCCATGGCAGAAAAGATTCTAGAATTCTCACCCAAATCCAGCCAGCAATCCTGGTCAGTTCAAACTGTAATAACTCCTGGGGTTAAGCAACAATCGAGTTCGTTTAACCATGAATTATCAACAAAGATTGACTCATTAACACACAAGTTGAACATATTGTGGCGAGACAAACAAGTTCCTTGTGTTAGGAATCAAAGTCATCTTCATTCTCAGCTGTGGATTATAAATAATACTGGACCTTGCTGGTACCATCTCACTTATGGTAAGAGGGCTCACCAGTGCCAACCATCCTGTTCTTTTAAGCAGGAAAATGAATAACGGTGGACCTAAGAATGTCATGTGCCTGCAGTGAGTGTTCACAAATTTGTGCAATTTTTGTAAAGGGTCATGCATTGAACAGTTCATTCATGGTGCGCACAGGATCCTCATGCTCCATTTGATCATTACGTATGCTTTCTAATAAATTAAATAAATCGGGCATTTCTCTACTTTCCATGCATTATGAACTCTGCTGGATGTTCATAATTGCGGACCTTCCCTATCCAATTCTAGGTGCTGATTTCCTACATCATTGACTTGCTGGTTGATGTAAAGAAGTGGAGACTTGTGGATGATTCAACATGCTTGTGTGTTTCTTCACATCTCTAAACACCATATACAGTACCAAAATTTTGACTGCCTCTATTGGCGATTGGTTTTGTAGTCTTACGTTTTCCTATCCAGAATTAGCAGATCCTATATTTAGTTCCACAAAAGTGCATTCAACCATTCACCATATTACCACATCTGGACCTCCTGTTAGTTTCTTGTTTGACGACTCTCACCTGATTGTCTCAAGAAGGCTAAGACTGAATTTGACCACATGCTCTAACTTGGATTAATCTGCCCTTCAAAAAGTTCATGGGCATCTCCTCTTCGTTTAGTAAGGAAGGGTGAAACAGATTTTTGCTCTGTTGTTGATCTTCGACTAAATTCTGTCACTGTCTCCGATAGATATTCAATCCCTAACCTTCAAGAATTTTCAACCAATCGTCATGATTGCACAATATTTAGTAAGATTGATCTCATTTGGCCATATCATCAAATGCTTATGAGGATATCGCTAACACAGTAATAACTACTCTCTTTGTGAATTTTGACTTCCTTTTTATGCCATTTGCTCTTTGGAATGTGACCAGTACATTTAAAAGATTTATTGACAAAGTTGTGTGGAGATTGGATTTTATATTTGTCTATATCGATGGTAGCAACACAGAGGAAAATCATGAAACACCTCATTCAGCTCTTCAAATAAATCAGTACACACAATGTATGCATAAATGCAGACAAATGCGTGTTTGGACGATCATTGTGAGGATGTAGCGATGATCGACCGTTTTACTCGACATATCTACATAAGCAGTAGCCTGAACATTCGTGGAGAACTAGATCACTAATTTTGGGGTACAAACCACGGTTACCACTGATAGATGTTCACAGTTTACATTACACACTTTCTGAGACCTTTGCCAGTCTTTCAGAATGTCTCACATAGCAATCTTCCACTCATGCAATGGTTGAACGCTTGCATAGTTGATTTAAAGCTGCACTATCTGCACAGCATGAACCGCATTGCTGGATTGAACATTTACCACTTATTTTTCTCGGACTTCAATCCATTATTAAAGAAGATTTGAATGCTATTCCAGCAGAGATAGTTTTTGGAACTACCCTTCACCTTCCCGGTGAGTTTTTCAGTCGAACAATCCATACCAGCAACCACGTCTGATTATGCAAACCATCTGAAACTTCATACTCTACCATGTTCTGTAACTTCCAAGCCATACTACCCATCTGATCTTAAGACATGTATGTCTTTGTCCATATTGACTTGATGCAAAAACCTCTACAACAGCTTTACGATGGACCCTATTTTGTAATCGATTGCAATGGTAAATGTAACATGATCGCAATAGATCGCATTAAACCTGCCTTCTTGGAAAGCTTGTTTGATAGCAAACCTCCTTATACAAGCTAGAGGTCCCCAGTCACATGTATATCCCCGTTAGGGGAGATGACAATGTTAGGTTTTTGCAATGTTTTGCAGGAAGGTGTCGACGTCCTCCTACATACAGCACCTGGACTTCCCAAGTTGGTCACCAATTTTAGTAATGACCAGGCTCAACGTTGCTTAACTTCGGTGATTTGATGGGAACCAGTGTGTCAACGTAATTATGCCGTACATAATTCATCGTGGTACCAACCCTGATCAACTCATCACACACGATTCAGATGTTGTCATTACACCTGCTTCTCGAACACCATGTAATGAACCTAATTTGTACCTTCCAGACTCCGAATTAGTACCTGCACCTGCAACCCATATGACTCAAAGTGGTCATCATGTAGTATTTCCTAGCAAATACGCAGACTTTGACACTTCTTGAAAATTTTTTCTCATTCTGCATACACATGACCATTTACATCTCTTTCAATTTTCTTATCTTTCCTTTAGCTTCCAGCTATCTGGGGAATACTGTGGAATTGCATTTCCACACATAGCAAACACATAGACAAAAACCTGTGATATAAAGGAAAACAATTATTACCTCTTAACTTCTTTACCACAAAGGGGCATTAGCACTTTACATCCGTTTTTGCTTTACTGTTCTCTCTCTTTCCTTCTCTGGACCCAGTGAGATGCAGATGTGTGACCACAACGCTCCTGCAAAGCAAAGAGACTCTCTTGCAATTCATACAAATACTGTTTTTTATACCGCCTACAGTATTGAACTGTTTCTCTTTACTCTTATAAACTTATTATAAATACAATGTATATTAGTTGTATAATATACATTCAGCAATCCTGTGTATTTATTGTTGGTTGAGAGGACCAAGCAACCTTTTCCATAATCTTCTACACACTCCGTCATCTGGACTATATGTTTTAGTTTACTAGTGACATTGAACATATTCCCAAAACTGAGAATGTACCAGTCAGTGCACTTTCCTGACTACCGGTTGGTTCCCTCACAACTTTTGCCTCTATTAACTTAATAAAAAATATATATAACACACAACTAGCCAGCCATGGAAAATTTAGAGTTTATGTCCCAAAAATTTTCCTGCTGCAAATTCTCTTACTTTTAACTTCTTGATTTAGAAGGTACCATATTCTGCAACACTGCCACTGGGGTCCCTAGACCCCTCATACTTGAACAACAATGCACAGTGTTTGAGACAATGCACACACTAGGAGGGGCGTGCAATAATTAATGCCCCTGACCCACTTCCAGTTGTCTGATCTAGCTGAAATTTTGCATGGGCAATGATTTATATCTCTACGGGTTATGTGGCAAATTACAGCTCTGAACTAATTGTGCTTTCTGTGTTACAGGTGTTTGAACTGAGTCAGGTGTGAAATGGAGCCTGTTGAATGTCAAGCAGTGATCCAGTTTTTGTATTTGAAAGGACGCACACTACAGGAGACTTTTGATGAAATGAAAGAAACTTATGGTGATAATGCCACATCATATGACCTTGTAAAACGCTGGCATCATGAATTGAAACATGGCCGAAAGTCTGTGGAAACAGCTCCCAGACCTGGTCGCCCCCCTTCTGCCATTGATGAGGCATGTGTCTGTCAAATTGAGGCTGCCATTTTGGAAGATCGGCGCATCACTATTGGCCAAATAGCCCAAGATGTCAAGATTAGTACAGGGTCTGTGGAAACTATAATTCATGATCATTTGCATATGTATAAGGTGTCTGCCAGATGGATTCCCAGGTTGCTCACACCATTCCAGAAGCGAGAATGCGTTGAGTGCTCAAGGATGAATTTGGAGATGTGCCAAGAAGATGGGTCAAATTTTTTCAAAAGAATGATTACACAGGATGAAACCTGGGTTCATCACTATGATCCAGAGACCAAAGCCCAGTCAATGCAGTGGAAGCACTTGGACTCACCACCTCCAAAGAAGGCAAGGGTGCAGCCCTCCGCTGGCAAGGTCATGCTCACAGTCTTCTGGGACCAGGACGGAGTAGTTGTGACAGATTTCCTGGCAAAGGGTACCATAATTACAGGAGCCTATTATGCTTCACTTTTGAGGAAATTAAGGGAAGTTATCAAAATCAAGAGGCGGGGCAAGATCAGCAAAGGTACCCTTCTCCTACAGGACAATGCTCCGGTCCACAACTTGCATGTTGCCAGATCAGAAGCACGAGCATGTGGTTATGAAATCATCCCCCATCCTCCCTACTCTCCTGACCTTGCACTCTCTGACTTTAACCTCTTCTCAGCCATGAACTTGTTTTTGAAAGGAAAGTATTTCCCAGATGATGCAGCCTTGATTTCTGAAGTCACGTCGTGGTTAGAGGACCTGGGGTGTCTACAAAAACGGTCTCCAGAGCTGCATCAAACGATGGGAGCAATGCATAACTCTGGGTGGTGCCTATGTAGAGAAAGACTAATAACTGTGCCACGTTTCGTTGCTTTACTGCTATGGGAAGTGGGTCAGGGGCATTACTTATTGCACATCCCTCGTATCACACCCAGGCACTGTTTCATCAGTAAAACTTGTCACAGCTTGTTCTTTGGCCAAACATGTGACAAACTATCACTGGTTAGGCTTGTGCTTGCCTTCAGTGTCAACACTCCAAAGTTCACTAACATGTTCGAGCTCCCCTCAAACATTTCTCCTATTCTGTAGTGTGTTTCTGACATGTTTATATAGATATCCTAAGACCGTGGCTTGTTGGTTCTGGTTATTCTTACATATTAGCATGTGTTGACCTTTTCTTCTGGTAGCCTGATAACCAATTTTCTGCAGAGACTATTGCAAAAGCTTACATATCTTCTTGAGTTGGCAGATTGAAGCTTCTCTTTTTTTTGTGAATTATCGTGAATCTTAGGCACTCAATTCACACAATCAGTTATCATCCAGCTTCGAATGGGATGGTAGAGCAGATTCATAGGCAATTTAAGTCTGCGTTGCATACATTGCCAGATTCAGTTTTCACCTGAAATGCTTCATAGTATTCTACTACTGCCGTATTGCCATAAAATCAGATTTATGTTACTCATCCTCAGAACTGCTTTATGGGAATAATATCGCCTTGCCTTATATAATGTTCACACCTGACAATACACTCAGTACAGATATATCGTTGTATGTCTAATGATTTTTTAAAGCTACTTCCTTTGTCTACTCGTCCACAAACAATCTCAGTACATGTGCATTTGTCTAAAATAACGTGGTCGATGGACCTCTCAACCCTCTCTACCTTGGATCATTTTAAGTTTTGGCACAATAAAACAAAAATACTAAGCTGGATATGAATCGTCGCACTACAAAGGTGTCATTGGACAGACTAAAGGAAGCCCCTATTTAGAGTGACACCAAGTTTCAACCCCTTACATTCACTAACATACACATCTGAACAATCGACTCAACTATACAAAACAAGAGCAGGAAGGACAATCCACGGGTTCAAGAAACTTTCAAAAGATTATTATATTTAAATTTTCAATCTCCTTCCTTTGCATACTAAAGTAATTTTTTGAAGATTTATGTATCATATGATGATCAACTTTACACTCAAAAATCTTACTCATCTTAAACCTGTTGAGAGAGATGGGCTGGAGCTGCATAAATGAGATATTCTCCAATGGCTACAAGAGTTGTTGCATCTCGATAAAGAAATAATGAGACACCATCTGTTGATATGATAAGCCACCCAACAGACAGCTTTACTTACAAAACCAGGTTTAATAGATCCCTGTCAAAATTGGATGCCTCCTTACCAGGTTCAGAGATTCACTCCGCTTTATTCTCCTCAGTTCTTCCAACTATCCCCCTCAGTATAATCTGAAATTGAATGAGTAAATCTAAAGGTGTCCAACATTCACTGGTTTAGATAAGACCAATAAATTCGCCCTGGAGGATTTTCTAACTGTTCAGAGTTTTGCATATCTGAATTGAGCTCAAACAAAGAAAAACGTATGTTTCAAGGGGTAGTAAGTAACTATTTCATTTATCATTTGTCAGAAAACGACCAAAATTGTGATATGGCTATAAATATATTAAAGGAGGAGTATTGGGACAGAGAAGCTATTCAATAGGAGATTTTCAAAAAGATAGTGTAGCATATTATAAAGATGGACAAATCATATAACTGAATAAAAAAATATCTAACCCAGGTTCAGTATAAACTTGGCAAGTTTCATTAATGAGTTTTCATAAAACCTTGTCTAAGATAGGACCCATTATTGCAATTTTTGTGCAATGTATTTATTACCTGCCATTCTCTGAATTGCCATCGGTAGTCAGAGGTCAGATTTCTCTGAGAGGGTCACTTAGCAACTGAAGTGTGATTCAGAGACATTGGAGGATGTGGCTATGGATGTTATAACCTTTGTGGGGAGGGAGTGTCGCATATTCAAACAGGTCACCTCAGTTGTAAAGATGTTGCTGGGAGTCATGCCCACCTTCCCATTCTCATCGACAGTGTATTAAATCTCCCAAACAAGGTAGCAGGCCTTCCTCTGGTAAGGGATAAGCTAAGAAAACTAAACTATACATTTGCTGTATAGATAGAAAGTGGCAACATCCAATAATAGGGTCTTATGGGAGTTGATTTGATCCAATTCATGCATCTCATGTTGATGATACAATGTATGAATGGTTCAGATTGGCAGACGTCTGGCAGTGTTATGCCCATAGAAAACATAATATTTTTTGTAGGAGAACCAAACCAGCAAGGAAATGGGCGAAATTATAACTTTTGTATCCTGATATCCAGTATACGTAAGTTAGCTTGCAGAATCGAGAAAAATTTTTTAAATATATCTACAAAGGGAAAGTTTTCTTCATACAATGGTTTTCATGATCCTGAGCAGGTGAAGGATGAGTAAAATATAACACTCACTATCTAGCTGAGAAGACTAGAAACCACCACTGGTAGCACAAGTTGCAATTGTCTATTTTATCTTAAATCAATTGTAAGGAATGTTTGTTTCTTTTAAAGAATTGAAATCATGGCAAATATGTGCGTGTTTCACTTAGCACTAAAGTTAACTGAAAAAAAAAAATAAGGGAAAGGTAGTGACCGTTTATATAACCACAACCCTGCCTGCTGCATTCTTTTGTTCCACAGACTCTTCTGTAGCTTCCCTCCTCCCAACAAGAAAACGTCATACAAATAATGGTTTGGTTGTGCTCTTGTAGTAAAAAAAAAAAAAAAAAAAATCATAAAAGGAAAAGGAACATTTGCATGAATATTTAAAGATGCAATATAAAACCAACACAAAGTCAAGTATCTGCAGAATGTCTTCTTGGTTCCTCCTCTTCTCTTTTCTCTCTCCTAACAATCGAACACAGCATATAATAACAAAACTCTAAAGCACGTCTGACAGCACTGACTTCTGCCAACAGTCTGCCCCTCCTCTTAACAACACAGGCTTTTTATATCGCAAAATCGTTCACCTCTATTTGCATATTCTTCTAACTCACGTGATCACTACTCTATAAATAAGAGTCTTGACCATTTCTTTTCTTTCTTTTTATTTATTTTTGGTGACCGACCCGCACGTGGTCTATCCAGGTAAGTCACGCATTTCTCCACACTCCCCCCTGATCTCATGATCACAAACAGGACATGCGGGCAATCGTCGTTGGCGGGTACTCCTTCGAAGAAGCACTTCCTCATTGCTGTTTTCTTCATTACCACCATCATTACTACCAGTCTGTTCCATTATCCCGTCTCGTGGTTCCATAGGCGGTGTCTCACAATCAGGGCAGGGGGGCAGTATCCGTCTTTGCTGGGTACTTCTCCGAAGAATCGGAGGCGTCATCTCCTCGGTATGCTCCATCATCCCTTCTCGCTGGGTTTCGCAATCACGGGGGGTGGGCAGTATTCGTCTCTGTCGAGTATTTCGATGAGGCATTACTTCCTTGTGTCCATCGCTCTCCTCACTATTGTCATCAGTATGTCCCATCATTCCCTCATCTGGTTCTGTTGGTGGTGTTTCTATGCTCACCTGAAGGGGCAGTAAGTGATCAGGATCATCTCTGAACGGTGTGTGATCCTCCTCATCGTCCTCAGAATCAGAAGAGGTATAACAAGGGCGGATATCTTTTACGTGACGTGGTATGCCACCAATCAACATGGTCTGAGGACTTATGATTTCATCTATTTTTCCCCGGAAAAATTTCGTAGTGCACCCAGCATTTGGGGGTTTTATCCAAACAAGGTCTCCCACCTGATATGGTGTATTGACAACACTCACCACTGATGGTATGGCATCAACTCCTTTCACACGCTGTTCATATTGGTAAATCCCATTGGCTGGTGCAGTTGCTGGTGTTGCATTGTCCTTGGGTGTTATATTATACCAGTACACAGCTTCTGGAATAGAGCACTGCGTCCTGGCTGCAATTCTTTTGATGGTGCGGTGACACCGTTCTGCTATACCATTACCCTCGGGATAATATGCACACCGATAATGCATTTTAATCCCCCATTCGTGCACGAATTTCTGAAATTCTTGACATCGAAATGTGGCGGCATTATCAGTCAGAATTTCAATCGGGGCACCACGTTCAAAAAAGACGGCTCTCAACTGTTGTATAATGCTGGCTGCATCCTGTCGTGTCAACAGGCGCCATATTGTGAAACGCGTCGGGCCACAATCCGTCATGGTCAAAAAATGTTTGCCCCCATAATGTGTTATGTCCATCCCTACTCGCTGCCAGTTGCCCTCCACCTCGAGCTTCCCTTTTTGCCATTGGGATGGTGCCGGATCAATTCTCTGACACTCTTCACACGAACGTATGGCTGCTTTCACTGATGCTTTTGTAGTTGCAGGGCATACTCTTCGGACAAAATATGCAGTCCTCTGAATTCCAGGATGTCCAATCTGCTGGTGTATCATACGGATCTGGTCAGGTGTTAATTGATCCGTTACAGTCGCGCATGTTTGTTGTTGAAGATCGGATCCCTGCCTCATTGCATCGATCCACCTCTTTGGTACTTGAGTCAAGCTATCAGCCAAATTCTGCATCGACGAGACTAACGTAATGTCTACCTGCAAGCTGTATTCGTCAACTAGACGCTTAATTATTGCTAGTCTCCTTCGTACTAGCATTTCACTTGCAGCTCTAGTCTTAACTCGAGCCTTTCCAGTCAAGGTGTCGGTTAACCAATGGTAAACACACAATGAGTCAGTGTGGAGATGCACAACATTAGTCTGCCATTGCAATGCGAGATTAAGACCTTTTAACGTGGCATCAAGTTCTGCCAAATTTATATGTTGGGCATCATTTTTCGGACGAAGCCAGCATGCATCTTCCACAACAACACCTAGTTGCTCCAACACGACACCTGTAGCCAACGAACTTGCGTCAACCCATGCATTTAGTTCGTTTCCAGACACTTGCCACTCACCCCGGGCAGGGTCATTCCTATGCACTCTGGACAACATTTCAGCCATCATTTGTTGGAGAGAATCATCATCCGCAACATCGTCCCATCCTTTTGTTACTGTAGTCACTCGTCTTTTCACCACTCCTGTTGCCGATCGGAGCCATCCACAGACAGGTAGATGTCCTACCAATTTACCACAGATAGAAAACACAGTACGTCTTGTTAATACATTGGGTAACTTTGGAAGTGGGCTCCCTCGTTTCCATCGCAACGTATTGCCCTCCTCCCAGACCTCGAGGCCTAGCACGGGCACTCCATCCTTTAGGCGCTTAGGGTCTTTGCTTATTAACCCAAACGCTTTCAGTTTTATTCGAACTGCATCCGCAGACATTATGTCCGCATTAACATAGATGTCATCTATGTAGGCTGAAGCAGCTTTTGCTGTGGTCTCATCCTGCATCAAAACAGTTTTAATAATGGTTGTCATAATCAAGGGTGCTACGTTTAGGCCAAAACCCAAACGTGTCAAACAATATAGTTTTCCCTTGAGTAGTACTGTCTGAAACGGCCATAATGACTCATGGACACGTATCTGCAGGTAGGCCCTCTTTAGATCCAGAAGTGCTACATTGCTCCCTTTTTGCTCTCTCAGTTTAGCAGCGCACACATCTGCGTTTCCGGTAAACGCATCAACATGCCGATTCAACTCTCGGTAATCCATTACGGGACGAATTTTTTCTTTGGTAGGTTGTTCAACAGCCATGAGCGGAATTAAGCCCTTGGGTGGTCCCAGACGTTCCTGTGGGTATGGTATTAACCAACCGTTGTCAATCCACATCTGAAGTTCTTCTTCATATGCGGCCCTATTCTTGGTAGAAACTGCATACTCTGGAATCGTGTTGCACAGCCGATCTGGTTCCTGGCCCATGGCCCATTTCCACTTTGCAGTCCACACCCTTTCGTTGTCATCAAATGTAGCACAGAAGTCCTTTTCTTCAATCGACATGGCTGCACAGACGTCTTTCCCTTCTCCAAGCCTGATACCTCTAGCTGCTGTGATTGTAACGCCTCCTAGTGCTTGTATTGCATCAATTCCAAGCAACATGTCGTAGCCAAGGGGTTTCTCCTGCATCACCAGAACGTCAACTTTAGCTGTGTCACCCTTCTCAGTGCAGATTGTGACTGTCCCTTCACCACAACATACCCGTGATAAGCCATTGATGGTCATAACGCCAACTGGGTTCCTCCGCCACACCGGACAGCAATGGGCACTAACTATAGACCGGGAACACCCCGTGTCTATAAGTGCTGAACACTGCACATCATCAAGTTTAACGCTAATGACAGGCAATCCTGTGTTTATTGGTTGGCAGGGGGCAAGGGTAGCGATAGTACCTTGCCCCCAACTTCGTTTCCCGAACAGTTGCGAGATATGTGCCCAAACTTATTGCAGCGATAGCATTGCACTGGTCTCTTTGATTGTGGATATACACCTCTCCTATCACTCCGGCACTCTTTAGCAAAATGATTGGCCTCCCCACATTTATAGCACACTGGGGTGGCATGCTTATTACTATCTGGAAGAGAGTCCACATTGCCTCCATGTCGAAAACGAGCTGCTGCTGCAATTGGTTCCTGTTCCTTACAGATGTTTCGAGCTCGGGCCAATAACTCATCAGTTGACAATTCATCGATTCTTGATGATGCCCGCAACAGTTTACTGACCTCCTCGGGTAGGCCTACCAAAAAAGCACAGCTTAATATTTTATCGTTGACCCCACCAAACGGTACAGATAATTTTCGCAGGTCGGCTAGGTACACGTCGACTGTTTCCTTGGGTTGAAGTGTCCGGCTCGTGAACTGTTGCCACGCAACAAATGGATCTGTACCAAACGCTGTATACAGGCTCTGCTTGATTTCATCCCAGTCTGGTTCATCCCCGAGTTGTTGGTAGACTGCATAGGCCCCTCCGGTTAGCCTCAAAGGGATAACTGTGGCTGGTTCTTTAATTTTGCACAGTTTACAGATTTTCTCTGCCTTTTCAATCCATTCAACGACAGCCGGTCCAGTGGTAGATCCGTCGAACTCGGGTATTAAGCGAATGTCGAATCTGTCCATTGTTAGTAACCGCACACCAAGCGCCGAGATAGCTTAGTCTTAGTAGCATTAAATGTTACCATCCATTTACGGCCTCCTCCTAAAACCAACACAATGTCAAGTATCTGCAGAATGTCTTCTTGGTTCCTCCTCTTCTCTTTTCTCTCTCCTAACAATCGAACACAGCATATAATAACAAAACTCTAAAGCACGTCTGACAGCACTGACTTCTGCCAACAGTCTGCCCCTCCTCTTAACAACACAGGCTTTTTATATCGCAAAATCGTTCACCTCTATTTGCATATTCTTCTAACTCACGTGATCACTACTCTATAAATAAGAGTCTTGACCATTTCTTTTCTTTCTTTTTATTTATTTTTGGTGACCGACCCGCACGTGGTCTATCCAGGTAAGTCACGCATTTCTCCACACAATACAAGATAAGTACATTTACTAAGCGAATATTCATAATGAAAAAAATTTGGGACACAATTCATTACATTCTTATTTTAAATCTATTTACGAAAAAAGTATTTTATTTATTAAATTCCTTTAAAGAGTTGTTTCCACTTTGACGATAATTGTAAATATTTTCCCCTAAAAACAAAATTTGAATCTGAAAATGCCGATCTTTTTGTTTTGTTTGGCCATTTAAATCTTTGGCAAATTTAGCAAAACTCAATTTTCGTTACTTGTCTCTGAAAACTGTTTCATTAATAATTAATTTTCTAGATCATAGTTTTCATAATTTCAAAGAAAATCATCATTTTCATTTTAAAAATTTGGGGTTTGTATTACAATCCACAGAGGTACGAAAAAGTCGTCAACAAAAAAACAAATATATAATAAATAAATGTTATCAAAGGCAAGATAAGTTCGAAAAACAAGTAAGCACTACCAAAGAACAAGAAAAATAAATGGCCGCAGTGTCTTTGAAGTCTCACAAAGACTTTAAGACAAAATGGTGGTAGAAACCCACCCAATAAATTTTACCGGGTTTGTATTACTGTACACATAGATTCGAAAAAGTTGTCAAAAAACAAATATATAACAAATAAATGTTATCAAAGGGCAGATAAGTTGCTTTTCTACCAAACTGGATATAATTTTCGTGTTTTTATTCAATGTAACATGTTTATATAGCTCGAAAAACATGCACTGTTTACCGATGTATTGGAAAATTCAAAATGGCGGCCGACTCTCTCTTAAACACGGTAAGTTCGGGAAAAGGTGTTATAAATAATAAACTAGACAAAATACTGTTAGAAATTCGCCCAATATATATTACCGTGACATAGGTTGACATATATTCGGTGTTTTTTTTAAATAGTATTTTGTCTAGTTTATTATTTATAACACCTTTTCTCGAACTTACCGTGTTTAAGAGAGAGTCGGCCGCCATTTTGAATTGTCCAATACATCGGTAAACACTGCATGTTTTTCGAGCTGAATAAATATGTTACATTGAATAAAAACACAAAAAAATATATCCAGTTTGGTAGAAAGGTAACTTATCTTGCCTTTGATAACATTTATTTGTTATATATTTGTTTTTTGACAACTTTTTCGAATCTATGTGTACAGTAATACAAACCCATTTTACCGTGACATTTATTTTCATTTTTGACATTTTGTTTTATTTCTTTTTTAGTTGTTTTTAAGTGATTATCGAGTCTTTAAAGACATGTAAAGAGATATCGCAGCCATTTTTTTCTTTGTTCTTAGGAAAAGTAACTTATTTTGCCTTTGATAACATTTATTTGTTATATATTTGTTTTTGACCACTTTTTCGCACCTCTGTGGATTGCAATACAAACCCAAAAATTTAAACAAGTTAAACGTTTAGGCAAACAATAAAGTTGCGTTTTTTTTTTTGTTTTTGTTTTTTTTTTTTAGAATTTTGGAGTTAATATTGAAAACAAAACAAAATAAAACAATCAAACAATTGACAATTAAAAAAATCATTATTCACTTATTAAATATAGTTATCTCCCTTACATTTTTATATATTCTGCAAATGCTGTAAAAAAAATACTAAATTCATGTTGTAATACTTACTTTTTTGTTTTGTAATTTGCTTTCGATTGACTTCATCTGCTTGTGTAAAGGAAACGGTTTTTCAAATGTGACTGACTTCGCAAGCTCAACTTAAAATTCAAGATGGCAAACGGAAACACAGGTTCGCAGAAAAAATTAAGAGGAAAATTAAAAAAAAGAAATCATTTCGAAATAAAGTCGATTTCTTTAGCAAATATCACCGATAAAATTAGGGTGCTAGTGCACTTATTGATCCGCGCTATTTTTTTTAAATAGTATTTCCAAGTTTAATTAAAGTTTTATGATGTTTTTTTTAATTCAATTGTAAGGTTAAAGTATAGAATAGTTGCAGTTGCAGAATACCCTCTTCTCCACATGTTAAGAACGGCTTTTTGAATAATAACGTTATCATTTCAGCAGTCAGCACGGATCAATAAGTGCACTAGTACCAAAATTAGTATTATTTTATGGTAATGTTGAAGATTCGCCTTCCTTTGTTTACAAAGCCATTTGGCGAAAGTGACGCCCGAGTCGGGCGTCACTTTCGCCAAATGGCTTTCGCCCGACATATTTTTATCTACGGATGATGACCAATACCGTATAATTAAACTTTTTTCTTTTTTTTTTTTTTTTTATAAGTTTTATTCAAACAGTCTTTATTTGAACGTAATAGACTGTTTTTTTTGGGGGGGGGGATTTGTATTACTGTACACATAGATTCGAAAAAGTTGTCAAAAAACAAATATATAACAAATAAATGTTATCAAAGGCAAGATAAGTTGCTTTTCTGCCAAACTGGATGTATTTTTTGTGTTTTCATTCAATGTAACATGTTTATTCATCTCGAAAAAGCATACAGTGCTTACCGATGTATTGGAAAATTGCAAATGGCGCCCGACTCTCTCTTTAACACGGTAAGTTCAGGAAAAGGTGTTGTAAATAATAAACTAGACAAAATACTGTTAGAAATTCGCTCAATATATATTACCGTGACATAAGTTGATAGATATTCGGTGTTTTTTAATAGTATTTTGTCTAGTTTATTATTTATAACACCTTTTCCCAAACTTACCATGTTAAAGAGAGAGTCGGACGCCATTTTGAATTTTCCAATACATCGGTAAACACTGCATGTTTTTCGAGCTGAATAAACATGTTACATTGAATAAAAACACAAAAAATGTATCCAGTTTGGCAGAAAAGTAACTTATCTTTCTATTGATAACATTTATTTGTTATATATATATTTTTTGACAACTTTTTCGAATCTATGTGTACAGTAATACAAACCCAAAAAAGAATGACGAGGTGTTTGCAAAACTTAATAGTGTTAGCAGAAACAAATGGAACTTTTTTCTTTTAACGAATCAATGCCTCTCCCCTGTGCTATTTGGCCACATACTGACACATCAGGGGTACGGCGCATTGATCCTTCCTATCCCTTAAAGAATTCATCCAGCATCCGGTTTGAGGAATAAAAACTCGTCTTTACTGAGAGAGACACCAAACGGAACGGACCCTTCTTCTTCGCTCTCTCTCCACCTCGGTGTTATTCTTACCAGTATCGACGATTCCACTGGGAATAACTACCGCAATAGCACCAGGTAGCCGGAGTCCAGCCTTTGACCAGGAACATATCACATTTTCCTTAATAAACTTGTTCTGTGTTACATTTTATGAAGTTGTTGCGTTCGTCATTTCAGAAGCTTGTATTGAATTATTTATTTTATTAGGTTGTGCCCTAAAAGCATTCAAAACCCTAAAATGGTAATCCCCTTGTGATATACAAGCAATTCTGAATGGTGAGCCTTTTTTCTTCGTTTTTTTTTTTTGTAAAACTGGGCACATCACAGAAAAACCAGCGAGCTAAAATTTAGTCCCAAAAAAGCAAACTTTTCAACAGAGAAAAACAAGTGAACTACGACTGACAAGTAACTCAACAAACAACAATGGCATTGAACCTCCTTTTTTCCTCTTCCACGCTAACGGATCTTGTTTTTCCAGAACTCTTTTCCTTTACAGACAACCGGCACATCACCCCGTTATTTGACTAAAGACAAGCAACGTTGGGTATACAGACGGTGAGGAAAAAGAGAATTTCACTGGCATTGGATGAACAACAATGACAAAACCCCTCGTCAGACTCAGCAAAGAAAAAAAAACACAGAACTGTCGACTTCATATCGAATTTTAAAAAATTCCAGCACAACAAAAAAAGAAAAAGGCGCTATTTTCTTGTTATGCACTGGACCTTTGCTATTTTCTTAACCAGAGAATAAATATATACATAAAAATATTTTAAGGGGTCAGCGCCACATCTTTTGAAGCACGTGGTCGATATATTCTCTCGGAAGAAAACGCGCGCTGCCACATCACATAGCACTCCGTAAGCGACAGACTGTGAGAGCATTAAAAAAAAAAGAAAAGAACATAAAACAAATGTCAGCCCTAAAAAAAGAGTAAACGCCTTTTCCACGCGTAAGTAAATACCTTTTTTTTATGAACAAACTCCGGTTTTGGAACAATCACACCAACAACAAAAACAGGACGAAAAGTCAATTGCCCAAAACATTTTCTTAAAAGAAAAAAAAAGTGACTTAACATTTTTTTTTTTTGTTTTGGTTAAGAAGTACGCAAGCACACATGCACACACGTGCGTACACATACACACTCAAGCAAGAGACAACCAATATATAAAAGAGAACTTTTCCAAAATATATATATATATATATATATATATATATATATATATATATATATATATATATATATATATATATAATATTTCTCTTTGTCTCTCGGACAAAGAAAACGTAAGTACCCTTTTAAAAAGATTTAACTTCAGGCTTTACATATATATATTCTTTTTTAAATCTCTCTCTCTCTCTCTCTCTCTCTCTCATATATATATATATATATATATATATATATATATATATATATATATATATATATATATAGACATGCACACTATATACACACACATTATATATATATAGACACACACACTTACAAAAAAACAAAAAAAAAACACACACGCATATATTAACTCTTTTACCACTGCCTTTTCCTTTCAAGAGTATATTTTTCTATTTTATTTTTTTTTTTTTGTGTGGAATCTTTTTTTTTCGTCTTTAAGAATTTTCTCTCGTATTTTTTGTCTTGTGTTAAATATTTCTCCTTTTTTCCTCAAGTAGTCCTTCGACAATGTCCTACCTATATTTCGGATAGTTAAAAAATTTTGTTGGTCTGTTGTTGCTTTCTTTATATATATACGAGTATGTAAATAGTTGCCGCGAACCTTCGCAACGATGTCACAACATAACGACATCGTGGATATGGCTATTTTAAAAGCAGTTGAGAGACTCACTCACGAGGTAAAAAAAACTTGGCAAGCTAGAGCCGCAGTCACGCATGTATCGACTCCAGACTAACTCCTTACATACGGGCCACTACCATCGCCACCACCACCGCCACTCACACAAACCGAAACTGTGCTTTTATCACAGTCGTTTTGATATGGAGGTGCGGAAATGAAAAAACCCCTGTTCATACATGAATCAGGAAAACTAAGGTCTGGGGAGATGAGTACAGCAGGCTGTTCACGGGATATTTTTAACAACCATGCCTATTTTATCACAGACTCCCTATCCCAAGCAAGTTGCTTGGTTGACACCGGAACTGCTTGCAGTATCTGGCCACTGAAACTTCTCACAGAGAAGCCTCCAGTGTCATCCATCCCACTGCAAGCGGTAAATCACTCGCCCATCCCCACATACAGTCAAATTTCTCGTTCTCTGGACTTGGAATTACAGAGAGACTTCACGTGGGTCTTCACTATAGCAGATTTACCCTACCCTATACAAGGCACGGACTTCCTGCACCACTTCAACCTGATAGTGGATATGCGTAGATGCCGGCTGATAGACGCAAATACAGAACTTTCTGTCTTTGTTGTAAAAACAAACACCCCCTCTATCAGCCAAGTATTCTTCATTGCCGCTTCAGATAACCCGTATCAGACCACCTTCCACTCCTATACGGAGTTAACAAATTTAAATTTTGTGGTAAGCGTACCCACGCACACGACAAAACACAACATCGAGACCACAGGTGCTCCTGTTTTCTCAAGCCCTCGTTGCCTCCTTGCTGATAAACTTAAGTCGGCGAAGGCAGAATTCAACCATATGCTGCAGCTAGGAATAATACGTCCCTCGTCCAGTTCATGGGCTTCCCTTTTGCATATGGTCCTGAAACGAGATGGAGATTGGCGTCTGACTGGGGATTACCGATGACTCAATGCCATGACGATACTTGATCGTTACCCAATCCCACATATACAAGATTTTGCTTCCTCTCTGCATGGTTGTAAGACCTTCTCCAAACTAGACCTAGTTAAGGCTTACCATCAGATTCCAGTGAATCCGGCCGACATACCCAAGACTGCGGTAATGACTCCATTTGGAGCGTTTGAATTCTTAACTATGCCCTTTGGTTTACGAAATGTGGCTAGCACATTTCAGCGTTCCATGGATGAAGTAGTGCATGACTTGGACTTCGTCTATAACTACATAGACGACATTCTTGTGGCAAGTGCCTCACCTGAGGAACATGTTACTCATCTCCACCTACTATTCGAATGGTTCCAGCGATGCCAGGTGAGGATTAACCCTGGTAAATGTGTTTTCTCTGTGTCGTCACTAGTTTTCCTGAGCCACATTATCAGCCGAGACGATATATCTCCGTTACCGGAAAAGATAAAGGCTCTACAAGACCTTCAACCACCCACTTCACTTCGCCAAGGCACTTCTTCAGTCTGTTAAACTATTACAGATGCTTTATCCACACTGCGCGGTTCTCCTAGCTCCTCTTTCCAACCTGTTACATAACAGGAAAAAGAAAAATGAGCAAATCTCACTTAATGAGATCCAGCTTAAGGCTTTTAATGAAGTGAAAACAAAACTGGCAACAACATCTCTATTTTCACATCCTGTACACGATGCCCAGTTTTCTCTGGTCGTTGATGCATCAGGCACAGCTGTAGGTGCAGTGTTGCAACAGCAGCACCAACAACAGTTACAACCTCTCGCATACTTTTCAAGACAGTTGAAACCGGCGGAACAACGTTACAGCACGGTTGGCCGTGAACTCCTAGCAATGTACATCGCAGTGAAACATTTCCAACATTCACTCAAGGGCCATCAATTTGTGATCTACACTGATCATTGTCCGCTTACATACACACTGCATTCTAAGCCAGACAAATATTCTCCCTGCGAAACACCTCACTTGTATTTTGTTTCGCAATTTACCAGCATTATCCAACATATCTCAGGTAAGCAGAATGCTGCGGCAGATGCTTTGTCCCGCCTTCCCATTAATTCTTTGTCCTCACCATCAGATATCGACTTGCAGCAGATGGCCTTAGATCAGCCAAGTCTGGACACAAGTTGGATCCGTCGTCACCTGAGTTTCCAACTTGCAAATTTGCATACCTGCCTGTGCCTACCTCGGACACGCAGATCATTTGTGACACTTCAACGGATTCACCTCGACCATTCATTCCAATAACTCATCGTAGAGTTGTTTTTGACACCCTACACAAGCTGACACACCCCGGATGCAGAGCCACAGTGAAGCTAATTGCAGCTAGATTTTTCTGGTCAAATATCACTGCCTGGACACGTTCCTGTGTATTCTGCGAAAAGTCAAAGGTGCATATCTGTGCACCCTTTGGAACATTCACCACCCCAGATGCTCGGTTTAGCCATGTGCACATCGACCTGGTTGGACCTTGGCCGGTCAGTCAGGGATTTACTTATCTCCTGACCTGTATAGACCATTTTACATGGTGGCCTGAAGCCATTCCCCTCACAGACATTTCGGCTGAGTCTGTAACACAAGCCCTTATATCAGGCTGAATAACGCATTACAGAGTTCCCACCAATATCACCACTGATCGTGGCGTACAGTTTGAATCCCACCTCTTCCAGAAACTCTCCAGGATTCTAGGGATCCAATGTATTTGCACTACAACCTATCACCCTGCTTTAACGGGATGATTGAACGCTTCCATTGCCAATTGAAAGCAGCATTACGTGCTTACCCTGACCAATAGCGATGGAACGAATATGTACCGGTTGTCCTTCTTGGCTGTCGTGCTGCTATCAAAGAGGACCTGGGATACTCTTCAGCCGAACTTGTATATGGAGTACCTCTATTGTTGCCAGGCCAAATGTTGATCCCGATAGAGTTAACAACAACCGATTCAGCTCTGTATGTCAACAGACTGCAAGCTAATTTTAGTAACCTCCCACCGATGCAAACTAGGGAACAGACCATTAGATCTTCGGTCCCAAAGGACATTTCGTCTTGGACTCATGTTTTTCTTAGAAAGGATGCTGTGAAAGCACCCCCTAACTTCACCTTATACTGGCCCTTATTGCAGGCTTTCATGTACTGATAAACTTTTTACCTCAGATATTAGTGGTAAAAGAGAAACTGTCTCTATTGATAGAGTAAAAAAAAGCCTTACTTGACACAAAAACACATGAGCCATACATATCCCCTACTTTCACACAGCATCAAAATATGTATACACCTGAAGTCCTAAGATATTTAATTAAATTTTAAAAAAACACCTTGTTTGTACCAAACATAGATTAATTAGCCCCAAAACCGAGTGATTTTGCCGTTCACAAAGCGCAACAAACTAAAATTTTGTATACATGGAACATACGAAGGCCCAAAATTTCAGGCAGTCGAAAGACTATGAGCATGACGTCATGTAATTTAGAGGGAGGAAGGAGTGTTCTATTTTTCTTTTTTTCCCAGACGTGCATCCATACATTCCTATTCTGGACGTTTGTATAAATTTTTACACTTTTTTAATTTAATTATTTTTATATGTTGGTTGAAGTGAGTGTCTCTAATGATGGAACTCTGAAAAGAGCTAAAAGGGAGAAACAAACTAAATATCAAAGTCTCATGTATGATATGAAAAGAAATTGGAATCTTTGTGGAAGGGAGATATCAATCATACCAGTTATTATAGGTGGGTGCTACAGGCATATGAAGAAGAACCTGGAGACCTACCCAACTAATATTCCTGGTGAGCCAAGTGCAAAAGAGATCAAGTGACAGCACTTAAGGGAACAACGAGGATACTAAAAAGAGCTCTCGGTTGGTTTCAATAAAAAGCTAGGCAACGTTGGCAGCTGGTTTGACTGCCCCATACCAAAGTTACAATCTTCAAAGGAAGAAAATTAAAAACTGAAGTAAATGCTCCAAATGAAGACGATCATGTCACCACTACACATAGTGGTCGACGGGTACATTGACTGAAGAGACTGTGTAAAACTTGGTATTTCTGTTAAGAAAATATTTTTCCTTGTTTTCCCTTCTTTCAAAAAAAGAAAAAAAAAAGAATATTCTATTACAAGAAGTTGCAAATATTCCCCAACTTTTCACACAAAAGTAAGAACAGTTTTTTTCTTTCTCGTAAAAATAAATACAATAAAATCACATTTTTATTTTTCGCTATTTGTGATGCTACTTTTTTCTCTGTCGGCTTTCAGCCTAAGCAGGGGGTTATGTAGCAGAAACAAATGGAACTTTTTTTTTCACGAATCAATGCCTCTCCCCTGTGCTATTTGGCCACATATTGACCAATCAGCGGTACAGCGCATTGATCCTTTCTATCCCCTAAGAAAATCAGCCAGAATCTAGTTTGAAGAACAACTCATCCTTACTGAAAGAGACACCAAACAGAACGGACCTCCCTTTTCTTCTCTCTCTCTCTCTCTCTCTCTCCACCTCAGTGATTTCTAATGGTATCGACGATTCTACTGGAATAACTACTGTTATAGCATTAGGTAGTCGGAGTCCAGCTTTTGACCAGGAACATATCACCCGGTACACATTCTCATTAATAAACCTTTTTGTGTTACATTTTATGAAATTATTGTGTTAGTCATTTCAGAAGCTTGTATTGAATTATTTATTTTCTTAGGTTGTGCCCTAAAAGCATCTAAACCCTAAAGGTTTCCGACTACTCTTTGATTGTATTTGAAAGATTAAGGACTAAACTTAATTTCTAAAAGGAAAAAAATATTTGTACACGTGAAAAAAAAAAAAGTTATGAAAAATGTTTTCACTGCAAGCTACTCAATTCAGCTAAATTTTGAAGTTAAATAAATTCATTGTAAAAATCCTTTAAAAGATAAATATTAGTTTTCTGGGTCTATTTCAAACATAATTAATAAAGTAAAGACCTAAGATATTGAATTAAATTAAAAAAAAAACACCTTGTTTGTACAAAGCATACATTAATTAGCCCCAAAATCGAGTGATTTTGCCGTTCACAAAACGCAACAAACTAAAATTTTGTATACACGGAATATACGAAGGCCCAAAATTTCAGGCAGTCAAAAGACTGTAAACGTAACATGACGTCATGTAATTAATAGGGAGGAAGGAGTGTGCTATTTTTCTTTTTCCCCAGACGTGTATCCATACATTCCTATTCTGAACGTTTGTATAAATTTTTACATTTTTTTAATTTAATTATTTTTCTATGTTTCTGTTTTAAATTAATTTTTTAAAATTATTGTTCAATATTATATAAGAAAAAAATATGTTACGCCGAAAGTGCCACATTCTTGCGAGCAAGGAAATTATTAAAATCTTGCATATAAAAATTATGTGAAATCTGTAATTTAAAAAAAAAAAAAAAAAAAAAAAAGTAGAAATGTTTTTTGCTATTTGTGCTGACAGAAAAGAACTCTCTAACTTTTAACTTCCGTTTCTACTCTCCGGAAGTGAGTTACTTCCCTTGAGTTCTCCCTTCTTTTCTCTTCCTTTCCTTGAAGTAACAGGTCTCGTTCCCCAGGTCTGTTCTTAGTAAAATAAAGCTTATTTAAAGTTCACTCCGTATCGAAGTTTTTTCATTACACTATTATAATTTTTTGGTACTTGTGCAGTTTTCCAGGTCGACCTAGACGAGAGGATCCAAAATGGCCGACCAGGACTGAGATATGACACGTGCCGTTGTTTCCTTAATAAATTATTTCAGTTAGGAAGAAATATCTCATGTATTAATAAATGTTAAATAATAATGAAACCTTACCAAAACAAAACGAAGTAAAAAAAAAAAAATATCTGACAATTCATCGGCTCTAGCTGAAATAATTTATTAAGGAAACAACGGCTCGAGCTTATACTAATAAATAGCAACTTACACACAAATAAATGTTAAATAATAATGAAACCTTACCAAAACAAAACGAAGTAAAAAAAAAAAAAAATATCTGACAATTCATCGGCTCTAACTGAAATAATTTATTAAGGAAACAACGGCACGTGTCATATCTCAGTCCTGGTCGGCCATTTTGGATCCTCTCGTCTAGGTCGACCGTTTTCCATTGACATTAAAAAATGAAAATATTTTTTTAAAAATATATTGTACGTACTCATCATGGGATAAAGTTTTCCTACAGAAAAAAATCACGTAATTTCATCAAGTAGTTATTTTTTTTATAGCAAAAAAAGAAAAAAATCAACGCTACAAGCGAGTAATTATTAATTCAGCCATCTTGATTCTTAACCAAACAGAAAGTTCAAGTAGGGGGATTCCCCTTCTTTTTTTTATAGGGAGGCCAAATTTCGCGAATTTGTCCTTTTTTAAAGCAGTTTGGCCTTCAAAATTTCTGTTTGGCCTTTTTTTCTTCACCGATGAAATAAAAAAAAAGCAAATAAAAACAACGCAATAAAACTTTTAAAAATACGGCACACTTTTTTGTTCTTGTTTGTTTGTTTTTTTTGGTAATTTTCCTTATTTTTTTTATTTTTTCAAGATAATATAGGCACCGCCAAAAATGGCCGCAAAATCAAGTTGTTGTTTTTTAAAACGAAATTACATTTATTAAAATCCATTATTTCTGAGTAACTTTTTTTTTCCAGAAAGATAAAACCCTGAATTTTATCATATAGAAAACAGAATAATGTAAAACTTTTTCTACTATTTTTAATTAAATTTTAGATGTTAAATTTCTCAAAAAGTTAACAATTGACATTTTTTGTCTTGCACAAAAAACGTACATAAATATTAAAAAAAAAAAAAAAAAAAGGGTTTTGAAATAATTAATTTATTTATTTATTGTCTAACTAAGATTTAGGATGGTTTTCTAAGAGAATATGCAAAAATATAATATAAGTACCTGAATTTCAAATAATTCCACTTATTCATATAGCTAACCAGATATTTCGCGTCGGTCTAGAGTCTAGATCGCAACTGTTTACGTTTGCGTTTGATAAGAAAACTATGGAAGACCAAACAGGCCAAAAAAACTTATTTTTCAGTGACGAAAATTTCAATGTATTATTAAGCTGAGGCTGGCCAGTACCATGGGTGACCATTTGTATGAGTTTGGTTTTTAATATGTATGTGTGTGGGGGCCAGGCTCCCCAAAAGGGGGGGGGGCAATTGAAAGCAGAATAAAAAAAAATTATTTCAGCGCGTTTGGTCCACCGTAGTCGAAAGGCGGCAAACGTTTTCAAACGGGATCGAAAAAAATGATGCTATTTTTAACACAAAGGGCACAATATTTATCGAATTTTTTTTTTTGTATCGATTATTCAAAGCATGCCCTGTTTAATAATGGTCATGCATTATTCGGCTCGCTAAAAAAAAAATGTTAATTTATTTATCAAAAATTTTAAAATGGCTTTTTTCGTATAAATATTAAAAAAAAATTTTGTTTTGCTTAACTTAAATTAATTATTTTACTTAACATATTCACCGAATTTCACACTTCAAAACTCAAAAGCGGGATAATTAAGCACAATCGAAGTTCTGATATTCAGACGTCAAAATAAGGTATGCAAACAATTTTTTTTTTTTAAATCTATAATTCTGTCCCTTACAACAACACAATATCTTGTGTTCAGTTTCAGATGATTATTTTAAGCATATTTGTTCCCACTTCAAAACAAGGGGGGTTTGTAAGCAAATATATATATATATATATAAATATCGTTTATGAAAAATAAGTACACTGTTATAAAGTTCATTCTTCTCCTAATAATCACTGACAATTTCGTATTGATCGGATAATTACCTGATTTTTGGTAGATTTTTAAAAAGACGGTCCGTCAAAAAGTACTGACCTCTCCCCCCAGTTTTGCCGGTGCCTATACTATTAAATGGATACTATTATGCCAAATTAGCCCCCCCCCCCCCAAAAAAAAAATGCACAAAAATTCGAGATTTAAGGTTTTGACGAGATAAGTTAGCGACTTGTCCGGACTATTGCGAGAGAACCATCCATTAGTTTTTCCTGAAATTTTGCCACAAATTGTATTTCAATACATAGATGTGCATAGTAACAACATTTTTTTGTCGAAAATTACCGTTGCGTCCCCAGGGGCTCAAAACCGGTCAAAAAGGCCCCAAATGGCCAAAAATGAGACTTTTTGCCCCATAGTATTTGATCCATCGATTAGATTTTTCTGAAACTTGGCCAAAATGTGGTGTCCATTGTTCTTAATATAAATTCAGAACGGTTGACCCTAGCAAAATTCTGGTTTGCGTCCCCGGGTACTTTTAGTGCTAAAAACACCCCTTTCTGTAACTCTTTTTTTCATATTTCTCATCAAAAACTCAATATGTATTTCTATATAGTGGTTTTTCATGGGGCTGAATTCAGATATACAGGTGCTGGTCATTGAATTAGAATATTTACAAATTATTTTAAAATCCTTTCAAATTCAAAATGTAAAAAAATCCTTTAATGTAATTCTGAACAAACGCAATCTTCTATCAGAGCATCGAATTTCCATCAAAATTCTGATAACAATTATCATTCAATTTATAAAAATTCGAAAATATTCAAAAACAGCGTTCCATTGAATTAGAATAATTATTTTTTTTTATTATTTAATCATTTACAAAAATACAAAAATTAATATTTTCTTGGTGCACCTTTTACTGCTATCACAGCCTGAATCCTACGCGGCATAGACTCTACCAGTCGGTAGCACACAGATGGAGAAATGGCACCCCAAGATTCTTGAATGGCATCATTCAGCTGCTTCGTGGTTGTGGGCTTGTACTCCCTAACTCGCCTTTTCACGATATCTCAGAGGTGCTCTATAACATTCAAGTCTGGGGAATTAGTTGGCCATGATAATACTTGAATGTTTCTCTCTTCAAACCACTTGGCAGTAGACTTGGCAGAATGAGCTGGTGCCAGATCTTGTTGAAAGATGAATTCTTCATCCCCAAACTGCTCTTCAATGACTGGTATGAGGGAGTTCTCAAGCACGTCTTGGTATACAGCAGCATTGACCGTTTTTTTTTTTTCAAAAAACAAAGTTGACCAACACCTCTGGAACTCATACTTCCCCATACCATTTGGCTCTGGGGGAACTTGACACTTCTTTTTAAGCAGCATGGATGATACTGCTCGCTAGATTTCCGCCAAACTCGAGCTCCTTGATCCCCAAAAGAAATGCAGAATCTAGATTCGTCAGTAAAGACCACATTTGACCAGTCTTCTGATGTCCAATTTTCGTGGTTCTTTGTCCACTGCAACCTTTTAACCTTTTGCTTCTTGTTAAGAAGAGGCTCCACAGCTGAAATCCGATTCTTGTACTCCAGTTTGTGAAGACGACGGTAAGTGGTACTCCTGGAAACATCCATGCCAGAGGTGTTGCAGCTGTGCGCTGTGCGGTAGATTTAAATCTATTATTTTTTGCAATATCGTTCAGCTTCCCATCCCTTCTTTTGGACGTCTTTTTGTTACCTCTGCAGTTTCCACGATTGCTTTGAGGATTCTTGAGAACCTTGGACACAGTAGATTGTGAGCAGCCTAATTTATCAGCAATTTCTCTCTGATTCTGTCCATCCTGTCGAAGCTCAAAGATCTTCTTTTCCTCTTTAGAAATGTCCACAGTTCGGCCCATTGTTGAGATTTGTTGGTGAAAATGTTGGATAAATGGTTGAAGAATTATATGTGAATGTCTACAATAGTCCGTGACTCACTTTTATACTTTAAAATTGGTAACACTTAACTTTATTCTAATTCAATGAAATGCCTCTCACAATATTCTAATTCAATGAAATGACTACTTTTACTGAACGGGAGTTGACACACTACATGAGTCATCAGTGAGTGCGCTGAAATTGTGTTAGTCTATTGTAATTTGACCATAAACTAAGTCATCGAAGTAAAATAAATAAATTTCAATAATATTTGTGCAGTAGTGAGGAGTTTGAATTTTGGTGTGTTAAATTTTTATAAAATATTCTAATTCAATGGCCAGCACCTGTACATGTAGAGGCCTAAAACTGCACCATTTGTCCATTTCCACTGCGATTCGCCGTTCCTAGGGACCCAAAAGAGGTAAAAACTGATGAAATCTGATCCTGCATAAAACGTTTAAATCTTTTTTCATATTTCTCAAAAACTTGATATGCATGTTATATAGTGGTTCTCATACAGAGGGGGACCACGCAGGCGCGCTTGTTTTAATAGTAATTATTGAAGAGAAAGTCATAATTAACTAATTTAAAAAGATGTTTGGATGTCAAAACTTGTAGTTTTTTTTAATTTTGGCTTTTTTTTTCTTGATTTACATGAGAAAAACAGCCCCGGAATCAACATCTGCTAACATTTTTCATATCAGGAAAAAATCTTTTTCTAAAGACTGAGGTAAACTCACACCTAAATGTTTAAATTTGTTTCCACACTTATTAAACGTTTATATCTAACCTCTCAGAGAATTCACAGTTGAGTATGAAACCGTTCTGGGGACATTATTTTAGTGCTGCCCCTTGGCCCTGTCCAGTCAGGTCACTTGATCACTGAGTATATCTTCTCTGAAATAATTAATGTTTGTATTTTTTGTTTGGAATTCTTTAAACCTAACGCTTTGAAATTAATTGAATCAATTTATTTTCAATTTATGAAAATTTGAAAACTTAACTGTTAAACTATCTCTTAAATATCTATTTAAAGTTGTATTTAAAAAGAAATGTTTAAAAATAATCATATACTTTTTCCTGAGTAAGTCTCAAAAGTGTTATTAAAAATCAATAATTATAGATTTTCTTACTATTTGGGATTAATAGCCATATTTGACATTATTAAAAAAAAGTCAATATTTTAAGTTGATACCCCTCACCTCCTGAATAAATTTAGTATTGTGATGACTGAAATAATTTTTCTCTAAGAATATGATAGACAAATAGGAACTTATGTACAAATTGTACCAATAAAAATGTCATAGAAAAATTGGCACTAATAAAAATGGTAAAATTGGTTAAATATGAAAGAAATAGCAGGAGTGAAACGCACTGATACCCATCTGGCATCAATTGAAATGAATGGGTCACGTCTCGTGGAGGCTTCATGTTTTGACAAGCTTCTGGGTTTGACCTTTACTCCTGATCTGAAATGGAACAAGTACATAAAATCTGTTGCCAAGGTTGCTGGAAAAATGGTTGGATCCTTCTACCGCTCCTGTAGATATCTCACTGCTGATGCAATTCTCTACCTGTATAAGAGCCAGGTACGTCCATGCATGGAGTACTGTTGTCACATCTGGGCAGGAGCTGCTAGAAAGAGTTTATCCTGCCTCGACAAAGTTCAAAATAGACTTCGTAACCTAGTGGGGGATGCCCTTTTCTCTTCCCTGCAACCTCTTTCCCACAGAATAGACGTTGCAAGCAATAAACATTTATTATAGCCTGGCAACCCTGAACATATTTACTCTTCTACTTACCTAGGTAAATATTTTAGTTTGTTAACTGTACCTTTTATAATTCCTTTTTCGTTTGGTTTTCTTTGCTGAAAATTGCCCTTAAATATTATTTATATTAAAATGTTTGAAAGATAACATAAGCCAAAAAACAATATTTTATTAAATATTTTAGAAAAATAGAGATTTGAACAAAGTCTTTCATGGAGGGGGGCACAGAAATTTTCTGCCCACAAATAAAATCTGAATATTTTTTTTTTAAATATTTTATAAAAATAATTTTGAAACGTCTTTCATGGGCGGTGGGGGGCACAAATGTTCTCCACTCAAATAAAATCTGAATATGTTTTTTTAAATATTTTAGAAAAATAGAGATTTGAACAAAGTCTTTCATGGGGGCACAGACATTTTCTGTCCTCAAACTGAATATATATATAATTTATAAATATTTTATAAAAGTAAAATCGAAAGTATTTATGGGAGTGGGGTGCAGAAATGTTTTGGCATCAAATAAATTTTTAAATAAAAATAATAATTTCAAAAATTATTCCGGGGTGAGGCGACAACTTTGGGTACATGGTGGCTATGAGCATTCCAGAAAGTGTAAACACAATATTGTATTAAATATTTGGCACTTGTGCATTTGTGTGCCGATCGCCATCTTGTGTCTTGATAAACCCTTTCAAAAGGGTGAAGTGATATTTGCGACACTTACGTCACCCGCGCGTCGTCCAGTGGTGGAATGACCCCGGTTGTCGGTTTTGATGTTTCCTCAGCGATGATGTCACGGCCGGTTTCCTAAAACAGACTTGTCATGCAAAAACAATGGAAGAGACCAAGTCAATAAGCGTTTCTTTTTGTTTAAACTTCTTTGTATTCAATCAGGGTACAATCGCAGTTAGCTGTTTAGTTAGGGACTGGCCACTTGTTAACTGCGAGGTTTTCTCTTCTCTCTCTCCGACAGACAACTCAATTATCTACTTGACAGGGACAGTCGATGGGGGAATCTACGTTCGTCGAACCCAAGGAAGCAAGGCTCTCTCTCTTACTCTCTTACTCTCTGACTGTCAATCTCTCAAGGCTCGCTGCTTATATTGTGGGGGCGTGGACTGGGTCTCTTCCCGTTTCAGGTCGTTGGCCAATCAGAATTAAGGGATCACTGTCCGTCAAATCTTCGCCAGGCGGTATATACCCAAAAAGGAGCTGCCTTTCTTTCTCTGTTGGCATTCGGTTGTTCCCTAATGGAATTTGACAGGACATAAAAACAGAAATGCCTAACTTAATTACTTTTGAGAGGACATAAAAACCGCTGAATCCGATTCCACAAAGGCCACGCGCCTGTTCAATAGGATCACGTGTCGCCCCGCTGTTCGGCGACTGTTTGCCCCTGTAGATCGGAATTTCATTGGTATCCTCGCCACCCACGGGCTGTCATGGCCAATTTAACGTCATCACGTTCTTCCACCATAAGCTACGATCTTATCTTTTTTTTCTCTTCTTTTCGTCGTTTACAGCTGCCTGTTTTCCCTTTCTTTTTCCACGGGTTCACCGGCGGTGAACTTCACCGCTACTCTTGGCCTTTTGGTCAGGATCAAAGTGCAGCATCTGTTCTTCGGATGCCGCACTTCCATTTCTTGTTCTCTTTCGGTGGAGGAGAAATCCTTCACGACTGGGACAATTCTTATTTTTGTACCCTTGAGCGTCTCTCATTCCACTCCCCTCCCATCGACATGTCTTTTACATCGTAAAATACACCTTTTGCCAGGTGAATTGTTTCTCAGATGGCTGGATTGCCAACTGCACTGACCGTTTCAATGAGAGAGAGAGAAGAAAAGGGGGGAAAAAAAAATCGCAAATCGTGAGCCAGCCCCTCTTTCGAGAATATATTAACCGCATGCCAAAAGAAAAGTGATAAAGTCTCTGGAGTTTTAATTGTTCGGGTTAGTTGTATGAAACAAAACACAAAAAAAAAACAGAGAAAAAAAAACAAAATAAAGTAAAAAAAAAACAAAAACAAAAAAAAACAACAAAAAAAACAAGAAACAGGCGGAATGAAAGGAGGGGAAGAAAAAAAACGTCTTGGTTGTTAGGAGAGTGTGGGTGTGTGTGTTCCCTCCTCTTCTGTCTCTGTTTGTCTTAGGTTTACAGGTGTAAGATTGAAGTGTCATGGAAGGAAAAAAAAAATTCTTTTTTTGTGTGTGTGTGCGCGTTTTCACCTTTGTTTATCTTTGGTCTGCAGGTGTAAGATGGAAGTGTCATGAAAAAATATTATATATTTTTTTTTTTTTTTTGCTTGCTGTGTGCGTGTGTGTGTGCGTGCGCGTCCATAGGTGTGTTTTCTCTTCCTCACTGATTCTCCCGCTACTTTCTTACAATTTTAAGGGCCATTTTGGGCGGCCCCCCGAACGGACTCGTCCTTCGCTCGTTCCACCACGCCTGTCACAACCGGGGTTGCACCGGCCGGCCCCCTCCTTTCGCTCAGCTGCTCGGCCGCCTGTGCTTCAGTGGTGCGCATCCCCCCCCCCCAGTGCAACATAGCACTGCAGTGCCTGTCTAACGAGGTCCACAGGCTACCTTAAATCATGCAGTCGCTCAACCCGTATTTTCAATAACACGTCTCTCAACCTTCCCGGGGCCACTATGCTGGGGGTACAGGTTCCCCGATGACAACACCCAACTGCGCACACACACGTACACCTTTCTTTTTTCTCTGGCCGCTACGCGTGGCTGGCCGTTGGTATTCTCATCTTCATCATCTCCCCCCTCACATCCTTATCCAGCTATCTGCAAATTAAAAACACTCTCCAGATTTTCTTTTCTCACACCTCATTGAACAAATCCTATCCACATATCCATCTTTCTTTCTTTTTCTCTTCCTTCCTTCACTTGTCCCATAAGCATTCTCTCACTCGGAACAAGGTACAGCATCTGCCCTAACGCCACACCCAACATGCACTATTCTCATCCAGTGAAGGAGAGATCCTCCCCGACCGAGGCAATCCTGCCCTTCAGTCCCATAATTTGTCCCAGCAGCGCCATTTTGGTCAGAGACCAAGTGCAACAACTGTTTCAATGCTACACTAACAATATTCAATCCCCGTCCCGTGAAGGAGAAATCCTTCTCGACTGAGCATTTCTAAATTTCTTTTTTTTTCAAAACAGAACAATATCAGCACCGTTAGTTTCTTTAAGATATTCTACTCGACAGTTTAAATTCCCCCAAGACACCCTCGCTCAATACGCGACTTTCTCGTGCTAAGTTACTCTCCCCGTTGGCCAATTTACTCACTGCGAGATACTTCTCAATTACTTATAGTTCTTTTCTGCTATTTACGGCGCCCCTCCCCCTGAAGCCTTCCGTTTTAGTCCCTAGCTACCTCCAAGGTCAGTCCGCGACACAATCTGCCAACAGTGCGAACACATGGGGGCCCTCCATGCATCCACAGAGAAAACAGCTGCACCACATTTAAACCTGGAGATGTCGCTCCAACCTCCCGTCTCTGTCCTACTGACCCCCACTGGTCCTTGGTGGAAGGACGTCACACTACTCCTGGGACAGGGAATCCCCTGCTCCCCTCAACGGCAGCCTCGGTTCACCTCTCCCCATTTGCTGGAGCCAGGAGATGGGTATTGGACACTCTTCATCCCCTTCGTTCGACTCCTCAGCTGACTCTGCGGTCAACTGCCATTCCACTCTCTTTTCTTCATGAGCCGCGCCTACTCTTCGTGACCTCCCACAGCTGGTGAAGTGGAACCCTGAAATCTCCCGTTCCAACCTTCCGTCCGTCTCTATATTTCTAGGCTCTATGGAGGTCGTCTCTCTTGTCTTAAACCGTCGCTCGGTGTCGTCCCTATAGTCGTCAGGAACTCTGTCCTCATCTCGCGTTTGACTACCCCCGGGATTCTTTATCTTTTTACCCGTCTCCCTCATCCAAACTTGGTCACCCTGTCTTAACTGTCCAGTAAACGCTGCCTTTTTTTTCTTCTTGACCTTCCTGGTCCTATTAGTCCTATCGGCCGTCGCCTTGAGGACCGTCCCTGATTCTCGGACTACTGGATCTGTAGGAGTTACTCCCTTCTTATTAACCCTATACGTCGCTACCCGTTTGACTTGGGACAATTTTCCTCCCTGTTCCTTGGTGCTATCCACCTTGCCCATACAGGTCCCGACCGTTCTTGGGGAAAGCCTCCTGTTGCTGTCAGCTCCCATAGGGAGAGGGACAGACCTTGTGTCACCTAGTGGTATCTTCACCCCTCTCACCGTTAGCGCATCTGGATTAAAACTCAGAGTGGCTCCCCTCGCTCGGAGCCAATCCTCTCCCAGAATCATTTCGTTGCATAGCCCTGGGTACCACATACAGGGGGAAATTCTCTTTCTTTCCGGCCACTCGAACGGGTAGCCATACCTTCCCTGTCACCGACATCCAGCTACCGTCAGCCTGACTGAGCCCCACATCCGACGGGTACAACCTTCTCCTCCCTGCCACAGTCCGACAGACGTCCGCGTCTATTAGGGATATTATCGCTCCGGTGTCAACCAGAGCCTTCACCTGCGTGGCTCCTATCGTCACATTACAGGTGAGTTCTCCCTTTTTTGTGAGTGGAGGGAACACCTGGGCTCTCCTCTTTTCCTGTTTCAGGGTTCTCTCCTGGTACCCCGCTCCCGTGAGCATCGCAACTTGTGACAGTGGTTTCTTTCCAACCCTACCTGTCTGCCCTACCTCTCTTTCTCTACAGATTCGCTGAGGGGGTAGGGTTTGGTTCTGATTCCCTCTCCCCAGAGGATCTTTCGCCCCCGGGTGGCTTTTTCCTCGGTCAGGACAGTCCCTCCTAATATGTCTCGGGTCTCCACACCGCCAACACCTGTGGGACTGGTGGCTGTAGGAGAAACGGTCAATTTTACCTCCTCTCTGACACGCGTTCAGTTCGGTCTTTACGATGCCCACTCTTACTCCCCCATTATGTCGGGGTGTCTTCTCGTGGACAGTGGGGCACTCTCTCGACCTGTGGCCCTCGCCGCCACAGTTCCAGCACACCAATCCAGGCTGGCCCCGGGCGCGTCCTCCGGCCCCATATCTCATTCTGTTCCCCAGTTCCCCGCTCCTATTTCGCGACTCCTCTCCCATTATTATTTTCTGCAACCACGCATAGTTCTTAGCTATTTTGCGTGCTTCTTCTAGAGTGTCTGGGCAACTCTTTAGCACCTCTATCTTGGTCGCTTCGTCCCGCAATGCATCTACCATCGTGTCAACTAGCATTGCTTGGGTTGTGGGCATCTCGCGGTGTTCGGACACTGGATACGCCAGGACCGCCAGTTCCTGCATGCGGTCGACCAGTTCATCCACACTCTCCCCGTTGGCCATCTCTATTCGAGACAGCTCGCGCACCGCCTGCACCATGGTCTTTTCGCCGGCGAATTTACTCTTAACCTGATCGCGAAAATCAGACCAGGCTATGCTTGGGTTGCTTTCCAAGCATTTACATATATATTCTGAGGCCGCTGCGACTGCTCCGTCACAGGCAAGCAGCACCATTTCTCTATCGGTCAACCCGTATACTAATCTTTTTTTTCTATTATCGCCAACCACTCCTTGACTCCCCTCGGGTCTCCCCCATATGCGGGTACACTGATTCCCCACAGTGGCCGCTCCATGGTCATCTGCAGCTCAACAGTCTGCTCTGACCCTTCCCCCATCGACTGACCCGCCCCGAGTCCTCCCTGAGAATACATTATGTTATTATCTATTTTTTTTTCACTCTTACCACTCCTCGCCCCCTACAAGGTGTAACAGCGCCCAACACAAAACACAGACAGCCGCTGAAAGCAAAGCATACAAAAGAGGGAACCAGCAAAAAAAATGGACTTACCCGGTCTGATGCACTTGTGTTCTTCTGGCTGGTGAATGAGAATGACCAACGAGCTGTTCAGACTTTATAATCAGTTGATTAAAGTTCGTCGTCTGGCTTCACTCGTGGCGTTTTTTTTTGTTTTTTTTTCTTCTTTTTTTCTTTTTTTTTCAAGATGCGCTTTGGTTTCGAGTTTACTTTCTTTCCTTTTTTCTTTTTTTTTTCAATTTTGGCTTTCTCTCTTTTTCTCTCTCCTTGTTTAGTTCGTTTTCTTTTTCTTTTTTTTTCAATCTTTCAACTTTCCATTCCCACTCTCACAGGGAGATCTTATGCCCTCGAGAGAGAAAGAAAAAAAATTATGTGCCCGTGGAAATTCGTTCGCACGTTTCCTACCGAAACGAGGTATCACAGGTCATCGACACCAGTTATGTGACACTTACGTCACCCGCGCGTCGTCCAGTGGTGGAATGACCCCGGTTGTCGGTTTTGATGTTTCCTCAGCGATGATGTCACGGCCGGTTTCCTAAAACAGACTTGTCATGCAAAAACAATGGAAGAGACCAAGTCAATAAGCGTTTCTTTTTGTTTAAACTTCTTTGTATTCAATCAGGGTACAATCGCAGTTAGCTGTTTAGTTAGGGACTGGCCACTTGTTAACTGCGAGGTTTTCTCTTCTCTCTCTCCGACAGACAACTCAATTATCTACTTGACAGGGACAGTCGATGGGGGAATCTACGTTCGTCGAACCCAAGGAAGCAAGGCTCTCTCTCTTACTCTCTTACTCTCTGACTGTCAATCTCTCAAGGCTCGCTGCTTATATTGTGGGGGCGTGGACTGGGTCTCTTCCCGTTTCAGGTCGTTGGCCAATCAGAATTAAGGGATCACTGTCCGTCAAATCTTCGCCAGGCGGTATATACCCAAAAAAGGAGCTGCCTTTCTTTCTCTGTTGGCATTCGGTTGTTCCCTAATGGAATTTGACAGGACATAAAAACAGAAATGCCTAACTTAATTATTTTTGAGAGGACATAAAAACCGCTGAATCCGATTCCACAAAGGCCACGCGCCTGTTCAATAGGATCACGTGTCGCCCCGCTGTTCGGCGACTGTTTGCCCCTGTAGATCGGAATTTCATTGGTATCCTCGCCACCCACGGGCTGTCATGGCCAATTTAACGTCATCACGTTCTTCCACCATAAGCTACGATCTTATCTTTTTTTTCTCTTCTTTTCGTCGTTTACAGCTGCCTGTTTTCCCTTTCTTTTTCCACGGGTTCACCGGCGGTGAACTTCACCGCTACTCTTGGCCTTTTGGTCAGGATCAAAGTGCAGCATCTGTTCTTCGGATGCCGCACTTCCATTTCTTGTTCTCTTTCGGTGGAGGAGAAATCCTTCACGACTGGGACAATTCTTATGTTTGTACCCTTGAGCGTCTCTCATATTTACCAACTGAATTGTAATTGTCCATGGATAATTATACGGCAGTTTAAACTGAGTCTTTTACAACAGAAAAAAAAATGGTGCTTACCTATAAATTTTGTCAAGATAAATCTTTATGATGTACGTACCTGTCACCGCACAAAGATGTTATATTCCAAAAATCATGAAAATCGATCAAGTAGTTTTTTTGTTTATTTAAGAAAATCAAAAATGTTTTCAAGCAAGGCGACATCTATCGGAACAAGGGCAGTGGTCGATTTATGTGATTTTTGGAATATGACATCTTTGTGCGATGACAGGTACGTACACCATAAAGATTTTTCTTTACATTTTTGTTTGTTTGTCCCATTTATAGGTAAGCCCCCAAAAATCGACAATGCATTTGATAAATTTTAATTGCTTCCAATTTCATTTCACCCTTTTGAAAGTGTGTATCAAGATTCAAGATGGCAACGGCCACACAAATGCACAAGTGGAAAATATAAAGATATAATATTAAACTGGATACAGTGAAGCTATTTGCTGGAATAAACTTTCTAGTGGCGTTGCCGAAAACTTCTGCTTCCACATAAACTCGGCCAAGTATGAATTTATAAATTCATTATGTGTGCCACATAAATAAATAAATGAATTTATAAATTCATTATGTGTGCCACATAAATAAATAAATGAATTTATAAATTCATTATGTGTGCCACATAAATAAATAAATGAATTTATAAATTCATTATGTGTGCCACTGCCACATTCCCTTTTATGTCTTCTTTTTGCTTCCGCCCACATCCTTTCTACGTGGTTCGTTGTGGCGCCGGTTAGTGGATTTACAAAATTATACGTGTGATTCACATGCAAATGATTGTAGCCTATGGCTCCCAGCCTGTCATACGCACGCCAACAATCAGACACAATTGTTGTGCCTGGCCGAATATAGGATGTTATTATTGGCAACAGTGTGGCGGCATCTCTTTTCAGCACTGGCACCAAAAACCCAGATTTTGTGGAAGGCTCATAGCCTCCAAATACCCACTGCTGTCGTACTATGCGGCCAACATTGTCCTTCCGACGCGAAAAAAGACTTCCATCGATTTCAACGACACACCCCTCACCACCGAGTATTTGGGGATGCCTAACAAAATGTTCAATGCACACATCTCTTAAAAACATTCGCCATCCGGCGATTGTGTGGTTAGATTCTATCCGACATTCGCTTCTGACCCATTCATATGTGGCTGAATGTTTAACCCATAAAAAACAGAATTTCATGATATTTTTTAAAGAGATGTGCGATTACGAAAAAAAACTTCCGTTTCGAATCGATTGCTGTTTTTTACACCTGTAATTGTGACACACCCAAATAAACCCATCTGGAATTGGGTGTGTGTGAAATACCATTTCATTTCCACAAGAACATATTTTGTATCCAGAAATCAAATTTTGTGATTGTAGGAAATCGATGGTGGCGGCATTGGTTTGTAATAACAAACATAAGTCTTCGAGATTTAAACCATCGACATCCATCTTTTAATCCAATTTCGGAGAAATGCACGCGGGAAGAATGGTTCCACTGCGCATGTTTCTAAAATTATCTCGTCAAAACCTTAAATCTCGAATTTTTGTACATTTTTTGGGTGTCAGTCGCTGGATTGAACTTATTTCCCCCCTATTATTTGCATATATTTATGTAGTAAAAATTGTTTGAATAAAATTAATTCATTAGTTAGTTAGTAGATGGAATTAATAATTTTATAATTTACATAAAAATTAATAATTTTATTATATCATAATTAGGATCATTTAATTCTTTCTAACTCAACAATAAACAACAACATATGCAAATAATAAATAAAATATTTATCAATATTCAAATTTTATTTTTAGCTGCAATATTTTAAGTCTAAAAAATTCTTATTTTTTACTTTACTAGAATATCTTGTTCTTTACTTTTCCAGGTTGAATTTCTTGTCCTTTACTTTTCCAGGTTTAATAAAATCTTAAGAATATTACTTTTCATGCGCGCATTTTTCCATATAATCCATGATTTTTCCAGGCATTGCTATTGTATTAATATATAAATTTATAATATTTATTAATGATTGTCAAAAAAAATTAGCTCTCAAACACACATTTATGCAATATTTATCATTCAATCACAGTAGTTCCGAGACTGCGGTTCATGAATTCGTGATCTGTATAGAGCGTAAACTAACAAAAAAGAAGATGGCACTCGGTGTCTTTTTAGATATCGTTGGAGCTTTTGACAACATACCCTTCAGTAGTATGTTCAAGTCGCTACGAGAACTCAATGTGCCACCAGTACTCATCCGATGGATTGAGTATATGGTGAGGCACAGAACAGTTCAAGTAGAACTACTGAGGGCAACTGTTAAAAGGGAAGTAGTTAAATGAAACCCCCAAAGTGGGATTTTATCACCTTTACTATGGAACTGTATGCTGAATCCTCTTTTAAAGGAGTTTAAAAATAGGAATATTTATGCCCAGGCTGCTGCTGATGACATCGCAGTGCTGGTCGCGGGTTCAAAAGCATCATTGGTCAGACGCATTGCCAAAATGGGACTACATTTTTCATCAAATGTGATAACGAAAAATTTGAGTTCATTCAAAGAATATGTATATCATAGAATTCACTAATATTTTTAATCGATAAATTCACCATTTTTTGCTATAAAATCATAAGGAGAGTTAAAAAAAATTATTTATTAAAAAAAAAGTTCGGTTTTTTAATTATAAAAAAACGATACACGGGATTGAACTTAAAATCTTTCCACCAACCCCCGGTACTCTAACCGTTACGCTAACATGTCATATTGGCAAAATCGCAGTAAAAACATTTATATACAAAAAGAGTTATGCAAAATAAAAAAAAGCGTTAGTCACTTATGTACTTACTCTCCTGTTTGTGAACCCACATATTTTGTTGTAACTTTTTTTCTACTGAACCAATTTTCGAAAAAATTTTTTCAAAATGTAGCTAATGAGGTGTTCTATCCAACTATATAACCTGTTTGAAATTTGGTTGCGAACGGAATTAGTGGTGGGGGTTTGAATGTGTCTCGATTCATTCAATTTTGGACTTAAGCATATATTCAACCACTACCGTGGTTGAATGATATATATATTATATATATATTGTATATATATTATATATTATATATATATATTATATATATATTATATATATTATATATATATTATATATATATTATATTATATATATATTATATGTATATATATTATATATATTATATATATGATATATATATTATATATATTATATATGTTATATATATTATATATATGATATATATATATGATATATATTATATATATCATATATATATATATGATATATATTATATATATGATATATATATTATATATATATCTTATATATATATTATATATATATATTATATATATGTCCAATTCGTTATCGATGAAATTAAAAATATAAGAAATACTCTTTTTCAATGCTAGTCTGTTAATTTAATGTATGATTTTATTCTTTTAAGTTTTACAAGTATTGTAATAGTGGAGGCTCTGATGAACTACAAGCCCTTGTACACCCTCGACAAACATGACAAGCAGCAAAGTCCCACCCCTACACAGTAGAGATCCCTAGATGTAAAAAAAAAATTCTAGTCTAATAGTTTCTTCCACAGAACTGTTAAACTCTGAAACTCCCTTCTGGAGTCATGTTTCCCAACCGTACTGACATGCAGAAGTTCAAGTGTAATGTGAATAGACATCTTGCTGCTCGACTCCCTACATAGTATCCCTCCAACTACTGTTTCCGATAGAAGCCCTCCTACATCAAAGTGGCACTGTGCCTTGTTTGGGGTGAAAATGGAATGAAAAAGATTTGTAAGCTGTTTTCCAAACTTTTAGTATATGGCAAACATATTTTCTGCCTATTTTATCTCTCAATTTGCCAAGTTTGAGTCGTTTTCTTCTTTTTCAATGTATCTGTACTCTTTCTATTCTCTTAGGTCCTAGATAACAATAAATTCGCTTACCTGTAAGTTTTCAATTTGGACCTTCTTCCTAGCTTTGATGGAGCACTTGGCACATTTTTCTAAATAAATGTCATTGCAATATCTTTTGAGAATGTTTGTACAATCTGTAATCAGAGACGCCCCATGGTGAAATATCTTTTCACTTTCTGCTGAACAGTGTGCAAATGAGATCCCAGAATGGTTCAAAACGGCAATTGAAGCACATGTTCCCATGCGGAAATTTTATAGCAAGCCCCACTCTCTCCAATGGTTTACTTCTACTTGTGCAGCTGCTATCGTGCAAAGGCAGCATGCATACCGCAGATTTAACCGACATGTCCAGTTCAAACAGGCAGAACTGTATAGGAGCCAGAAGTAACTGTAAGAAACAAATAGAGACAGCTAAGAGAGAATTTACTGAAACCACCAAAAAAAGCATCAACGCACAGAAATTAGGAACCCGTGACTTCTGAAAAATCTACAACAGTGTAGTAAATAATGGGCAATCAACAATTCCCCCACTATCCAACAATCATGAGGTTATTTGCTCAGCAACTGAGAAGGCTAATATGCTTGCCAGTCGGTTTGCTTCCTACTCCACACTGGACCCTGCTAACCACCCCTTTCCAGACTTTCCTTTGCGGACAGACGCCTCACTAGACGATCTGAAAATCACCCCTGTTCAGGTGCATGCTATCATAAAAAATCTTGACACTTCAAAAGCATGTGGACCTGATCTCATCCCGGCTGTGTTATTAAAACAGTGCTCTGCCGAAGTAGCTCCAGGTCTCTCCAAACTTTACAACAAATGCCTTAATGAATCTTGCTTTCCTGCCTGCTGGAAAACTGCTTCTGTGGTACCAGTTTTCAAGAATTCTGGCGAAAGAACTGACCTAGTAAATTATCGCCCTTATTAACCTCCTCCCACTTTTTGCCAAAGTCCATAATTAACCAAGCTCTAGTCCATCACCTTACAGATGCTAAACTTCTGACCGACCCACAATACGAATTTAGGCAAGCCCGTTCAACAGCAGACATCCTAACTGTAATCTCTGAACGTATATACCATTCACTGGACAAAGTAGTGGAGGGTAGAGCAGTAGCTCTGGATATATCTAAGGTTTTTGACAGGTATGGCATGAAGGTCTTCTCAGGAAAATCAGATCATACAGTATCATTGGAAGAATACTTAACATAATTAAATCCTTCCTAGATAAGAGAAAAATCCAGGTTATCCTCGACGGTCGTACATTTAAACAATATGATATAAATGCAGGAGTGCCTCAAGGATCTATCCTTCGACCTCTATTATTCCTAATATCCATAAATGACCTCCCTGACAAAATTGTCTGTGAGATGGATATATAAGCTGATGATACCACGCTCTATAACAGACACAACAGGAAACAAATAAACACATATCTGAAGAAATGGCAGAAACACTAGAGAATGACTTCCAATCTGTAGTGGAATGGGGGCATAAATGGATAGTCACATTCAATGCTGCCAAGACTAAACTTGTTTCCTTCAATAATTACAAGAAACCTTCTTTACCACCAATAGCAATGGCCAAAGATTCTTTATCTAAAAGTACATCTTTTAAACTCCTTGGCCTAACGTTCACAGGAAACATGAGTTGGAACAATTACATTGAGAGCATTGCCAGGACCGCTGTGAAGAAGGTAGGTTCTCTCTACCGTGCTAGAAAGCTACTAACGCCCAAAAGTATCCTGTACCCCGAAAAAGGCCACCATTCACCCATGTATGGAGTATTGTTGTCATATTTGGACTGATGCATCTCTACTAGTCTTTCGCTCCTAGACAAGGTTCAAGAGAGTCACTAACCTGATAAGTCCTGAACTGGCATCTAAGCTTCAAACTTTACAACAAATGCCCTAATGAATCTTGCTTTCCTGCCTGCTGGAAAACTGCTTCTGTCCCATCGACAAAATGTAGCATCCCTCTGCCTGTTCTACAAGTACTTTAACGGTGAATGCTCTGACGAACTGCAAGCACTCGTACCCCCTCGACATAAACCCCCGATAAACCCAACAAGCAGCTAAATCCCACCCCTTCACAGTAGAGATCCCTAGATGTAAGAGAGCTTTCTACTCCAGTAGTTTCTTCCCCAGAACTGCTAGACTTTGGAATTCCCTTTCTGCATTCCTGCTTCCGCAACTGTACTGATATGCATCTTGCTGCCCAACTGCCGACATAGTGCCCTTGTAGATTATGTCATTGATAGTAGCCCCCTACATCAAAGTGGCAATGTGTCTTGTTTGGGGTGAAAATGTAATTTAAAAAAAAGTAAATGTCTAAATTGTTATACAGCTTAAGGTCATCCATGAAAGACAGGTAGTTGATGTTTGGTTTGGGTCTTGTTGGGGTTCTGGCTCAATTTGTAGGCACACAAACTTAATTAAGATCTTTTGTGAGGCAAAAAAGCAAAATAGATAAACTATCCTTTTGGTCTTAACGCTACAGATTGTTATTCTCGACTCGATTAATGTCATGGTTGCTTATTACATCGCTAGTATGTGTCTGCATATGGTTCAACAAACATGCCTGTTGGGCAAAAGAACCACATACTTTAGAAGAATATGGTTTTTCCCCCATATGTATTCGAATATGGCGCAACAAATTTGCATTATGTGCAAAAGAAGAACCACATATTTCACAAGAATGTGGTTTCTCTCCAGTATGTGTTCGAAAATGTTCCAACAATGTTGATTTCCGTGCAAAAGAAGAACCACATACTTCACAAGAATGCGGTTTTTCCCGTGTATGTGTTCGCATATGGCGCACCAAGTCTGACTTACCTGCAAAAGTAGAAGCACATATTTCACAACGATAAGGTTTTTCCCCCGAATGTTTTCGCATATGGCGCAACAAGTGTGATTTCTGTGTAAAAGAAGAACCACATACGTCACAGGAATGTGGTTTCTCTCCCGTATGGGTTCGCATATGACACAACAAATTTGCCTTAAATGAAAATAAAGAACCACATACTTCACAAGAATGTTGTTTTCCTCCCGTGTGTGTTTGAATATGCCGCCACAAATGTGATTTCTGTGCAAAACAAGAACCACATATTTCACAAGAATGTGGTTTCTCTCCTGTATGTTTTCGCATATGACGTAACAAATGTGTCTTACATGAAAAAGAAGAACCACATACTTCACAAAAATGTAGTTTGTCTCCCATGTTTGTTTGCATAGGATTCAACGAAAATGAGCAAAAATAAAAATAATTTTACAGTAACAGATATGCTACATATAAAATAATGATGTTGTTTATGTCCTCTTTGTTTCCGTTTTTCTTTATTGTTCGTCTTTGAAAATAATAGAATTAGATGCTTCAGATTAATGTTTTTGTAGCCTTCGATTTCAAGTTCTCATTTAAATTTGAAAATTAGATATTTTTATTCCTAATTATTGTTTTTGTATATTTCGTTTTTTGACAAAATCCAAATAAATTATGAAACATTCATATTATTTTAAAATTTTGTAAATGTTTTTATTTTCTTTAAAAATGTTTTGTACAATAATTGTCACACAAATGTTGTTTTTATCCATTATATAAAAAGCAAAATGTGTGTATGTGTGTGTGTTTGTATGTCTGCCAAAAACTTTCGACAGGTGCATTGGACCGTAACAAAATTGGTATCATTTTAAAGCTCGAACGACAAATACCGAAGAATTGGCCAAAAACGTTAATTCTTTTTGCAAGTCATTCAAACCTTGCATCAATGACGTTGCATAAAAGATGTTATTTCTACCATCTGTGACGTCACAATCGCAGTGAGTGCCTTGATAAGGCCGTTTGCTTTTTTTTCACCTTCTTTTCCTCCTGCACGTTATGGGTTCAAGCCTGCCTACTACTCCTAATTTTTATTTTATTTTTGAGCTCGCAATTTTCCTTTTTTGTGCTCAACCAACATCCTTACACACACCTCCATACACCCAGGCTAGTCACTAATAAAACATATATAAATACATAAACACGTCTGACTAATCAAAAGCTTTGGTTCCAATAGATTTATAGGTTTTGAATTTGATATGAATGATTATCTACAAAGATCATCATAAAGGGACATTACAAATTATATTTGTCCAATATTTCAGTGATAAATTGCTTATACACTTGACCGTAATGAGATTTAAATACAAGCGATGGTACAATGGTATAGACTCTTATACATTGGTCAAATAGAATACTTTGCAAAATATTTAAATGGAAGATCCTAAAAAACTTACCTTTTCATCAGCCTTATTTTGCCTCTGATGTCAGTTTTACAATTAGGATGATGTTTTAATTATTTTTAAATATTAAATAAGATTTTCATTTGTGTAAACATTGGAGATATCGGATTTTTGCGTTTATTAATGGATGAGCGTGCAATATTTGAGGATTGTAGAATAATCCATCTAGCATAGTATCTGTATTTACAGTGCTAAACATGTGTTTTGGGCAGAAGTTGTTCGCACCGTGCCGCTACACTTCTTCGATTTAATTTCTTCTTATCCAATGATTTTCTGTATTGTTCAGGAATTTGATAAATATACAGTAAAATTTCGTTTTCTGCAGTAGATACAAATTTTTCAATATTAATGTCATGTTTCTTTTGATTTTGTATAAATTTATGTTGTCTAAATAAGGAAACATTGCAGGGATTGAACCGCGATGCAATTCAGACGAATGCTAAAAACAAATGCCTTCAATAGCTGTCTTTTCTTTTAGACAGTTTCACTTCAAAAAAATTATATCAAGAATTTTCCAAATATGTATAGATGTTCATCAGTCATCAATGGAATAAAGACCTATTTAAATCCGATAATGGATTTCTTTTAATTGCTTCGAAATCTGAAAATATAAATAATTTTTTTTAAATATACATTTAAAATATTTAAAATTTAATGAGATAAAATTGAATTTCTTCTGTTGATTCTTATTAAAATGTCAACAAATTTATTGATGAAATTAAAAATATATAAGAAATACTCTTTTTCAATGCTAGTCTGTTAATTTAATGTATGATTTTATTCTTTTCAGATATATACCTAAAGCATCCTTAATTAATGACACAAAAATATGGTAATAATTCTTTTTATGCAATATAAAATATTTTTAAGACATATCGTTTTAAATGCACATATTTTATTGAATATATTTTAAAACAATAATAATTAGCACTTTTCGTTGGTCAGTTTGACTAATCTTTCCAAACAGGTTAATCTTTTATAATGCTCAATTACATTATTTTTACTCATTGAATAGGCAAAATGTTCAGTTGGCAAAATTCGCATGAACAAAAGTATCAAATTAGTGTTAAAGCCATAAGCAAACATATGAGATTTGATTCCAAATTTTAACATCAATAGTCCAGACTTTCCAAAATATATAGAAGCTGGCCGTTGATCAACCTCTCAAAACCTTTGCTAACTATAGAAAGAATACTAACAGGACGATATTTACTTGAGTCAGATCGATCACCCAATTTTTTATGGATAAGTACAACAGGGGACTCTTTCCAACAAGGAGAAAAAGGAGATTGAATAATTTTGAGAGGATAGTAGAAAGTTCAGAAGCAAAACGTTTGAGAATAACAGGAATCAAATCAGGATCGAAGACTTAGACTTATCATGACCAACTCGAATTTAAGCAATCATCTTTGGAGTAATAATTAAACAATCAAATGATCGATCAGTTTTTGAAGGAAAATCTGAAGACCAACAAGAGAATCATTAAGAGAATAACTGTCGGCAGAAAGATGAGCAAAAGAAATCAGCCTTATTCTTAGAAGAATAAATGACTTGGAAATCACTAAAAAAGAAAGAAGAAATAGCAGACTTGCCATTATTAATAACACTATTATATATTCTCCAAAGATCACAAGAATCAACCTTTTGAGATATCACTGATTGAAGTATTGATTACGATAGGTAATGGCAGAATCAAAAACACGTGAAAGCCAGGACAGAGAATAAGATTTGGTTTGAGACTAATGATGAGTAATGAAAATGTTAATTTTAACAAAAAGCCGATCAGTAATCTTAGCAGGAACATTCGGAGACATACCAATAATACAACCTTATGGAACATCACATAAAGCTAAAAAGCTTATCTCAATCAGCCTTCTTGTCGTTAAACTTCTTTCTATAGAAGGGACGATCAATTGAAGATTAAACAGACAAAAATCAATCTCAACAAAATCAGAAATAGTGGGCTTGTCACTGTTAATAACACTATTGTAGATTCTCCAACAATCACGAGAATCAACATTTTGAGATGAGGTAGAGTCGCGAATCCTTTAAGAATATTTAGACTTTATTCTAGAAATTGCTCTTTGCTGGCATTGCTTGTTTTTTTGTATGAGATGTTTAGATGCCTCTGATCCATCCGGACGATACTGATTAAGGAATCAATTACGATGAGTAATGTGAAATCAGAAACAGATGAAGCCTAGAGCAGAGACTAAGGTTTGGTTTGAAACAAACAAGAAGCATTAGGAGAAATACTAAAAACAAGTGAAGTGTGTTGTTATTCTTGTTCTCACAAATCACATTTAGCGACACATATGAGAACTCAAACTGAGAGAACTTGAATGCCTACTAGACACTGTCCTCGAGTGTCTAAGGTCTCTCTGTACAGGGGTTTGTCAGAACAACCTGGCATGAGGATACTTTTTCCATAAAAGTAAATCCTGACCAAATATTCAAAATCACATAGTATTCGCAGCCCAAATAAGATCTCCTCACTATGGCTAACTCACATTAGCTTTTACGAGGAATGGTGCATCTTCTCCAAATGATGTTACCTCAAGTAATAGCACAAAGCTGGATACTCCACCAGACTAGATAGATTCTTGTCCTGGAATCCAGTAAGACCAACAGACCAAAATAAAAGATATACTATAATGTATGAAAATGGTTAATTGGGGAGAGGAAAAATTATGTTCTCAATTTCTTTACTAACTCAGTGTTTGAGAGATAAAGAACTTAAATGGAACATTCGAATAACTATGTATCTCATATAGAGTTCAAATGTTAGCCCCTAGTTGTGGGCCCCTTGATTTCTGAGAACTTCGACTGAAGTAAAATAAAAAAAAAATACAACCTCATGGAAGCTCATCCTTCTCGCAGTTGAAGGTTGTCCTATAGAAGAGACGATCAATTAAAAGCAATCTCAACATAATCAGAAGAACCCAATGTAGTAGAAAATAAAATAAAACAGAATTCAGGAACAGTAGCGAGAAAAAAACCCAAGTGAAGATGGTTTATGAAGGTCATTATCATGAAAGCAAATAGGGAAGGTTGAAACTTAGAACAAGTCCTGAGACAGAGAAAAGTTAAGACAGATTTCACCAGCAAGATCTGGCAATTAAAGACACCTCGTCTTTACCAGTCAGAATGGTAAGCATTAAAGTCAGTGAAGACATAAATAGACCTTGACAGATGAAGTTGTAATGCATGATCAATACTGTTGGATAGAGGATCAACATCAGAGCAGTCTTTGTCAGGAGATGTATAAAAAGAATAAATATGGAGTGCATCAAAAGCAACCTATAAAAGAGAAAAGGACATACATGAGACATGTACAACAGGGGAGATCTTTCCTGATCTATCTTAAATATGGTTTCCGTTCTGCTAGATCTACAGCAGATGTGCTTACAGTTATATCTCATAGGATTAGCAAATCTCTCAACGGAGGTAACCTTTCTAGGGCAATTGCTCTTGACATATCTAAGGCCTTTGATAGGGTATGGCATAAAGGTTTACTTCATAAGATCTCTAGCTATAGTATAGCTGGAAATGTCTTCTCAATTATTAAATCATTTCTTTCTGATAGGTTCATAAGAGTAGTAGTTGAGGAGCAAAAATCAGAAGCTCACAGTATTAATGCCGGTGTCCCTCAGGGGTCCATCCTGGGCCCAACTCTTTTCCTGATCTACATTAATGATCTTCCAAATCACATCCTTACATCATTTGTAGATATTTATGCTGACAACACTACCATTTATGGTAGCACATCTAAGACAGTAAACAACCAAGTTCTCTCCAATTCTCTCTCCTCTGATCTTGAGCATGTAGTACAATGGGGAAAGGAGTGGCTGGTTACTTTTAATGCATCTAAAACCAAGCTTCTCTCTTTACATCATCAACATTCTGATCCCCATCTGGCATCAATTGAAATGAATTGCTCTCATCTTCAGGAGGCCTCACGTTTTGACAAGCTTCTGGGCTTGACCATTACTCCTGATCTTAAATGGAACACGTACATCAAATCTGTTGCCAAGGCCGCTGGAAAAATGGTGAGATCTTTCTATTGATCCGGTAGATATCTCACTGCTGATGCAATTCTCTATCTATATAAGAGCCAGGTATGTCCAAGGATGGAATACTGTTGCCACATCTGGGCAGGAGCTGCTAGAAAGGACCTATCCTGCCTTGATAGAGTTCAAAATAGACTTCGTAGCCTCGTAGGAGATGTCCTTTTCTCTTCCTTGCAACCTCTATCTCACAGAAGAGATGTTGCGAGTTTGTCTCTGGTGTATCGTTATTTTCATGGAAAGTGTTCGATTGAGCTTCAATCTATGGTCCCCCCTCGCAAAACTTTCACAAGAAACACTCGTCTAGCTGAAAGCACTATCAATAATTCCCCCCACTCTTTATCTGTGCCTAAACCTAAACGTAGATTCCATGAACAAAGCTTTTTTATTAGAACTGCACGCCTGTGGAATTGTCTTCCGTTTTCCTGCTTTCTGGCTGACTACAATATGGTTGTCTTCAAGTCTAACGTAAATAAGTTCTTGATGAGCCGTTCCATATAAGTTATCAAATTTAACAAATTTTCATTACTAATGATTATTATATTGTCCAATTTCTACTGTACACTCTTTAACCCTTATCCTTGAGTGGCCTCTTGGCCTTGATAATGAGTTGATACCTATGAAAAAAAAAAAAAAAGAAAAAGTCCAATGTGAACAAGTTCTAATTGAATCGTCCCCCTAAGTAATCCAAGTTACAAAATTCCCACTGTTTACTATGCTAAAATCACAATGACTAATGTATACCTATCAACCCTTATCCTCGAGTGGCCTCTGGGCCTTGATAAGTGGTGACACCCTTGTAAAAAAAAAAAAAAAAAAAAAAACTTTTTTTTTTTCTATATTTTCATTTTTTAATGTCTTGAGTAAACTGTATAAGTACAATTATTATAATATAACTGTCTGTTTACTGATGTTTTTCCTTGGAATTTGAAATATAAATTTTTGTAAAATGTTGTTCAAAAAGCGAATTTTCAGCAATTACATTGTTCGATTTATTCTTAAATTTTATTACGAATTAAAAAAATAAGCTAAAATAATTCTTAATGAACGATTAAGTACAATTCAACTTTGAAAGATAATGGTTATTTAATAATGAAAGTTATAAACAAATACTTTTTATTTTTTTTAGCCGTTCTGTCCACCCATACTTCTGTAGTCAAGCCAAGACTACTATTTCTCCATTACATGTCTCTTTCTCTCTACTCTTCCCTTTCCCCCTTCCTTCCTTCCTTCCTTCCTTCCTTCCTTCCTCAAAAATGTGACCAGAGGTTGTAACCAATCAGGATGGAGAACAGTTCTGGTGGGAAAGACAAAATTCCCACTGTTTACTATGCTAAAATCACAATGACTAATGTATACCTATTAACCCTTATCCTCGAGTGGCCTCTGGGCCTTGATAAGTGGTGACACCCTTGTAAAAAAAAAAAAACCATGTACAACAGAGGAGATCTTTGCAAAAATGAAAATGCATGGGAGAGTCTAAACATACAAAAGATCAATCGCATGTAGATCATCACTACCAAAGAAGAATCTAAATTAGTCTAAGAAAAAGCTAGAAAGACTAACTACAAAGATAAGATCATCAAAAGACAAATAAAGGCACTAATTTGCCGCACATATGTAAATTAACTCACCAAAGCCCACCATTGAATAACAGCATCCTGCTAAGACAATCCCATTCTTTCTTTCAACATACTCTTTCAAAGCGCCCCCCCCCGTCTCCCAACAGGAAAATCCTACATACAGAATGGTTTGGTTCTGTCCCTGTACTAAAATAAAACTTTTAAAAACTCTATAAACAAAGCATACTTAAAAATGCAAGGAAGATAAGTACATTTAAACTCCAACTTTGAGTTTTGTAACTTTTTTTTTTAATACATACATAGAATTATTTTGGTATTGCATGTTTATGTGCATTTACGGTAGATTACTTGGAAACCATTAATTCCTGGATATTTTCAGTGCTATTTTGGATTCTTCACAGAAAAATTCATTTATATGGCAAATTTTATTGCTTAATCTAAGATTCTAAAAATCAAAAAGACATATTTGCATAAATACTTAATGAAAAAGAGATAAGTACATTTACTAAGCAAATACTCATAATAATGAATAGAATTTGGAATGCCGAAAATGTAGAGAACTTATTAGATTTTTATTAGAACTGCACGCCTGTGGAACTCTGTTCCGTCTGCCTGCTTCCCTCCGGACTACAAATTGGATGTCTTCAAGTCCAATGTTAACAAATTCCTAATGAACCGCCCCTTAAGTAAACACTTCGGCAAATCTCCTCACTAACTTAATGTACTTGCAATAACCCTTATCCCTGAGTGGCTTCCGGGCCTTGATAAGTGGTGATCACTGTGTAAAAAAAAAAAAAAAAAAAAAAATTTTCAATTTTTTAATTCTCTTCAAGCATTTTCTTTCCACCGTGACAATACTTGCTGAGTCTATTTTTTTCATTAGAAAAGAGAATTTATGAGACGCTAAAAATGCTAATATTACAGTGACTAACTAAATCAAGTTTCTTGTCACATAAACAGAAGAATCTATATGGATTTATTCATTTCAGTAACAATATGATTTTGTCACCGATCATTCACACAAATCTGTATCACATAAGAAATGTGGCTGAAATGCACCATTTTGACACATATAGGACTATATTTTTATCTCTTCACGCATGAAGACAGTAAACATGTTGGAATGTTCTCAAAACAGAATATAAAAGGCTTCGCCCGCCAAAATTAAAACAATCTAGACAGTGTTTCCGCAAGTCACCATCATCGCCACCCATGACGTTGTTCATGTCTATCTCTGTCCAAAGGATGTTAAAAACCATACCAAAATCCCAGCAACGATTCCGTGATCTCCACCCAGCTTTTTGCAGACTAAATAACTGCTGCTTGAAATTATCACCACATGGACCCAAAAAAAAGCGACATATAAAAACTGCAAACAGGGGAAATACTCTATCCTTTACTAAGAAAGCCAACACAAGCAAAATGGACGAATATTCTATGCGTACAAACGTTTTCTCTCTAGTATTTAGCATTCGTAAAGTTTTCTTTGTTAAAATACACTGACATTTATAATTTCCTCAGTCTTGGACGATTTCTTCAATCACTAGAAGCTTCCAGTAATACATTTACAATTATATAATATTCTATTCCTACTTGAATAATGTTCCAGAACTCTTGCCTTATAAAAAATACACATCTCACTGTATTATTAACAGACCACAATCTTTTTAATTTCATTCACATGGGGAGACAGTACATATTTAAGAAGGACCATGACTTACATAGCTAGCATAGCACACAAAAAAATATCATTTTCTAGTAAATAAACATTATTATTTTAAATGTCTGTAATTGTTCCTGCATTGTTGCTATTTGCTGATGCTTTTTTCTTGCTAGAGAAAGGAGTTTCGACCTGTGCTCTCGACTTTGTCACGCATTCAGAAACCAGTAGATTCCATTTTTTTGTATATGTTTTAACATAGACGGTAAGATTTCAAACAAAACGAACATAACTCAGAGGCTAACATGTTGACCACCTTCGAACTGAGGCCAACATTTTAGCCTATAGTGATAAAAAATTTTGGGTTTGTTTTACTATACACATAGATTCGAAAAAGTTGTCAAAACAAAACAAATATATAACAAATAAATGTTATCAAAGGCAAGATAAGTTACTTTTCTACCTAACTGGATATTTTTTAGTGTGTTCATTTAATGTAACATGTTTATTCAGCTTGAGAAACATGCAGTGTTTATCGATGTATTGGAAAATTAAAAATGGCGCCTGACTCTCTGGTGAACATAGTAAGTTTGCGAAAAGGAGTTAAAAATAAAATAAATAGACAAAATACTGTTAGAAACTCGCTCAATATATGTTACCGTGACATAGGCTGACATATACTCGGTAGGGACCTCCAAATGTCACCACAGGCACAGAATTAAACCCCTATATGTAAAACGATGTAACTTTATTATAAATATTATCAATATAATTTTTGTACCATTTAAAAGAAGAAGGGCAAAATAAACTAGTAATAATTAAAAAAAAACATTTTCCTTTTACGAAAATAATGAAATTGTGAGACGAAAATCGTGTTTATATAATTGGTGCTTTAAAATAACGTTCTCATGTAGTAAGCATTTTGAACGTGAAAACATACTCATGTTTAATAAATCTAGCAAAATGGTCAGATTTTCGTGAAATTTTCGATACTTATCCATTTTAGAATGAAATTACATATAAAATGTAGTTTCCGTAAAATAACAAGGGGAAATATTTTTTTTAGTACGTGTCCCCCAACATATTTATCTTTTCGAAATCTGAATAAAATGTATTTAAATCTATCAAAATTTCTATTTATTATGAAACATAAGAGTTCAAATAAGTAAAACATTTTTTTTTAATTTAAATACACGTATTGAACAAAAATTTACCTTGAAGTTGCAATTAAAAAAAAATGATATAAATTTAATATTATGTTTTCTTAAATAGCGTTTTCTCGAATTAATATATACTATAATCAGTTGAATTGCCAAGAATAAGAAACTTTGTAAACATTAATTAATTTTTTAAAAGATTAAAACGATTAAAATTCCATTATTTCAAAATTTTTCGTTGCAACATGAATTTTTAATTAATTGTGTTTACATTTTTTTTTAATATTAAGTTTTAATATAAACATGGTTCTTGTCAACTATTTTATCTCCAAATTAAAATCGATTTGAAAATATTATTGCACAAATATTAAGCATTTTGTAGCCTCCCCTCATATTTTGTTTGTCTCTTTTTACCGAACAAAATATGGAAGCCGTAGTTAACCAAATGAACATTCAGTAAAACTGTATTTCATATTCAATATACAAATGTTTATGATATTATTAATCATTAAACTGTGTAAAGCTTAAAACCTAAAAAAAATTATAACAAAGATTAATTATTAATTGCAGTTTGAAGAAAATAAACAAAGGTTTTAAAAAATCATTAAGTCGCTTCTGCTTTTCCATAGTTCGTATAGTTAACACAAGTCTGACGTCATAGAATCATGCTTTCTTTTTTCACATTGTTTTGGCAGTCCCTCCCTAATATTCTGTGGGTTTTTAATAGTATTTTGTATAGTTGTTATTTTTAACTCCTTTTCCCAAACTTACCGTGTTCACCAGAGAGTCGGGCGCAATTTTTAATTTTCCAATACATCGGTAAAAACTGTATGTTTTTCAAGCTGGATAAACATGTTAGATTAAATAAAAACACTAAAAAAATATCCAGTTAGGTAGAAAAGTAACTTGCCTTGCCTTTGATAACATTTGTTTGTCATATATTTGTTTTTTGACAACTTTTTCGCATCTATGTGTACAGTAATACAAACCCACATTTTTTCATCAAAACACAATAGCATTTTTTTTTACTCGATAAATTTTTGTAATGGTTGGATATATTACTATTTTCCGCACGACAGTTTAGTAAGTAATATTATTTTTGGTTACGAAGACATATTTAAAAAAAAAACTTAATCTGTCAATTCGATCTTAACACGCACCATTTTTTCACTTGAAAAAGGGAATTTGAGACGCTAAAAATGATTATAATTTTTTTTTTTTTTTTTTAATTTGCAACGGTAGATTGTTTGGATTTATGGTTTTATACTTTAACATCTAAACAGTGAAAAATTTGTTTTAAACCACGTAAACATTTCGGTAAATGTTTCGTTTAGGTCCACCTCCACAATTTTCTTTAAAATGACGACATTTATAGGTTTTCGACTATGCTGAATACGAAAATCGCATTGAAATGTTGCAGAGATAAGTAGTTATCAAGATAGAAAAAAAATGCATTATGCACGGTAATTTTGGCGGCCATTTTTTACGCGCATGCGCGCGCGCCCTAAGCAATCAGAATTTTACACAAAGGAAAAAAACCAAGTACTCCCCCCCCATCCTCGAGAATGATCCACTTTTATGATATTGATAATGCCCCCCCACACACACACACAAAAATGTACGTATCCAGCATAATCGAAACTATAAGTCGTCATTTCAAAGAAAACCTATAAATGTCGTCATTTTAAAGAAAATTGTGGAGGTGGGTGGACCTAAACGAAACATTTACCAACATATTTCTTGCATGAATGATAAAAAAATTGTTGATTTCCTAATTTCAATACAAAAACAAAACATATAACTATATTCTTTCTTGCCGTATATTGATGGTATTGTAAAACAAACAAACAAAAAAAAAAAAAACATCGACAGTTAAAAATTCCAAGAAAAAATCATTTTCATTCTGACTTTTCGCTTAGTAAATGTAGTTATCTCCCTTACATTTTAAACGTATTCTGCAAATGCAATTTAAAAACATACTAAATTTATGTAGTAAAACTTACCGTTTGTTTTATAATCTGCCTTTGGCTGATTTTATCTGCTTTCAAACGAGTTTTCAAATGTGCCTAAGCTGAACTTAAAATTCAAGATGGCGAACGGAAGAGAAGAGCACGTTCGCAGAAAACAAGTTTTAAGAGGAAAATTAAAAAGGAAATCATTTCGAAATAGGGCCAATAATCTTTATTTTATTTATCTCAACATTTTAAGAATCGCATAAGTTACTAAATTAGGAAAATAGCACAAAGTTAAAATAGAATAGTGGTCTTCAAACTTTTTAATCAAGTTACCCTAACCATGCAACTCATGACATGTGACACTAGTTTTAGTTGTACATGTGTTATTATATATTACTAGTTGATATATATATATATAAGCAAAAGACAGGCATACTAAATAAACCTAAATTAGGCAAATATTTGAACTTAACGTGAGTGTTAAGATCTTTTTTAAGATTTTGATGCATTTGTTTCTGCTACACTTTCCTTAAATTCGGATATAATTTTCTTTTTAATTTGATTTTTTAATGCTTTTTTTATGAATTTGTAGTAATCGCTATGCCCCGTCGGAATAAATTCCCAGCAGGAACATTTCACAGCAATCATCGCTTCAACATCCATATGCACGAAGAACACATAATAACATTATAAGGCGATCACACCCATACATAGAACAAAAGGAACTATGTTACACCTTCTAACGTAGAAATACAGTGAACAGGCTGGAGCATTCGAGAAGACCTGTATATAAAGATTTGCCCGCCAAAAATCAAATTAGTTTACTGTTTGATTTCTCAGTAACAGATCATGTTTAAGATAACTTTGTCACCGTAAGATGTAAACCGCTCCCCCCTCCCATCCTAATATTACATGCAATGCACATGAACTTTAATCCCCATCATGGAAAGTTACCACATCGAACGAGAATTTAAATCTTCCTTTAAACAATTTTATTTTATCGTAGTCTCCCTGTCACCCTAGGAAACAATAATGTGGGCAACTCAACTAAAAACAATAATAAAACACAACACATATCTACTTGCCAACCGGATGTCGATACCTCGACTCCTCCAGACAAATGCATAAAATTTGCCTGTCATGCATGTGCCTTTACGCACCCTTCCAGCCAACATATAAAAAAATGAAAATATTTCCTCAGCCACTGACCCCGCACCCCCAACCCGACCAAAACCTTCGGCGAATGTAAGTGAACACACCCCACGTGACAAAGGCTATCAGCTAGAAGCCAATCAAAATGTGCAAAAAATGTATATTTTCAGAGTTAAAGATGGAGCCGATTTCCAGGTTGAAATTGCTATAAAAGAGTGAAGATTTCTCCATCAGTGGGCATCTCGGAATTAGCAGGCACAGCTCGTACGACTGTTTCAACAGACGACTCTACAAGCAGTAGTCAACCCGACAGCAATGATACACGCACTGATATTCTCAGCATATCTGCTACGCCCGCTACTCGTCTGCACCAACAATATTAGAACTGTTCACTGGACACCTCTTATCAATTTACCATTTTCAGGACAACTCGGTTCTTAGACAGCCTCACATGTGCAGGCCACATCTTTTCTAAAGAAAACTTTCTTGCTTCCGACCAACTCCCAGCCAGTACTTCAATCACCGACCAGTCAGACGTAACCTGCTTGTGGACACCGGGCCTATGAAGACCGACCATTACTAACCTGATTTCGACGAAGACGTCTTGTTCCGGCATAAGGTCATTTTTCTATTTATTTTCAATTTCAAGTAAATAAATCATTTCTGTTTTGATTGTGTTTAACTCATTTTTTATAATTATTCAGTTTGCAGGGTTAACATATTTATTAGCCCTGCAACAATTTCATATCACACAGGCCACATTGGAGATAACGCCATTTTCGGCATGTACAGAATTTAATAACGCCCCCCCCCCCCGCTGTACTAAGCATGCTTGACACCTTCAGAATGAGCTCGTTACAAGCACCCTGGATTCTTAAGCAATCCTGGTATATTTTCACGCAGGCATAAAGGAGCTGCTTACAAATAAATCGCACTCTTACGCAATGCCAATATAGTAGTACTGACCCACTTGTACTTGGCAGTGCAAACTCATTTGCACTCATTCATCTCTTGGATCTACAAGAGATCGCAGCAAACCAAAGGAATGAATAAGTGTATGGTGGTGAGAAGAAACCAGACAAACAATATAGGTTAAAAATTTTAAATGATTGATTTCTCAATAGTTTATTTAAAAAAACAAACTTAACGAGAGAGCAAAACAAAGTGTTCAAAGTTCGTAAGGATGATGCGCACGAGAGTGGGTTTAACGTCGGCAAGGAATCCAACGGAGACTATAATTATCCCATGCTGGTTGACTTGCTGTGACTCTGGGCGACTGCAATTTGTCGTGATGGCTGGCGTTTTTATAGTGGTGGCGCGGACGTAGGTGAAGGCAAACAGAAGTTTGATCATTGGCTTGAGTTTTGCTTTTTAAATGTGTTTGTCTTATGTGGGTTAACACGTTGTAGGGATCGTCTGTTTGGTGTATGTATGCATGTGTTATATCGATTTAAAGCTGAGAAAGTTATGAATGTAACCTAGTCAGTGTTGCAGTGTTTCGTGGAATAGTTTTTTGCGTTAATATGCTGCCTGATTGCGTTCACTGCGATGCTTGTGTTTTGTATTTTGCTTTTTTCTTTTGCTGTGTGGCTTATCTGGCGGTTTTCTTGGTTGAATTGATGTGCAAACTATTTTATTGATGTGTGTATAAGAAAAAATGAGCTTTGAAGTTGTCCTGTGTATCTAGTGAGTTCATTTGCATTGCATCAACTGATTTTTCTTAGCGTCGCCATTATTGTCGCTGTCGCAGCTGCTGCTGCTTTTCTGGTTTATTCATGTAAATATGGAGGGATATACAATATAACAAGAAATTATTATCTATGACATTCTGCTTATCTATTGGTCAGCTCCTTGGTATACTCCAAATAGACACGAACGTCTATAACATACCTCTCAAATGCAGGTGGATCATTTCCTTCGAAATTGCACCATTTATCTTACCAGGTAACCGTACAATACAAAAGTTGATGATATCACTTTTCTTTCGGACTTTCACCAACCAAGATATACCCTTCAAACAGCATCAATTACTGCCATGCCTAACAATACCGTCCTACTACAACTTCCGCCAAATTTGGTAGACACATAAATCGTCCACTCCGATTTGCTAGCTATACCCAGTGAAATACTTGTAGCATTTATATTCTTTCTCCTCAGATTGACTTCTCATCGAGGAGGGAAGTCTTGTAGCAACTGCTATGCCCAGCCTGTCGAGTGTCGTTATTTTCTGGATTGCATTTTTTTATGTGGATTCGTGAAACCTTTCTATTAATCAGTGATCCTGTTAAATTTATCTTTAATGGTCTCACGGATACTCCTACATTTGACTTCAATAAAATAAAATTGTGACACATACAACCACGGTCCTAAAAATTGATAAACCCCAATTATAAATTGGTTATCCTACCAATCTCATATCTTATAAATGGGTGACTCTGCTGTGTGTTATTCCTACGAATTGCTGACTCTGGTAGATTTTGATAAAATCATCGAGATTCTCATCTGTTTTCTCATGTGCCATTTTTTCTATTTGTATCTTTGTTCCATTTATCTGTGCCATTTTTACCTTAATTCATGTTTGCAGCCAGACTAGAGTTCTCTTTTTGAGGGAGCTGGAATCCTACTGTAAACACTGCCTAATTTTTCAGCTACGGGACACATATAAATGTGCATAACTGGAAGAGATTTCCCTATGCAAAGTATTAGACTAGAATGTTCCTTTTTATGGAGCTGCATTTCCCATACAAATTGAAGATGTGTTCAACGTGGCCAGTGTAAAAGCTATGCAAAAATACAATCTTCATCTTCTTGACGGAATTACTTTATTATCTATATAATTATAAAACTCAAATGACCTTGTAACGATGTATGTAACCCACTTTCTAGTTCACAACATCTGGTTTCGCATGTGCGCATGACCTGTGTACTGAAATATTAACATTATTATTTCGAAATTATTATTTAGCATGGGAAGAGTGGGGTTTAAAATAATTTAAACGTAATACAGAAATGAATTAAAAAAAAGCAGGTATTTCAAAATTTGAATTTAACTATAATAAGTATTATGGTATCTGTTCAGTGCACACTTACCTATAAGTATGGCCAACCACTTATAATTCAGTAACTTAAAAAAAATTTTTTTTTAAATAATCAATTATAGTGAACAGAACGACTCATAGAAATCTATCTATATTCTTTTTTCATTTTAATATACTTTCATAGAAATGTTTCTGTTAAGTCAAAAAAAAACTATTTTATTTATGTCACAAGTGTCACACTCATACATGAATTCCATAGCTAATATAACATACTGACCCAACGGGTCACGGGTAGTCTAGTTTTATATAACCACTGTTTTATTATTTTGATTTCATGGGACATTATTTTAAATATCAGGAGACTAAAAGGAGTTGAGCAGCAGGGTGATCGTACATATTACATTTAAACTTATGCGAATGAGTACACTTAAGTAAGCAGTAAACAGGGAAGGAATTCCAATGTAAAGAAGATTGATGTAAGAAACTATTAACATAGGAGGCATTCCGGCATCTAGGAACCTCGAAAGTAAATGGGTGGTATTTTTTGCTTGCCAAATTATTCGGGAGTATATACGGTGAGGGGGGGGGGCACACGTGAATTTATCAGAGCACATTTCATTAAAGTTTTTTTTCTTTTTTTTTTATTACATTTTCAGCCCAAACAAGGCACATTGCCACTTTGGTGTAGGGGGCTACTATCAGGGGCAGCAACTACTGGGGCACTATGTTAGGATTTGGGCAGCAAGATGTCGGTTCATGTTACACTTGAACTTCTGCATGTCAGTACAGTTAGGGAAGCAGGGACCTGGAATGGAATTCCAGAGTCTAGCGGTTCTGGGGAAGAAACTACTGGAGTAGAAAGATCTTTTACATCTAGGGATCTCTACTGTGTGTGGACTGGGATTTAGCTGCTTGTCGGGTTTGTCGAGGGTGTCTACGTCGTAGGGGCACAAGTGTCTGCACTTCTTCAAAGCATTCACCATTAAAATACTTGTAGAACAGGCAGAGGGATGCAACATTTCGTCGATGGGACAGAGGCTGAAGCTTAGATGCCAGTTTAAGGCCTATCAGATTGGCAACTCTCTTTTGAACCTTGTCTAGGAGCGAGAGACTAGCAGCAGATGCACCAGCCCAAATGTGACAACAATACTCCATATATAGGCGAATGGTGGCCTTATAGAGGTACAGGATACTTTCAGGTGTCAGTAGTTTTCTAGCACGGTAGAGAAAGCCTACCTTTTTCACAGCAGCCCTGGCAATGTTTTCAATATAATTGTTCCAACTCATGTTCCCTGTGAACATTAGGCCAAGCAGTTTGAAAACATGTTGAAGCAATGGAACAAAATCTGGAACTTGACCGAGAGTTATGGATTTATTAGATTTAAAACGCTTTTTGAAACTGAGAGACAAGTGGAAGATGCTACAGCTGAGATGTGGCAGCAATATGTTATGCATGGGCGTAACCTTGTAAACACATAGAACACTCTCTGGTGGGAGTAATTTTCTCGCATGGTAGAAGGAGTCCACCTTTTTATAACAGACTTTGGCAACGAGCTCAATGTATTTATTCCAAGTCATATTGTCTGTGAATTTTAAGCCAAAGAGTTGAAAGATGGGCTTTAAGGTATAGTGTTATTTGTCATAGAAATCAGCATTTGAGAAGGGTTCTTTTGTTGTTAACGAAGAGATGCTTAGTTTTAGTAAAACGGAATATTACTATCCACAAACGGACCCATTCCAGCACCTACTGAAAGTCACTTTCTATGATTTCTGCCATTGCCTTGGATGTGTGTAAATTCGTTTTACCCTCATGTCTATTATAGAGTGTAATGTCATCAGCTGAGCCATAATTTTATCAAAGAGGTTCTTGGTTAATATCAGGAATAATAAATGTTCAAAGATCGATCCTTGGGACGCACTACATAAATATCATGTTGCTTGGATGTACGATTGATGAAAACAACTTGGATTTTTTTTTGTCTAGGAAACGTCTGATTATGTTGAATATTCGTCGAGTAATATCATAGGATTTAATTTTCATGAACAGCACCTTCATTCCAGAGCTTGTAAAAGCCTTCGATATATCAAGTGCTACAGCTTTTTTTTTCACGGGAATAACCATTTTATCAAGGCCAAGAGGCCACTCAAGGATAAGGGTTAAAGTGTGTACAGTAGAAATTGGACAATATAGTAATCATTAGTAATGAAAATTCGGTAAATTTGATAACTTATATGGAACGGCTCATCAAGAACTTATTTACGTTAGACTTGAAGACAACCATATTGTAGTCAGCCGGAAAGCAGGAAAACGGAAGACAATTTCACAGGCATGCAGTTCTAAGAAAGAAGCTTTGTTCATGGAATCTACGTTTAGGTTTAGGCACAGATAAAGAGTGGGGGGAATTATTAATAGTGTTTTCAGCTAGACGAGTGTTTCTTGTGAAAGTTTGGCGAGGGGGGACCATAGACTTAAGCTCAGTCAAACACTTTCCATGAAAGCAACGATACATCAGAGAAACACTTGCAACATCTCTTCTGTGAGATAGAGGTCGCAGAGAAGAGAAAAGGACATCTCCTATGCCGCTACGAAGTCTATTTTGAACTCTATCAAGGCAGGATAAGTCCTTTCTAGCAGCTCCTGTCCAGATGTGGCAACAGTATTCCATCCTTGGACGTACCTGGCTCTTATATAGATAGAGAATTGCATCAGCAGTGAGATATCTACTGGATCAATACAAAGATCTCACCATTTTTCCAGCGGCCTTGGCAACAGATTTGATGTACGTGTTCCATTTAAGATCAGGAGTAATGGTCAAGCCCAGAAGCTTGTCAAAACTTGAGGCCTCCTGAAGACGAGAGCCATTCATTTCAATTGATGCCAGATGTGGATCAGAATGTTGATGATGTAAAGAGAGAAGCTTGGTTTAAGATGCATTAAAAGTAACCAGCCACTCCTTTCCCCATTGTACTACGTGCTCAAGATCAGAGGAGAGAGAATCGGAGAGAACTTGGTCGTTTACTGTCTTAGATTTGCTACCATAAATGGTAGTGTCGTCAGCATAAATGTCTACAAATGATGTAAGGATGTGATTTGGAAGATCATTAATGTAGATCAGGAAAAGAGTTGGGCCCAGGATGGACCCCTGAGGGACACCAGCATTAATACTGTAAGCTTCTGATTTTTGCGCTTAAACTATGAACCTATCAGAAAGAAATGATTTAATAATTGAGAAGACATTTCCAGCTATACCATAGTTAGAGATCTTGTGAAGTAAACCTTTATGCCATACCCTATCAAAGGCCTTAGATATGTCAAGAGCAATTGCCCTAGAAAGGTTGCCTCCATCGAGAGTTGTTCTAATCTTATGAGATATAACTGTAAGCACATCTGCTGTAGATCTAGCAGAACGGAAACCATATTGAGCGTCACTAAGAAGGTTACTTTTGTTGAGATGGTTGATTACTTCTGTATTTAACACAGATTCCAGCAACTTACTCATGACGCACAGGAGACTTATTGGCCTGTACTGAGAGGGGAATGAGCGATCACCTGAATTCTTAAATACAGGGCATACTGATGAAATTTTCCAGGGTGATGGGAAACTATTCTCCTTAAGACAACGTTTAAACAGTTTTGTAAGTATGGGCGCTAGTTCAGGTTGAAGTTTTTTGAGTACTATAATTGGAATACCGTCAGGGCCAGTTGCTTTAATAGATACAAGGGTTTTTATTAGCTTGGCAACATCACGTACAGATATACGTATATCACATAGCGTGTTTTCTGATACAGGAGGAAATATTGGGGGTTGGCGGCCTTGGTCGCAAAGGGTAGAATTAGCTGCAAAGTTCTTGGCAAAGAGTTTGGCTTTGTCTGATGCTGACGAGATTACCTCAGGTCCATTGATGATAGTTGGGATAGAGCACACACTTCTGTTCAGGATTCTGTTTGCTATTTGCCAAAACTGGTGGGAACCAAGCCGCTGCTCAGCTACTTTGGACTTAATGGATTGAGCATACAACTCTCCTGCATTCTTTATTACTTTCTTACAATAGTTGCTGGCAGTCTTGAAAGCGGCTTTAGTTTCCATACATCTATTACGTTGGAAGCAGTGGAAAAAGCGATTTCTGTGCGCAGTGGCAGCAGCACATTCTGAAGAGTACCATGGCTGGCTGTTAGGTTTTTGCTGGAACTTTTTCGAAGGTATGAAACGGTCTATACCTACAATTAACCATTCGGTCAGGTCTGATACTGTAGAGGACACATCCTTTTTAAACATGGAATGCAGAGGTAGATCTGATATAAATGTACGGAAGCTATCCCAGTCAGCCTTAGTGTATCAATATACTGTACGATGGAGAGGTACGTCTGGGGACTTATTACATTTCATTTTTATCTTAATTAGCTCACCCTGACTTATTTAATGCATTTAGAGATGACTGTTAAAATTCCTGCAGTAGACCGGGCTTACCAAAATCCATACCATTAGTCAGAACAAAGCATAGCATTCGCAAGACTGCATTAGTGATTAAAGACTCGCAGATTTTAACAAAGAAGAGTAAAAACACATTGTTTAGTTCTTTGCCAGAATTCTTGAATACTGCTACAATGGAGGCAATCTTTCAGCTATGAGAAAATCAAGACTCAACTGGGCTTTTGTTGGAGCGTTTGAAGAGGAGGCGTTAGCTCGGCAGAAAACATTTTAATTAGTATAACAGGGATGAGATGAGGAACACATTCCTTGGAGAAGCTCACGTTTATTCTATTACAAATATGAAAAGGGGTGATTTTTCAATCAACAAATATATCTGCCTGCAAAAGTAATTTGGGAGGGAGTAGTTTGAAGGGTCTAAGGTGAAATTGGAAACAAACCGCCAGGCAAACAGGTAATTTCTCTCGGTTGCTCATGGTTGCTAGTTAGTGGTTGCTAGTTAGTAGGGGAATTTTTGATTGTCCATTATTTATCATACAATCATACTTTTTCCAAAAATCACGAGTTCCTATTTTCTGCAACTCAATACATTTCCCAGTCAATTTAGGATGGCTTCTCTTAGCTGCTGCTATTTAACTCCTACAGCCATTTTTTTTTCCTATATGTGTGTATATAGGCATATATGTTATATTTTTAATTCACATGTATTTACGGTAGCCATTTTAGAATCTTTGAAGCCGTTTTGTGAACCCCATGCCAGACGCCCCCGAGGTGGTGTATCCCAAGAGAAAAGTCTGCATGGAAATGAAAAATATGCTGCTGAAGGAGTCAGTTCACAGTGTGTTATTCTGCCTGGAAAGAAGAAAATCTAGCAAGCACTCCCTTTTATAATCTCTTATTGTGTATGCAGTTCGCCAGTGAGATGCCCTCTGATTGAGCAAGTCAAAACAAAGTTAAATGCTTTTACTAATTAGCGCTGGGCTTGTAAATTAAGCTTAATTTCAAACTCGTAATTGTGGTTTACTGATGAAGAGATATGAGTGGTAACAGAACAGTATAAGCATGTGGTGGTAAATTGTAGGCGACATTTTTTTTTTGCTTCTCTTGTGTAATATTTAGCAGAGTTCATATTTATAATTTTGTTGCATGAAGAAAAAATAAAATATATATGAATGGACAAATCATAAAAAGTAACGAAACATGATTGGCATTATTGTAATAAATTTTATATCTTATATAAATAAAAATTTTGTTCGCCCGTCTGTCACTCATAATTATTTAAAATACATTTTAAATGCACTTTAGAAATATTGTTATTTAAATTCTATGTTATATATTTTATTATATATTTTAACAAGTGAAGCATGCATGGCCCCTGTGAGTGCACAGTGAATGAGGCATAAAAAAATGACTAAATTCAGCATTTGCCTCCCCTATTTAGCCCCAAGTCTCCAAGGGACAATGAACAAAAGGTGCAGTTTTAGGCCTTAACATATGTAAATTTGAGTTCTACACCATGCAAAAAAGGAAATAACAAAATGCATCACTTCCCCCCCCCCATTTAGCCCCAAAAGTCCCCAAGGCCTTAGCATATTTAAATTTGAGTTCAGCACTATGCAAAACTGCTAAATAGACATACACAGAAAATTGTAAATGCCTGAAATATGCTAGGATACCTTATTCTAAGACTTTTGTTTTTAATGTGAAAAACCATTATATTTGCGGTTATTCTTGAAATAGAAATCTCTATTAGTCTTTCACGAGAGGAAACAATTTTGTCTATGTTCATGACAAAAACAAAGTTTTTAGTATCTAACCTATTAATATCCTTTTGTGGTTAGTCAATAATGCCAAAGCTGTATGTTACTAGTGGCATTTGTAAGCTGCGTTTGAAAAATTTTTTCTGCATACATATTCTCTGGCTTTTCTTATCTCATTTTGTTATGTTGGATTAAGCTATTGTCTTCTATCCCAAAATATTTGTACTGTTCCTGTTCTAAGTCTTTGATGTCAGTTCATTCACCAATCTGTATGTTTTCCGTTTGCACCTTCTTCCCAGCTGTGATGGAGTACTCAACAAATTTTTCCAAACCAAATTTCATTCCAATATCTTTTGAGAAGGTATGCATAATCTGTAAAAGTTGACTTAATGAATATCTAAACTGAAAAGCAGGTGGTTGATTTTTTTTGGGGGGGGCTGTTGTTGGCGGCCCTAGCTCAGGTTGTAGACACACCAACGTTTACTAAGTAGTTTACTTAGCGAATCTATTGACAAACAAAAGATCAAAGGAGATAAATTCCTCTTCGGATCTTCACGCCAGGAATTGTTACTCTACCATTACTGTGGTTTAATGTTATGATTGATTGCCCCATGCTTATGAGACCAATCATGCTTTTCCTGATCTTATTAAATCCATGACATTATAGTACACATGTTGGGCACACTGTTATATTCCTTTGGATTTTCTATCTCTACCTACAGTCTTCAAGGATGATCTTGTTAATCTACAATTAGTCCTTGGTGTGCAAGCATTGGGGTTTTTTCTCATATGTTCGAATTTCATCCTCATCGTACAATATTTTGTTTTTCTATTACACTTGATTATAGAAATATTAAAAATGGATTTTTGTAGTCAAATAATAAAGGCATTTATGAGCAGGAGCATGTGGAAGATGACGAGGTGGCTGAGTGGTTAAAGCAATGGACTGCTAATCCATTGGAGTCTGCTACTTCTTTTCTCGGATATTCTCCATAAGAGGTGTTCAAAGATGTTGTCTTCCACCATTCATAGACAGCAGATGGGTCTATATTTAAGACGGCGTTGTGACGATTTAGGTATAAGAATTATCTTTTAATAGTCTTGCTGGTTTTTCCTCCTCACCCCTCGGTAGTTTGTGAAGCAGCTACCATAATGATTAGAAAGTGTTGTTAGTTAAGTCAGAAATTGGATACATTTTCAATTTTTTTTGTTGTTATTCTGGAATCGATTCAGCTTTAGTTTAATCATTCAGGGCATTACCTCTGGCTCTGGCATTCTTTGGTTTCTTTAGACTATATTCAGGATCCACTTGGTATTTTGATAGCAGTGTCCATATTCCTCAAACAGAGGCCTTTAAAAATCTTCCAGCTTGTTTTTTCGTTTGCTATTCTACCATGATTGTTTTCCTTATAAGATTTATGTAGAATAGGCTTGTATTCTTTCTAAAAAGGTTGTATCATCTTTTGCTTTATATTATCCATTGCTCAGATGTTTTTGGCAAGTGCCAGAATTTTACCCCCTGGTTCCTTTACTACGTTCTCAATCGCCTCTATATTTACATCAAGCTTTAAGCTAATCTTTTTAACCGCCCCTGCACAGTAAGGGTAACAAGGAATTGTCTGATCTGAGGCAACTCTTTTCAACACATGTTCAATTGCTTTAGAGTTTCGGTTTCAAAGCTAGTGTAATGTTTTGGATCTAGATTCACATTGTTTTTAAAATTGAGGGATGATATGCCTGAGAATGTAGAGTCCTGCAGCATATGTAATCTAGTTGAGCTCCTTGAGGGATATAGTACAAGGAATAAGTTTTTTAAGGGTGATGTTTGTATTTTTAATCACTGCCTTGATGGCTCTTAAGGCTTACACGTTTCTGCTAGTTGAGATCCTACCTCAATATTAATCAACTGTGCTTTCCAGTGGTGTTAAAGAGTTCTTCTTTTATTCAACATCTGTTTTATACTAGTCTTGAGATGATGGTGATTTTTCATATATTGACAGTAGTTAGAAAGTGACCTGTCAGAGAGCCACTTGACAGAGAGGATCCTGATGGCGAAGTGGATCTGTGGTGGGGGTCATGGACCCAGACTCTTCGTCTGGATCAAGAAATAATTATTCATTTCTTATAAGGTTGCTCTCATCTTCTGAGATATAACAGTACATTTGGCAAACAAGCGAGCAGCCAGTTTGGGGTGTAATTTTATTGTCTTCAGAGAGGTTAATTACTCTGATTTTCTTGGTAAAGATTATGTTTGATGTTTTGCTTCACTTTCCAAACTTGTCAAAGTGTTAACAAAATAGTGGGAGCTTCCTTTCTGCAGCTGACCATGCTTGGGCTTTTAATCAACTAGTATTCTTTTTTTTAGTTGCTACAGTTAGTGGTGATAGGTATCAAGTGAAGAGGTTTACATGATTACTTTTGTCCACTGGTGTGTATACAGGTGTTAAAGGGACATTTTTATTCTCGGGGTCAGTCTGCATTATATATATATATATATATATATGTATTTTTACACATTTTTCTATTAGTAAATTCATCATTGTCCTTGCCTTCTTATTTGGTATTAGAAGCTATCCTCTATTAATACGAGTGTCCCTGTTTGTAACCTTTAGAACCTACTGGATGGCTTAAGCAGTCAGCACAGCCTGTTTTTGAAAATTCAGTCAGGGTTTCCTTCCGATGAAAAGTATCCTTATGTCACAGCCTCTGACAAACCCATGTACAAATAGACTGAAGACATCTAGTATAGATAGTGTCTAGTAGGCATTCAGTTTCTCTCCAGTCGGTTTCAGTTTCTCTCATGTATGTGTTTGAATATAAAACCAATTTGCATTCAATAAAAATGAAAAACCACACACTTTTAATAGTCTTGCTGGTTTTTCCTCCTCACCCCTCGGTAGTTTGTGAAGCAGCTACCATAATGATTAGAAAGTGTTGTTAGTTAAGTCAGAAATTGGATACTCTGATTTTCTTGGTAAAGATTATGTTTGATGTTTTGCTTCATTTCATTTCAAGATTGTGATTTGCTTCCCATATTTGTTTGCATATGATTCATTCAAAGTGTGTAAAATCAAAATTTATTTTACAGTAACAGAATATATATATATATATATATAATTTTTCAGTATGTGAGATTATATAATTATTTCCACAACCAAACAACATTGCAGCTCACAGTTAGAAACAGCCAGCACAAGAATGTGTGCGGGCGCATTTGCTCAGTTGGCAGAGTGTTTGCCTTACATGCAAGAGGCTCTGGTTTTGAATCCCGGGTTTGGATATGTCTAACTAATGAGGGTGAAACTCAAGTCTTGGACTTCTGATTCGTTGGCTATCATGGCTCTTGTGGGCTGCGACGTTGTTTGGCTGTTGAAATAATAATATATACATATATATATTTATAACAATAATGTTGTTACTGTTCTGTTTTTTGTTTTTCTTAACTGCTTGTCTTTTATACAGGGAAAACCAGATTCTTCACAGTAATATGGCTTCTCTTTAACATCGGATTTCAAATTCTTGTTATTATTTGAAACGTTAGCTTTATTTAATATAATTAATTTCGATGTTTCCTCAATATTTGTTTTTTGGAGACACACATTCAATTATGAAACATTCACATTTTTTTCAACTTTTGTCTTCCTTATGTCTTCGAATATGATTCAACAAATGAGATTTATTTGTGAAAGAAGAACCACATGTTTCACAAGAATATGGTTTTTCCCCCGTATGTGTTCGAATATGACACAATAAATTTGATTTATGTGCAAACGAAGAACCACAAATTTCACAAGCATGTGGTTTGTCCCCCGTATGTATTCGGACATGATTAATTAAATGTGACTGCTGTGTAAAAGAAGAACCACATACCTTACAAGAATATGGTTTTTCCCCTGTATGTGTTCGAATATGACACAACAAAGCTGACTTTTGTGTAAAAGAAGAACCACATACTTCACAAGAATGTGGTTTTTCCCCTGTGTGTGTTCGAGTATGTTTCGACATATTTGATTTATGTGCAAAAGAAATACCACATATTTCACAAGTATGTGGTTTGTCTCCTGTATGTGTTTGCATATGACACAACCAAATTGACTTCCGTGCAAAAGAAGAACCACATACTTCACAGGTATGTGGTTTGTCTCCTGTATGTCTTCGAATATGACGCCACAAAGTTGACTTCTGTGCAAAAGTAGAACCACATACTTTACAAGAATGTGGTTTGTCTCCCGTATGTGTTCGAACATGATTCATTAAATGCGATTTCTGTGTAAAAGAAGATCCACATAGTTCACAAGAATGTGGTTTTTCCCCCGTATGTGTTCGAGTATGTTTCAACAAATTTGACTTATGTACAAAAGAAGAACCACATATTTCACAAGTATGTGGTTTGTCTCCCATATGTGCTTGTATATGACACAACAAATTAGACTTTCGTGCAAAAGAAGAACCACATATTTCACAAAAATGTGTTTTTTCTCCACTATGTGTCTGCATATGCACTGACAAATTTGACTTCTGGGCAAAAGAAGAACCACATACTTCACAAGAATGTAATTTATCTCCAGTATGTGTTTGCATATGACGCAACAAATGCTGCTTCCGTGCAAAAGAAAAGCTACATACTTCACAAGAATGTGGTTTGTCTCCCATATTTGTTTGCATATGAATCAACAAAAACGTATCAAAATAAAAATTATTTTCAAGAAATAATGTTATGTTTATATTCTCTTTGTTTCCGTGTTTTCATTACTGTTTGTCTTAAAAAAAAAAAATAAAACTAGATGCTTCACAGTAATAAGAATTTTTAGAATCAAATGTTTTTATGGTCTTGGTATTTTGTTATCTTGTCTTTTTTCTTTTAATTTTCTAATCATTGTGTTTTTGTTGGGGATGGTGCATTCTACCAGATGCCAAAAATTCACCCATCAGTTTATGTACTCCAAGAGATCTTTTTAAGATTCTAATCATCCCTTTAAGTGCTATTGTTTGTATTTCTTTTGCACTTGGTTCACCGGGTATATTCATGAGATAGTTTTTGAAATTATTTTTTCATTAGCCCGGTTGCTCCTATGACTGGTATGATTGATACTTTCTTAAGATTCCAGTTTCTTTTCATGTCGTACATAAATCCTTGGTATTTTGTTATTCTCTTCCTTTCTGCTTTGTTAAGGCCAGCATCATTAGGGATGCTTACTTCAACTAGGGTTGCCACTTTCTCTTTATTGTCCCATATCACTATGTCAGGCTTAATAGCCCTATTTTCTAGGTATGTAGCTGTAGGAATGTCTTCTGTATGTCTTATGAGCCAACAAATGTGCATTCCATGTAAAAGAAGAATCACAATTTATAAAAATGTGTTTTCTATTCAATATCTGCATATAATTCATGTAAAAAGCACAACGTCGTAAGGAATCAACAGATTATATTTGTCTAATATTTCAGTGATAAATTGCTTTTACATTTAACTGAATGGTGCAATGGAAAAGATACTTGTGAATGATTTCAAAATATTTGAACAGAAGCTTCTGAAAACACATCTTTTTATGAGCCTTAATTTGGTTCTGATTTTACTTTTACAAATAACATCTTTTATTATTTTGAAATATTGAGTACGATTTTCATTTTCTTACCATCATTTTGGAATTTATTGATGAATGGGCATGCTATATTTGAGGATTGCAGAATAATCTACTTAGCATAGTATCTACGTATAGTTTGCAATGCTGAACGTGTAGTTTTGAGTAAAAGTCACTTGAACAGTGGTGCTACACAATCCAGATTATATTTTCCTTTTTCCAATGATTTACTTTTGATTATTCATACATCTGATCAATGTACAATTAAAGTTCATCTTCTGTTTCTGTTTAAATAAGGAAATGTTAAAGTAACTGAGATGCAGTTCATATGAATAGCTATCCTTTCGTTCAGACATTTTAACTTTGGGAAATTCATAGGAAGAACATTCCAAACATTTTAAACGTTCTTAAGACACGACTAAAATGAAGACGCATTTCTTTTCATTGCTGCAAAATCTGCAAATAAAAATAAGTTTTAAAATATACGCTTCATGAAAGAAAATTGAACTTTTTATTGTTTCTTATTAAAAAATGCACAAATTCATTATTGATGAAATTTCAAATATAATGTGTACATTTTTTATGCGATACAGATCTGTTAATAAAATGAATGATTTTTACTTATAAGATATGTAACTAAAAATCCTTAATTAATGACATAAACATGTCTTATTAGTCTTGCTTGACTTAATCCATATTGAAATGAAAATGTAAAAAAAGTGTGTGGCCTTGGTTTAAATCTAAAAAATATAAGCAAGTGCTAAAAATACTATTGCACCCAAGCCATTCTAAAAGCTAATTTTAAATAGATTATTTTTATTACGTAATAAAGGTTATTTAGAACGTAGTAAATTTTACTATGACCCCACTCCACCCCCGGTAAATCAACCATTTCTTGATAACCTTTTCATTTTTATAACTGGCATAAACGACTACAAAAAATACACAAAAACAAACAAAGACTGTATAATATGAATGGAGGAACAATTTTGGGTGATGGGTTGAGAATATTTGTTAAGGGAGGGGAAGGAATTAGAGGAAACTGATTCCCTTGCCAATGATTGATTTCACCCACTTAGAAACTGATATGAATACCAGGCAATCAGATTCTGATTCGTTTTGAAAGTCACTTGCAGTGGTCCATTACAACACTTGATTAATGTCTTCTTTCAATCATAATCATCTTGATGATGATGACGTGGAATCTGAGAATGTCATGAAAGAACCCTTCCTCGCTTTCTACCTCATCTTCTAAAGTTTAGAGTCTAAACAATGGTTGTTGGATGGTGTGACATTAATCTATATATATAAAAGAAAAAATGAGTGTATGGATGTATGTTTGCTTTTTGCGTATGTCCGCAAAAGGATTTTTTGGACGGTTTCTCGAGGCCGTCATTCATTTTTAAAACATTTTATATCACGTAAAAATCATAATATCTATGAGTTACGAACAGGGGTCGCATGTGTATTTAATTTGCCCGACTTTCAAAAGCTAAATATTCAACATTTTTCGCTCGGCATGTGTAGATTCGCCTTATTCGTATAATAAAAGCAAAACTGATAAGAAGGTGCTTGCATCGTTCCCAGCATGATTGCCGGGAAAGTCCAAAAGCAATCAGCTTTGATCAATGCAGTTTATTCCTAATATCAGAAAATTGCTATTCAATTTGAACAATCCCCTTTATATGGGGAGTTGGTTTCCCCCCTCCCATCATCTTAGCGAAGCCCAAACTGTCCCGCTGTAAATGAAAAAATGGTCCCGCAGTGAAACAAAGTAAACAAACGCCAAAAAACTGCCCCTGCCGTCATCAGAACGCTCCCACGATGACCTCATTAAACGTCCACCTGTCAATCACTTGACTCACTTTAATCGCTCTTACATTAACATTGTCGCCGTAGCGCAGGTATTCAGGCTCAGTCTATAGGCCTCAAGGCTCCGGGTTCGAGCCCACATGCCACCAACCCCCCATTTTTTTTTTTAAATCACTATCGTTAAGTTTCCTTTTTGTTCTGATTTACCCCCCACCAAAACACCCACAAACACTCGAGCAATGCTGGGTACCCCCCGCTAGTCTGAATATAAAATCAAAATGGGTAAAGAAGATCCATACTTTCTGAAACAAAATTATGTGTTTTTTTCGTCAAGTGTTACCTTTCTTTATTATTGATGTTAGGAAAACGGTGTCCTTTTTGTTGTTGATGAAAGGTGCTCTATATACCAATAGAACAGATAAGCACGTCTCCTGCCTATTACAAACACTGGGAGGTTATCTTCTTTAACCTTAATATAAGATTAGGGAGGGGAGTGAAAGTTAACTCACTTTAATGTATCTAAGTTTCAATTCTTTCAGATGTTTATCATGGGTAACATTTGAAAAGTATCAGAATAGATACTATTTTATGCACTGGTTTTCATTTTTATAATATTCAGAATATAGGAACATTTTTTTAAATTTCAAATAAACTGGTTAATTTGAGTTATTTGAGACAAAACTTGATTATGATTATTGACGGGCATAAAAGTGCTGCAGCATACAAAAATAATTTTATTTTTTTCCGTCGTGAAAACTAAAGACTAAAATATCAAATTCCTTTAAAAAATATAGTGAAAGAAAAAGAAAATTAACTCCTGGCGATGATCGATACCACTTAAAATGAATGAAAAAAATAACTCTTAGATAATGACTCTTCCAATTGAAGTTAAAGACAGGAAAGTAAACTTGCAGACTCGAAGAAAAAAAACCAAAAAGGAAAACTTTCCTTCGTATAATGACTTTTGCGACCAAAAAGGTCAAGCGTCAAATAACATAAAAGGCTCGCTACCTAGCTGAGAAGACTAGAAGACACCACTGATAACATAGGTAGTCGTTGTCTATTTCCTTAGCAGCTGTAAGAAACGTTTGTTTCTTTTAAAGAATGAAAATTACACAGAACATGTGCATGTTTCACTTGATGTAATGAGCTAGCAAAAATAAAACATGATTATTAAAAAGACAGGAGAGGCCTATTGTTTTAAAAAGACCAAAGCTGTAAGTAGAAGGAAAACAGTGAGCCTGAAGAGAGTTCCACAAATTTGCAGTCAATATAAAGAAGCCACTGGAATAAGAAACTGTACTACAATGAGGCATTAAAAGAGAAAATTGATTGCGACCACTGGGCAAACGAATCAAATAACCTGGAACAAAGAAATAAATTGTAAACTCAAACTTTATTTGGATGCTACATAACTCATTTATCCATAAACACGTTTTCCTATGTCTCCATAACTGATCAGAAAACCGGGACCCGAGTGACTGCGATAAGTACTCTACTAACCCCTCCAGTAGTAATGGGAGGAATCACATTAGAAATGTTGCCATCTTATTTATATTTTATTTGTGATAATTGAAAGTATTCAATTATTTGTATGCAAGAGCATTACCTTAATGCAATGTCAAAATCATTATTACTTTCAGCAGATATATAAAATAAAACAAGCCTAGTAAATAAATATCATTTATTTCTGAAAAGTTCCATTATTAATGACTACAATTTATTTATTATTTATTTATTTATTTTATTTCTGAAAAGTTTCATTATTAATAACTACAATTTATTTATTATTTATTTATTTATTTTATTTCTGAAAAGTTTCATTATTAATGGCTCCAATTTATTTATTATTATTTATTTATTTATTTTATTTCTGAAAAGTTTCATTATTAATAACTACAATTTATTTATTATTATTATTTATTTATTTTATTTCTGAAAAGTTTCATTATTAATAACTACAATTTATTTATTATTTATTTATTTATTTTATTTCTGAAAAGTTTCATTATTAATGGCTCCAATTTATTTATTATTATTTATTTATTTATTTTATTTCTGAAAAGTTCCATTATTAATAACTACAATTTATTTATTATGATTAATTTATTTTATTTCGGAAAAGTTTAATTAGTATTGATTCCAATTTATTTATTATTATTATTTATTTATTTTATTTCTGAAAAGTTTCATTATTAATAACTACAATTTATTTATTATTTATTTATTTATTTTATTTCTGAAAAGTTTCATTATTAATGGCTCCAATTTATTTATTATTATTTATTTAGTTATTTTATTTCTGAAAAGTTTCATTATTAATAACTACAATTTATTTATTATTTATTTATTTTATTTCTGAAAAGTTTCATTATTAATGGCTACAATTTATTTATTTTATTTCTGAAAAGTTTCATTATTAATGGCTACAATTTATTTATTTTATTTCTGAAAAGTTTCATTATTAATGGCTTAATATGATTAAAAAATAGTACAAACTGTACCTCGTACAACATGCTGTCTGTTTAAGGGAAAGGATAAAGAAAAAAGTGGCCGCTCTTGCTATTTATGGACTGGTGGTCATGTTAGATAATGAGAGTTGGGGGAAATATGCAAATGAGATGCAGTCGGTTTTTCAAATAAAAAGCCCGTGTGTGGGGGTGTTTCTTTGGAAGAAGTAAGTTTCTGGCAGATGTGCGCTGGGGTTTGATACTGAGAATCAAGAGAAGTAGAGCATAACGGTTGGAAATTCTTTCTTTGGAGTTTACCTTCTAATATTCCTAACATATCTAACTGCACTTTTCATATGTCAAGGCCAATGTTCCCAAGATAGAAAATAGCTTAATTTCGTGTTGTTTTATTTTTAAAAAAGGAATTAAAATTAAAGTGTACTATCACAATCCTTTAAGTAAATAATGACTTTCCATTATTATGAGGGACAACGAAATGAAAACAAGAGTTTTCCACATTTAAAAAAAGAAACAAATGATTTGTTTGAGAAAAAAATTTCATTTCAGTTTGAAAATATCTAAAAGTAAAAATTATTGAATTTAACGAGATTGATGATAGTACCTAAGAAACAGGAAGATATTATTTTATTCAGTTTAGGAAAACAAATTAACATGGATCGCAACAATAAATCTAACTAAAAAGATTTGGAAGGCTTTATAAACAATTAATAATTTCTATTGTGGGCATTTGGAAACACATATTGGGGTCACTAGCAGATAGGGAGCGGGTATCCACTAGATACAATAATAGGTTTTCTTAGTTTTTTCAATTAGGTCAGACGACTATGTTTGTGTATAACTAGAAATTACAAATTTAATTAAGAAAAAAGAGAAATAGAAGAGAAAGAATGGAAGTGGGTAGTAATAGGTCTTTCTGTAGTTCGTTGCCATAGTAACAAGCCCATATATTCTAGAAATTTTTGGCTAAGTTTAATCTGTAATAAGATTTTAAATCTTTTATAATGCTAATAAGTTTAATCACCTCTATAAAGATTTCTAAATCTTTTATAATGCTAATAAGTTGTAGCAGAAGTAGCAATAACTAAAATGAGGGGAAAAAGAGCTTACCTCGGGTACGTCTGTTGTGTCACCAGTTGGGGGGAAAAAGAGAATTCCAAGATGGCGTCCGGGGGTTTTTATTAGCATTCACCCCATGCAACTCTCGGAAAATCACGTTTCTGTCTCATGTGATTATGCAAATGGATAATTCCCGGCCACTATGAAAGCAGGAGGCTAGAGACGAGTCGGCAGTGTCCTGCAAACTGTGTGTGTGGGTGTTTCTGGCGATTGGAGTGTGTCTTCTTTTACCACGGTTATCACGGACAGGAATTCCCTCTCTTCTGGAGGTGGGCGATATTGACTATTTTGAAGTTGTACTGTTGCTGACAGAACATTTATTTATTTTATTTTTTTTTTGCCTACTACATTTTTGTTTCAAGCTATTTCGGCCCGAATATGGCAAAGGTGCGGATAAGCAGTGATATTATCAAGCCGTTCTCTGGCGAGGGAGACGTTGTAGCGTGGCTGAAAAAAGTGAGACTTGTCGCACAACTTCAGCAGGTGGATGACGTAGCGAGTCTGCTACCTTTATACCTGGAAGGCAATGCGCTGGCCCTCTACATGGAAATGGAGGAGGACGATCAAAAGAAAATAGACCAGATTGAGGCTCGATTAAAGGAGGCATTTACTGATGACGCGTTCGCAGCATATAGAAAAATAACTATGGTTAGATGGGCTGGTGAACGTGTGGATGTGTACGCCAACAAGATCAGGCAGTTGGTTGGATTGGCCGGATTCACAGGAGAAAGCTCAGAGAGACTCACAAAATTAATTTTTGTCACTGGATTCCCTGACACCATCTCAATTGCTCTTCAACAGGTGCCGAACATCAAAGCCCTGACCATGGGGGAGCTAATGTCGAGAGCGAGAATTTTGACGACGACTGGCGAACAAAATCAGGATGTGGTTGCGGCCACACGCTCACCCAACAACAGGGCCCAGAATAATCCTGTTAACGTGACCTGTTTCAAATGCAATGTTAAAGGCCACCTTGCAAGGGACTGTCGAAAACGTGGAACACGGTGTTACCGTTGCGGTGAGAGTGGACACTGGGCTCGGAACTGCTCGGGAAACGAGCAAGGGGAGGACGCATAAGCGCCAGTCTCCTTCCCAACCAAGATGTGAACACGACGCTCCCGGTGATAAGCATCCATGTTGACGGGATGCGATGTTTGGCGCTTATTCATACAGGATGCTCCAGGACAATTTTACATGCAGACCGGTGCCGGTCTTGGAGAAAAACAAACGTAATTGTCAACACAATTGGTGGAATGTCCCATGCGTGCTGCGGTGTTGGAACGGTCTCTGTATCCACTGATGAAGGTGTGTCTGCCAGAGTCGATGTGTTGGTGGTGCATGGCAAGCCACTGGGATTTGACTTGCTTCTAGGGATCGACGCCATAAAAGCTCTAGGAGGTGTTGTTGTCAAGCCTACAGGATCAGTGCGGCTGGGTGCCAGGAAAAGTATTAAATGCGCAGCCATTTCTATCGATGAACCAGATTTCACTGCTACCTTTGACCATCAAAACCGAACGTGGACCGCATCGTGGAAATGGTCTGTGGACCACCCCCCTGAAAGGCTGCATAATCGAGTGTCAGAGTACCCAGTGCCAGCAGAAATTCGTGAAGAATACACGCAGGAGCTCCACACCTGGATAGATAATGGTTGGCTCGTGCCATACCCAGAGGATAAATTGGGACCCCCCAAAGGTCTAATTCCCCTGATGGCTGTGATACAGCAGAACAAAGCCAAAGTGCGCCCGGTAATGGACTACCGGGAGCTAAATCATTACGTAGACGCATTTACGGCCAACGCAGATGTTTGTGCGGCTAAGCTGCGTGAGTGGAGACAAAAAGGTGCTAATGTGTCTCTACTGGACCTCAGAAGAGCATACCTACAAGTCCGGGTCCATGAGACACTGTGGCCATACCAGACTGTGGAAATCGATGGGAAAAAATACTGTCTGACCCGTCTGGGGTTTGGTTTGAATGTGGCTCCCTTGATAATGAGAGCAATTGTCAGCGAAGTACTATCTCAGGAAGAAGTTATAAGCCGCGCAGCATCTGCTTACATTGATGACATTTTTGTCAATGAAGACGTGGTGCCCGCGACCCGTGTGAGAGAACACCTCGCGCAGTTCGGGTTGGAGTGCAAGAACCCGGAGCAGTTGAAGGACGGTGCACGGGTGCTGGGATTAGCAGTCAGGATGGAACGCAATGAACTGCGGTGGAAGCGAGGAAATGCAATTCCGGAGGCTCCCAGTATTGTTACGCGATGAACAATCTTTTCCCTGTGTGGTCGACTTGTCGGGCACTTTCCGGTGTGCGGTTGGCTTCGTGTGGCTTGCGGAATACTCAGAAGGAGAGTAAGTTCGGTAACGAAGGGCTGGGATGATGAAGCAAGGGACGCCGTACTACATCGTATGATGTTTGAAACCTTAAAATCTGCACAGCAGAACGATCCGGCACAGGGAAATTGGTGTGTGGACGGCAAAGAGCTGAATGAATGGGTCGATGCTAGATCCCGAGCAATTGGGGCAGCCTTGGAGATGTGTGAAACTGTGCTGGAAGATGCATGTTGGCTGCGACCTGAATATGACTCTCAACATATCAACTTGACTGAACTGGATGCCGTATTGAAAGGCATCAATTTGGCTCTCCAGTGGCAGAGCAAGGTGCTACACATAAAGACAGATTCTGTTTGCGTATACCATTGGGTCTCGGACACGCTAACTGGAAAGGCGCGAGTACGCACCAAAGCAGCAAGCGAGATGCTTATTAGGAGGCGATTAAGCACTCTTAAGGAGCTCGTGAAAGAGTACGGACTGACAGTGGATGTGACGCTGGTTCCATCAGCACGAAACATTGCTGACCGACTGACACGAGTGCCACAGCGGTGGTTTGAGGCAATGAAAAAGAAAAACGGTCTTGACCCAGTGATAGGCGCGGTCCACACAGACGAGCTGGATGAGAGTCAAATCATGGCTATTCACAAAGATAGTGGACATCCGGGGGTGCGACGCACTACCTACTTTGTCAGGAGAAGATGTCCAACCACGACAAAAGCAACTGTCAGAACGGTCATACAGAAATGCGAGGAATGTCAGTCCATTGACCCAGCGCCAGTCAGGTGGGAAAAGGGAAAGCTGGAAGTTAACGAGAATTGGCAGAGAATTGGAATGGATATCACGCATTATGACACCTTCCATTTTTTAACTTTAACAGACTGTGGTCCGTCGCGTTTCTCCATTTGGAGGAAATTGGCAAGGCAGGACTCGGCAAGCGTGATTCATCAGTTGGAGGCAGTGTTCCTCGAGCGTGGCGCGCCGCATGAACTCCTTTTAGACAATGACACAGCTTTCTGCAGCAATATGTTCCAAGCATTTGCATGTAAATGGGGAGTTCACTTGCGATTCCGTTGTGCATACGCTCCAGCCGGGAATGGCATAGCGGAGCGATGTCATCGTACAGTGAAACGAATAGCGGCTAGAATGTGTTGTCCCATACAGGAGGCTGTCTACTGGTATAACATCACACCAAGAGACGACACATCTCCCTCCACTGCGCCTGCCAACAGGATTTATCAATACGAAGTTCGAGTAAAGGAGACCAATCTCGCAACTGCGTCTCCAGGTCCCAAGAACAGATTTTACCAGGTTGGAGATCGCGTATGGGTCAGAAGACCGCAAAATCGATGTACCACGAGGTTCGGCAAGGGTGAGGTGACCAAGGTGATCAGCCCTCAGTCGATTTTGGTGGACGGTGTGCCTCGTCACGTGAAGGATTTGCGCCCTCGCCATTATGTTGTTACATCGGAGGAAGAGGGAGACTCAGACAGTATGATGTCTTCTGAAAAGACAGAGTATGATGCAGGACGACGAAGAGGATTTTGAGCCATATAATGTACATACTGAAGAAGCGGAGGAAGGACCACCCGTCTTGCCTCTACGAAGGAGTACCCGACAGAAACGAATACTGCCCCCCTGCCCTGATTGTGAAACACCGCCTATGGAGCAGACTGGAGGCAATAATGGCGATGAGGAGGATGGCAGGGAGGAAGTGCTGCCTCCGGTTCTTCGGAGAAGTACCAGACAGAGACGACTGCCCCCCTGCCCCATTTGTGATCATGAGATCAGGGGGGAGTGTAGCAGAAGTAGCAATAACTAAAATGAGGGGAAAAAGAGCTTACCTCGGGTACGTCTGTTGTGTCACCAGTTGGGGGGAAAAAGAGAATTCCAAGATGGCGTCCGGGGGTTTTTATTAGCATTCACCCCATGCAACTCTCGGAAAATCACGTTTCTGTCTCATGTGATTATGCAAATGGATAATTCCCGGCCACTATAAAAGCAGGAGGCTAGAGACGAGTCGGCAGTGTCCTGCAAACTGTGTGTGTGGGTGTTTCTGGCGATTGGAGTGTGTCTTCTTTTACCACGGTTATCACGGACAGGAATTCCCTCTCTTCTGGAGGTGGGCGATATTGACTATTTTGAAGTTGTACTGTTGCTGACAGAACATTTATTTTTTATTTATTTTTTTTTTTGCCTACTACATTTTTGTTTCATAAGTTTAATCACCTCTATAAAGATTTCTAAATCTTTTATAATGCTAATAAGTTTAATCACCTCTATAAAGATTTCTAAATCTTTTATAATGCTAATAAGTTTAATCACCTTTATAAAGATTTTATAACATATAAAATTTGTTTACAAATCATGATTTTTGATTAAGTCAAAATTATATAAAATGTTTGTTGAATTTATTTTTGACAAATAAAAAGTATAAAATAAAAAAGTTTTCCATGTGTAAATAAAAATACCTGCCTCTCAAAAACAACAAAGATAGACACAAGGTTGATTTTTAATGCAGACAAAAATGAAGCTTACAAAAAGAGCGACTTTGAATTAGAAAAAATAAAAACTAGAATGATTTCTTTTTCACTGACCAAAGACGAAAATAGATCAAATATAGCATAAAAAACAGATACTACAATCTAAACTAAACTGGCTGGTCTTCATTTTTTAATATTCACAGTAGGGGAAGCTTTTCCACTTTGAAATAAATTGGTTATAAAAACATTGTTTGTGATGATATTGGGAATAAAAATTGCTGGAACATACAAAAAATAATTTTGATTTTTTTCTCTCAGGAAAACTAAACGCCAAAATATCAAATTCCTTTAAACAATATGGTGAAAACAAAACATGTCTTATGTGATCTCGAGCAAGTCAAGGGATAAATAACACAGAAAGCTCACTATCTAGCCGAAAACTAGAAGCCACAATAACATAGGTTGCAGGTGTCTATTTCCTGCTATAGCAGCTACATAGAACATTTGTTTTTTAAGAATGGAAATTATGCAAAACATGTGCATACTTCACATAGCAGTAAAGTTGACTGAAAAAAAAGAAAGGGGTAGGGGAACCTGGGGCAAAACGAGATAGCGGGGTAAAACGAGACACCACAGATAACTGAAACAGAGAGAGAGCTCTTTCATGAGGAGTCTGATCAAGAGATCACGTGGTAACGCCTTGCCGCCAATGTCTACGATTGTTTTATTCAGCCCCGTACATTGAAAAGAGGTAAGTATTCAAAATTTATCTATTTTGATCTATTTTTATGGTTCTGCTGAAATCATGTTCTCCCCGAAAAAGAATTAACGTTCTGACAGATATTTCTATGGGCTATGGTAATAGATTAATCAGTTTGACCTACTTAAGCCTGGCATTTGTGAGCTCTGTGAAGACTGACTTATTCAAACCAAGATCCGTCTCGTTTTACCCAAAGCATGGGGCAAAACGGGACAATACAGTTAGCTGAATAAATCATCTGTATTTCTTTTGAAAATAATTTCTCATATTTTTTTTTGTTGTGGCATTGTTTTCCAATATTTTGAATGTTCAGTACACAGAATATGATTTATATGTCGATATAACTCGACAGTTCTTTTTCCCTTAAGTATCTCGTTTTGCCCCAGGCTTCCCTAAGATGGTGAACGGTTTTATAATTACAACACTTGTGTTTTATGGAAATCGCTTAAGACAAGGCATGAAGCTGCTTGATGTTACGAGCTGTCAAAAACAAAAACTGATTATCACAAAAACATGAGATGCTTATTGATCTTAGTCTTGAAAAGATCAACGCTGTAACAGGAAAACAGTGAGCAGGATTAGAATTCCACAACCTTGCATTTCTTGCAAACTGTATTACATTGAGATGTTAAAACAACGAATTGATAGAAACTACTAGACAAACGAATCAAATGCACTTGAATAAAGGAAACAAGGAATAGATCAGACAATTCTAAAGGACACAAGCTATAAATGTATTTATAGAAAAAACTGAGATAACAAAATTACGTCTGTGAGACAGAAGTTGCAGTGAAAATGCAAGGGTGAGACCAATCAGATTACAGATATGTTTCATCAATTCATCAAGAACCTTCAAATCACACAGAGATTCTCCAACCCAAACATGGCTACAGTAATCTGTTAAAATGTTTTTGCTAAATGTGGAGGATATGACTCCCAGAATTTGGACAATCTTATTTATAACTACGCATTAGGATAATCAACCAATGAGAACCGTCAAACCTCATTATAAAAATATCGAATTTTGGACTCCAGTCAGTTTGCTATCAGTCTCCATTTGACACAACTGAACCACTGATGATTGGGGCTACAGTGATTCTTCACCAACTGAATCTACTGCCACCATCTTTGTTCCACAGAATCACTCAAAACTCAAGATCATAACTGCATTGATTCTTCGCCGACTGAATTTACAACCACCATCTTCAATTTCTGCGGTTGAATATTTTGCCACATTCTTACCAACAACAAATTTAACAATAATTAGAATTTTATTGCAACTTGCCACTCAATACAATTTAAAAATGCACCAAATGTAAAAAATGCTTATTTAAATGCTCTGAATGATTGTGAGATTTATATTTAACGCCCACTTCCCCCAACCCCACCAAGAGACTTAACATGAAAAATAAAAATTCCGTATGGAAACTGAATAAGTCACTTCATGGCCTCAAACAAAGTGGTCTCAATTGGAATCTAACACTCCATAATTATTTAATAGGATAAAAATTCAGATGCAGTGTCCCAAAGATGCAGTCACGTAAACCGAAAATATAGGCAATAAATTATTTATTTTGTTTTCTTGAGTTGACGATATATTACTCACATCAAATTGTGGCATTTTAAAAGATGCTAAGAAAATAATTAAATTAAAAATTTTAAATTGTCGATCTTGGACAGTTATCATATTCCATTGGTATACAGTTTACCTGTGAAAATTAAACTCACAATGAACCAATCATGGTACATTAATAAATTCCTGCTAAAGTTTGGAATGCAAGATTCCAAATCATGAATAACTTCCATTGAGATTGCTATAAATAAAAATACAGAGACTGAAAATAAATTAATAGACAATTGATTATACAGAGACATTATTGGATGTTTAATCTATTTAATACCCGCAACTAGGCCTAATATATGTTACACTGTAACAAAGCTATCTCAAAACTTATCAAAACCGACAATTAAGGACTTAACTTGTGCGAAACAAAACCTTCATTATCAAAAAAAAAAACAAGGAATCATATATACTCTTAAAAATAGAGGGATTTTCAGGTTCAGATTGTGGAAACTCTGAGAATCGAAAAAGTATAACAAAATACTGTTTTAGACTGTCAGGGATTGGACTTATGATCTCCTGCAAAATTAAAAATCAACAAATTGTGGCCCTTTCTACCTGTGAGATAGAGTTTGCTGCACTTTCGCACTCAGTGCAAGAAGCAATTTTTCTAAGCATCCTTTTAAAGTCTATTTTTAAACCAGATCTAAATAAAAATAATAGTAGTAATTCATTGTGACAAACAGGTAATATTTTATTAGCAAATACCTGTATGATTCATCAAATGTTGAAGCACATTGATATCAAATATCATTTCATAAGAAATGAAGTCATTAAAAAATATATTACTCTAAATTATGTAGACTCTAAAAATAATATAGCCGACATTTTTACTAAACCGACAACAAAAATAAAATTAAGACATTTTATTGCTAAACTTTTTGAAATTTAATCTTAAGTAAATCTTTTTCCAGAAACCCAAAATGAGAAATCGAAACCAGAAAAAAAAAAGTAAATTGTCCCAGGTATGACGATAAACTATGACCATTTTCTTGTTGTCTTTCTAACCAAATTAACAAACTAAAAATATCTAAAAGAATGTTTAGAAGTTTTGTTTAACAAAAATATTTTTTTTCTTCTTCAGAAAATGCTTTCTTTTTTAAAAATACATTGTTTATACATAGATATGTATGTATATGTATTTAAACAATTGAATTAAAAGTGCCATTGATTCCTCTTACAACGTACACGTTCTGCATATGTCTGTATAAAGTGCTGTGCATGTATGTATTTTCTGTATGTATTTGTATGTAAGTTTTAAAAAAACCCAAAAAAACAAGAAAAACAAAAAAATGAATCTTAAACAATTGGATTAAAAATGGCTTCTTTCTACACACACATTATGCCAATATATTTGTATATATTTTCTGACCTATAAAAATAAGTATAAATCCCCAAAATAAATCAAACAAAAAAGGGGGGGGATTTTTTTTTTATACACTATTAAACCCGAAAGGACTTTTTCATATAAAAAAGGCGGGGGGTAAAATATTTTTGCTTTATGTGGAGGGTACGATTCCAGAACTTCAGCGAGCTTATTTATAACTATGCGTTAGGACAATTAACCAATGAGAAGCCTCTGACCTCATTATAAAAATATCGAAATTGTTATTCCAGTCAGTTCACTATCAGATTCTGTTTTGAAACCACTGATAATCGGGACTACATTGATTCTTTGCCAACTGGATTTACTACCATACATGGTAAAATGGTATATTTTTAGAGATAAGGCAAAGTTTCCAGTGTGAGACAGTCTCAGAGAGAATCGATTTTACAAGAAGCAGAAAGAGTAATGGATTTAACATATTAACTGCAAGAAATATTTGATGAGAAAGAAAGACAAAAAAAGCCAATTTTTCATCAAGAGCAGAGGCATATCAGGAGAAAATGAACACATCTACGATTGAAAGACGTGCCTGAACCCAGATTAAATTCTAGATCAGTTTCATATTTCAAGTGATTCAGGAAAGATGGGCGAGAAGCAATACCATAATAGAGGATGGTGTTATCAGTATAAATGTAAAATTTCAGAATAATATTCTCCAGAATGTCAAATATATACAGGAGAAACAATATTGATCATAGATGTATGAACCCTAAACAACAATACCATTGGCAGGAAAAGAAATTTAAGATTCACTATCCAGAGTTACTCACAAGCTTCAATTAGAAAGAAAAGCCCCAAGAAAGTTAAGAACTTTTACCACTAATACCATAACTTTGAAGTTTATAGAGAAAACCAGGATGTTACACTTTATCTTTTAACTTATCCAAAACAGACAAATCTATCCAGTTATAACACTTAGTAGATCAGCTGATGAACGCAAACCACAAAAGACATCAGTAAAGAGGCCCAGACTTTCTAGAAAATGTACAAGTTTGCCGTCAGCTAACGGGAATTTTATCGTCACGTTCAATGAATTTTATTCCCGTTGCATGAGACTAAGTGTTCTAAAGAAATTTAATCACATAAAAAAAAGGCCAAGGTAAACCGGTATAAATTTTATCAGAAAGAAAAATAGGAAACGAAGGAAATATATAGTTCGGCTGGGCTGCCAAATCAGTCCCTCTGGCGGTTTATAAAGAACACTCATAACAAATATACTTTTTACTTGCTTTTTTTTCCTTTTGGCATATCAAAGTTTGCAAAACCGTTCTGGTGCTTTAGCTCGAAGGTTGCAACACCATTCTGGTGTAAAGCAGAGGCCGCAAAACTACTCTGTCGTAATTCCAAAGTTGCCACACCGTTCTGGCATTTCTAACACCACTCTGGCGTTTTCAAAAAACCTAACACCGCTCTGGCGTTTTCCTCTTCTTCTGCCAGTCTGTCGTGTTTTTTTTTCTTCTTCCTTTTATCGAATATCGCGAGACACAGCACCAGATTCACCGAGAGAGGGGGAAAAAAGAAGGGGAGAAAGAGAGAAGAAAATACACCAATTAAAGGGGGAAAGGAAGGGGAGGTAAATAAAGAAAAGTAAAAATAAAATTTCTACACAGCCAGCCTCTCAAAAACTTTGCTAATAATAGAGAAAATACTAAGAGGGCTATATTTGCTTGGGTCAGACAAATAACCAGCATTTTTAAAGATAAGGCCAAACAGAGAAGTTTGTCTAACAAGCATAGAAACAGAACTGAGACAAACAGAGATTGAATAATTTCGAGTTGATAGAAGAAAGTCTATGAGCATAATGTTTGAGAACAATAATATGAATAAAATTAGGATCGGAAGTTTTAGACTGATCAAGATTAGCAAGAATTCTAGCAACTTTCTTTGGGATAATAATTACAAAATCAAGAACTTGTCGTTTTTTTTAAAGAAAAACCTGGAAGAATAGCAACAGAATCATTGAGGGAAGAACTGTCAGTAAAAAAATGAGCAAAGAGATCAGCTTTATACTTAGAAGATAGAATGGCATGGAGACCATTAAACTAGGAGGAATGACAGACTTGCCTATAAAAGGGAGGATCAATTGAAGGTTTAACAGAAAAATCAATCTTAACATCAACGACAGCATGATCAGAGGAACTCAATGGAGGAGGAGAGGCACATGAATAAGCAACAAAAATGTAAGACAGATTTATAGTGAACTATTGCAACTACTATGACAAAATGATTTATACTGAACTATTGCAACTACTATGACAAAATGATTTATACTGAACTATTGCAACTACTATGACAAAATGATTTATACTGAACTATTGCAACTACTATGACAAAATGATTTATACTGAACTATTGCAACTACTATGATAAAATGATTTATACTGAACTATTGCAACTACTATGACAAAATGATTTATACTGAACTATTGCAACTACTATGACAAAATGATTTATACTGAACTATTGCAACTACTATGACAAAATGATTTATACTGAACTATTGCAACTACTATGACAGGTTTGTGCATGACACAATCACACAAATTGTAAAAGAAAAACAATAGAAAAATTATTGCTCCTTTTGATCTCGTCTTGTGCAACAGAGGGTAACACTAATTTACCAGCAAGATATGCAAGATTAGGGTGGTGAGAACCAGTAAGAATGGTGAGCATTAAAGTAATTGACAACAAAGATAGGGAGTTGGAGTATTAATTATAAAATCAAGAGACTACTGAGTTTTTTTAGAAAACTCTGGAAGAACAGCATAAAAATCATCAAGAGAAGCATTGTCAGTAAAAAGATGAGCAAAGAGATCAGCTTTATCTTTAGAAATGTGACACAAAAAAAAGAAAGGATAAAAAAGTAATAAAAAAAAGGCAACACAGTTACTCACATGCAACAAGTATACAAGGATTCCCGTAGAACCACTTCCAAGGATTCTCATCACTGATTGTCCCTGTTTCTTTAAAGGATAAAATGAGCCGGAGATTAAAACGAGGAGGAATATCAGACTTGCCTATAGAAGGAACAATAAATTGAAGACTTAAATGAAAACTCAATCTCAATGTCGACAGTATAATCAGAAGAACCCAATGGAAGAGAAGCGGAAATAAAACATAAATGAGGAACAAAAGTGAGACAAAGATCAAGTAAAGATGGTTGATTAAAGTCAATATTAGGAAGGTATGTATGGATGGTGAAAATTTGGAACAAATCATTAAAATGTAAGACAGATTTCACCAGCAAGATCTGTGCGATTAGAGTTGGAGATCCAGTCAGAATGGTGAGCATTAAAGTCACCGAAGACAAGAATAGAGCTTGACAGATAAAGTCGTAATGCATCATCAATACTGCTGGATATAGCATCAATTACAGAGTAGTCACTGTTAGAAGAGACACGGTATAAAACAAACAAATAAGAAGTGGGGTTCAACAGAGACAACCTCAAATAAATAAAAGAACATCCATGAGATCCAAGACTGGAGACATGTACAATGGGGAGATCCTTGTAAAGAAAAATAACAAGACAATGCAAATGTGTAAAAGAGTCGAAACAGACAAGAGGAAAACAACCTTTCACGTGTAAATCATTGCTATCAATAGAAGAATCTAAATTAGTCTCACAAAAAGCAAGAATGTGAGGATATTTGTGCAAAAGAAATGAACATCAGGAAAGTTTAACCGAAGTCCTCTAACGTTACTATAAGAAATAGTGCTTGTTGTGTGGATCTGTAGAAGGCGTGATAAAATTAATGATTAAATAGAAAGGAGAGAAAGAGAGAATCACTAGAAACACATAAAGACTGATAGAGACCCTTATACCAGCGATCAATCCCCTGGACTCTAAACAGGCTAACTAAAATAAAATAAGCTTTTTAAGACACCAGTAAAGGTATTAATTTATTGCATGTATTCAAATTAACTCACCAAAGCCCACTATTGGGTAACAGCATCCTGCTAAGAAAATACCAGTCTTTTTTCCCCTACATACTATTTTGTAGCTCCTTCTTCTTCAGACCAGTAAATCCTACACATAATAGTTCCATTCCGTGCCTGTAGGAAAAAAAAAACTCTATAAACAAATCCTGAATATTAAAAATACAAGGAAGATAGAAACATTTTCTAAGAAAATATAGGTTTGTATTACAATCTGAAGAAGTTGTCAAAAAACAAATATATAGCAAATAAATCTTTTCAAAGGCAAGAAAATTTACTTTTCTACCTAACTGGATAAGTTTTTAGTGTTTTTATTTAATGTAAAATGTTTATTCGGTTTGAAAAACCAGTAATGTTGAATGCAGTCAGGGAACAAGAAAAGATGGCTGTGATATCTTTGAAAACTCGGTATTCACTTTAAAATAAGGAATAAAACAAAATGGTGCTAGAAACCAACCCAATAGATGTCACGGTAACATTTATTGGATGGGGTTCTACCACCATTTTGTTTTATTTCTTATTTTTAAGTGATTATTTGTTTATTTATTTGATAATGTTGGAAAAATAACCAAACAATAATTTATTGACAAAACGGGTATTTTCTTTCAGAAAATACACGTTTTTTAAATTATGAAAACGTGTTTTAAAAAAGTCATTTCATAAAAGTTAAAAACAAAATCTGAAAATATTAAAATGGACCCGGCTTTCTCTTATTGGTAAAAAAAAAACGACAAATTTGTTTTTCGAAAAAAAAAAAAATAATTCATGAAGTTTTCCTTTATTTTACTTTTTTTTTTTACTTTAAACAGTGAAAAATTTGTTTACCTAATTAAAAATTTAATAAATTAAAAATTTCTTAGATAAACGATAAAAGAGTTTCGTTTTTTCTTTTTTTTTTAATTTGTGAATCAATATTGAAAAGAAAACAAAAAAAAAGCAATCAACAACTAAAGTTTTTAAAGAAAAATCGGTACTCTTGCATAATTTTACCAAAATTTTCGGGATTTCCCGTCAAGCCCCGATCGGGCGAGAGACCGGCAAACATCAGGGTCAGCCAAGCATTGTTCAAACGTTGAAACGCTAATTTTTTTTTTATGGTTTTAGTAATTTTTTTATTTTATGATTAGTTATTTTTAACGATTTATTTATTTTGAAATTTTTTTTGTACTTCAATTTCTGGGAGTTTGATTAGCCAATGAAAAAGCGATATTTAAATGAAAGCAGATGACATTCGAATTGGAAGAAATCGACTGAACCCCAAAAAAGCTGATAAACAACTATATTTTCAGACTCACTAAACAGAAAAAAATGACAGGTACTGTGCATGCTAGAAAAACAAATTGGAAACGCTGATGCAGACAATCTCATATTGTCAGGAAAAGAAATTGCTTTCCTAAAGAATGAGGTACACTACTGCACCAATTGTAAACACAAATGTTTACTAAAAAAAAGATTGTGCATAAAGGATAGCTTCTCCTGGCGGTGTACCAATGGACAATGGGTATCATTGTGTACAGGATCGTTTTTTTTTTGCACCATACAATTTGGATATTATAACAATAGTAAAAATAATCTATTTATGGGCGTTCGAAATGGCAACCCTAAAAAATATTAGAAGAGAATGCAGTGTTATATCCAAACACATGTATAGCATAACAAGCAAGAATGCGGGACCAGCCAGGAGCTTCTGGGTACATATTTACTTGAATTTATGTGGAGACAAAAATTTGGACACGATCCTTTTGTCTCCATCATAAATCACATATCCGAAAGCTACCCGGTTGGGGGGGGGGCTTCCTTCCATTTCCTCTACCCCATAACTAGGTGTGTCAGAAATTTCATGAAAAATATTGAATAATTCCACCCCGTCTTTCCAAGCTTATAACTCCTCGAAAAATGTAATTCAAGCTCTAATTTTTTTTCCATTAAAGAAGCAAGGACCAAGGTTTCATTTATAAAATAACAAAAGGAACAACAAACAACGTGGTTTAAAAAAAAACGGTTTCAAACTTCGGACTTTACAGGTAAATTTCTAAAAAACACTACTTTTTTTGTTTTAAATTTGAATATATTATTTATTGATCTTTTATCTTCAATTTGTGATATATAACACTTTGATGAGTAAATTAATTATTTACTTTTTAATAGACATTTCAAAATGGGAGGCGTGAATTAATTCGACCCCCTGTCTTTCAAAGCTTATAACTCCTCGAAAAATGTAATTCAAGCCCTAATTTTTTTTTTTCAATTAAAAGAGCAAGGACCAAGGTTTCATTTATAAAATAACAAAAGAAAAACAAACAACGTGTTTTTTTAAAAAAAAAAAGGTTTTAAACTTCGGACTTTACAGGTAAATTTCTAAAAAATACGAATTTTTTTGTTTTAAATTTGAATATATTATTTATTGATCTTTTATCTTCAATTTGTGATATATAAAACTTTGGTGAGTAAATTAATGATTTACTTTTTAATAGACACTTGAAAATGAGGAGGGCGTGAATTAAAAAAACACGTTTGTCTATGTGGAGAAATGCGTGACTTACCTGGATAGACCACGTGCGGGTCGGTCACCGAAAATAAATAAAAAGAAAGAAAAGAAACGGTCAAGACTCTTATTTATAGAGTAGTGATCACGTGAGTTAGAAGAATATGCAAATAGAGGTGAACGATTTTGCGATATAAAAAGCCTGTGTTGTTAAGAGGAGGGCGAGACTGTTGGCAGAAGTTAGTGCTGTCAGACGTGCTTTAGAGTTTTGTTATTATATGCTGTGCTCGATTATTGGAGAGAGAAGAGAAGAGGAGGAACCAAGAAGACATTCTGCAGGTACTTTGATACAACGGGGGCGCAATTCAGCAATCAACCATTTCCTTTGTGCGTTGATTGTTGAATTGCGCCCCCGTTGTATCAAAGCGTGGTCAGGTGTTAATTGATCCGTTACAGTCACGCATGTTTGTTGTTGAAGATCGGATCCCTGCCTCATTGCATCGATCCACCTCTTTGGTACTTGAGTCAAGCTATCAGCCAAATTCTGCATTGACGAGACTAACGTAATGTCTACCTGCAAGCTGTATTCGTCAACTAGACGCTTAATTATTGCTAGTCTCCTTCGTACTAGCATTTCACTTGCAGCTCTAGTCTTAACTCGAGCCTTTCCAGTCAAGGTGTCGGTTAACCAATGGTAAACACACAATGAGTCAGTGTGGAGATGCACAACATTAGTCTGCCATTGCAATGCGAGATTAAGATCTTTTAACGTGGCATCAAGTTCTGCCAAATTTATATGTTGGGCATCATTTTTCGGATGAAGCCAGCATGCATTTTCCACAACAACACCTAGTTGCTCCAACACGACACCTGTAGCCAACGAACTTGCGTCAACCCATGCATTTAGTTCGTTTCCAGACACTTGCCACTCACCCCGGGCAGGGTCATTCCTATGCACTCTGGACAACATTTCAGCCATCATTTGTTGGAGAGAATCATCATCCACAACATCGTCCCATCCTTTTGTTACTGTAGTCACTCGTCTTTTCACCACTCTTGTTGCCGATCGGAGCCATCCACAGACAGGTAGATGTCCTACCAATTTACCACAGATGGAAAACACAGTACGTCTTGTTAATACATTGGGTAACTTTGGAAGTGGGCTCCCTCGCTTCCATTGCAACGTATTGCCCTCCTCCCAGACCTCTAGGCCTAGCACGGGCACTCCATCCTTTAGGCGCTTAGGGTCTTTGCTTATTAACCCAAACGCTTTCAGTTTTATTCGAACTGCATCCGCAGGCATTATGTCCTCATTAACATAGCATCTTTCACAACAACACCTAGTTGCTCCAACACGACATTATATATTATATTCAGTTTATTGGAAAGAGCATAAAATTTCACATTGACCCTGAAAATATCGTAAAACTAGAATAGGAAAATTTTGATAGATTTTTAAAGTTTAAAAATTGAAAAATACTGAGCTCGTAAAATTCAATTAATTTCATTACTGTTTTTTTTTAAATAAAAAAAAATATTTCTATAACTTTTAAAACAACTTTAATACTTTATTTTAGAAGTATAATCCATAAGGAAAATAAACAATCCACTTTTTAAAGAGAAATTACGATGTTTTTAATATTTTATTCGCAGTTTCATGTTAGGAGGTGTCAAAAATTCCTACAAAAATTCTGATACACCTACCCCATCACCTCCCTCTTTGCTGTCGATGGCCGATCAACAGTCGACCGAAGTAAAAGATTTCTAAGGAAATATCCTCATCTCAAGAAAGTTCTTCCGCTGGCAATAAACAACTGTAAAAAAAATCATTATTTCTTGAAAAAAACAAAAAAAAAAACGTTTTTCTATTTCTGTGTAATCCCTCCCCCGCCTAAAAAAAAAAAAAAAAAAAAAAAAACATAAAAAAACAACCTGACTGAACAAAAAGTCTTGAAAATAAAATAAAAAACAAGAAAAAAATATGGTTAAAGAAAAACAAAAACATTGTACTTAGACCTAGCAGTGTCAGAAATCGTCATTAAAAATTTGCGGTAAACACTGGAATATTTAGATATACTGTCTTTCAAAGCTTATAACTTCTTGAAAAATGTAATTCAAACCCTAATTTTTTTTAATTAAAGGAGCAAAGACAAAAAATTAAAAAAATAACACGTTTAATAGCAAATTATTCAATATTTTTTTAATCGTTTTTTAAAAAGGATTTAAAGTAAATCAACGAAATTTTACTTCCTTCGATTTTAAAAAAATGTATATAAATTCCAAAAAATCACTTACCTATAAAAACTACTATTCGATGAGTAGTTCAATTTTTCATTGTTAAGAGTTTATCCATATTTATACTTATAGTCCATGTCCTTTTTAAATAAAATACTTTTTAAAACAAGGATTAAAAAAAAAAAAAACGGGAAATCACATTTTTTTTAAAACTGTTTAAATAAAGGGAGATAAGTCTGATTTTATTCGCCTTTATATTTCGGCGCCTTAAAGGGGCATAATTTATATGTCTTTTTAATGTTTGCTGTAAACTCCTTGGCCTAACGTTCACAGGAAACATGAGTTGGAACAATTACATTGAAGGCATTGCCAGGGCCGCTGCAAGAAAGGTAGGCTCTCTCTACCGTGCTAGAAAACTACTAACACCCGAAAGTATCCTGTACCTCTATAAGGCCACCATTCGCCCATGTATGGAGTATTGCTGCCACATCTGGGCTGGTGCATCTGCTACTAGTCTCTTGCTCCTTGACAAGGTTCAAAAAAGAGTCGCAAACCTGATAGGCCCTGAACTGGCATCTAAGCTTCAGCCTCTGTCCCATCGACGAAATGTTGCATCCCTCTGCCTTTTCTACAAGTATTTTAGTGGTGAATGCTCTGACGAACTGCAATCACTTGTGCCCCCACGACGCGAGCACCCTCGACAAACCCGACAGGCTACTAGATCCCACCCCCACACTGTAGAGATCCCTAGATGTAAAAAATCTTTTTACTCCAATAGTTTCTTCCCCAGAACCGCAAGACTCTGGAATTCCATTCCAGGTCCCTGCTTCCCCAACAGTACTGACGTGCAGAAGTTCAAGTGTAACGTGAACCGACACCTTGCTGCCCAAATCCCTACATAGTACCCCAGTAGTTGTTTCCCCTGATAGTAGCCCCCTACACCAAAGTGGCAATTTGCCTTGTTTGGGGTGAAAATGTAATAAAAAAAAAAAAAAAAAAAACTAAAATTAGTATTTTGGTAAACTAAAATACTTGTAGAAAAGGCAGAGGGATGCAACATTTCGTAGCTAAAAAACTGAATACATTCACTTACAAGTTTTTATCGTTAAACTAAAAAAAACAGTTGAAATTATTTTTACAATTGTAGCCATTTGTATTATAAGATTTGCGTGACGTCACTTCCAAGGTAAACAAAGAAGTGCGGAGCGTCAGGATAACCAAGATAACAATATTTAAATAACTTGCTGTTGATAAATATTTTGCAACAAAAAAAAATAATAATAAATAAATAAATACTAAAATAAATTAAATTAGCATATTTGCTTTTTTCAGGGTAGGTTTTTTGTTATTTTTTGTATTTCTTTTCTTTTTTTTTTCGGTTTGCTTTGCTTTTTTCCTTAGTCTGTTACGCCGTTCGGCTGTCACCGATGATTGCCGGTCTTGCCCGATTCGAGCTTGACGGGAAATCACGAGAATTAGGGTCAAATTATGCAAGAGTACCGAAAAATCATTTTCATTATGATTATTCGCTTAGTAAATGTAGTTATCTCCCTTACATTTTAACGTATTTTGCAAATGCATAAAAAAAAGATACTAAATTTACGTAGTAATACTTACTTTTTGTTTTGTAATCGGCTTTCGGCTGACTTCATCTGCCTTTATCCTTGGCCTTTTAGTCAAGATCAAAGTAGTATCTGTTCTTCGCTGCAGTGTTGCACTTCTATTTCTTGTTCTCTTTCGGTGGAGGAGAAATCCTTCACGACTGAGACAATTTTTATTTTTGTACCTTTTCTCCACATTAAAAAACGACCCTGGTGTCTAACTCTGTCCCGTGGGGAGGCATAGTAAATAGGTACAGTAAACGATTTTTTTTTATGTCTGATTTCATAAGCTGAATTTAAAATTCAAAATGGCCAACGGAAGAGCATGTTCGCAGAAAATTTAAGAGGAAAATTAACAAGTGAATGCATTTTGAAACACAGCAGACCTCTTTTATAATATCACAAATAAAATTAATATTATTGTATTTAAGTTGGGGTCCGAAAATTCAGCCTCGTTCTGAATTCCGGAAAACGCAGGTCTGGGTCCGGTGTCGAGGTAGAACCTAACCCCCTTAAATAAACGATGCAAAAAAGTAAAGAGATTGTTCTGAAGTTTATCGGTTTGGGTCTGTTAAATAGATATGAGTTTCCTTCAACTTATTTTTCCAAATAAATTATACCTAGTAATTGTCTGTATTTTTGAGATGAGGTGTTTTCATTGATTGAGATTGTTGGACTGACTTCCTCATCTTGGTTGTTATTGTCACAGCGTTTCGGCCGTTTTGCCCTCCTAAATAATAAAGGGTTGGGTTCGAGACTCCTAACAAATGGTTCCCTAGTTCGATACAAAACACCTGATGAAGGCCGGAGGGCAAAACGGCCGAAACGTTGTGACTATAACAACCAAGATGAGGAAGTCAGTCCGACAATCTCAATCAATAAATTATACCTATTTAAAAAAAAAAAAAAAAAACACTGTTTTCGTTGCGCATAAGAAAAAAGTGATTATGTACTTAGGTTACCGTGCTATTTTTTAAAAATAGTATTTTAAAGTTTTACGATATTTTTTAAATTGTAAGGTGAAAGTACAGAAAAAATACAAAATACCTCTCCTTTCTTCAGTGAAGTCTTTAGATGTAAAGGAGATGACAAAATGTAGGAGAAAAATGAAGTATCTGTTCTGATACTATACTTCAGTTTTTCTGTCCTCAGTAAGTGAAGGAGAAATCCTTCTAGACTGACGCAATTCTTATTTCTGTCCCAATCTAGAAGGTCTCTTATGCAAAATTCACATTTTGTTTTCCTTTGTTTACAAAGCCACTTGGCAGAAGTGATGTTGGAATTTTTTTTTTGTACCAATAATGGTGCACCCCCCCCCCGTTTACATTTATTATTTATATTCTGGTTCTTGTATTCGATTTTTTGTATTTCGTATCCTTTATGATTCTTAATTTCGTTCATTTTGGGTTTGTACAAAACTCCCTATAATTTGGAGAAAAGGGAAATGCTAGCTCTGTGATGACGTCAGGAGCTAGCAGTATCAGAATTTGGGGGGAATTTTCAGCCGAGTCGCCATTTTGAATAGACACCTATCTTTCTATCAGATTTTAATAATATGAAAACGTAATTTAAACCCGTAAATTTTATTTCAATAAAACGAGCAAAGACAAAATTTTAATATCATAAAAGCTTTAATAGAGAAATAAACAATTTTATTTATTTTTCCTTCGATTTCTTCACTTACCATTACACGGATTGTCGAACAATAACATTACTTGAATCTTACGATAATTATTTTAACGGCAAAATAAAGAACTTACCTGGTTAATGAGTAAGATATGCTTTTTTTAAATCTTCCTGTATGAGAATTTATTCATATTTATGTATTATAATCCATGTATTTTTTAAATGGAAGGATTTCTCCAACACATATCGCGACACCGCGTGTCTTTCAAGAAAGTTGTAAAGACACTGGATGTTAAAAATTATCACTTTCTTATCTACGGAAGCCTATATGTGTAAAAAAACACTATCTCGATATTGGATTATATTCCTTCAAATTTTCCACTTTTAAAGGTTTCCGGAGGCGCTGAAATACGGCAAACGAAACTAGTAGTTTCCAAGATAAAAATTTTAAAATGGTCACAAAGTGGGGGGTCACTTTTTTATAATGATGTGACGTCAAATGGGCACCCACTTTATGGCTACATTGCAATGAACAGATTTGGCCGTAATTTTAAAGGAATTTTCGAGGGTGGCTTCATATTGACCCTATATGAATAAAGGGTGGAATTCTTCATATTTACCCGATATGATTAAACAAATATTTAATGTAATAATAACAATAATAACAAACCAAAACACGTCTTCTTTATAATATAAGTTTTTTATTCCGTTTTGTATAAAATAAACGAAGGTTTATGTATATATCAAAAATATAAACAGAACACTTTAGGATTGACATTTCCTATTTTCCAATGTAAGTAAGATTTTAATCAAATAATTTCTCATAAATTCTTCAAAGATGTGAGAAATTAAGCAGAAAGACAGAGAAATTCCATGTGAATTTATTGAAATAAAAAAGAAATTGAGTTTATTTTAAATTCAGGGGAAAAAAATTAAGATAAGTTTGCAAATGTCTTTGAAACAAGAAAATAAATAAAATTTTCCAGCGTACATTTTGAAATCAGAATAAAAGTTTAAATAATTTTATTTAAAACAAAATAAGAAAATATAAATTCTCTTTAGACAGATTTAAATTCCAGAATAAAAAGTTTTTAAATAAATTTTTCCAGCAGACATTTTGAATTCAGAATAAAAGGTTTGGATTCAATTTTTTTTTAAACAATAAAAAAAGAAAATCTAAATTTCCTTGGACAGATTTATAAAACATGATAGAAAGTTTGCAATAATTTTTTTTTTACAAGAAAATAAATTTTTCCAGCAGACAGTTTGAATTCAGAATAAAAGGTTTGGATTCAATTTTTTTTAACAATAAAATAAGAAAATCTAAATTTCCTTGGACAGATTTATAAAACATAATAGAAAGTTTGCAATAATTTTTTTTTTTACAAGAAAATAAATTTTACTCAAATAAAGTTTAAAAAGTCAAAATAAAATTTAAATACAACTTTCTCATCAGTTACAGAAAGTAAAAAAAATACGTGTAGTAAAAAAAAAAACTCACCATTATTCCAATAAAATTCTTTAAAGACAAGTAAATAAGTCTGCTCAAAAGAATGCTTAGTGTTGGAGTAGCAGCAGGCAGCACGCAGCAGTTACGTTTTTGCCCGACTTCTAAAGGGAGATAACTTGTCCTTTTTTTATTTTTGCGCCTTTACGCTATCGTACATGAAAACTGGGATTTTTCATTTTTGGATTTACACGGATTACGAAATGACGAAGATATGCAATGTTATTTTTTTTTTTTAATATCTTAAAGAAATACCTGAATTTTTTATTTATTATACTATAAATCTGCATTATCGGGTTTCGTCTTTTTTTTATATCGAAAAAAAGGAAACCAGGAATTAAATATAAAAATATACACTGACCGAACATTAATTACTGGAAAATTCTAAACAAAAATTAAGCTTCCACGTAAAAAAAAAAAAAAAAAAAAAAAAAAACACGTGGTTATCGAAAAAAGAAGGATTTACATTTTGGACTTTACCGGTAAATTTACAGATAAGTGATATTTTTTTGTTGTTTTAAATTTGAGTATTTTATTTATTCATGTTTTATCTTCAATTTGTGATATATAAAACGTGTCGACCAAAATTAATTATTAAAATTCTCATAGACATTTCAAAATGGGGGGGGGTGAATTTATAAAACAACGTTTGTCTAAAATATTATATTCAGTTTATCGGAAAGAGCATAAAATTTTACATTCACCCTGAAAAAAAACGTAACAATTGAACGAATAGGAAAATTTTGATAGATTTTTAAAGTTTAAAAATTGAAAAATATTCATCTCATAAAAATCAATTGATTTCATTACGTAACAAAAATGGCTCCCAGAGCGCACGCACGCACTTTGTAAACACTGTTTCTATTATTTTTTAAACAACTTAAATAGTTTATTTTGGAAGCATATTCTATAAAGAAAATAAATAACCCACTTTAGAAAGAGAAATTACGAGTTTTCTATATTTTATTCGCAGTTTTCTGTTAGGGGTGTCAAAAATTCCCCCAAAATTCTGATACTGCTAGTCACGAGCCCAACGCAAGATCCGCCGACGTGGAGATTGGACGTTCGTTTTATTGCCTGGCACTAAAAATGGAATTTTGACGAACCTCCTTCAAAGAAGAAGGCCCGGCAAGAATACCCCGGGTATGCGACGAGGCATACTTCTGAAAACTATCTACGTGGCTATGGTTTTGCACGTAATTTGAAGGAGTGTAATTATTTTAAGAAAAGACCTTATGCGATGCGGCCATACTTCTGAAATAAATATACGTGTCTACAGTCTGCACGCAAATGGAGGAGAGAAAATTCTAAAAGAACTTTAAACAAACAAAAAAAAGAAAAAGGCACGTGTCAGACTGGCTTTCAATTTGTGAGTACGCTCCTAAAATTTATTTCATATGAGGGTGTGATTAGGAGATACTATTTTGCATCATATTATTGTATTCGTTCATGGATACGACATCTTCATTATAAGAACCAGTGTTATTTTTTTCATTATATGTTACTTTGGTGTTTTTTAAATTTAATGCCCGCAAAGGGGAAAATTTGCAACTAATTTTATTGTGAATAAAACCTCTTCTTCGTTTCAAAGCAAGACCTTTATGTTTTATTCTCCCCCCCCCTTTCCATGCTGTCATTTTTTTTTTTTTTTTCAGGTTAGTTACTTTAGCGTCGAATTTATCTGGAAGCAAGATAAAATTCCGACAGTGACGTCCGACATATTTTTGAGCTACGGGTGACCAAAACTGTATAAAATTATCCTTCTTTTTTTTTTTCTTTTTAGAAGTTTTTTTTATTCAAACAGTCTTTATTTGAACTTAATGGACTGCTTATATATATATATATATATATATATATATATATATATATATATATATATATATATATATATATATATATATATATTGTTTTATTATTTTTATCAAACAAAAATAGAACTTTTATTCTGAAATATATATTATGGACTGTTTTTTCTCCTCGAGATATTTTTTTCCTCCATTTATCACTTTGAAATTTTATGCAACAATAAAATGAGAAACCAATTTACAATAAAAAACATACAAAATTTTTTTTGCGAAATGAGATTTTTGTAACGTGATTTTTTCTTACGTGACTTAAGTTTTCGAAATTCATGTCAGTCTTGCAGTTAAGCCTGGCAAACTCGTTAATTTTAAAATTTCGATATTGACGTTTACCTAAGTTTTATTATAAAAGTTAGGTAAACGTTCATAAACATATTAATGAAGAAAAAACAAAAAACAGTCCATTAAGTTCAAATAAAGACTGTTTGAATAAAACTTCTAAAAAAAAAGAAGAAAAAAGGTTAATTCTATACAGTTTTGGTGACCCGTAGCTAAAAATATATCGAACGTCACTTCCGCCAAATGGCTTTGTAAACAAAGGAAGACGAAAGGTAGATTTTACCGATCTCTTATTGTGAAGCCGGATTTCCCCCAATTTAAAAACCGACCTTGCATCTAATTTTGCACTCATGGGGAGGAAAGTAGGCAGATTTGCCATTTCGTTGTACAAATACCCTTGAACCTTGTAATCGTTAAAAGGAACTCTTTACGTTCGACACCTGGAATACAGGTGACATCACTTAATGTAAACAGAAGTTTGTTTATGAGTATATTAGAAATGTTCACAAACTTTAAATGGGTAAAATTTATTTCAAATGTAAGGATATGATTAAAAGTTAGTTTAAATTAATCAACCTTGTTTAACAAAAAAAGAAAGAAAGAAAGAATGCAAGATAAAATTTCAAAATGATAAAATGTGTTTTACTTTATAACTTAAAAGTAAAAACAGAACAATACAAAGTAAAATTTTGGGTAGTTATGTATTTTTGGTACCGTGCTGAAATAATAATGTTATTATTTTTGAAAGCCATTCTTAACATTGTGAAATTTTTTTTTGTAACAATAATGGTGCATCCCCCCTGTTTACGTATATTATTTTTTTTCGGGTTCTTATATATAATTTTCTGTATTTCATTTCCTTTATGATTTTTAGTTTCGTATATTTTGGATTTGTACAAAACTCCCTTTAATTGGAGAAAAGGGAAATGCTAGCTCCGTGATGATGTCACGAGCCCAACGCGAGATTCTTCCTCTTTTGAAATTCTGCTGACGTGGAGATTGAACGCGTTTTTCATTGCCCGGCGCTGAAAATGGAATTTTGATGAGCCTCCTTCAAAGAAGAAAACCCGGCAAGAAATTAATACCCGGAAACGTGACGAGACATGCTTCTGGAAACTATTTACGTGACTATGGTTTTGCACGTATTTTAGAAGGAGTGAAATTATTTTAAAGAAAATACCTTTTTACATAACAAGGAATTTTGGAATCTCCTATCCGGACAAGCGACGAGGTCTTGCTTCTGAAATTCATCTGTGTGTCTACGGTTTGCACGCAAGCATGAAGGGAGAGAAAATTCTAAAAGGACTTTAAACAAAAAAAAGAAAAAGGCACGTGCCTGACTGGCTTTCAATTTGTGAGTACGCTCCTAAAATTAATTTCATATGCGAGTGTGATTAGGAGATACTATTTTGAATTTTATTATTGAATTCATTAATGGATACACACATCTTCTTTATAAGAACCAGTGTTGTTTTTTTTTCACAATATGTTACTTTGACGTTTCATAGGTTTAATGCCCGCAAAGGGAAAAATTTGCAACTTATTATTGCAAATAAAGTATCTTCTTCATTTCAAAGCAAGACCTTTATATTTTATTCTTTACCCCCTCCCCCTCTTTTATTCCATGCTGTCATTTTTTTTTTTTTCAGGTCAGTTACTTTAGTGTCGAATTTATCTGGAAGCAAGATAAAATTCTGACAACATGGAAGGGGAGGGTGTTTTGTAACTAATCTGTGCTTCAATAATAACAACAACAACAAATATAAATCAGTTAATTTTTTTTTTCATTGTGTAGATTGATGTTTTAAACTGACGCATTTCAGGTTAAAACATTATTACGTACTCATGTGTCCTGTTGAAATTAAATTGTTTTTGACAACTTTTGAACATTTTCGAGTATTCTGAAAATGAATATTGCATATAAAATTGTCGCCGACAAATAGTTTTATGTAATAACGTTATGTTTTCCAAACAAAGCACATGCACTCGTTGTTTTGTTTATAGTGAGGCGATAGGTGTGTCAGAAAACGACATTAAAAATGCGTGATAAAAAATTGAATAATTCGACCTCCTATCTTTCCAAGCTTATAACTACTTGAAAAATGCAATTCAAACCCTAATCTTTTTTTTTTTAATTAAAGGAGCAAAGACAAAATTTTTTTAAAAAAATAACAAGTTTAATAGCAAATTATGCAATATTTGTTTTTTAAAATCGGTTTTCTTTAAAAAAGATTTAAAGAAAATCAACAAATTTTAACTTGCTTCGATAAATATATGTATATATAAATTCCAAAAAATCACTTACCTATAAAAAAATACTATTCAATGCGTACTTCCATTCTTCATTGTTAAGAATTTATCCATATTTATATTTTAAATTCCATGTATTTTTTAAATAAAAGAATTTTTTTAACAACCATTTGAAAAGGCCACCATTACAGAAGCATTGTTATGTGTTAGCGAGATGTAAGAAGTAGTGTTTGTTCTTGTTTTGAAATACGGGTGGACAGAATGACATAAAATCTACACGTTCGCGTTAGCCATGTAGCCTTGTGTGTGAAAGAATATGTGTCCCCATATGTGAAAACTAATCACATTTTATTTATAAGTTTTTGCCTTAAAAAAAAAACAGTCGTTGAATTTTATCTTTTTTTTCTTTTCTCAAAGAGATACATGAATTTTTGATTTAATATATTTTAATTCTATTTTATCGACTGATTTTTTTTTCTTAAATATATAAAAAAGGAAAAAATTGTCGCCAGTATCCAATATTTACTTGACAATGTAAGCAGAACATAAGCTTCCACTAAAAAAAAAAAAAAAAAAAAGAATATCACCGGAGTTTTTAAAAAAAAGGTTTTACATTTTGGACTTTACAGGTAAAAAGTTGGTTTCGTTTTAGAATTCAAAAATCAAATTTATATCCATTGCATCAGTTGAAATTTTTTTAAAAAAATGACGAGAGAACTACTCATCATTATATATTTGACAACAACCAACCCAAAGCCATTCACAAACCAATCCCAGTCCCCCTACCACTGGAAAGCAGCTGTCAAATCCTGGCTAGACGCTGATGGGTTGCTGTAGGTGTCCGTGCCTCTTGCTCCATAGGGTGTTTGATTAAAAGGTGGCTGTTGCTTTTGTGTGCCGTTTGTCTCTTTATTGGGAGAACAGTCTTTGTTAGTCTCCTGGGAAATTTCAATTGAGTGAGCTTCCAGACATAATGTGATTGCGAAGGGGTCTACTCTAAGGTGGTATCGATTTCAATTAAGAGTTTTTCCCGAAGAGCTCTATAGCATGTAGAACCTTGGTTCTTTACTCATTTGTGTGACAAGTGCAGGAGACTACTCGCCCGCTTCTTTATTTAAAACACATCCAGGTCGTCTTATGTGCAGTCTGGGCATATCTTTTGTATGTTGATCATGATACATCCGATTTTCTTGCTTCTGATACAGTCATGTCATTTTCTTCTTGTTAGTGTTCTAGTTGGTGCATTTGACTGGGATGTTCTCAGATAGCTTCCATTTGTATAGAAGTTCAACTATTGGAGCGGTATTATCTAGAGGAGTCGAGCACAGGCATAGTAATACCATGTCCAATTGACGACCAATTGAAGCAGCTTTTTTAATGCAGATTTTAGTACCTGGACACACCGTTCTGCAAAACCATTTGACTGCGGAAACCTGGGTGAGGACATATGATGTTAAAAGCCCCATTCTTTTGCGAATTTCTTGAAATAGATAGAGCTGAAGTGTGGAACATTATCACTTATCGCTCTGTCTGGAATCCCTTGTTCTCCAAATATTTGTTTTGTTGGTTTGATAATTTTGTGACTGGGAACTCCTTTAACAATCTCACAAATAGGAACCTGGAATAATAGTCCACAATGAGCATAAAGTTGAGACCTTTAATGTGAAAAAAGTTAGTGGCCACCATCTGCCATGACCTCACTGGAATCTTGTCAGGCATCAGTGGTTCAGTACTCTTTGCTTTTTAGTGCTGTTGGCATTTTTGTATTAGCTTGTCTATGCTCTTGTTAATGTTGTGCTCAAAATACAACTTTTTGCTTGGAGTTTACATTTCTCAGTCCATTGGTGTCTATGTTACACGAATGACCCGGTCTAAGCCAGGTTGATATGCTACTATATATATATATGTGTATAGATGTATATGCATATATGTATGTTCATGAATTAAAATGTGGCACGCGTCTGCGGATGAAATGTCAGAAATTGACAAGCTAAACGGGAATTGTTTCAATATTTCTCACAAATATAAACAGACCTTATTATTGTTATGAAAAATGTAACAGAAAGGAATCTGGTTACGTGGATGTTTTGAAAAGATTGACAGGGAAAATTCACAGAAGGAAAAAGACAGCAGTTGGAGATTTGATTGTCAACCGAGTAGACGCCACGATAATTCTCTCTGTCACTCTCCCACTCTCTCTCTCTCTCTCTCTCTCTCTCTATCTACCATAAGCAAGAACAACAGGAAAAATAAAAAACGGACTGTTGCTTACACCAATGGTTGTTGTGTTTTGAATTATTAGTAAAAGAGTTTATAATATAACATCTATAATGTATTTTTGTAATACCTCTTGTTGCATTGATTTGGGCATTGTTATTTCGTTTGATTTCAATAATATTCCATTTTCAATGGGTAGTTAGTCTCGATAGGGCCAATAAGATCTCATATTTTTGTTCACTTTTCTGAGTATGTCTGGCCAACCTCTAAGAATAATGTCCCTTAATTCATATAGTGTGGTATTCTCATTTGTTGCTTGGTGTAATTGAGCTAGTTTTGGAGTTGAAAATTAAACAAAATTCACCTTCAGGTCAATTCAATGGATTCTTTAGCTTTTTTAATTGGTAACCTCGGGAATCCATCAAATAATGTCATCTCTTTTCCAGGGCGATATATAATCATCATATCATGCCCTTGTAAACGTAACAGCATGCATTCGAGGCGAGGTGGAGCTGAAACCATTTTTTTTAAGTTGATCATTTGCAGAGGCTTATGATAACTTCCCACCTGGAACGCACTTCCCTGGATGTAAATCTGGAATCGTTCACAGCCAAAACCAACTGCAAGGAGTTCCCGCTCTATGTTGGCATAGCATTGTTCAGTTTCTGTTAAAGATTTGGATGCAAACGCCTTGGGTTTTCCTTCTAGAACGAGAGTGGCACCAAGTCTTCTACTTGATGCATCGTCTTGGGTGACGGTTTGCTTTGCAGGATCAAAGTACGACAGCAACATATCCTTGCAAATTAGATCCGTGATTCGCTGGAGGGATCTCTGGTAATTTTCTGTTCACTAGTACTCCATTTCTTTTTTTTTCAATGGTGCTGTGAGATCTGACAGGTGTGGAATGAAAGGTGCCATGTATGTATGATTCCCAACATCCTCTGCAGGTCGGTGATATTCAATGCACTAGATAACATTTTCATTTTTGTTACCTTGTTGGGATCAGGGTACATATCATTTTGATCGTAGATTGCACCAAAAAACAATCTGTTTCTCATTAATTGCATACTTTTCACAGTTAAAACAAAGTCCTTCCTTCTCTGCAATTCTCATTAAATTGTGAAGGTTCTTGTCCAAAAGCAATGATATCATCGACCAGCCCTAGAGTGTCAGAGCACTTTTACAGGATCATGTTCATCTTCTGGACAAACATACCCTGAGACATCATCAGACCAAAAGGCATCCGTTGGAAACAGAATCTGACAAAAGGGGAGTTGAAGGAAATCAACAGTTGTGAGACTTCATTAGGTTTGATGGACCAATAGCATTTGTAACGTGATCAACCTGAGGGAGCGAATTGCCCCTCATTAGGGAGCCGGTTATGCTAAGATAGCTTTAATAACTCCTGGGCAAAGGAAAATATCCTGAAGATTTACAATAGAGGATATAAATATATATTTTATTTCATTGTCAAAATAGATATATTTGTTTATTGTTTGGAAGTCGGAGATATATATTTTGTTATTCAAAATTGATGACAGGAAACTTTGAACCATAACATTGACATTGTCTGGCCTTGACGAACTCAGTGCCAGATGTTCAGACTGATAGCCGGTGACCTATGGGGTCATGAGAAGTTAGATGTTGACTTTGAATCTCAGATTGCAAGCTAGCGATATGGCTGAATTGCACACCCGCAATCTGGCTTTTTCCGTAAGTGCATGGCCTGATTTGATTGGCTTAGGAAATCATCTCCCCATCACCTGACCTTACTATATAGTGCTAGTGTTGCGCAAAATTAGTTAGTTTTCGAGACAGTTTCCAGCCAGAGTTTGTACGTGGAAGTCAAAGTAGCCACACTGCTCCCTGAGACGTGACCCCTCGTCCAAACCGTTTAAGACTATCTGCGAAGAGAAGAGAGATTTGAGATTTTTAAAAACTTACTAAGAACTGAACCATATATTTGTAAAAAGATCTGTAATATATTTTGTGAAGTAGAATAGAACTCAAGCGTCTGTTGTCCTTCTTGTCTGCGTGAGTTTTGTTATTTGTTTTCAGCATACCAGATTCAATGTGACAGCCTCCAGAAGTACGAAGACGACACGAGCCAAGTTTTCAAAGATCAGGAGTTATTACATAACTTCATAAGAGGGGGTGTTACACATTTTGACATCCAATTTAAAAAAAATATTTAGCACCAGAGAGTTTATGTGCAAGTTTTTCCATTGTAGGGGTCTTGTAATGGCATCTCATGATTGCCTTGTTTAAATCCTTTGGATCTAAACACAGGCGGAGTTTTCCATTGCCTTTACACACATAAACCAAGATGCTGACCCATTTTGTAGGCTCAGCTTCCCTACTTGTGCTATCTTGTTTTACTATATTCTCCAACTCAGTCTGGATTTCTTCCTTCTTATGTATGGGACATTTTCTCTGTGCATGTATAACAGAGTGGTTGTCTGGTTTCAGGACAATATGATATTCACTCTTAAAATTACCAATACTGTCAAAACGGTCTGGGTACATATTTACTAGATTTGTGTTGATCTTATTGAAACTGGGGGTTTCCTGGATTGCACAATATAGAATTACCAGTTTAAAGTCTCTAGTCGAAGGTAGCCCTCTGATATTAGGTACTTCTGTTGTCACAACAAAGAACTTGAGAGTCTTCCATTTTCCTCTGTGCTGTTTAATATTAGAAAAATTATATGCAGTTAAAACAGTTCATTCGTTGGGGAGTGGCTATTCTACTGCACTTATCAGGTGGGAAACATCTTCTGGAAAGAACGTAATGAAAGTGTATTGCCTTCGGCTCTTGTATCAAATTTAGCTTTCAGAAAGTGGGTGTCTGGGAGGTTGGAAAGTTTGATTGTAAGATTTGTAAAAATCTCTGACGGTCACTTTGTTTTTGGATAGTCGAAAGACATTTCTTCAAACTTGTTAAATATCCCATTCATCGTCCCTCTGAGAGTCATCTACAGAGTGCACACGGTTGTTGTGTGTTCTGCTGCTTCTGCTGGTTCCTTTGTATTTCTCGGCATCCTGGTTTACTATCTGTTCTTCCATGTTGTGAGTGTTGGCACATGCCTTGCTGATTTCTCATTTTTTTTTTGGGGGGGGGGGGTGCAGTTTGGGCCCAATGATTTTCCCGTCCAGAAGCTGATCATATGGTAACCCATGCTGGATATCTTCTACTTGGATGGTGAAACATTATGTAAAAGAATACCAAAACATGAGATTCATTTATGAGAAGCGGAGTACGGTCTCCATTTTTTATGGAACTCCAGTTCCGTGTCAAACGGAAGTGAAGGTACATCCGAAACTTCTTTACTGAAGAGTTCTTTAAGGGGAGGTAATGGTTCATACTATCACAGATGGGAGCCTCTGCATCATTTGCAATGCGTGTATTTCACTGCATCTATCTCTTTTCGCTCGGTGTCCCATGTGGTCTATGGAAACTTCATGTGTCCTGCCACAGTTTATAGCTTCCTACACTGTCGAATATTCACCCTTTGCTAGTAGTTGTTTTTGAAGTTCTGGATGCTTCGTTCCAGATATGACCTGCTCTATAAGTCGTTCCTCTGTTTCCTGGATATCTTAGAATTTGCACTATAATTTACATCTGGTTAGAAAGTCATAAAAATTCTCTGATTCTCTTTGTTTATATTGATACAGATAAAATGAGCTATGAGGAAATTCAATTGTGGTTACAATCTTTCTTCGAATTTTCGCCAAATGATTTCTGGGTTACTTTTATCGGCTTCATTTTCGAATGCCCAATACTGTACCTTTTAATGCCTTCTCCCAAAAGTAACAGAATGTGGTCAACCTATTTTTCTAATTGAATATTTTTTACTGAGAAATAAAGGTTACAATGCTGTTTCAAAAAATCGGAATGCTTCAGTTAGGTCTGCAGATGTCCAACACATAGACGGTTCGTTCATAGCGATTGTCTTAATATTTCCTTCCAGACGATATTAAATTAATTATTTTCTTCATTATTATTATTTATTTAAATACAAAAGAACACACGTATATGTATATTTGTTTTCTCTAGAAAACTATCTGTATGTCAATTTATTATATATATGTAGCAACTCGCTACAAATATTAAGTGATTGTACAAGCAACGTTTCAGTGGCGCATACAGTTGCTGTATAGACCTACGCAATTTTTGCAATCATTAAAACTAAAACTCGTCTTGTTTCGCCGACGTAGTTGGAAGCAACAGACGTCACAGAGATGTTGTTTTCAGCCAATCGCATTGCAAGGAAAGAGATTTTTAAAAATATTTTCCCTAACAGTTCTCTGGGAGTTGATCTGCCCACTATAAAGGGGGCGAATGCGTCAAAAGCAGTCAGTTGACCTTTGAGCAGCATGCTGTAGACATCAACGTCGATCTCCGTCCACGTGGATGTGAAACGCGGGCACACACCTAAATTCTCCACATGGAAGTACAAAAGCAGCGAGAATTAACATTTACCCTTCTTATTTCATTTTGCCTCAGTCAGAGCAAGATTTCTCTCTCTCTTTACTTTGCTTTACGCATTTAATTCAAAACCTATCAGACTAAATACAAATATATATATATAGCGACCATACAAGAAGTTAAGAACATTAAATTTATTGGCGAAATATTCCTTCCCTGAACATTTTAGCTTTATCACTTTCATGACTCTCGTACTAAATCAGCAAACGCACACTTAAAAATACATCAACACAATAACATCATTCGCCTTTCTTATATTATTAAATAAAAAATTATGTTGAGCTTTTAAAATTCGCCTTTGTCTTAATCCCATTTCTGACTACCATATCTTTTTTTTTTTTTTAATTCTTGTTGGGGATTGAGAAACATTTACCTATGCTCACATCTCGACACTGATACAAGACATCGGTGAATGTCGACCAAGCTCCCCATATACATATATATATATATATATATATATATATATATATATATATATATATAATTACAATAAAATTTACCAAAATGATCCAAGATGGTAAAACTAAAGTATATTATAAATATTAAAGAATTAATATTTATAAAGAAATTTCAACCAGATGTAAAAGCTCGATAAAACCAAATAGGAGATAGAGCTCATAATAAGAGCAAATAGTTAATAAAACATGTTAAAAAACACTTTGAAAAAGAGTTAAAAACATATTTAATTTGAAAAGGAAACACTAAATAAGGGGATAGTCCTTAATCCGCGGAATTTCAAAGAAATACTATCCTTCTCATCAGAAGGTAGGAATTAGCAAAATGCAGGATCGGATTTTGCATGCAAACTTCTTGTCAACTATATATCTTTATCTATACATATCTTTAAATGTAAAATTCTTGTCAAATTATATATATATATATTTGACAAGAATTTTACATTTAAAGATACGTATGACGAAAACAATGTTTACTCACGGTTTGTAATATGGCGTCGTGTGTATTATCGTACTCTTTTATGTAATACATCCTATTTGTTTAGTTTTAGTTCAGAAGGATAGAAACAAAGGGAACCGCCGCTGCCACCATGAAATAATCTTTTATTTGTAAGAAGGAAGAAGAACGAGATGCTTGATATAGTCAAGGAGTCGTGAGATGACCTCCATCCTTATTTTTCATAAACTCGCCCAAATGGAAGGGGTTGCATTTCTTAAACTCTGTTAATTAAAGAGTTCTCTAAGGGGAGGTAACGGTTACGCGCTATCACAACTAGCATAGTGATCCAATATGGCTAAAATGAGACGACCATATTGGATAACTTGTTAATCTTGATATAATGTTTACATATTTCAAGTGTATTTCTCAATGCAAAATGTGCATTTCTCAATAAATTTTAGCTTAAAATGATTCCTCATATAATAAGATTAATTTAATTTGTACTACACTGCTCTTATTAAAACTGTTTATGTAATATTCAATCTAACAGAGTAGATTTGATTGTTGTAAACAATATTTTTACCCTCTTTCTTTTTTTTTTTTTTTTTTTTTTTTTTTGAGTGGTCCAAGATAATTTAAGTGCCTCTTAACTATTTTTGCTGTGATTTTCTTTCGTATTTATAACCATATATTATTATTATTTTTGTTATTATTATTATTCGGGTTTGTACACATAGATTCGAAAAAGTTGTCAAAAAACAAATATATAACAAATAAATGTTATCAAAGGCAAGATAAGTTACTTTTCTACCAAACTGGATATAATTTTCGTGTTTTTATTCAATTTAACATGTTTATTCAGCTCGAAAAGCATACAGTGTTTACCGATGTATTGGAAAATTCAAGATGGCGGCCGACTCTCTCTTTACTACGGTAAGTTCGGAAAAAGGTGTAATAAATAATAAACTAGGCAAAATACTGTTAGAAATTCGCTCAATATATGTTACCGTGACATAACTTGACATATATTCGGTGGTTTTTTAATAGTATTTTATCTAGTTTATTATTTATAACACCTTTTCCCGAACTTACCGTGTTAAAGAGAGAGTCGGTCGCCATTTTGAATTTTGGTAGAAAAGTAACTTATCTTGCCTTTGGATAACATTTATTTGTTATATATTTGTTTTTTGACAACTTTTTCGAATCTATGTGTACAGTAATACAAACCCTATTATTCTTTTCACTATAACGACTTTTGCTGAAAAAATTTATATTTCATTATTTAATCGTGAATTGTTGCAGCATTAAGTTTCCTCCCACGTAACTAATGAACGGCTCTTTTAACACAAGGAACGAAATAAGATTTACACCGTTTCATGATGACGACCTTGCATTGTTCGTTGATTAGTCAATTTTTTTTAAGAACAGGATCATGTTTAAATCATGTTTTTAAAAAAAAAAAATTTTTTTTTTAATCTTCCTATATTTTATTATTTGATTATGAATTGGACATTAAAAAAATATATATAGAACAGAAAGGGTATCGATTTACTAAAGAAATCAAAACAAACCGAACAAATTTTCTGTTTTGAAAAAAAAAAAAAAAAAAATATATATATATATATATATATATATATATATATATATATATCATCCAGCTTTTCTTTTTTCTTTTGTTGTTTCTATTTCTGAAATGAAAGGTAAGAGACTTCTCACCTTTTTTTTTCAATCGCTCTTTAACCAATTTTGACGGACCTGTACGAGAGTGCCCGCCCCATAAAAGAGCGTGTTCTACACGTTTTTTTTTTAAAGTCCCCTCGACGATTATCATGGACTACAGAGTTAAGATCATATTAGGATACTTGTACAGTTTAGTCAAGACATTAAAAAACGAAAATATCGAAAAAAAAAAAAAAAAAAAAAGGTTATATTATACGTATCTATTTTGGACTGAAGATCTCCGAAAAAAATTGCATTTAATTTGATCGAGTAGTTTTTATTTTACAGCAGAAAAACACGTTTTTATGAGAGCGCGTTGAAGTCGACCATTATGAAATTTGTTGAACACGCTAAAGGGAGATAACTCCATGAAAAGCGCGGACACTCCCTCCCCATCTTTATTATTAGCTTTTCTGGGTTTGTATTACTGTACATAGATTCGAAAAAGTTGTCAAAAAAACAAATATATAACAAATAAATGTTATCAAAGGCAAGATAAATTACTTATCTACCTAACTCAAACTGCCTATATTTTTCGTGTTTTTATTCAATGTAACATGTTTATTCAGCTCGAAAAGCATACAGTGTTTACCGATGTATTGGAAAATTCAAGATGGCGCCCGACTCTCTCTTTAATACGGTAAGTTCAGGAAAAGATGTTATAAATAATAAACTAGACAAAATACTGTTAGAAATTTGCTCAATATATGTTACCGTGACATAAGTTGACATATATTCGGTGTTTTTTTTTAATAGTATTTTGTCTAGTTTATTATTTATTACACCTTTTCCCAAACTTACGATGTTAAAGAGTGTCGGGCGCCATTTTAAATTTTCCAATACATCGGTAAACACTGCATGTTTTTCGAGCTGAATAGACATGTTACATTGAATAAAAACACAAAAGATGTATCCTGTTTGGTAGAAAAGTAACTTATCTTGCCTTTGATAATATTTATTTGTTATATATTTGTTTTTTGACAACTTTTTCGAATCTATGTGTACAGTAATACAAACCCGCTTTTCTTCCTAAAAATCGAACCTTTTGCTCAGTATCGTAATAAATTGTTTTTTCGGTGTAAAATAAAAACTACTTGATGAAATTAAGTGAATTTTTTTTTCAGAGAACTTCAGACTATGACAAGTACGTACAGTATAACTTTTTATTCAATATTTTCGTTTTTTAATGCCTTGACTAACTGTATAAGCGCGCATATTAGCAACGAAAAAAAGAAAAAAGAACAAAATTACTGATTTTTAAGAAGGGGGTTGGGTTCACTTTCTCGTTATAACGTTCTACTTCATCGCTACCTGACTTATTGTCCAGTTTTGTTTTGTTTTTTTTTTTACCGACGTGTCACGTGATTAGAACGTTATAACTAGAAAGTGAACCCTTTCTTAAAAATCTGTAATTTTTTAAATTTTCTATTTTTGTATTCATGCAAAGAGTGATCCGTGCTGAAATAATATTATTTAAAAAGCCATTCTTAACATGGGGAGGGGAGGGTGTTTTGTACCTATTCTGTACTTTAACCTTACAATTGAATAAAAAACATATAAAACTTTAATTAAACGTGGAAATACGATTTTAAAAAATAGTGCGGATCACTCTCTGCGTTAGAACTTTTTTTTTTTTTTTGCTGCAAATATGATAGTTAAGTTTTTATCATAATCGCCAGAAAAAAAAAAAACTGGTGAAAAACACACTTGGTAAGGGGGTGGGCACTCTCGTCCGCCTCAATTTTAAACATTAATAAATTGTTCTTTTTTTTTGTTGTTTTTTTTTAATCGATTAAAAGAGTCCATTTCGTTTTTGCTGCTGGATTCAAAGAAATCTGGGTATTTCTGTAGTTTGAAGCCAGTTTTTTTTTTTTTTTTTTTTTTTTTCTTCGTGAGTCTCGCTCGGCAATGCCCAGCAGATGATGGAAACTACCGGATTATACTGAGCGACCGTTTACCTCCACAATTTTCTTTTAAAATGACGACGGTACTGGTCGCGGTAAGAGTTCCCTGCCGAAAACACCCTCAAAAAACAATGATTTCTCCCGCGCAGCCGCAAAGGACATGTTTTAGTTGCCATAGTAACAACACTTTTTATCGACATTGTTTTACTGTTTTTTACTGTTTATGTGTCAATTTTATCGACTTTTTTTTTTACTGTTTATGTGTCAATTTTATCGACTTTTTCTTTTCTTATATTGAATATTGAAATAAAAGACATTACTACACATTTATTAATAATATCTTTTTTTTTTTTTTTTACTGTTTTACTGTTTGTGTCACTTTTATCGACTTTTTCTTTTATGAAACTTATCGGCGGTTCTTGAAATTTACTTACCACAAAACTTGTCGGCGGTTCTTGAAATTTACTTACCACAAAATGATGATAGAATAATAAATTTACTTACGTTTAATCAATGTTATTTTCTTTTTTAAATAGCATTTTCTTTTTAAATGACGACGTTTTTACTGTTTATGAATATTAAAAGAAAAATAATTACTAAACATTTATTAATAAGAAAATGGGTGCTAGTGCACTTATGATCCGCGCTATATTTTAAATCGTATTTCTAAGCTTAAAGTTTAATGTTTTTTTTATTCAATTGTAAGGTTAAAGTAGAGAATAGGTACAAAACACCCTCCCTCGATAAAAGTGACACAAACAGTAAAACAGTAAAAAAAAAAAAAAGATATTATTAATAAATGTGTAGTAATGTCTTTTATTTCAATATTCAATATAAGAAAAGAAAAAGTCGATAAAATTGACACATAAACAGTAAAGAAAAAAAAAAAAGATATTAATAAATGTGTAGTAATGTTTTATTTCAATATTCATAAACATTAACGTTGTCATTTAAAAAGAGTAAAAAAAAGTTTTAAAAAGTCGATAAGTGATTAAAAGTGAGATATTATTAATAAATGTGTAGTAATGTCTTTTATTTCAATATTCATAAGCAGTAAAACAATGTCGATAAAAAGTGTTGTTACTATAGCAACTAAAACATGTCCTTTGCGGCTGCGCGGGAGAAATCATTGTTTTTTTAGGGTGTTCGGCAGGGAACTCTTACCGCGACCAGTACCATGACGACACCTCAAGGTTTTCGACTATGCTGAATACGAAAATCGCATTTAAATTTTGCAGAGAAATAATTATCGAGATATAAAGATCTGTATTATGAACTGTAATTCTCTGGTGGCCATGTTTTTACTAGTAATACCACACCATTTTTTTTCTGTAGATTGAATAAACTCAAAGCAAGCATTATTGAAAGGGGCATAAAAACAACAAAGAAATAATATCTTTGGGTTTTTTTGTTTTTGTTTTTTAAATCGGCTCATTAGAACTGGAGTTATGACCATTCAAAGTATCAAAAAATGTGTGGTTCACTGGACATTTTGTCTTAAGTCAGTCCTATTCAAATGCATAAAAGCTTGTGACTGAAAATTTGCACAATTTACAGACTAACCCATCTTTAAAAAGCTGTATCTGCAGATCTTTTTAAGATATTATGATGAAATTTTGAACATATCATAACACCATGAAAGATTCAGTTGGCGTTATTTACGACCATCTCACTTGGTAACTTACGGACCAATTAGCATATCTCAGTTTCATTTTAACAGGTTTAAATAGAAACACCATAAAAATAAATAAGAAAAATAGTAAGTAAAGCTATATCATCATAGGAAGTATTATTCTAATGGACATTATCATTTGATATTATAGCATCATGAAAAAATCCAAGATAGCGACAACGAAATCCAAGATGGCGACCAGGAAATCCAAAATGGCCACCACGACACAATTTAAAAAAAATTATTAACAAAATATTGCTTGTAACATATCAAATTAAAGGAAATTTTGTATAGATCAAAATTGTTTTCAAGTACATTGAATTAATTAGCATACTAATTAGCATAATAAAGTTTCATTGTAACAGTTTTAAGTAGAAGCATCATAAAAACAGTTTTAAAAAATGGGGTTTGTATTACTGTACACATAGATTCGGAAAAGTTGTCAAAAAATGAATATATAACAAATAAATGTTATCAAATGCAAGATAAGTTACTTTTCTATCTAACTGGATATATTTTTGTGTTTATATTCAATGTAACATGTTTATTCAGCGCGAAAAACATGCAGTGTTCACCGATGTATTGGAAGATTTAAAATGGCGCCCGACTTTCTCTTTAACACGGTAAGTTTGGGAAAAGGTGTTATAAATAATAAACTAGACAAAACACTATTAAAAAAAAACACCGAATATATGTCAACTTATGTCACGGTAACATGTATTGAGCAAGTTTCTAACAGTATTTTGTCTAGTTTTATATTTATAGCACCTTTTCCCAAACTTACCGTGTTAAAGAGAGAGTCGGGTGCCATCTTGAATTTTCCAATACATCGGTAAACACTGCATGTTTTTCGAGCTGAATAAACATGTTAAATTAAATAAAAACACCGAAAACATATCCAGTTAAGTAGAAAAGTAACTTATCTTGCCTTTGATAACATTTACTTGTTATATATTTGTTTTTTGACAACTTTTTCGAATCTATGTGTACAGTAATACAAACCCAAAAAATGATTGGTAAGGCTTTATCATCATGCGAAATATTATTCTGATGGACATTATCATTTGTCAACATTACACTGTGAAAAATCCAAGATGGCTGCCACAACACGATTCAAAGAAATTAACAAAATATGACTTGCAGCATGTACATATTACAATTATAATGTTTTCAAATACATTAAACTAATTAGTATAATTGAATTTCATTTTAACGGCTTCAAGTTACCATGACAATAATCATGTGAGTTTCTACCACTATTTTGTATAATTTTTTATTTTTAAGTTATTGTCGAGACTTCAAGAGACATTACGGACATTTTTCTTGTTCTCATGTAACGCTCGGCACTACTTGTTTTTTGTTGTTGTTGTTGTTGTTGTTGCTGTTGTTTTTAACAGAATAAGCATTTACAACACCAACAATTTATCGAAGTAGGTAGAAGAGTAACTTGCCTTCGGTAAGATTTATTTGTTTTTGATCACTTTTTCATACCTCTGTGGATTGTAAAACAAACCTAATAAGTTATTCTTTTACTTAACTGGATAAGTGGTTGATGCGTTTTAACTCGTTTAAAAGCATGATCATTGTCGGTCATTCTTTTTCAAAGAATTTATTTTTTTCAAATATTCTTTTCCTTTCCATAATTAAAAATTTGTTTTCTAAATAATAACAAAAGAAAGTACTCATGCACTTATTGATCCGTGCTGAAATAACGTTATTATTTAAAAAAGCCATTCTTAACATGCGGAGAGGGGTGTTTTGTACCTATTCTGTACTTTAACCTTACAATTGAATAAAAAAAAAACATATCATAAAACTTTAATTAAACTTGGAAATACGATTTAAAAAAAAATAGCAAGGATCAGTAAGTGCATTGGGAAAAAAAAAAGAATTGAATACTTTGTTATTAAGTTAATTGGCGCTTTTTTTTATACGAAGTCATTGTGAAAAGGGAGACAACTCCGTTTTACTAAGAGATTCGTTCATTTTTTTCATCTCATAATATAGGACGCTACTACTAACGATATTTTTATTAAATCGAAACATCAAAAAAATAAAATAAATAAGTTACGACGAATTAAAAAAAAAATCTTACAAGGTTGATAACATTAATAATACAAAATGTAGTCTTTACGCGACTATTAAAGAACGGTTTTGTTTTCATGTCACAGTTTTTTTGTTTGTTTTTTTTTGTGGGGGGGGGGCCGACATTACAAAAAATGAAAATGCAACGATAGTTGTAGAGGAATTATTTTTTCATCTCATAATTTAGGATGCTAAAACCAACGATATTTTTATTAAGTCAAAACATTAAAAAAAAAACTGCGGCGTATTTTTTTTTTTAATGATAACATTAATACAAAAAACGTAGTCTTTACGTAACTATTAAGAACATCGTTTCTATTTTCATATCACAATTTACGACGCTAAAATCAACGATATTTTCATTAAATGAAAAGATTTGAAAAAGAAAGTTGCGGCAACTTTTTCTAGTTTTTTTTTTTTTTTTCAACTACATTTTTATTAAAAAGTAAATATTATTGTGAGGTTCTATTAAAAATTTAGTCTTTAAGCTTAAAACCCAAAGAATGAAAACATTACAAAAGAAATGGGAATTTTACGATTAGTTTTTTTTTTTTTTGTTGTTGTTGTTGTTTTGTTTTTTTTTATTTTTTTGTGCTGTCCTTTTTTTTTTTTTTTTTTTGCTACTTTTTTAATTTAACAAATAAATGTTATGGAAAGACTTTTTTTGCGAAAATGAAGGCAAATGCAACTATAGTTGAAGAGGAAATTGTGATTTTTAACAAACAAACTCTCGAATAAAATAAGGATGAAACTGTTTTTTTGTTTTTTTAAAGCTGTGGCGACTTCTTTTTTCTTTTCTTTTTTACTGTAACAAAGCTTATAATATTAATCTATAACATCTGGTTTTAACATTACAAAAATCTTATCATAACATTTAATTGTTAATTTAAAAAAGTAGTAAAAAAAAATATACGTAGTCATAGACATTCCATTTATTTTGTAGTTTCATTCTTCTTTTTTTTTGTTTCATGCTTAAAGACTATTTTTTATAGAACCTCACCATAATATTTACTTTGTAATAAAAAATGTACTTGAAAAAAATAATAAAAAACTAGAAAAAGTTGCCGCACCTTTCTTTCAAATGTTTTCATGTAAGAAAATATAGTTGGTTTTAGCGGCGTAAATTATGATATGCAAACAAAAACGATGCTCTTAATAGTTACGTAAAGACTACGTTTTGTATTGTTAATGTTATCAACTTTGTTACATAAAAAAAAACGCAACAGTTTTAATTTTTTTAATGTTTTGACTTAATAAAAATATCGTTGGTTTTAGCATCTTAAATCATGAGATGAAAAAATAATTCCTTTACAACTATCGTTGCATTTTCATTTTTTGCAATGTAGTCAAAACATAGACTGTGATATGAAAACAAAAACGATTCTCTTAAAAGTCGCGTAAAGACTACATTTTGTATTATTAATGTTCCTATTTACTATGCCTCCCCACGGGACAAAGTTAGTCACCAGGGTCGTTTTTTAACGTGGAGAAAAGGAACAAAAATAAAAATTGTCTCAGTCGTGAAGGATTTCTCCTCCACTGACAGAGAACAAGAAATTGAAGTGTAGCATCTGACGAACAGATACTACACTTTCATCGGCATTCATTTTGTACGTACCTATGTTATGACAACTGTTTTTTTTTCTGTTTGGGGGGGGGGATTAGTGATCAAATATATTTTTTGTTTTGTTTGTGCATGGAAAGTTATTTTGGTATTTGTTTACGACCTGCCTCAGCGTAGTATAAACACCGCCATCTCCTCATGTAAGAACGGTTTTCAGAATAAACACTCCAACCTCCCCATGTTAAGAACAGCTTTCGAGGTTGGCGGTGTTTATTTTTAAAGCCATTCTTAACATGAGGAGTTTGGGGATGTTTATACTGGAATTATTCATTTTCCTTCCTTACCACAAGACTTGTTGTTTGAAGAAGCCGACTGACTCTGCTCTTTCTTTTCTTTTCCTTTTAAACTCTTTCCTTTTCTTTTTTGTTTATTTCAATTTTTACCGTCTGCTTGCTTGCGTCTCTTTTTGCTCATTCATTATAATCCGGCGGTTTCGACCGTTCGCCAGGTGTTACCGAGTGAGATTCACGGAAAAACAGACTTTAAACTGCAGAAGTACCAATATCAAATGTGTATACGTTGTAAACAAAATACATTCGCAACGCCCCCCCCCCCTTCCATTTTTGTTGCTATTGAGTACATTCAATCACTTTTTAATCAATTTAATAAAGTGGGGTTTTTTTTGTTTTGTTTAATTATCAAATGAAAGAATCGATTTCGTCTGGATTCAAATAAATCTGATGTGTTCCAGTTGTAAACAAATACATTTGTACAGAATTGCTTGCCTTAGAAAATGAAGCAATTATTAAAATGCACAATGTTCACATCGAAAAGGTTAACAAAAAATGTGTTTATACATTTTTAAACGATTATAAGTCACCATCTTGTAAATCGTTTGAAATCCATTGATTATACAAACATATTTACTGATTTAAAATAGGATTGTCATCATGCATGTTGTAACCTTGTTTTTAAAATCCATCAATTATATGTGTTGCGGGACTGTGGGCATTGGTATTAGCCCTGCAAATTCAACAAAATAAAAATATGAGTTGAACAACCAAAACAAATATGACCAGGGCAGAGAATAAATTTTTAATAAAATTTATTCTCTCATGAGTGAAAAATAAATGGAAAAAGCTGGAAAGTTTCCCCTTTATTGAGAGTCTCTTCTTGCGACCGAGGTAATAAATATTCTTTATGAAATGAAGTAGAAAAGTTAAAATTCTAGGTTGGATAAACGAGTTCTTTTCAAAATAATTACAAACATAAAATTTAGAAAGAAACTCATCCTGACTGGTGAAGTAATGTTGTTTTAAATCAAATTAAAATGATCAAAATTCAATTGCTTACTTCAGCAACAAATCACATTAGGGTAAAAATCCATTTCCACATGGAGAATTAAATGACAGGTGCATGCGAGTTTTACGTCACGAGGATGGAATCAATGATCTTGCTTACAACATGCTGGGCTCGACTGTTTAATTTATGCATGCATAAGCTTATATAGCTGGGCTCTGAAATGTTCTGGACTATTTACTGTATTACTACATGTGAGGCATGACGTAGTCCTTTTATCTGGTGTTCAGATAGGAAAATCATGACATTGTGTCTTTCCACGTTCTGCTGCAAGTACCAAGTTTGGCTATTTATGGTGGAATATTTAGGTGGATGTTGGAAAGCAAATGTACACATAGCTGAAATGTTCTTTCTACAGCCACACACACAACTGGGTTTTGTGTTTGGCGAGCAGACATGCCTTGTGCACTGCCATTATTCTAGTTAAATAGCCCTCACTGTTGTTTGCCAGGATGATGGTGAGGCTAAGATATACTAACATATTTAGTATATCAAAAGTGTGTCTTCAAATTAAATGTGTAACACTAAATTGATTTTAACTTTAAATCTTTCACTATATTATAATCTTTTTTTAAAAAAAAAAATCACCCTAGACATAAATATTTACTTTTACCATATTTAAACCTAAACATTTCTAAGTCTTTAAATTCCACTTGAATAAAAAGTTGATTCTGCCATGTTCAATAAGAAATTGATGAAAGAAAAAATGAATCTCCGTTTAAAAAAGAATTCATTTAAGTCATCCAATTTGAAGGCATAAGAATTTGTTTATTTCTCTGCAATTGTTTTTGTGTCATAAACCAAAATAACTCTAACTTTATGGATAATGACATGTTTCCATTTTTTTACTAGCAAATCTGGTGTAGGTACTTCTGCAGTTTACGAACCATACTGAAAAACCAACATTTTGGTGTAGCAAAGCACTGGTAACACGTGTACTTTTATCTAACATTTACGGGAGAGAACATGTTTAATGGTTTTGTTCTGTTTTTGTTGTTTATGGACAGTGCTAATGTGTTTAAATCGCAGAAATATCGTTATTTTAATGAAATATGTATTATCTCATTATTTATTGTCGTTTTTATGACATGAAACACTGTATTATTGGAAAAAAGAAATTGCCTCAGTCTAGAAGGATAGATTTGTTACTGAACAATGATATGCAAGCATAAGTATATTGTCCGAATATGCATGTCATATGACATTGTGTTTGGTTTGAAAGATACGCTGCTAATAATGCTTTAAATGTTATTATTTTGAGTGCGATTGTTTACAATGGTCAGGATGACATTCTAGGAAACTGGCGTATTATTTTTATGAAATACAAATGTTGGATTGACATATTTTTAACAAATTTGTATAGATAACTTTGAAAGAAATGTAATTAATGTGGAGCAGGTGTGTAATACAAGAAATGTATTTTAAAACTGTTATTTATCCCAAACAAGATGAATAAGGGGCTACTATTTAATAGCATGTCTAGAGGGAACTAGGTGGGGGAGTTGAGCAGTGAGGTGTATGCTTGTATTACAATTAAGCTTCTGCATGTTAGTACAGTTAGGGAATTCCAAAGTCTCCAAGTCAAAGGGAAGGAACTATTAGATAGTTTAATGCCATCTAGGAATCTCAACAGTGGAGGGGTGGGATTTTATTGCCTATTGGGTTAACTCGAGGGAGCACATGTGGTATGAGTTTATCAGAATACATTCCATTTAATACTTGTACAACAGTTTTTACTTTGGAGAGTTCTTATTTACTTGCTTGTTCACGAGGGCAGAATTAGACACAAGGTTGGTTTTCAATATGGGGAAAATACAGCTCTCTCAAAAGGGGCACTCTGGATAGGAACAAAAATAAAAACTGTCTCAGTCTAACAATCCATTGATCGAGGACAGAAAATGTGAAGTGTAGTATCAGAACAGACACTACACTTTGTTCCTAGCCAAAAAGCTAAGATGTATTCTCAAATAAAAGACAAAAAATAATTTTTACAACTTTATACGTAAAAAAATAAATAAAAAAAGTCCACTACTTATATATAATATAATTTCAACAGTGAAAAGTGGGATTTTATTGCCTGTCAGGTTAACTCATGAGATGGTATGAGTTTATCAGAATACATTCCATCTAATACTTGTAAAAAATAAATTTAAAAAAAGCAAATAACTGTACATAACAATCAAAACAAAAACTCACAGAGCTAATAATTAATCATATATAATGTGTGGGAAGAAGACTTCCTGAGTCTCACTTTGGTAGTGAGATCAAGATTTATTAACTGTTCTCTCAATCAGAAAAAGAAATACTTCACAAACAGGGCAATATTTATTTTTGTCTCATCCAGAGTGCAACTTTTTTGAAAGTTGGATAATTTTGACATTAAAAACTAGCCTTGTGTCATAGGGATACATAGGAATTTTCTAAGAGTACATAATGAGGTCAAAGTTAAAAAGAGAGTTGAATGGGTGGAAAAAGCTGGACTTATTTACAGGTTCATGTCTACACTGATATATATATATATATATATATATATATATATATATATATATAATAAATTCCACAGCCAAAATACTGCTCAGTTGGTAGAGTGCTTGCCTTGCATGCAAGAGGCTCGGGTTTCGAATCCTGAGTTCGGATGTGTCTAACTGATGAGCCCAAATGAGGGCGAAACTCGAGTCTTGGACTTCCGGTTCTTTGACTGTCATGGCTCTTGTGAGCTGCGACGTTGTTTGGCTGTGGAATTTATTATATACATTCTCTCACATTCTGAAAATCCTATCATAAGTTGCTCGCTTGGTTAGTATTGCTGGATGGCATCGTCCTTTCGAGTTGAAACTCCTACTTGTGAGACGTCGGCTTGGGGTTATTAGCTGGTTGGATGACCGCGTCCCTTGTTGATACGAGGTAGGTTCATTTCACAGTCGGATTTTGGCGCGGTTTGCTTGATCTGTGTTAGTTATGGAATTCTTGTGTGCAGGGCGTTTGCTCAGTTGGTAGAGTGCTTGCCTTGCATGCAAGAGGCTCGGGTTTCGAATCCTGAGTTCGGATGTGTCTAACTGATGAGCCCAAATGAGGGCGAAACTCGAGTCTTGGACTTCCGGTTCTTTGACTGTCATGGCTCTTGTGAGCTGCGACGTTGTTTGGCTGTGGAATTTATTATATACATTCTCTCACATTCTGAAAATCATATATATATATATATATATATATATATATATATATATATTGATAAGACAATGGATTACTTGAAGAACTTGAGTAGTAGTGTAAGATCTATTAAATCAAAGATTCTTTTTATTTGCACTGTGTAAGAGAGGTGGGGAGAGAGAGATGAGTAATAGATGAACTAGTCTAGATGTTAAACAATACTTCATGGATGAGCGAATGGTGACTGTAAATCACTACTGATATATAATATATCACTACTTATATATAATACAATTTCAACAGTGAAAAGTGGGATTTTATTGCCTGTTGGGTTAACTCGTGAGATGGTATGAGTTTATCAGAATACATTCTATCTAATACTTGTAAAACAGGGGTTGGATATGGAAGCGAGAAAACAGGGGTTGGAACTTGAGTAATAGTGTGAGATCTATTAAATTGAAGATGAATAGGTGATAGAAAATATAACATACTTGAATAGTTGAGATATGCATAGGTGATAGAAGATATACCTATTTACTGTGCCTCCCCACGGGACAGAGTTAGACACCAGGGTCGTTTTTTAATGTGGAGAAAAGGTACAAAAATAAAAATTGTCTCAATCGTGAAGGATTTCTCCTCCACCGAAAGAGAACAAGAAATAGAAGTGCAGCATCTGAAGAACAGATACTACACTTTGATCTTGTCCCGAAGGCCAAGAAAAGGTGATAGAAGAAATAACATACTTGAATAGTTGAGATATGCAGTAATCCAGATATAATAAGATGTCCAAATATGTCATATCCCATTCCAAAGTTTCTGAGAGCTTGGTATCAAATATTACAATCTATCTATAATCCAGTTTTCTGCCGATTTCATTTTAAGAGTAGCATTATTTCTCTTTGGTAAATGTTCCTGTTGACTTTGCCTTCTGCAAATAGTCCCTTGTGGAAGATCGCTAGATGAATTTCTCATATAGGCTTCATTACTGCAAATCCATTCATTGTTTGGCATAAGTTTTAAGTTGGTTGTTTGTCTTTACAGTGATTTCGTATCTGATCATCATATATTCACATATCGAAATTCAAATATAAGTTTTAAGTTTTTTTTAGGTTCTGTGTGATACAGTAAAACCTGCAATCAGCTTCGCCCTTTTCTGTAATCACCTTTTCTGCAGAATGCCACTATAAGGGCTTTGCATGGACTATTTATAAAGTTTTGATTTTTCCTTTGTTTATTTTCTGCCTGATTGTTTATAAATTATACGATTTATACATCTATTTTGTATGTATTTACTTTTTATCATAAGTCTGCTCTTTTGTCTGCTATAATTTCTGGCTTTTTATACTCTCATCTTATTTGCTGCCCTTTTAAACCAGCTTTTTTTATTTTCATATTTACTATAATGTGGGCCTATTGCCTTTTTTTAATGAGAACCATATATCTGCGAAATATCTTGGCTCAAAGAAGTTTTTATTCCTTTTATTCTCTTCTTTCCTTATTGATTTGATGATATAATAATTTCTTGTTTATTTAATATGTATAGATTATATGTATGATTTATGAAAGATGAATATTTTTAAGGTGATGTATTTCATATAATTCTGAAATTAATGAAAGATAAACAATGTGTTATTTTTATTTTCAGATTTCAACTGTGAAAATCTAACAGCTTCTTTTTAACTAGCATATGACAAGGAAATGTAAGGAAAAAGTGGCTCTCTCAGATTTCTCCCTGCCCCTTCCTCTCTCTGTCTCATTTGTTAAAATGTCCAGGAAACCAAGTCCTCATGTAAAGTTGCGAGCACATACTAAAGAACCATATTCATGTGAAGTGTGTGGTTCAGTATTTTCCAGGAAAGCGTATATTAAAACTCATATGTTAATACACACTGGTGAAAAGCCATATTCATGCATAGTGTGTGGTGCAACATTTTCTCAACATTCACATTTAAGAAGACATATGTCTCAACACACTGGTGAAAAACCACATTCCTGTCAAGTGTGTGGGTCAAAGTTTTCTGACAAATCCACGTTAAAAAACCATATGTTCACACACACTGGTGACAAACCACATGCATGTGAAGTTTGTGGTTCAGCATTTTCCAGGAAAGCATATATAAAAACCCATATGTTAACACACACTGGTGACAAATCTCATTCTTGTGTAGTGTGTGGTTTGGCATTTTCACAAAATTCACAAGTTAAAAGGCATATGTTAACTCACACTGGCGAAAAACCTTATTCATGTGAAGTGTGTGGTTCAGAATTTTCCAGGAAAGATGAAGTAAAAAGTCATATGTTAACACATACTGGCGAAAAACCTCATTCTTGTGAAGTGTGTCATAAAATATTTTCTCATAAAACAAGTTTAAAATATCATATGTTCAAACACACGGGTGAAACACCTTATCCATGTGAATTGTGCGCTTCAGCATTTTCGCACAAAACAAGTCTGAAAAAACACATGTTAACACACACGGGCGAAAAACCTTATTCATGTCAAGTGTGCGGGTCAGCATTTTCCCAGAATTCAAATCTAAAAACACATATGTCTACTCACACTCGCAAAAAGATTTATTCATGTCAAGTGTGTGCTGCAGTATTTTCTATGAAAAGAAGTTTGAAAACTCATCAGTTAACGCACACTGAATAGAGGTCAGTGTACCCAATGATACAGGGCTTAACAGAGTTGAGAGGAAAAAGATTACAAAGTATCAAGGACTTATGTATGATATGAAACGAAATTGGAAATTAAAAGACGTTTCAATTATACCAGTCATCATAGGAGCAACTGGGCTTATGAAAAAGAACTTTAAAAAGTACATAGCAAGCATACCCGGTGAACCAAGTGCAAGTGAAATACAAACGATTACACTGAAAGGGACAGCTAGAATCCTGAAAAGATCTCTTGGTTGGACTCACTAAAATAGGGGTAAATGTCAGACATCTGGTTGGATGTCCCATCCCCTAGAAGAAAAAGTTTAAGAAAAATGAAAAAAAAAGGGAAACAACCAACGTATGTAAATGACTTCGAGAGGTGCAACTTGACACATCGTCGAACATCTGGAAAAATGAACCATCATCGATAACAGCAATGTCACACTGTTTTATAACAAAGATAGATAAAAGAAAAGGCCATTAAGCCAGACATCATAACAAGCCTGAAAAAACTGTGTCCATCATTGATGTCACCGTCCCAAATAGCTTATGGCCTTAATAAAGTAAATTGGATAAAATAACACAATATCAGGACCTAAAAAATGATTTAACAAAAACACGCTCTCTGAAAGAAATACACATTATACTGGCTGTGATAGGAACAACTGATCTAATAAAAATCTTGAGAAATACTTGGAAAAAATCTCTGAAAGAGCAAGCTATAACGAAATCCAGTTGGCAACCATAAAGAGAACAAGGTATATCTTTTAAAGAGCCTTCGAATATGAATTTAAATCATAATGAAATGAAGTGTTAACTCAAAGAGGAAGACTTTTGATCTTTTATAACTGACTGAACTAAAATAAAATAAGAAAAAGAAAACTTCATTAATGTGAAGTGTTTCAGCATTTTCTGGAGAGATACAACTTGACACATCGTCAGATATATTTCACACTGTTCTATGAAAAAGATGTACAGGCGGACAGATACATAAAAGACAATGCCATTAAACCAGACCTCGTAATATAGATCAAGCCCGAAAAAACTGTGCTTATAATTATCCCAAATAGCTATGGCCTTAATAGTGCAAATGGGATAAAATAATAATATCAGGACCTAAAAATTGATTTAAAAACAACATGGTCTATGAAAGAAGCACACATACCGGCTGTGATAGGAACAACTGGTCTAATAAAAGTCTTAAGAGATACTTGGAAAAAAATCCCTGGAAGACCAAGCTATAACAAAATCCAGTTGGCAACCATAAAGAGAACAAGGTATATTCTTAAAAAGCCCACGGATATAAATGATCTTTTAAAATTGACTGAAGTAAATTAAAATAAGCAAAAAAAGAACTTTATGAATGTGAAGTGTTTCAGTATTTTCTAGGACAGGAAATTTAAAAACACATCAGTGTATAAATACACGCAAAAAAACTTTTTCATGTTAAATGTGTGGTACAGCATTTACCCTGAAGGCACACTTGAAAACTCGTCAGTTAACAGATTCTGGCAAAATATTTTAATCACTCGAATGTGCAGTTTTGCATTTGTCCTCAAATATGTTTGAACAAATTGATAAGAATTTTTTTTTTGAATGTGAAAAACACGTGAGATTTATGATGAAAAAAAAATTTTTCCACAAAAATATTTAAAATCTCAGATGTTGAAACATACTAGTTGAAATATTAGGCGAGATCAATGCCTATTAGACTATATCCTCGAGCATACAGGGGTTTGTCAAACAACCTGGCTCGAGGATACCACATAAAAGAAGTAAACCCGGATTAAATATTTAAAATAAATTAACATAGTATTTGCAGCCTAAATCAGATCTCGCCATGGCTAACCCACGCTGGTTTTTACAAGGAATAGTGAACTTTCTTCCAGATGATGTTACATCAAACATGCGCACAAAGGTGGATACTCCACCAGACTAGATGAACTTGTGTTCTGGAATCAAATGAGACCAAGATACCACAAGAAAGAAATATTATAATATACCTAAATTCTTAATTCTGCAGAGGAGAATTCTGTTCTTAACTTTTTTACTATCTCAGTGTTTCCGATGTAAATGAAAACTTTAATGGAATATTCCAATATCTATGTATCACAAATAGAAATCAAGTGTTAGCTCCTAAGAAGGGCCCCTAGACTTATGAAACCGCCAACTAAAGTAAAACGAAACAATGTTCTTATATTGAATAGAAGTTTTAATCAAAAACGTTAACGTATGCAGAAAAGAATACTTTATTTTGAAACAATTGCATCTCATAATTAACATAATCTGTTCAAAATATAAGCGAAATATAAAAATATAAGCGAAATATAAAAATATAAGCAAAATATAAAAATATAAGCAAAATATAAAAAATATAAGCAAAATATAAAAATATAAGCGAAATATAAAAATATAAGCAAAATATAAAAATATAAGCAAAATATAAAAATATAAGCAAAATATAAAAAATATAAGCAAAATATAAAAAATATAAGCAAAATATAAAAATATAAGCAAAATATAAAAATATAAGCAAAATATAAAAAATATAAGCAAAATATAAAAAATATAAGCAAAATATAAAAATATAAGCAAAATATAAAAATATAAGCGAAATATAAAAAATATAAAAAAAATATAAGCGAAATATAAAATCATTAGAAAAATATAAAAGAAATATCAAAATATAAGAGAAATATAAAATATAAGAGAAATATAAAATATAAAAGAAATATAAAATATAAGAGAAATATAAAATATAAGCGAAATATAAAGAAGATACATATTAAAATAGGGAAATATAAAATATAAGCGAAATATAACAATATAAACGAAATATTAAAATATAGGAGAAATGTAAAAACTTAAGCGAAATATCAAATATAAGCGAAATATAAAAATAGAAAATTATGAAATATAAGCAAAATATAAAATATACGCAAAATATAAAAATATAAGAAATATGAAATATAAGCGAAATATAATAATATAAAAGAAATATAAAAAAGATAATAAAACATAAGCGAAATATAAAAAAGATACATATTAAAATAGGGAAATATAAAAATATAAGAGACATAGAAAAAATAAACGAAATATAAAAATATAAGACAAATATAAAATAGAAGACAAATATAAAATATAAGCGAAATTTAAAAATATTAACGAAATATAAAATATAAGAGAAATCTGAAATATAAGCGAAATATGAAATATAAGCGAAATATAAAAATATGAGCGAAATATAAAGATAGACGTGAAATATAAAAATATAAGAGATATAAAAATAGGGGCATATAATTATATAAAACAAATATAAAAGAAATATATAAATATAAGTAAAATATGAGAGGAATATGAAAATATGAGAGAAATATAAAAATATAGTGCAAATATAAAATTGAAGAAGTATAAAAATATAAAACAAATATAAGACAAAACTGCAAGCGAATTATAAGAGAAACAGAAAAAATATATAAAAATTTAAGGAAAATATAAAAAAAATTCAAAGAAATATAAAACTATAAGAGAAATATAAGAAACATATCTAGAAAATAAAAAAAATGTTGCAAAGGAGATCCGGGCAACTTTATAGCGTTTTTAAATGGGTTAAAAACAGTAGACAAGAAGAAGACGAAAGTCCAAAATATACATTTCTAAACTATGGTTATCCATATGAAGCTTAAGAAAGAAACCACATCTTTAACTTACACCAATAGAAAATTACTAATCCTGAAAACAAGCTATGTTCACTTTTGAATTGACGCCATTGTGCCTATAACCTGAAACAACGCCACTACAAAGCTAAAATGAGATTTAACTACCTGGATGACCTCACACTTTTCTCAGTCGACTGTTTTTGCTAGTACATATATTCTTCCTAGACATTCAAGCTAAGTATGACCTTAGGAAATGTTTAAATGGTTATGTTTAAAACCCATTCATAATAATATTGTTCTGAAAGAAAATACTCATTATACCGGTTGTGTAAAAACAACTAGCCTAATGAAAAAAAATCTTGTAAAGTACTTAAACACAATCACTTGAATCCAAAGGTGTAGCGAAATACAGCTGACAGGCCAAAAATGAAACCACAGATATCCTTAAAATAGCTATCGGTTATAAATTGAAATCATAACAAAGTCAAATGTTAACTCCAAGTAGGAGTACCGAGAGGAAAAAAAAAACCTCTTGATCCCTTTTTCCGAATTACCTGAAGTAAAATAAAAATAAACTGAAAGACGTGATTGTGTTATGTTTTTGGCTTAATGTTTTACATTTTTGGTACTTGTACGGTTTAATCAAGACATTAAAATATAGAAAAAAGGTTATATTGTACGTATCCGTTTTGAACTGAAGATCTCCAAAAAAAAAAAAAAATTCACTTAATTTAATTGAGTAGTTTTGTTTTTTTTTTTTTTTTTTTTTTACAGCGGAAAAACACATTTTTATGATAGCACGTTGAAGGCAGATATCTTGGAAGTTTTTAAATTTTTGTTTTGAGTTTAGAAACGCTATGGGGAGATAACTCCAGTTAAAGCACCGACACTCCCTCCCCATCTTTATTACTAGTTTTTCTTCCTAAAAATCGAACCTTTTGCTCGGTATCATAATAAATTGTTTTGTTTTTTTTTTTCGCTGTAAAACAAAAACTACTTAATGAAATTAAGTGAAACTTTTTTTCAGAGAACTTCATTCCATAACAAATATGTGCAATATAAACTTTTTTCGATATTTTCATTTTTTTTAATGTCTTGATTAAACTGTACAAGTACCCATTTTTATTTTTTTTACAATCTATATATATAAAGCGAAGATGTGTGTTTGTGTGTGCACTTTTTTGTGTGCCCGGCAAAGGTTTTTCTGGAGGGGGGGCGCAGGGGAGTTACCACGTCTTAGAACGTTTTATATACTCCCTAGATTGTAATATCTCCGATTTACAAAAGGAGGTCGTCTCTATCTTTTATTTGAGCAACTTTTACACACTATTTTCGCACCATTTCTTCCCCTCACATGTTTGTTTGGCTTTTCCTTATAAAAGCAAAACTGAATCCGTAGCAAATGCACGTCCATAAAGCAATAAGCTTTGATCAATGGGGGGAAAACCTGTCATATCAGACAACGGCTATTCATTTGGACACTCCCCTTTTTGTGGGGAGCTGGTTTTCCCCAACATCTTGGGGAAACAAACAAATACGCAGTAAGCTTTAAGCTTAACTGGCTTGAAGCCAAAGTTAAGTGCGTGATTTCATTCCCCTATGGCGTGATGTTTGACCTCGTTAAATTTATGCACCCATGTGGACTCATTCACTTAACCTTTTAATCGTTTAATTTGAATGATTCTCACTTCCTCTGCCTTCTTAGCGTCACGGTAACATATCACGTTTTCTTTCACTTTCTGTTCTGTCTTCGCCTCAAGGTTTCGGGTTCAAGGCTACCTGCCTACTAACACTTTTCTTTTCCTACACACACACACACACACACACACACACACACATCAACAAACACCCGGGCAACACTGGGCGCCCCCACGAAATATAATATAGAGGAAACGTTCCAGCTACTTGAATATCTAAATTTCTCTCTACAGGATTTTGTCTGAACAAGCTGGCATGAGGATATTTAATAATACAAAGAAGCCCCTAATAGTCGAATGAACATAGTATCTGAAGCCGAAATAAGTTCACTCCAGTATGGGTACCTTACATGGCTTACACGAGGAAAGGTGCACCTTACCTATTGATGTTTGTTATAGTAACAGCCTTAGCAACATAGTCGACCAGACTGGACAGATTATTGTTGTGAAATCTGAGAAGACCAAACAAGCACGAAATATCATGTTGTTAACTAATCAACTAGTGAGAGGGAAATTAACATAATATAACAAAGTGTCTGACCTAAGGTCCCTTTAATTTTTAGAACTTCTAATGAAACAAAGCGACACAAAAAAAAAAACACGAAATAAACATGCCCTGGAAACAGGGGAAAGAAAACGATTTTACGATTCAAGCAACACATTTGTGAGAAGAAAATAATTCTTTAATGCTTCATTTAATCAAAGTTTGAACAGTTGGGAAACAAGAAAAGCATAGAAAAGCGCCAACATTAATATTTCTAAAGCAGTATTAGGAGATATTGCGATTTGAAACACCGATATTTGTTATCAAATAGTTTCATTATCCATCATTAATATCAAGGAATATGATTTGAATCTCCTAGTGTGTATATTAATTGCATTCATATTTCCAGATTCAAATAGTAAATGTAACATTCAGTATAACATATTTTTTATATAATCTTAAAAAAAAATAAATTGAACAAATTTAAAAGCAGGAACACAGACAAATAATAAAATTAAATAATGGTAAAATATTATACAAACGTTTACGATAGGAATGTACGAATGCACGACTGGGGGAAAAAGAAAACTACCTCCCCCCCCCCAACTATGTGATGTCATTTTCAGACCGCCTTTTAACATTCTGACATTTTTCTGTAGACTATATTCTTAGAAAAATTCGTTTGTTTTGGTTTGTGTAAAGCCAGAATCTCTCGCCTTTGAGGGCTTATTAGGCTATTTTTTGTAGAAACAATGCGTTTTTTTTTTAATTTAATATCTTAAGACTTTACTAATTATCTTTAAAAATAGACACAGAAAACGAATATTTATCTTTCAAGAGACTTTTACAATGGATTTATTTAACTTCAAAATTTAGTTAACCTTGCCAGTTTTCGAATGTCGCCATGAATAGATTTTTCATTATAACTTTTTTTTTTTTACGCGTATAAAGACTTTTTTTCTTTTTTGGAAATTAATTTTAGGCTTAAATCTTTCAAATTAAATCAAAAAGTAGGCAGAGACCTACAAAAAAATTAGGATAAACTGGCTTACAAAATTATGCCCCTCTATTATTTTTCCGCCAATGTTGCTCATACCTAAAGGTAATATTATCATTATATATTTTGTATCATTTAAAAAAGGAAGCTGATTATAACTTTTTAATTTTTTAGTGTACATTCGTAAACTATATTCGTAAACTATATTCGTAAACTACATTCGTAAACTACATTCGTAAACTATATTCGTAAACTATATTCGTAAACTATATTCGTAAACTACATTCGTAAACTATATAGCAGGGCATATTTTTGTAAGGTTTTCACTGTATTTTATATAACAAGAGCTAAACACAATTTTGGACCTTTTCTACTTTTAAAAGATTTAAATTCGATAATTTTGAATTTCAGTACAGTTTTAAAAGTTTGAAAAATAGGTTGATATAATATAAAAATTCTACTGTCATCTGCGAAATATCGAAATCGACACAAATTAAAAAAAGGTATACTTTTTTCGATGATTATAGCCAATTCCCTGGAGTGGAGGTAATACCCTCAATATCTATGTGTAGTTATTCCCCGTCTAAACATTATCTTTGCTAGACAAGGATATCCGACCATTCTAAAATCCGATAAGGGTCCGCCATTTCAAGGACAAGACTTTAGAGACTTAGAGGCACAAGAAGGTTTCAAACACAGACGCATTACACCTCTATGGCGTGAGGCAAATGAAGTAGAGCGTTTTATGTGCACCCTAAAAAAATACGTTCTTGCAGCCACAGTGGAAGGCCACAACTGGAAGACCCAGTTACCACATTTACTAAGGCAATATGGAGCCCCCCCCCCCGCCATACCACCACAAAAATATCTCCATTTGAAGCTTGTACAGGTCGAAAAGTGAACATCGGCATACCAAATGGTATCGAAAGTTCAGTAACAGGGCCAATGCATGAAAAAATAAAAGAAAATGACTCCAAAGGAAAGGAGAAAATGAAGGGGTACGCCAATAGAAAGACAAAAACAACAGCTCTCAGCCTGGGTGATAAGGTCTTGATCAGACAGAAAAGGCAAAAAAAACCGTCACCACCATACAACCCTAAACCATATACCGTTACAAAAATGAAGGGAAGTATGATAACGGTTCAGAGAGGAAATCACCAAGTGACTAGAAACTCTTCTTTACTAAAACGCATAACACTTAGGGATGAGAATTGCGCGAGCCTTTTCTAGTCTCATACAAAACACGCATTCACATTTCAAGCTATATTACTTGTCATATACATACGCACACACAAACATACGTGCGCATGTCCACACACGTACATATATTCACGTTCGCGTACATACACTCACATTCACGTGTATATACACACACGCTAACGTACATACACAGATAGACGACGTCACTTCCTTTCAATGAAAATCCACACATGTGCAAAAGACCACTGGAAAAACCTATAAAAGAAAGAGCAACAAGCGGCTTCTTCCTTTTTCTGACCTGCCTTTCCGAGGTGGTTGGTCAGTGCACCAGCCGCCGTTTCAGCATGCGCGCGTACCTCACGCCATTTACTACTATGTGGGACAGAAGGCCAACAGACAGTACGTACATTCTTTCTCTCTCTATCTACTACTGGTGCCAGAGAACACCACCGCGTAGCTGACGGCTAACATGGCGCACAGTTTAACTGATGTCAACCCTCTATTCTTTGTCTTTGTCTACATGCTGGACTATCATTCTCATTTCCACTACATCACTCACTTCTCTTCCCACGCGCGAACAAATGATAGATGAACACACATTTCCTTTTTCTTTCTGCACTACCAGTCCCGCAACAAACGATGGTTACACCCGCGCAGACATGAACACGTGTTATATCTAAAACATTCATTCTTTCAACAGTAAATAAACGACACGTTTATCTTATCCATCAGTTGAGTTTTTGTTTCCTTCAGTTCAATTCGTTTCATTATTTTCTTTTGTAATGGGATTAGGATTTTTATATCCTAGTCCTCTACAGAACCCTGACTGCGATTCTGACTCTGAAGGTGAGTACAATCCACACAACCCAGAAGACCTGGAAACGCCCAAAACACAAATAGCTGACCAGTTACCGAGATGAAATCCATCTCGGCAAAAAAAAACTGCCCCCAACCAGACTCAAAGACTTCATAATGTAAGATAAAAAATAAAAATAAAATTTTTAAAAATAGTAAAAAGTAAAATAAGACAGGTCGTCCCACCAAGATGGGGAGGGATGTGATGTCCACAAGTAAAGGAGCATAACCCTAAGAGTTATCTACCCTTTGCTCTCTAATAAAGTAAGCTCGGACGGCAATTCTCTGGTGACTGAGTCGTTGTTAACACCTATGTCTGCGTTGTCTTCCTTTCATGCTGTTTGATTCCCGCCAGATGGGAGTCCCCAACATTATAATACCCACTCGCCGATTTATAACAAGAGGTAGAGGATCCTACTAAACATAATGTATTTTGATATCTCCCCCCCCCCCCTCCCAAAAAAAAAACGCATACATGTTTGCCTTACAATCCAGTCCGCACTCCTTTGGGTTCTGAAAGGCTTCAAAGATTATTTAACTACAAAACCATCCCTTTTTTTATTACCCAAGATACAGTTGTAAAAATGAAGACGAGAAAAGGAGTCTCATTATAACATTTAAAAGCAACTTTATTGGTTATCTTCGTTAGTAAGGATATAGGAGGGAAACAGGTTAGTAGCTGAAAGTGTTCTTGTGTGAAAACATAGATTGAATATTATAGATTATTCATACTTTGCTCTTCTGGTCATCCATCGAATTTATACCCACTTGCCCATTTAGAACAAAAGAGGTAGAGGATCCTACTAAACACAACGTATTTCGATATCCCCCCCCACAAAAAAACGCATACATGTTTGCCTTACAATCCAGTCCGCACTCCTTTGGGTTCTGAAAGGCTTCAAAGATTATTTAACTACAAAACCATCCCTTTTTTATTACCCAACACACAGTTGTAAAAATGAAGACGAGAAAAGGAGTCTCGTTCTAACATTTAAAAGCAACTTTATTGGTTATCTTCGTTAGTAAGGATATAGGAGAGAGTTAACTGAAAGTTTTCTTGTGTGGAAATCATCCTTCTACCGCTCCAGAAGATATCTCACTACTGATGCAATTCTCTATCTATATAAAAGCCAAGTACGTCCAAGGATGGAATATTGCTGGCATGTCTGGGCAGGAGCTGCTAAAATCAGCCTATCCTGCCTTGACAGAGTACAAAATAGACTTCGTAGCTTAGTGGGGGATGCTCTTTTCTCTTCCCTGCAATCTCTCTCCCACAGAAGAGACGTTGCAAGCCTATCTTTGTTTTATCATTATTTCCATGGCAGGTGTTCATCTGAACTCCAATCTCTGGTCCCCCCCCCTCGCCAATCTTTTACGAAAAACACCCGTCTAGCTGAAACCACTTTCAGTAATTTTTCCCACTCTTTATCTATGCCTAAATCAAAACGTAGATTCCATGAACAAAGCTTCTTTCTTAGAACTGCACGCCTGTGGAACTCTGTTCCGTCTGCTTGCTTCCCTCCTGACTACAACTTGGATGTCTTCAAGTCCAACGTAAACAAATTCCTGATGAACCGCCCCCTTAAGTAGATACTTTAAATATCCACACTAACATACTGTACTTACAATAACCCTTATCCCTGAGTGGCTTCCGGGCCTTGATAAGTGGTGACCACCTTTGTAAAAAAAATTTTTTAGATTGAATATGATTCAGGTCTGTTGAAAGAGAGAGAGTTCAGTGTATACATGTTGTAGTTTGTAGTAGGAGTATGCATCCATGTATAGATGAGGGCAGTCTTGTAGCATGAGAACGAAGGTTTGTGTGTGTATTGCATGTGGAAATAACCATGTTTGTATCCATGCTAGCCCATGGCCAAATGGCCTAGGTAAGGTTGCACTCCAACGGAGAGATGCATGGCCAGCAAGAGCCGGGAAGAAAGAGAATCTGTTGTCGGTTTCAGATTTTATACTCTCGGTCATGTGACTGGTAGCTGGTTTCTGATTGAATAAGCCAGGAAGAAAGTGGATTCAAAATCTCCAGCTGCGAGAATTCACTCCTGCTTCTGTTTGTTACAATTTTCACCTGTTACGCATTCTCGGCTTAACGTATAGATGCCACCACTAATAAAAATCTATGATTTTTATAAAGTACTGACCTTCAGATAGCAAATATGAAAATGTGAGCACAGTCAGGTAATTAGTTTACAAATTACCATTAAGTGAAGCTACTGTGCAAGTTTTTAAAAGAATGAAAACATTTGTATTTTGTGTTGATAAAATATTTTTATCATCCTCATCAATTTAACATTTATCTTACATGCAGGTGTGTGTTTGGCAGCTTTTACAAATTGAGATTCGAACTGAGCAATCAATCTAATTTCCTAATGGAAACTTGCTGTTCAAGAAAAACAATAGCTTGATAAGTATCATTTTGATGCTGTACTGTCAGAAACAATGGTATGAATTTAAATGCGATCATACAGACACGAACGATATTGAATACTCAGGTTGACCCAGAAAACATGAAAAACATGAAAGCCCACAATCAGTTGTCAGCAAGAAATCTGGGTCCAAGTGGGTTCTGTGTTTGCTCACAGTCGACAAACAAATTTTGATGATTGAGAATGTTTTTTGCAACTCTGTAAATGCAACAAAAGGAGTGTTTTGCATTAATATGTGATTGGGATGAAACAGCAGGTGAATGCTGACTAAAGGCACAAACATCAGAAGGTAAAGTTAGAGCTTCTGTATTTTAGAATGTGAATAAGTTTTTTTTTTGTGTCTATGGATTAGCTTCAAAAGATGAACCATAAAAGGTTATGTTATATAAAAAATCATTTGAATACTTGCAGGAAGTACCTTAAACAACATTCACATTCGTTGCTACTTCAGAAAAAATTAGTACGTTGTGAAATATATTAGTAGATTTCAGTGCTTTATGAAGCACTCAGTACCATTTGTGAAATAAAACATTTTATTTGAATGTTATTCAAAAAAACATTTAAGCTTGTAAAACATCTTATTTGTTATAACTAGTTCTATAATTAATGAAAAGCTACACAATTTGTTTTTGAAAATAACAATATTTAATGATTACAGTTCAGAATTTTTAGATGAGGATGATTTCACAACATTTCGGTCGATATAAACTCCGACCTTCTTCAGCTGTATCTTGTCAAACTTCGGAATCATTCTGTTGAACCCATAAATATGCATAGTATTTCGAACCGAACCCCTTATGTAATCCACAATGATATCATGTTCTCGCTCCATGATTGGGTAGAAGTCCAGAGTAATTTGTAATTGTATTTTGTTTTTTGACCGCATTGAAAATTGAGCCTTCAACCTAGAAGTGACTACAATTTTTAAAACTGAATTTTATCAAGTGCTCTATTCACTGTGCCAGGTGTCCTTGCACGTCCACAGTTATATTCTCTTAAAAACCTATCCAGCCCGAAAAATATGCATTAAATTTATTTTCCAAACTAATCCCACATATCTAATTCTAAATTAAGTTTTCTATTTTTCTAAAATCCCCTAAAAAAAGAATCTTATATTGTTGGGAAAGTAAGATTTAGCTCAAGATACTCATCTACAAATTTATCAACAAAGATTTAAATATAACTTTTTCAATTATTCTTTATTTATTATATAAGTTTATTGGTACACTTTAAAAAAATATATGTAAACTGTATAATGTGATATATATGTTCCTTAGCGCAACTGTATTACTTAAAAATATTTGCCACGTATATAAAATGCCCATGACTACAATTTCATAGGAAACTGCTACGAAAATGAAACAAAATAACAAAAGATGCAAATATTTGAGCACTAACATCTTTAATATAACCCAGAATTATATTTTCAAACAATTTTGATAAAGTGTTGATACAAATCCCTAACTTCAGATTTTCCCTTATGAATCTGAACTCTAGTCAAAGTCGGAGGTGTTTTCTTGCAATCATGGCACGTCATTTTTTTTATCCCATCGGACTACCTCTTATGCGTGGAGAAATTTTTTTTTAATTTATATGTGATGATGTGTACTGGTTTTCATGGACTAATTGATTGACCTAGGTCAGAGTTCAAGAATCATTAGAGGAATGGTGAAAGTTTGACATAAAATTTGTTTTTACACCAAAATAAGAATTTGGCTTTGAATTGAAATAATTCAGACATGATTATAGATGGAAAAACTCGCACTTTCGAATGTTCGCTGACACCAATTTGTCTCAAACGCTACCATAAGTCTGCACTGTCGAATACCATCCTTTAAACAGAACCTCCTTTAGAAATGTCTTGAATGGTTTAGTAACACTCTGTGCAAGCAACCAGATGACTTCATCCATACCATGTTAAACCCAGCCCCACTCCAGGGTTGGAAGAAATGACACAGTGGTCAGCTGAAAATCTGGCTCAACACAGTGAAGCAAGATGCTGATCTGATCCTATGTTCTCACTTCTAGAGTGCGACGCTGGAACCTCGAATGCCTGGACCTGATATTGATCACAGCTTCAAATGACGTGCCTGGCTGGTGTCTATATGAGATGCAAAGAATTGAAGTTGGAGGAATCAGCTCAACCGACCCATGATAAACACTGATACAACAAGAAACAACAACTGAAGATTTTCCCTTATAAATCTGGACTCTAGTCAAAGTCAGATGTATTTTCTTCTAATCATGGCACGTCGGGGTGAGGAGTTATTCCGTCCAACTAAGTGATGAGTGTGGAGAAATTATTGATAAATTAGATGTGCTGTTGTGTATGAATCTTCATGGAATAATCTATCAACCTACGTCAGAGTTAAAGAACCGTTCCAAAACGATTCCGAAAACAAGTGTGACACAAAATGGGTGTTTACACCAAAATAAGAACTTGTCTTGGAATTGAAAGAGTTCAGACATGATTATAGAGATGGTAAAAAAACTGCTAATTTCGAATGGATTAACTTTTAAGTTGTCTAATTTTAATAGAAAGAAATCAAAGTGTGGTTAATTCATTCTATTTATTTTGCATTAACTTTTCAAAACAGATTTGTTTATCACAAACAAAAAATGCTTTTCCACTGATTAATGTGAAAAAAGATTAGTATTTACAAAAGTTAGTAAGAATCAAAAAATAAAAATAATTGAAGGGATATTAAACAAGGATTTTTATTTAAGCAATCTGATTTTATTAGCAATGTTGGAAGTACAAAGAAAGTGATATACTCTAAACTGTGCACACTACAAACAGTGATGCATATAAATATGTTTAATATGTAATAATTGAATGTGATTTGAAGAAAGATGAATATAGGTCTGTTTATTATGTAAGAATTAAAAAATAAAAATGATTAAAAAACGTGATTTTAAGAAGGAATTTTTGGTCAGTAATTGAACGCACATAACTATTCAGAGTTGAGCCACGATTTTTGGTGACTACTCAATTGTCAGTTTTTAGTTGTTTAAGACAGAAATTTGATAAGTTATCTATCCCTATTTATTTCTTATTCTGGGATCGAACCAACTTTTTAAAAATCTTTCCAGACATTGTTTCTGGAACTGACACTTCTAACTTGCTTTCATTTCTTTGGGCTATATATCCATGGTCTTTTGCTCTGGACTTACATTGCTTGAAATTAAAGGAATGTTCTGGGCAACACAGTCCTAAAGTATATTTAATCTGGTTTAGGTCAACGACAGATATGTTCCAAGGAACAAGTCTTGTAAGGGCGATGCTGGTATTCTTGCTCTTTGCTTTGATAGCTCTTGAAATTTGGATTTTTGGGGAAATTGAAGTTTTTCCTTCATATTCATCAACTGTACTTTGATACTAATATTACAATGTTCTTCTTTTAGAGATAATTATTCAGCATGTTGTTCCAACAATTCTTCAGATAATGATAGTTGTTCAACTGTTCATACAAGTGAGGAAGAACTAAGGTTTACTTTTTGGCTATTCAGTCATTGTGAATAGACAGTTTGTGGTAATGGGAGATCTGTCAGGGAGATTTTGACAGAGGAGATCCTGAGGGTGAATTGGATTTGTGCTAGAGTGTCATGGACCTAGACTGTTTGTCTAGATCAGCAAATGACTTATTATGGGCTTCTGTCTGTATTTGGTGTGCAATGTGTTCACTGGTGATGGCAAGTATGGAACTGTAATAGGGTTTTCTAATGGACATTTTTTATTTGCTATTAGGGGCTCTATCTATTTACATATGTCTTAGTTCTGCTTTGCTAAACAAATTTCTGCTGTTATATCTTTGGCAGGTTATTTTTTAGGGTGGAATATTTTTCTTGCCTCGAAAGGGATGGAATAATATTTTTCCAACATCTTTGTCCTCTGCTTCTTATTGTGGTATTTGGCTGCAGCTTATTCTATAGCTGATAAAAGTGTCTACTTTACCTCCTTCTCCTTTTTAGCCTCCAGTCTCTATCTGCTTAATTCTTCCTCGATGTGAAGGTAGTCTTATTCCACCTACCTTAATGCTTTATTTTTTTATCTGTGTGTTCGCATGTGATATTTTAAATGTTGGTTCTGTGAAAATGCATACCCGCAAACTTGACAGGAATAAGGCTTCTCATCCGTGTGCGTTCGTAAGTGTGTTTTTAAATGAGAATTTTGTGAAAATGCCGAGTTACAAACTTTACACGAAAACGGTTTCTCCCCAGTGTGTGTTCTTAAATGTTTTTTTAGAGCGGAACTCCCTGAAAATGCAGAGCCACAGACTTGACAAAAATATGATTTCTCTTCCGTGTGAGTTCTCATGTGTTTTTTAAGATGAGCATTTTGTGAAAATGCAGAGTTACAAATTGAGCAAAAAAACGTTTTCTCTCCTGTGTGAGTATGTATGTGTTCTTTTAGAGAGGAACTTCTTGAAAATGCAGATCCGCAAATGTGACATAAAAACGGTCTCTCTCCTGTATGTGTTAGTAAATGGTTTTTTAGCGAAGATTTCTTTGAAAATGTAGACTCACAAATTTCACAAGAATATGGTTTCTCTCCAGTGTGTGTAAGCATGTGTGTTTTTAGATCGCAACTCTGAGAAAATGCTGACCCACAAACGTTACAAGCATATGGTTTCTCTCCTGTGTGTGTTCGTATATGGTTTTTAAGAGAAGATTTTTTGGAAAATGCAGACTCACAAATTTGACAAGAAAACGGTTTCTCACCTGTATGAGTTCGCATGTGCATTTTGAGATCGCCACTCTGAAAAAATGATGATCCACAAACTTGACAAGAATAAGGTTTTTCTCCTGTGTGGTTTCGTAAGTGGGTTTTTAGAGAAGAATTATGTGAAAACGAAGACCCACAAATTTGACAAGAATATGGTTTCTCTTCAGTACGTGTTTTCATGTGTGGTTTTAGATAGTCACTCTGCGAAAATGAAGACCCATAAACTAAAGGATACATTTTTTCTCCTGTGTGAGTGTCCATTTTAATCTTAGAAAATAATTTATACAAATGCACTTCCACTGCTTGGTACTGGCATACAGTTTTTAAAATTTACTTTTAACAAATTACTAATTAACTGACTTAATTTTTATTTTATGGATAATTATGTTAATGTCTTACATATTATACCGTTCTTTCACAAAAAATAGAATAGCACTTATCTAAAAGTAATAAAAAGGTTTTCTTTCTTCTTTGCTGAATTGAAAAACTGTCATCTTTTTCAATCCAAGTATATAATCTGTAAATAAAAAATATTGGGAATAATATTAACAGGACTATAAAGGTTTTGTTAAATAGAACAAGGTAAAAAGGTTACATTTATGTAACAACATTATTTGATTTTGGGATAAAAATTTTGAAAAAAACGTTTTTAGTATTTTTTTTGATTTATGTGTAAAAGTAATTAATTAATAATGTTTTATCTTTCAATTCGTTAAGCATTGACATTTAGCTTTTTTTGTTATTAGTTAAACACATTAAAAGCAACACTTGAGATTTGGTCATCTCAACTGAAAGGATTGTGAAAACTTGAAAATTCACAAAGTGAAAACTTACCTTGAAGTTGTAACTTCCTGGATTTTTGTTTGCAAAAACCTTTGCTAGTTTAGCTTCAGACCTCCAGATTTTAGGTGACCCTTTTTTTGTTCCCCTCAATGTAGGTGAGATGAGGGTTGTTGATATCGATTCTGTTTGCATGAAGCTAAAATGTTCAATTATATACTCTTGGTGGGATTATTTGAGCACCATTGACTAATGTTCTCTAACAAGGTAGAAATAACAATCCATGTTTCCTTATCAATGGAGAACCAACAATCCTCAGACAGAAGAAGGATAGGTGTTTGAAGAATCTTTAATAAACATTTCTTGGTTATCATAAATTATATGCTGGAAATAGTCTAACTATATTTCAAAACTGAAATATAAAACAGCTTTAATATTGGGATAATAACAGCGTTTGATTTCCGAGTTTGCTGTTAATTAATGTTGAATTAAACTGGAATATTTCATGACATGATAGACAATATGTCATATTTTCATAAGTTTTGATCAGGAACTAATATTTTGCCTACTTGAGTTTTATGTGGAAAACAAAGTCTCCAACATCTGGAGATTTGTCTAAAAATAATAATTGTCTAAAATGAACAATCAACATGCAAATGCGAATTCACGACACAACTGCAACAAAAGGAGCAAAACATTCATGAATATTCATTACTTTAATTTATTTATTGTGGACTATTATCCTCATCTTTCTTAGATGTTGCTTCACGACGTTTCAGCCAACTATTCCTCTGCCCTTCGTCAAGTGGCCTTCGGGGCCTGTGACGCAGTTGATAGAGATATTGAATCTCTACGGTTACAGGTGAGAATTATCTATAGATAGCGGTTTCAATCCTACCCAAAACCGGCCAGAGGTTTACTTGGCCCAAACGTGGTGAGACGACAAAAACTATGGATGGCAGTAATTACTGGGAATTCAGTTAGGAGATTCGGAGTTCCGTATCCCATCGCTGTTATCACCTGACAAAGGCCAGAGGAATAGTTAACCGAAACGTCATGAAGCAACATCAAAGAAAGACGAGGATAATAGTTCACAATAAATAAATTAATAGATATTACTCATCTCAATAATGAATTTCAATTAAATAATATATTTTCATTACTTTTTACTACATATTTCAAGAATATTAACATTATTTCTTTTCTTTTATTAAATAATTTACAACCTTTGTAACAAGTAATGAATAATTATTTCATTAAGATTTAACGCAAGGTTAAAAGAGAATCGAGTAATTAATTTTTGCAACTTTATAATTAGTAATGAATGGTCAATTGTTATATTTTAGTCTCAAAGTATTTTTTTCCTAATGAGATAAGAGAAGATTTATATGGGCGTTTCACATATCAGCTTAGTAGAGGAGGAACCTTACAATCTGGACAAAGCCAATTTTTATAGGGCATTGCAAATTATCATAGAGGCAGTACTAGTGGTGGGACGATTAATCGGAATCGGAATCGTTAATCGTAAGAATCGTGTATTTTGGGAGGTATCGGAATTGGAATCGCATCGTTAAAAAATACCTTAATTTTCCGATTCCTTCATTACGATTCTTTTAGTCTGATATTGGAAAAAAGAAAAACAATTCCTGATATTTCTAACCACAAGAGAGAAATAAAAAGAAACCAAAGAAATTCATTATTAACAGGGCAATGCTTAGTGCCCCTCCCTTACAAGGTTCATTCATTCAGATCTATTGTAATCAAAACTACAAAAGAGTTAACTTGAAAAGAAGTATGCAGGGCTCTACATTGCGAGTAAAAATAAAAAAAACGCTTATCTTTTTGGCGATTGTTTTTTTTACTGACAAATCTTCTAATACTGAATGAAAATGCTTTTTCAACTTATATTTTCTTAAAATAAAACGAGCAAAGTCAAATTATTTAAACAGTAAAAGGTTTAATAGAACAATATACTTTTTTTTCTTTATTTAAAAGAAGGCTTTTGAAAGAAATATCTCTAAAATGAAATTGATCACGTTGTATTATTTCGCAAAGTTTTGACAGTAGTCGGTTTCTTTTGAAGTTTCAAAAAAATCGACCCCATACCTATCTCTTCCAAACCTAAAGTTATTAAATAACCCCTTCGTTAATTTAAGGGTAATTAATTCAATTCAGTCAAGTTTTTTTTTTTTTTAATTTCATTGAAACAAAATCCATTATTTTTTTTTCTCCAGAAAGATAAAACCCTGAATTTGATTATATTAAAAGCAGAATAATATAATCTTTTTTCTAGAATTTTAAATTGAAAATTAAAAGTGTTTTGCGCAGTTCTTTGCCGAACGAAAAAGAAATTAATATATATATTTTTAAAAGGTTTTGTAATCAGTTAATTTTTATGTCTAAATAATATTTACGATTAATTAAATAATTTCATTTTAAAAAGTATTTATCAATAGAATTTTACTAAAGACTTATAGTTGGGTTTGTATTACTGTACACATAGATTCGAAAAAGTTGTCAAAAAACAAATATATAACAAATAAATGTTATCAAAGGCAAGATAAGTTATTTTTCTACCTAACTGGATATATTTTTCGGGTTTTTATTCAATGTAACATGTTTATTCAGCTCGAAAAGCATACAGTGTTTACCGATGTATTGGAAAATACAAAATGGCGCCCGACACTCTCTTTAACACGGTAAGTTTGGGAAAAGATGTTATAAATAATAAACTAGACAAAATACTGCTAGAAACTCGCTCAATATATGTTACCGTGACATATTTTGATATATATTCGGTGTTTTTTGTAATAGTATTTTGTCTAGTTTATTATTTATAACACCTTTTCCCAAACTTACCATGTTAAAGAGAGTGTCGGGCGCCATTTTGAATTTTCCAATACATCAGTAAACACTGCATGTTTTTCGAGCTGAATAAACATGTTACATTGAATAAAAACAAAAAAAATGTATCCAGTTTGGTAGAAAAGTAACTTATCTTGCCTTTGATAATATTTGTTTGTTATATATTTGTTTTTTGACAACTTTTTCGAATCTATGTGTACAGTAATACAAACCCGGTTATTTTGTATCTACGGCGCCATGTCACGTGGTATATATATTTTTTTTTTTTCATTACGCACGTTCATTTATAAATTATTAAATTAAATATTTATCTTTTTTATATTTAATTAGTATATATTTTCTTTCTCTTCCGCTATATTTTTTTTATTTAATTCATTAAATCTGTTAATTATGAGGACCAAAATAATGAATCGTGTGTATTTATTCTCTAATTTTCTTGTTTTTGTTCTGTTATATAAATTCTATTTTATTTGTTTTTTCTCTGAAGGATAAATTCTATTTTCTTTGAGTTTTTTTTCTGTATTCCAATTAAGTAAAATAAATTTTCTCTAGAATAAATTTGGCTAATTTTTCCGTTTAGTTTGCTATATAATAATTTTATTTAATCCAAAACACAACAGTGTAGACATAAAATATCTCTTCCAAAGTTAAGGAACATATTTGGGAACTACCGACCATAAGTATAAAACTACCTGGTATATTTCAAAACACTAAATTCCCTAGGAATCGAAATCGGAATCGTTAATCAATATTTTCCTGGAATCGGAATCGGAATCGTATAAAAATTAGGAATCGTCCCAACACTAGGCAGTACTATCATTTTTAACAGAACAAAGACAGGTATAATGTCTGTCATTCAAATTCAGTCTCTGCATATTCTTTTAGAAGAAACTTTTCTAACTTCCAAGAGATATAAATGTCTAAAAGAATTAATTTGTTCATAACCATCCTTTAGTAAACACCTGGAACAAACTCGTTCATCATTTCTATTAATGAGACGAAAAACTTTACGAAGACTCCAGAATGGTCTGGTCCAGTTTAGCGATTTCACTGGAACAACATCACCAACTCATATTTTTCAGTAAAATGGTTTATCATATTTCTATCTCTCTCCCTTAAAGAAAAGAGATATTCGTTTGGCCAGACTTTGCAGGATTTCTTTTGAAATTCCTTTTTTAACTTCAGATATTTTAATAATTTCACTTTACTTGGACGGTTGGGGCACAAATCATTAACCTCCTGGTTTCCCAATATAAACCATGGCTTATGATTGGGGGTCAGAATTTTCAATACCTCGTCAGTAGAAGCAACATAGGTAAAAAGGTCTCCACATCAGAAACAATTGTAAGGAAGCTGAAATACCCCCTTCCTTTCTCCCTTTCAGTTTATTTGTTAAAACATCGTTTAACAGTTTGTATCATATGCTCCCATGCACCTTGATGCCATACAGAAAAAAGGAGTTTGTGACGTAAGTAATCAAAGTTGATATGAATTATTTGAATTTGGCAGAAACAAATAGTCCTGATAACATAATAGCAGCTACAAAGGCGTTGACATTATTTGAATATACATAAGGAGGTACACCAAATAGGTTTGGAAATTTGATGAATGCCAGCAGAAATGACTGAGTGCTCATGTCAGGCAACATATGTAAGTGCACTGCTTTGAAATTCATACATGTACATATTGGCTTCTTCTTCATTAGTTTTTTCACCCACAACTGCTTTGTAAAATCAGCCACAACCTGATGAACAAAATTCACCCCATGTGCAAGCTACTCAGGGCCTGTAGGGGCCTCAAATGGCAAATAATTAACGTTTTCGTTTTACAAATGATACAATGATTTTCGCGACTGTCCTCCCTTAGGAATCAAAATTCCATCAATCTCAATTTAATATCGGACATGTTTTGAGATTTCAACAATGCAAATGTGTTTCCTTGATCACAAGTTCAGTTAAATGATGACGTTTTCCCAACAAAATATGATGTTTGATGTCATAAGAATGAACATCAGATTTTGAATCCTGCCCTTAGTTTTTAACAAGCCTTTACTGTCAATAAACTGTCCAATGGCAGTGACTCTAGGTTAAACATATCTTCCAGACGTTCAGATCTTGCAATTTGCAGGGGAAATCTTCTCTCCAACACACCCAATCAAAGCCATAGAATCTAGTAAAGAGATATCTAGTAAGGAGATCAACAGAGTTTTCCAAGAAGAAACATATTTGAATTGAGGTTAGATTCTAATACAAACTTTAATCACCTCTAACATTATTCTTATGTCCTTTATTCCGTTTTCCACAAAAGGATCCCCTTTAGTTCCCTTTCTATTTAGACCCGAAGGTAAAGCCACTAAGGCATCAGAGACCATATACAAGTATTGAATGTTGACAGGCTTTAAGACACTAGGAATCCTTAATAGCAAGATAGATGGCCATACGTTCCAAGGTACAAAGAGTCTTATTTTCAAGAGGGATTGTGGCATTATTTGTTATGTGCCACTCTCAGCATAGTAACAGAAATATTTTTGCTGAGTGATGAGGCCTGTCATATAAGGGTTAGGCAATAGATTTTCCATAATCCAATATTTACAGAATTCTCTTTTCTAGACTGACCAGCGTGCAGTGAACACATATTTTGGTGTCTCTGTTGGGAGAGAAAGAAAAATTAGCTAAGGTAGCCTAGGCTAGGATAAAAGAATTCATTTGTAATTTAATACCATTTGTTTCATTAATGTATAATATTGCAAAATAAAGCAGTGAGGTTTTTACAAATCTGTTGCATGTAATTTGTTACTATCCAAGCAGACAGCGCAGCCAGAAATCGACGCCAAGCAGACCTCATAGCCAGAACGACCCAATGATGCGATGGTCTAAGATAGACAATGGCTAAGCAGAGGAGGTCCTTTTTGAATACCGTTTGATCACACTGGTGGGCTTGATGTTCACATAAATGAAGTAACACTCCAGCAAACGATTGTAATAATTATGCTTAACAGTTGACCATCAATTGTCTACACTAGTGGAACTAGAAACCAGGGTTGCAGAGTTGGATGGTGAAAGTCTGACTCCGACTCCTTGAATTCCTGGAATGCTGACTCCGACTCCTTTGATATCTTAGACTCCGACTCTGACTTCTGACTCCAACTCCTTGGCCCCTATGTGGAAATCTATTCTGCAGATTCATATACCAGCCTCCCACGCCTATTCAGCATTTCATAATTACTTTTCATGTACATCACTTTTTATGTTTAACATTCACTTGTATGATAAATATACTCACATATACACTCTACCAGCTCTATTTATTTATTTAATGTTAACTCATAACAAGGCATATCACCACTTGGACGAAAAAGGCTACTTTTTGGGATCATGTCTAGGAAAGATTAGCGAGATGTCGATTCATGTTACATTTAAACTTCTGCATATCAGTATAACTAGGAAAGCAGATAGCAGGAAGGGGATTCCAAAGTCTAGCTGTTCAAGGGAAAAGACTATTAGAATAGAAAGCTTTCTGGCATCCAGGGACTTCAATAGTGAAGGGGTGAGATCTTATTGCTAAACAGGTTTGTCGGAGATATGTACGGGGTGCAAGTGCAACGAGTTCATCAGAACACATTCAATTAAAACAGGCACAGAAATGCAACATTCTGGCGATGGGACAGGGGCTGGAGACTAGTTGATAAAGTGGGACTGATTAGATTGACAACTCTTTTTTGGCACCTATCCAAGATGGAGAGGCTAGAGCTAGATACACCAGCTCAGATGTGGCAACAATACTCCATGCATGAGCGAATGGTGGCCTTGTAGAGGTATGGGATACTCACAGGTGTGAGTAGTCTTCTAGCTCGATAGAGGGAACCAACCATCTTTGCAGCAGTCTTTGCAATGTCTTCTGTGTATTTGTTCCAGTTCATATTGCCCGCAAAGTAAAATATGGTAAAATAGTCTCAAAAAAGGTATTTGAAGGTAGAATGCTCAGGTAGGGTGTTATTTTTCATTGATATAGGCGGTTTGAGAGGCGTCTTGTAATTGTTAAAGGAGAGCAGCTTAGTTTTACTAGCATTAAATGTTACCATCCATTTGCGTCCCCATTCAGTTATGGTCTGGAGGTAATTTTCTAATGATTCTGCCATTGTCTTAGATTTATGTACATCTGTTTTTCCCTAATGCATATTATGGAGCATTGTATCATAAGCAAATATACCAATCTCGGACACAATATTATCAGGGAGGTCGTTTTTGAATATCAGGGATAATAATGGTCTAAGGATCGACCCCTGAGACACTCCCGCATTAATGTTATGCTGCTTGGATGTATGTCCATCAATGATAACCTGTGTGCTTTTATTGTCTAAGATGAATTTAATTATATTTAGCATATGTCCAGTTTTAACATATGATTTAATTTTCATTAGCAACCATTTGTGCCAGACTTTGTCAAAGACCTTGGATGTATCAAGGGCTGCAGCTGTGGCTCCACCCTCTTGATCCAGTACATGGTAAATGCATTCACAGATAAATGTAAAATATATGCAGTAGAATGACATTACCTGAATCCATACTGTTTGCCAGAGAGATTTGCTTTTGTGAGGTGGTGAACTAATGCTTGATTATTAAGGTCTAAAATATTTTAGTGAAGAGGGGAAAGAGATTAATGGGGCGATAACTGAGAGGGTCTGTGCTTTCATCAGAATTCTTGTATATTGGTACCATAGAGGCCATCTTCCAGCTATTAGGGAAGCAAGATTCAGCAAGCCATTTATTGTAGAGCTTGGAAAGTATGGGGGCTAGCTCAGTTAAACATTTCTTAATTAATATAGCAGAGATGAGATCAGGCCCACATGCCTTTGAGGTGTCTAAGCTTTTTATGATGTTGCAGACATGAGAAGGGGTGACTTTTACATTATCTAATGTGGCTTTAGTCCGCATAGGAAAATTTGGGAGGGAGTTGTTTGTTGGTTCTAAGGTGGAGTTAGAGGTCTTCTCCGTTACCGTGCATGCAACCTTCTGGTTGTTGCTTAGTGGAGGAATTACTGATTATGCTTTATTCACTACACTAGTATAGATTTTTCAGAAATCACGAATTCCTATCTTTGGTAATTCTATGCATTCCCTGATTATTTCAGCATGATTTCTTTTGGCTATCACTATTTCTCTCTTACAATGATTTCTAGCATCTACGAATTTTGCCTATTTGTATTTGACTTATGACATACAAACTGGTGGAATGCATGCTGTCTTTGTGCCATAGCAGCTGCACAATCTGTAGTGAACCATGGGGGGGGGCTTGCTATAATACTTCTGTGTGGGAACATGTGCTTCAATTCCCACTTTGCACAATTCAGTTGTCTCACTGGCATACTGTTCAGCAGAAAGAGAGAAGATATCGGTCCATGAAGGATCTTGGATGTGCTCTCTAATGGTTCCTCAGTAAGCCCTGCTGTAGTACCTTGTGGTTTTCAGCAATGATTCCTCACCTTTAGGTTGGGATTTAAATGTGATGTCAACTGATACCACTAGGTGATCTGTGCTTCCAAGTGGACAGTGGTATTAGTCACACAATCCTCAGGTACTGTGGTGAAGAATAGGTCTAGAAGTGAAGCCTGCTAAGGTTCACGATCTTGTAGGTGAGTTGGAAACATTACTGTGTGAGGGAATAAGCTATAGAGAAGCTATAAGTAGAGCATCCAGCTGCATCTGTGTAACTTGAGAAAACAAGCCAATTTTTATCATGGACATTAAAGTCACCAAACGCATGTATTTGGGCATTACTATCCAAGGAGAGTGCTGCATCTATACTATCGCAGACATGATCGATTAGGGTACAATCTTGACTTGAGGAAAAGCGTCAGAGACAATATAAGTAACTAACGCAGTGATGAAATGTTAGTCGAAAGAACATAAAAGCCTGGTCATCCCATTCAAGATTTTTTTTATCCGGTTTAAGGGAGAGTGCAATGAATATAGACTCTATACGCGTGTATACATCTATCTGAGTTCTTATAGCAAAGAAGGAGATATCCTGCCATGTTAAAGTAGTTGGAGGGGATTGAAGAATGTATGTTTGTTTCACTTAATGCTAACATGTCCAGGGAGTTTACTAAAAGGTAAGACTCTATATCATCTATATGCTCACGGATATTTGTGAAAACTAGCCTCAAAGCAAAGGCGAATTGGTTTTGTTTGGGTGGTTGTCTGGTTTTATTGCAGTACTTGTTTGGGTTGTCATTAATTAGGTTTTTGTTTAATGTTAGGTTAGGGAAGAGTGTTGAGCAAAATGGGCGTGTTTTGATAGCCAAGTCCAGCCTAGAATGTGTGAAATGAAAGCCAACCAGATATAGCAGCAGGGTCCCTTCCCATGTGTGACATGACACTACAACTATCTTGATATTATACATCTCATGATAGAGCAGCCAATTTAAGTGTTACCAATGAGTTAAGACTTTGTACTGTCAGTCGGAAACAGCAGCAACACAAACTGTCAATCAGTTACCCTCAACTTCTCAGACAAGACCGGCCAAAACAAGACTAGTGAGCACAAGTGGCATGCCATTGCTCAAAACGACAACATACTAAAATAAGGCTCACTTGGATGCCATTGGAGATCACATCAGAGATGCCCCATGGGGAAATATCTTTTCTCTTCCTGAAGAATAGTGCGCAAATGAGATTACTGAATGGTTCAAAGCAGCAATTGAAGCAAATGTTCCTACATGGAAGTTCTATAGCAAACCCCATTCTTCCCAATGGTTTACTTCTATGTGCGCAGCTGCCATTGCTCAGAGGCAACATGCATACCATAAATTTATCCAGCGTAAGTCCTGTACAAACAAACAAAGTATATAAAAGCTAGTAGTAATTGTAAAAAAGAAGTAGCAACAGCTATGAGTGAATATACGGAAACCACCAGGAAACGCATTGAAGTGCAGAAATTAGGAACTCATGATTTCTGAAAAATCTACAATAGTGTAGTAAATAATGGGCAATCAAAAATTCCCCCACTATCCAACAATCATGCGGTTGTTTGCACAGCAACTGAGAAAGCTAACATGTTTGCTCGTTATTTTCTCTCAAACTCTACCTTGAACCCAGCAAACCATTCCCTCCCTGACTTTCTTCTGTGGACAAAAACCACACTAGATAGTCTGAAAATTGCCCCTTCTCGAGTACATGATATCATAAAAACCTAGACACCTTAAAAGCATGTGGACCTGATCTCATCCTGGCTGTGCTATTAAAAAAATGCTCTGCTGAGGTTGCTCTAGTTCTCTCCAAACTCTTTAACAAATATCTTAACCAATCTTGCTTTCCTTACAGCTGGAATACTACTTCTGTGGCACCAGTTTATAACAAACTGACCCATTAAATTATTGCCTAATTAACCTCCTCCCGCTTTTCGCCAAAATATGTGAGTCTTTAATTAATCAAACTCTAGTTCACCATCTTACAGCTGCTAAACTTCTGTTTGACCATCAATATGGATTTAGGCAAGCCCATTCTACTACAGATATTCTAACTGTAATCTCTGAATGTATATAGCAAGCACTAGATAAGGCAGGGGAGAAGAGGGCAGTAGCCCTATATATATCTAAGGCTTTTGACAGGGTATGGCACGATGGTCTTCTCATGAAAATAAAATCTATGGTATTTATGCTATTACTGGACGAATGCTTAACATAATTAAATCCTTCTTAAATGAGAGAAGAATCCAGGTTGTTCTCGATGGGTGTATATCCAAACAATATGATATAAATGTAGATGTACCTCAGGGATCGATCCTTACCTGATAAAAATTGTCTCTGCCATGGGTATATTTGCCGATGACACCATGCTCTATGGCAGGCCTGTGGAGAAAACTAATGAGCACATATCTAAGGCAATGGTGGAAACCTAAGAGGAAGACCTTCAATTTATAGTGGAATGGGGTCAGAAATGGATGGTAACGTTCAAAGCTGCCAAGACAAAACTTGTTTCCTTTATAATTACATGAAACCTTACCAACCACCAATAGCTATTGCTAAAGATACATTAGCTGAAAGTACTTCATTCAAACTCCTCGACTTAACGTTCACAGGGAACATGAGTTGGACTAAATACATTGAGATCATTTCCAAGGCTGCTGCAAAGAATGTAGGCTCTCTTTACCGTGCTAGAAAGATACTTAGACCTGAAATATCCTGTACCTCTACAAAGCCACCATTTGCCCACATATCGAGTGCTGCTGTCACATTTGGGATGGTGCATCTGCTACTAGTCTCTCGCTCCTGGACAGTGTTCAAAAGAGAGTCGTCAACCTGATAGGTCCTGAACTGTTATCTAAGCTTCAGCCACTGTCCTGTTGACGAAATATTGCATCCCTCTGCTTGTTTTACAAGTATTTTAATGGTGGATGCTCTGACGAACTACAAGCTATTGTACCCCCTCGATGTAAATACCCCCAACAAACCCGACAAGCAGTGAAGTGCCACCCCTATACAATAAAGATCCCCAGATGTAAGAAAGCCTTTTACTCTAATAACTTCTTACCCAGAACTGCTAGACTTTGGAATTCTCTTCCGGGTTCCTGCTTCTCCAACTGTAGTGACATGCAAAAGTTCAAGTGTAATGTGAACAGACATCTTGCTACTAAACTCCCTACATAGTAGCCCTAAAACTAAGGTTCCTGATAGTAGCCCCCTACATCAAAGTGGCAATGCGCCTTATTTGGTTGGAAAATATAATTTAAAAAAAAAACTTGTAAAACCAGACAGGAAAAACATGTAAAAAAATAAATTCATTGGACTTAAGGAGTCGGTATTGAATAAAAAATTCCGACTCCGATTCCTTGTACTCTTAGAAATCTGACTCCAACTCTGACTAAAACCTCCGACTCCGACTCCGCAACCCTGCTAGAAACGTTTTATGACAATCAAGTAACATCCCACTGACAAATGGATGGGTTTTTATTTTGTGCCATCAAAAACCAATTATATTCCTTATATAGAAATAAGGTCAACCCTGCAAAGTTTAAAAAATTCTAGATGATCTTAAAACGATCGTGTTAACTAATAGTAACCATTGGCTGTGATTGTCAGCAGTGGTGGTTGCTGGCGATTAGTGCTGGTTTGGGGCAATTACTTGTAAGCACTGGCTGCTGTTAAAACTGGAACTAACATACAGCCATGATCAGTGTCCACCTCCATTGGAAAACTTTAATCTGAAACCATCTCTCTTTAACTGTCGGGCACTGGCTATTCCAGGATGTCTTTGGCGGGCATTAATCATCACTGGCAGTCAGTGCTGTTTGAGGTTGTTATTTGTATTTACTGACATTTACTGGGGTCGACTATTGGAATTTGGCTGCCTTTAAAACTATCATTGTTTGTTTACCGCACAGACAATAGTCATTAGCAGATATGACCAGTATTTGCTGCCATTTTTCAGCTCTGGAATTAAGTTTAGGTGGTTATTTTAGATTGAAACTATCTGTCATGACCAGTGTCAGGCCTCATTGAAATAAAATCAACCATGCTTACTGTAATTTCTTGACAGAGGCTAGCATTGGCATGTACTGGGATGTAAATTGCTTATCTTCAAATGTCAGTCAGGGTCATCTAATGGTGGCCATTGCTCTTTTAACATGGTTACTGTCACTGCATGGCATGGCAGTCACTTGCAGGAACTGGAGATTTTAGACTGTTTCTATATTTTGAGGAATATGGACCATGCTATTTTTATATGATGTAACAATCAAATGTAACTTTATGCATATAATAATAATAATAATAATAATAATAATAATAATAATAATACCCTTAATAATACTAACAAGTGAAGCATGCATTGTCCCCCATGACTGCACAGTGGACGAGGCATAAAGAAAATGACTAAGTTCAGCATTTGCCCTCCCCCATCATTTAGCCCCAAAATTCCCAAGGGTATGTCAAATCCTAGTGAAAATGACCAAATGGTGCAGTTTTAGGCCTTAACATATGTAAATTTGAGTTCTGCACTATGCAAAAAAAGAAAAGTCCATCATTTGCCCCCCCCCAATTTAGTCCGAAAAGCCACCAAGGCCTTAACATATTTAAATTTAAGTTCAGCATCATGCAAAACTGCTAAATAGACATACACAGAAAATTTTAGACAAATATGTTAAAATAGTCCTTAAAATGGAGTGTTTTTATTAACCCTAAAAGAGCTCCTGGCACACAACCCAGAATTATCACAAAGTATAGACAATCAACATTATATAGAAATTACAACTTTTCAGAAAGTTTATATCCGAAGCATCAATTATTTTTAATAAGCACAAAAGTGCCAATTTTAGCCATTTTAACCCAAAGGCACCCCTAGGAAGGCAACCAGAGTTTTTCCGGAAAATCCATTCCGTTACTTTTTACTCATATATTGTTTAATGTTTGTGCAAAATTTCCAAAATTTCTAAGCTTTGTTATTGAGAAAAGTGCAGACAGATGAACAGACGAATAGACAATAGTGAATTTACAGGTTCACCTTCCTTTTGACGGGGATTAATAACAATAATAATGATTACAACATAATAACACTAATAATATGCTACAATATAATGTTCTTAATTGTTTGGTAAAAAGTAGAATACAATTTCTTTGTTGCAATAGTATGAATCTGTTTTTGTATAATAAAAATAAATTACTTCAATATTTAGTGATGTCTGTATATTTTTTTTAAATCTCAGGCTTACAATAATAATAATAATAATAATAATAATAATAATAATTTTATATTGTTGGCCGAGCAGAAAAGTAAATTATCTGTTATTTGTCTTCCTATCAGTTTATCTAATTACTGGTGTATCTATCTATCTATAAATCTATCTAGCTGGCAAAATAAACAAGAGATGTGAACTATGTGTTGATAAGGTTAGCAAAACATGTCAGACTTTGTCAAACTGTGAACTGGTCAAGTTTGCAGCAGAAGGTCTGCACAGCTGACCGGTGGGACGTGTCATCTGTCACGTGTTCTGGTTTGTTGGAGCAAAGTTTGAGTTGAATTTCAGACATTGAAGAAAGTGGATGGGTTAATGGGTCTTCCCCCTCTGAGAGGGAGATGACATGTCTCAAAATAGAGACTAGAAACCCAGAGGCCAGAGATTTACTTTCCATTCTTCTGAATAACAACATCTGAGAAGTTAAATAAAATCTTATAGAAAACAAATCGGCGTCTTGGATCGTTTGAAACAGCTTTATCCAACAGATTCCAGCTCCATCCATGTACATATGAAATTTTCAGGTAGAACAACAGACAGAGGGCCAACAATGCAGTTAAAAGGTGTTGTAAATACATGTCTGACACACATGCATGCATCAACACCAACACAAGGTTTATCAGGCCATGAAATAGACTGTTACAGATATACGTAGATAAGACAACATATGGTTCATATAGTGTAGAACCAACAGATATGTTTATTAAAGTCTTAGGAGTTACCGAGATGTCATGAAAATCTGTCAGTTTTCCAATAAAGCATTTTTAAAAGATAAAACTATTATATATTTTTTAGTATGAATAAAAATTAAAATACGATATTGTTTTCATTGTTAGGTGAAAGTACAGAATAGGTGTGAATATTAGTGTCTGCTTTTCTCCTAATCATCTCTTAAATGAATAAGACTGTTCATTTTCAGTAGTAACTTTAATAATAAGAATACTGATAATAACAATAAATAATAGAAGTAATAGTAATAATAACACTAATAAAAATATCAACAAATATATTAGTAATAATAACACTAATAAAAATATCAACAAATATATTAGCAATAATAACACTAATAAAAATATCAACAAATATATTAGCAATAATAACACTAATAAAAATATCAACAAATATATTAGTAATAATAACACTAATAAAAATATCAACAAATATATAAGTAATTATACTTATAACAATAACAGCAAATGTATTAGTAATACTAATATAAGAAATGAAGCATGCATGGTCCCCCATGTGTGCACAGTGAACGAGGCATAAAAAATGACTAAGTTTAGCATCACCCCACCCCCCATTCAGCTCCAAAAGTCCAAAGGGGGCGCCAAATCCTGGTGTAAATGAATAAACAGTGCAGTTTTAGGCCTTAACATATGTAAATTTGAGTTTTGCACCATGCAAAAACAGAAATAAGTCCACCATTTGCCCCCCCCCACCATTTAGCTCGAAAAGTCCCCAAGGCTTTAACGTATTTAAATTTAAGTTCAGCATCATGCAAAATTGTTAAATGGACATACACAGAAAATTTGGAATAAATATGGTAAAATAGTCCCAAAAATAGAGTGGTTCTGTAAGCCCTAAAAGAGCCCCTGGCACACACCCAAAAGTTATTGCAAAGTATAGACAAACAAAATTACATAGAAATCAGTTACTTACAACTTTTCAGACAGTTTTATAAAAATTCAAGGCATTAATTTTTTTTAATAAGCACAAAAGTGTCAAATTTAGCCATTTTAACCCGAAAGACATCCCTAGGGGGTGCAACCAGAGTTTTACTGGAGAATTCGTTCTATTACATTTTTACTTATATCATGTTTAATGTTTGTACAAAATTTCAAAAAATTCCAACACATAGTTATTGAGAAAAGTGCAGACAGATGAGAGGATGAACAGACAAGGGTGAATTTATAGGTCCACCCTCGTTTTGTCAGGGGATCAATTTCAGTAATAGTAATAGTTGTGATAACAGTCATAGAAACAAGTTTTCAAGGGTGGTGTGTGCATATTGTATGAAGTTACCGACACTTGAACTTGAAACCCAACCGATAAGAAATAAAAAGGTGACATAAGTAAATTAAGATGTGGTCAAATTTGAGCATATAAAAAGGGACAGATTTGTTTTTATTGACTTGGAGTCATTCGAACATATGGTTAATTCACATGTTAGTGTAAAGAAGGAAAAATGGATTTTTATGAACGTCAAAATAGGAAACAGGAACTAGTATCTTTTCAGCCTCTGATTCTAATTTCTCCTATAGTTTTTTTCAAAGGTTTTCAAGATGGTTCCCAATGTTCCTACGATTATTGCTGTTATTTTGACTTTCTTCATCTTCTATATCCATTTCAGCTCTCTGGCTAGCTCTGTGTATTTGCTTCATTTCTCAGTCTCTTAGATATTCACCTTGTGGTTTGCTGGGGAAATCTACAATTTGGCATAACTTTTTTGTCTCATTAATTATTAAGACATCCAGTCTTTTTTCTTGCATGCATTTATTTGTTTGTCCGTCCATGTCCTATGGGATTTTATGATTTTCATTTTCAAGAACTGCTGCCTGTTTGTGCTTATATTGTGCGAGTGTTCATAATGCAACTGCTTGCATAATTCTCAGTGCACTGCCTTCCCCACTTGATCGTGCCTGTTCTTGTACACTTTTTGTTAGCAAGTGTTTTTGCATCAATTTGATCATGTGGTTTATCGTTTCATCTTTGTCCACAGAGTTTAAATTTTCTGTTGTCTTGTGTTTTGTTGATCTTAGCTTTGGTGGGGTTTCTTCTCATCACATTATATCATGCGGCTGTTATTAGATTTTCAGTTTCTCTGTTTAGTTTTCATTTCTGTAGACATGTCAAAAGTGTTTTCATTAGTATCATCTTTTCTCGCCCTTCTGAAATGTCCGTATAGCTGTTTCTCTTCCTATTTTACTTTTCTCGTCTTATTCCTTGTCTTTCTGTTTTCTGTTTTCTTCATTTTTTCCATGTAGCTTGCTATGATAACAACCCTTTAAGTCTGTTGTATTGTACATTTTTCTAATTCTTTTTTTTTGTGTGTCTTTTATGCAAACCAGTCATCTTCCCCTATCTTTCCTCTTCACATACAGTCTGTCGGCTTTACCCTTTTGATGTATTTTTGGTGTTGTACATTGTGAATACTCAGCAATTTCCTGGTCTTTTGATCTAAATGCCTCTGATCTTCTTTGATCCAACCTATAAATGATCCAGACTATATTACTAGTGACACGGCCCATGTGTTTATACCTTAAATTATGTTTCTACAATATAGTTTACTTTTCAGAACTCACAAATATTTGTAGGGGTCATATTCACTGAGTGCTTTTATATCTGCTTAATTATTACTATTATTATTATTATTATTATTATTATTATTATTATTATTATTATATTGCAGTAGCGAAATAGCAAACCTATGGATACAAAAATTTAAATTTTACCTCAGGATAATAAATGGATATATGATAATAATGATAATAATAATAATAATAATAATAACAATAATAATAATTAATAAATAAACTACTATAAACAAAATGAAAGCAGACATATCTATCTAAACATATCAAAGTTAAAACAGGTTACCTTTGTAGACACAATAATAAATAGAGCCTTCCCTACAAAAATTAACAAAGGGTGATTTACAGATCAAGTGAATTTTTTCCATAGAAACACGTGACCATTGGCTTCTACAAATCTCTACAAATCAACACACAAATAACAATGAATCTGATTGGCTAAGAGGTAAACTTAACACTGCATGTATATATAATATTAATTCCATGCAATACCCTGAAGAATCCTCAGGAGGATGAAACGTGAAAAATTCTCAGTAGCTTAACTGCCATATTGTAGTGAAGTAGAAAAAAAAAGAAATTAAAAAAAATATATATAAGACACAGCTGTTCCTTCCAAAAGGTTGAGCTCTTCAACGTCCAAAAATAATTCACCGTCACAAAAAGAATTCACCATCACTTCTTCCAACCGTCGTTTCACTCTCTGCGCTCTTCACGCTGCTTAAAAAAAAGTACCGTTTATATGCTGCCCATTTCTCCACTTATGCAAATTGACTATCAACCAGAGCCATCTAGTTTTCCATTTCTCCAAACAGCTAATTTGCAAAGGGGGACAACTCAAACCACACATATATATTTTATAACCTACTACATAGCTCTACTCGAGTATTGAGCATTGTTGAAGTAAATATTGAAAGTAGATACATAAAATCTTAAGTAGATATATGGAATAATAATATATGCGTGTTTGTTTTTATATATAGTAAGGCTCCTCCAGTGTTTGACAGACTATGGATACCCACGTAGGAGTGTCTGCCACACGCCCCCTTGATCTACACGATCATCACATGTCAACCCATCACGTAGTCGCTCGACCAACATGCCGGCCTTCTCTCTCGCTGCAATCTCCGCGGAGCCTCTTCGTGAACTTGGCTCGACGTCGCTGTCTTCCTCTGATGACACCACTACCGGCCGCACATCAAGGATGTGTCGAGGGATACCGTCGATAGATATATTGTTCGGGGACTGGACACTTGTCACAATGCCCCTCCCCCAGCATGTGGTACAGCGAGCATCAGGCGGTTTGATCCACACTTCCTCTCCCACTCGCACAGTCGCTCGCTTCTTCGTGTCTACTTGGCGCAGGGTCAATTGATTGACACCGGCTGCATCTCTCAACCACTGTCCTAACGGCCTCCTTTGTGATTCTGGGGTCCACCTTCCTGACCAAGAACAAGGTTCTATCCACTCCAAAATGGTGTATGTTATGCAAATCCTTCAGAGTGTCTTCATTTAAACAACATATTGCAACAGCCGCTTCATTCGGCGCCTTTAGCCAGGTCTTCTGCACCCTCGTCATCACATCTGCTCTGTTCTTCGCTGAAGGAACGATAGTGACCCTAAGTTGAAGATCAAATTCCCTAATCAATCATCAATTGACGCTTTACTAGCATCTCCGCAGTGCCTTTCGTCTTCACCCTCCTTTCTCCTGTAGCTTCGGACTGGATCCAAGAGAACACAGTGGCTGAGTCGGTCCTCCCCTCAACATTCTGTAGCCCCCATTTCAAGGCTAAGTTGATGCCCTTCATAACCGCATCCAGTTCCGCCACATGTATGTGAGCCACATCGTCCTTCTTCCGCAACCATGCAGCATCTTCTGCAGTAACACCACCTATTTCCAAGGTGACTCCCACTGCTATACAGCTTGTATCACACCACACAACACCTTCTGCACTGTTGGGTACATGCCAAACACCTCTCACTGGATCCTCTCTCTTCACCTCTTCAATAATCTCTCTCATAATGTCCACAGTCTCTTTATCAACTCCATCCTCCCACTTCACTAGTTAGCCTTTTGATATAACTACATGCAGTCCGTAGCCATCCTGCAATAGGGTAATGGCCCACCAGTCTTCCGCATATTGAGGAGTTCTCGCCTGCTCAATTTTTCCGACACCTCCGGGATCTCATTTCCCCTCCGGAACACTAACCGTCCTATCTGGTCCTTTCTTAGTTGGAGCCCTAACACAGCTCCTCCCTCCAACGATTCCGGGTGTTTTGCAATTAGCCCAAAGCTGTTGAGGTGTTTTACTATGTCCTCCGCAGTTGTTACCGTCTCATCCACCAAAATATCATCAATGTAGGAACTGGTGGCTCTTCTGACTGTGTCCTCCTCGCTTAGCACCGTTTTGAGGATCGCTGCCATGATTTTTGGTGCAGAATTCAGGCCAAAACCCAACCTAGTCAGGCAGTACATTCGGCCCGTGTATCTGACCAGCTGGTATTTCCAGAATTCCTGTGAAATGTGGATCTGTAGGTATGCAGATTTTAAATCCACAATCGTCACAGCCTTCTGAATCTGCCTCCACTCTCGCATGGTCTCTCCGCACACGTCCATCACATCGCCTCCCGTGTGACACGCAACATGTACGTTCAGCTCCCTGAAGTCCAGTACTGGCCGAACTTTTGGTTTTGTGGGCTGAACAACCGCCATTAACGGCAGTACACCTTCCACCTTCTCCGTCCATGATCTTAAAATCCCCTCTGAGATCCATCGGTCCACCTCCTTCTCAAATTCAACTCTTGTGCCTCCTCGCAACGTATACTCGTAGCATTCCACTCTGTTTTTCAGTATGGGAGGTTCTCCCTTCCATGCCCACTTGACTGTCCATTTCTCACCATCAAAGTGTGCAAAGAAATCTTGGTCCTCTATCGTGCAACTTTTGTCTGACTCGGCCGTTCCTGTGACACCTTTTTCGAATTGCACACCTGCAGCCCCTTGATGTCCTCCAAATCTTACGGAGTTCCTATATATCGTAACGCTCCCTAGTCGAGCAATTGCATCCATCCCTTGCAGCACATCAACACCCGTGACAATTTTGTTAATAACAATCGCCTGGATTGTTAGTGACATCCCACGTACCATCAACCGAACGATACTTGTGTCGTTGCACTTCACCTCTCTGCCGTCAACTGCCGTAATGCTGCTGGTTCTATTGCATGTGTCAACCATGTCTTTGGTGACAATTGTTGAAGTACAGCCCGTGTCGACAAGGGCTTTTGCACTTCGTCCATTTAGGGTCACCTCTACTTGTGGTGACATACCCTGAAGCGCCTTCATCGAATAAGTGGGGTAGCCACCGGCGCAGTGGCTTCCCCATGCTCGTTTCCCTGGGGACAGAATCTGCTGATGTGGCCGACTTCCCCACAGCGGTAACACATGACTTCTGGCTTTGGCTCCCTGCATTCCCTCGCCATATGGGGGCCTTGGCATCGGTAGCATCTGCCAGAGAACCTGGGTCTCTGCCACAGTCCTCTCTGCTTTTCGTCCTTCACAATTTCCTGCTGCAGTTTGCTTCGTTGAACGACAGCTACGATTCCCTGCTCACTCTCTTTTTTCCTGGCCAACACCCTAGCCTGTGTAATCAACTCCGCCACCTCCATAGTATTTACACCGGGCAGTTGCTGCAGAGCTATAGAAATATGGTCCGGGAAGCCATTGATAAAGGCCATCTTAACCATCTGTCGACAGCCTCCTCCATTGAATCCTGCTAGTCCCGTCAACCTCCTGATATTGTTGGCATAAACATCGACAGGCTCTCCGGTCCACACCATACGGGTTAGTTTGCCATATGCCACAAACGGTCCTTCGGTAAATGCTTCCTTCAGCTTTTCCTCAATGGCATCAACAGACAGTCAATCCTCCTCCCGCATCTCCAGATATAGGGCCAGAGCATCACCATCAAGATACAGCGGTATCAAGCTGGCTACATCCGCGATGTCCCGCAACTTAGCGACAAGTTTAACCTTGGTCAGCCAGGTTATAACATCTCCCTCTCCAGAGAACGTCTTAAGCATTTCACTGCTGATCCTCTTTGCTTCCATAGTTCCCGCCGAAATAGCTTGTAGTGAAGTAGAAAAAAAAGAAATTTAAAAAATAATATATAAGACACAGCTGTTCCTTCCAAAAGGTTGAGCTCTTCAACGTCCAAAAATAATTCACCGTCACAAAAAGAATTCACCGTCACTTCTTCCAACCGTCGTTTCACTCTCTGCACTCTTCACGCTGCTTAAAAAAAAGTACCGTTTATATGCTGCCCATTTCTCCACTTATGCAAATTGACTATCAACCAGAGCCATCTAGTTTTCCATTTCTCCAAACAGCCAATTTGCAAAGGGGGACAACTCAAACCACACATATATATTTTATAACCTACTACATAGCTCTACTCGAGTATTGAGGATTGTTGAAGTAAATACTGAAAGTAGATACATAAAATCTTAAGTAGATATATGGAATAATAATATATGCGTGTTTGTTTTTATATATAGTAAGGCTCCTCCAGTGTTTGACAGACTATGGATACCCACGTAGGAGTGTCTGCACATGAAAGTTTTGTGGCAGTAGTTGTGCAATCTCCCCCCCCCCTGAATCGACATTGTTAAATACCAGTGGCAAGTGAAATGTATGTACAGTATGACTGGAAACAAATGCCGCGATAAGTGAAGAGCAAATACAGCCTAGAATTCCCAAATGGGCACCCATCGTACTAACCAGGCTCAATGTTGCTTAACTTTGGTGATCTGATGAGAACTAGTGTGTCAATGCAATTATGCCAAATTATATATATATATATATATATATATATATATATATATATATATATTCAGCCACGTCTCGTTGAACACAACAGAGTTATTCTTTTTTCTGATTTTGATGGATAGTTTTTTAATTTGCCGGGCGGTCTTTTTAATTTCAGTAGACAGCTTATGCAGTATGACGCCCAAAGGTTCTTTTTCGGCCATATTGTTCTCATTGTTCTCGAACGCTTTCTATCGGTGCATAATTACACCAAGCCTCATAGAAAAAGAAAACAAAAACAACAACAATTGCTCCTGAAGATAATCGGATGCACCAATAGAAAGCGCTTGAGAACAATGACAACAATATTGCTGAAAAAGAACCTTTGGGTGTCATACTGTACAAGCTGCCTACCGAAATTAAAAGAACCACCTGGTGAATTGAAAAACTATCCATCAAAATCGGAAAAAAGAATAACTGTTCTGTTCAACGAAACGTGTCTGAATAATAATCTGCTGCCAAAATATACAAATATATATACATATTTATATATATATATATATATATATATATATATATATATATATATATATGATGAAAATAATGGAAATAGTATTCCGACAAAATAGAGAAAATAAAAAGGAACAAACCGTATTATGTGTTCACCAACATTTCGTCTTTATTTCGATTCATCCAGAGGAAGTCTCGAAATAAAGACAAATGTTGGTGAACACATAATATGGTTTGTTCCTTTTTATTTTCTCTCTCTCTATATATATATATATGTGTGTGTGATATTCTGATAACCTGATTGCTCTCTCTTAATCTTTATTGTGAATGTCCATCGACAATGACAACAATATTGCTGAAAAAGAACCTTTGGGTGTCATACTGTACAAGCTGCCTACCGAAATTAAAAGAACCACCTGGTGAATTGAAAAACTATCCATCAAAATCGGAAAAAAGAATAACTGTTCTGTTCAACGAAACGTGTCTGAATAATAATCTGCTGCCAAAATATACAAATATATATGTGTGTGTGTGTGTGTGTGTGTGTGTGTGTGTGTGTGTGTGTGTGTGTGTGTGTGTGTGTGATATTCTGATAATCTGATTGCTCTCTCTTAATCTTTATTGTGAATGTCCATCGACACGGCATTTATGAGTTCTTGATTCCCTACAATTCTTGTGTTAATTTCCTGTGGCCTAATAATTTCTGGTAGGAAATGATTTACCATTTTATGTTAAGTTTTATATGCGAAACTAATTCCTTGCATTGAAATCTAAAAATATGCGGGCGATTGTTAACAGTCGTTAGCAATTACAAACAAAGTAAAAAACGAAACATCAATTAGTCAACAGATATTTGTAAACAAATCAAGAAAATTTACTTTTCAACTTCTCTGCTTAATATCTGTGTTTCATTCTATTTTATAGCGATTTTATTTGAATTTTTCTTGTTGTATAGAACGACCCCAAAATGGAAAAGTAAAACAAAAATAAAGTTATGAATAAAAATTAACTTTTAGAATGATTAGTGACAGCCATTAGGTTAGTTTTCGTGTAGATTTCAACTTATTGAGGTGTTAAATACATCACAGCGAAATTTCAGGTAATTAAAATCAGGCGCCATTTAAGTACATCAGATTTGCAAGAGTCAGAAGGCATGAATAAACCATGTAAATAAAAGACTTTTAAAAATATTTAACAAAAACAAATTGAGCAGTTAAGTAGAAATGATTTTGGCCACCGTTTTGGGGGGATTCTTTTTCTAAATGTGCACCTCAAGTGCGTAAATTATTATTAAGGCATTGGTGGCCATTTTTTCTTTTTCATATTGCCATTCCTTTTTTCCAAATTATGATTTGGGGGGGGGGTATTTTCATGGGACCATGATTTCTGGTATCCATATTTTATTTTTCAAAAATCAAACAAAAAACATAATAATTTGGGAAAAAAGAATGCCAATATACAAAAAAAAAGGGCCACCAATGTCTTAACAATAATTTACGCACTTGAAGTGCACATTTAGAAAAAAGATCCCCCCCCCCTAAAAAAAAACGGCGGCTAAAATCATGGTTCCATGCAATAGCGTAAAAAAGATCAAATTTGGCCTCAAAAACGTCAATCTGGCAAGCTTTAGAAAGGCCAAATTTTGAAAAGATAGCAGCCTCAATTGTCGTACATTTATTCTAATAAAAAATATTGAAAAAATAATAAAAAATTTTTTTTTTAAGGTTTTATTTTAGCCTTAGGGTCTAAAAATATGTTTTATATAAATATAAATAATTTTTATAAATGTTTGTCAGTCAAATAATTTACGCCGTGTGTTATTTTCACAACTAAGTTTTCATGCTCTTCTGTTTACATATAATCACTATAAAAAGAGCAGAATGTAATTTTGTATTTTGCTTAAATTATCATTTGTTGGAAAAAAAAATCATATAATTGAGAGTAGCTAACCTGAAGTGAGGTTGCGAAAAAAATACAATCTTCTTCGCACACTTCTTCTCAGTTCTTGTAATCACAGTAACATAAAATAAAGGAACGTGGAGATTCGGCTATACACGCTACGGCTCTACTACCAAGATCAAATGTGCACACAAGATAGGGAAAACGGTGGCCTCTGGATGGAGGACACCAAGAAAGCCTTCCCGGCTTTGAGAGGGGTGCACAACTCCGAGGGGGAGGCACACAGGTTGCCCCGAGGTGAATGTCCCTTCTATCGCGAGTGCCGGTGCGCACTGAAGTCCCTCTTAAGAGTGAAGGAAAGCCTCTCTAACACTCTGCTGTTGTCCCAAAAGGCATTATATCGGGTTTTAGTGAGGGGATCCATAACGGATGTCATCGGTGGGAGGCTCCCTTTGACGAAGGAGCAGCTCCGCTCAATCTGGCCTTGGGCGCCTGGGTCAGGATGCCTCACTAACGACGAGGCTTCCTTGACCTGGCTGGTAATTCGGGATGCTCTCTGGGTCGGTAAGAGACTCCACTCAGCTGGCTTGGTGGACTCGCCTATTTGTAAACGGTGCGGCGATGAGGACGAGACTTTATGTCACGCCTTCGTTTATTGTCGCATTGTGGCGCCGCTGATTGAGTTTGTTACAGGTCTCATGGTCCGCATACTGAACACATCCTCATTAACCTTGGTTCCTATTAATGTCTGTAGCAATTGGGCTCCGACAACGGATAGGCTCAGAAAAGATTTGTGTTTGACGTTGCTAGCAGTGATGAGAGGTGTTATCTGGAACACACGTATGAAAGTGGTCTATGGATCTGAGGGCTTCGCTCCCCTCGACCTTATACGACTCTTCTGTCATTATTTGAAGGATCGTATCAAGGCCAAGAGAGTTAGACTCTCTTCGTCAGATTTTGTTGAAAGGTGGGTGTCAGTTGCGCGTGTGTGTCGGGTGAGAGAAGCAAGTCTTGACTGGTTCTTGGATGTTCCTTAGGAAAAAGAATTTTGGGTGACAGGAACGAACGTCAGCCCTGACTCGTTTTTAGTCCAGAGTAGGTAACGATATAGGCAAGAGTAGGACTATTATTTAGGCTTCTTTGTTCATAACCTAGCTAGTGTATGATAGTGATCATTAGGCCCCTTTTAAGTTTGTTCCTGCGGTTTTTTTTGTTTTTTTTTTACCCTCACTCCCCTCCCCAATTAGGTGACAGATCGCTTGATTCGCCAGAGATGCGGGTTCCCTTTCGAAGTTTTCGTAAGAGGTGTTTTAAATAAAGCGTTCGGACCCGCATCACCCTTTCGACTGGCGAATCGGTGTATCTGCCATAGTTTAACAACGGGGGGGGGGGTCTTTTGTTACTAACATTGTAAATATTTCATTTGTATTTTGTATATAAAATTTTTATCTTCCCAAACCCCCCTTTCTTATGGGTTTTAATTAGGTTATCATGGTATGATGTTCTTATGGTGATTGATGAAGGATGTATACGCTGATAGATGTATAGTATGAATGTGGTATTATGGTGTAAGTAGAGTGAAAGTAGGAACTAGTTAGGTTAGATTAGTTAGCACTAGTCAGAGAAGACCGTCCTTTCCCCTCCCCCATCTTCGGCCTTGTGCCAAATTTTTCTGATTTTTTACTTGTAAATTTTCTGAAAATAAATACCAATAAAGGAATAAGGTATTTATTTTCAGAAAATTTACAAGTAAAAGGGAGCCTCCCACCAATGTCATCCGTTACGGATCCCCTCACTAAAACCCGATATAATGCCTTTCGGGACAACAGCAGAGTGTTAGAGAGGCTTTCCTTCACTCTTAAGAGGGACTTCAGTGCGCGCCGGCACTCGCGATAGAAGGGACATTCACCTCGGGGCAACCTGTGTGCCTCCCCCTCGGAGTTGTGCACTCCTCTCAAAGCCGGGAAGGCTTTCTTGGTGTCCTCCATCCAGAGGCCACTGTTTTCCCTATCTTGTGTGCACATTCGATCTAGGTAGTAGAGCCGTAGCGTGTATAGCCGAATCTCCACGTTTGGCATGCCTAGACCGCCTTCAGAAGGATGTAGGTAGCAGACATCGCGACAGACCTTAGGGGCCCTTCCAAGCCATAAGAAGTTGAAAAGAGCCCTCTGCAAATATAACAGTGTATCTGACGGGATTGGAAGCACTGATAGACGATAAATAGCGATTGGATAGATGTGGGTATTACACACCTCCGCTCGCCCCTTTAATGAAAGGTTTCTACTGATCCACCGTGAAGCTGCAGACCGTACCGCTTTCAGAACCTCCGACCAATTTTTCTCCAGCTGGAGGTCAGGACCACACCAGACGCCGAGTATCTTGCAAGGCCCATCGCTCCAACTAAAGGGCCCCTGAAGGCACCAATGCGCAAACCCGAAGACTTGTCGCAATAAAGGAATAAGTAACTCTTCACAAAAGAGGAAGGTTTTTATAACAATTACCTTACTCTATTAGTATAATTAACCATAAGGCTATTGTTCTTCTTGATTGTTGGAAGAGCATCCTCACCTCCGGCAGCTACACTCAGATATTCACCACACATTCCAATAAAATAGAAAGAGATTATTACGATAACTTCCCCCCCCCCCATTGAATGTCATCCACGTAGATATATCTCATTAATTAGCATTAGATTTGACCGGATGAAGATTGTATAAATATTAATAATACGAAATGTATTCTCGATTTTAATACTGATTAAAAAAGTTTTTCAGGCGTGAATAAATATTAACATTTTCCAACAAACTGGTTACGCCTCATAAAGCTCTATAGACATGTTTAAAATAAAAATAAAATCATACTTACTTTAATACAGACGTCTTTCTTATCAATTATCAGTTTTGAAGAAGTAAATAATAACAATAATAACACGATTATATTTGCGAATTATTAGATAAAATAACATTTAAGGGAATCGTACTGAAAATTAAGATGGCGTAAAAAACTAGCTCCGCAGAAAATCTTAGACGTAAAATAAATAAATAATAAGAAACATTTGGACAACACGACTGAGCCTTTTAAAAATCAATTTTATTTTAATTTTATTTATTTCAATATTTAAATTGAGAGGGAAACGAGATTATATCATCTTAACTTTAATTTATATGATTGTACCCATTTACAATGCCTCCCCACGGGACAAAGTTAGAAACCAGGGTCGTTTTTTAACGTGGAGAAAAGGTACAAAAATAAAAATTGTCTCAGTCGTGAAGGATTTCTCCTCCGCCGAAAGAGAACAAGAAATAGAAGTGCAGCATCTGAAGAACAGATACTACACTTTGATCTTGTTTATATATTTTATTGCTTTTTTAAAAATTTTGAAAATACAATTAAGTAAAAAACAAAAGATTTTTAAACAACAAAATTAGGCACAAGGGCAAGGCCCTACAAGAAATTGGGGAGGGGAAGGGTTCAGGGTCTTTGTGACTAAAGTGATTAAAAAAAAATAATAAATGTAGACTTTGGAGTCTTACTCTTGACTGGCAACATTTACCAAAATACCTCATTCACTCTATGGATCTTAAACTAACTAATAAATCCCCAGCGTTTAAGAATCAAAACCATATTTACAATTAATAAACAGTTGTCTGTGTGTTTGTGTATGCATTTTTTTTTTTTTTTTTTTTAAATATATTAATTTTGTGTGTGTGTGTGTGCATGTGTGAAAAAATAAAGTTCAATTGCATTGGTAAGTAAAAAAGTTTTTGAATTAAGAAAAGGATTGCTCGTGGAGAGGGGAAAACTAATTATAGTGTTCATATCCAAAACAAAAAATAAATCCTACTGAGTTGTTAGTGAGACCCCCCCCCCTGTACTAATCTAGGTGACTAGACCCCCCCACTGTTTTCCGGGGAACCGAAAACAAGCAGGGCGTCGGGCGATCCCTAATGGGGATTGGGGAAAATATCTTAATGGCAGTGGGAGAAAACAAAGCAACGGGTGGAGGGGGTTGGAAGGTGACCTCTGAGTAGGGGAGTGACCGGGGATGTTGAAAAGCAAGGATGTGGCACAAAGGGGATGGGCAGACTCAGAGGTTCTCTAGTACCAAAAAATAAAATCAGGAACAGGATCTTATTTATACCACCAGTCAAGAGTCTTCTTAAGATTTTCTTTGCTAGAACCTAAGCGGGATGGGTTCCAAAGGCCCCAGCACCGCCCGTGCCATGCTTAAGGAGGGAACACGTATTGAAACTTGGCTCCTCAACGGATGCACAAACTAGTGCTGTGCACCCACCTCTTGTCAAATTCCACTCTAGGCAACCTCCTCCAATCGCATCTGATCTTTACTTTAAGCAGATGTTTAAAGTAAACGATCAGATCCCGATCCAGAACAGATGTCCCTTCGCGGACCAACTTGAGGCGCGTGATCCAAATCACCATGCGCGCTACTGCCAGAATCGCCAGGATAACCATTCTTTCCTCCCTGGGGAACGGCGGCTCCATGTTGTACACAAAAAAACCTTCGTCGAGATTGAGCAGACATTCGGCATTGATGCGAGCCGTTACCCCCTCGACGTACTCCAATAAGGGCTGGATCCGGCTGCAACTAAAAAACGCGTGCCCGATCGTTTCGGGCTCGCATTTGTCACAGCGCGGACAGAAGCCACTCGTATTTTCTTTATACCGGCAGAGTTTGTCGAGAAGGGGCAGCGCATTACGGACCAGTCGCCAGGTAAGGGAAAATTCCGAGTTGTTCAGAATCTCCCGTCCCGGCGCCCAACTCCAATGAGAACGGACAACCTCCATCGACCATCCCATCCGCCTACAAAGTGGATCCTTCGCGGTCCCCTCCACTAGCTCCCGATATAGTTTCTTTCTTGGCTGATCGAGGACACTGGTCCCCGGCAAAGCTCTAAGAGCGGTCCGGCATTCGGAGAAGAACTTAGACTCCCCCCTCGGCCTACGACGACCTTCTACCGAGGGGTTGGGTTTGAGATTGGGAAACGAGTTCTCAACCACAGGGACCCAAGGAGCGTCTTCGTCAAGCGAACAACCCAGGAAAGCCAATCTCTCGGCATTTCTATGACACAAGAGACTGGGCTGACCCAGGCCTCCCTCGCTCGGCCTCTGGACACAGACCTCTCTGCAGACATAATGCTTACCATCGTTCCACAATAGTGAATCAAGGTGCCCTTGCAAGCGGGTTAGTCGTTCTGCATGGAGAGGAAGTACAGACAATCGGTAAAGGATGAGCGGAAAGACGTATGTAGCACACGCCTACGCCCGACCCTTCAAGGACAATTTCCTTCCAATCCAAGTCTTCACCGACGATTTGACCTTGCCATATACTTCCGACCAATTCTTATCCAGCTGAAGTCCCGATCTAAACCAGACACCGAGAATACGGACCGGTCCATCGGTCCAGCTGAAAATACCTGGAAGCGAGTTTACCCCGGTCCAGGCCCCCAACCGCAGGCCGACAGACTTGCTGCAGTTGAACATGGGCCCTGTGACTTCTTCGTATCGAGCGAGCGCCTCGACCACCGCTTGAACGTCCGTGTGGCAAGACACAAACACGGTGACGTCATCAGCGAGCGCGGAAACCCTGGCTCGTGTGCATCCAGGGAGGGCTATTCCGCGCAGGACTGGTGTAGCCGCCTCATCCCTTAACTTGCAAAGGAGGGGTTCCAACGCCAGGATGTACAACAGAGGCGACAGCGGACAACCCTGACGCACCGACCAAGAGACAGCGAATGACTCCGACAGCTTACCGTTGATCTGCACCGCTACCGTCGGCCTATCATACAGGACAAAGATCCACTTGCGGAAGTCCGGATTAAATCCGGCGGCCTCTAACACAGCTCCCAGGAACCGATGGTCGACCCTATCGAATGCCTTGGACTGATCTAAACTGATCAGCGCTGCTTCGGCGTCGTCTTCTGTCCCCTCTATGATCGAGCGTATCAAATGCAAATTGTCTTGAATCGATCTCCCCTTCACAGCATAAGTCTGGTCCGGTTCGATCAAGTCAGTGATGACAACCTGCAAACGATTCGCAAGAATCTTTGCCAAAATCTTTAACTCTGTGTTTAGCAGAGTCAAGGGCCTAAAATCGTCGAAATTTTCCACCCCACCATGCTGTTGACCTTTCCTCAGCAATGTGATCACTCCCTTGGTCACCTGTCCAGGGATGGAACCCTGAGTAAACCAATGGTTGAACATATCCTTCAGAATAGGGACCAACATGGGCGACAGCCTCAAGTAGAACTCCTAGGGTAAACCATCAAGCCCCGGGGATTTGTTGTAGCCGACCTGCTTCAACGCAGTAATGACCTCATGTTCAGTAACAAGACCATCACAGCTAGCCGCCCGAGCCGCCATGAGGCGGGGCGAGTCAGCCAAATAGCTGCCAAACTCTTCAACCCTGAGTCCGGGTAGTTGGGTGAAGCGCTCCGATAGATGCTCCCAAAACCCCTCACAGATCTCCCGAGTCGAAACTAGGGCATGTCCTTCCAGGTTATGTACTTTACGAATGTACCCGTCCGAACCGCGTCTTAAAGCAGCCTTACGCTTAACAGCGTCAACATTCCCAGCCTCGTTGGAAACTTTCATTAATCTAGCCCTAACTACTTGACCTTCATACCGCTCGCTAGCCAAGCGGCTGAGGTCTTGTTTAGCTAGTGCTACCTCTAGGGGATCCCCCCTCTCCACCGCCCGGGTCAGCTTATCCTCTAAGCGCTTCTTTGCCTTAGCCTTATCTAACGCGAGGCGTTGGCTGTATTGGACAGAGAAGCGCCTAATTTTGGCCTTAAGACTAACCCACCACTTACTCCCTGTAACCGCCCCCACTAAAGCCCGCTGAATTAATTCTGTGACCTTCAACCGGTAGTCCTCCAACTCCAACAAGGTGCTGTTGAACCAGTATCCGGCTAGTTTAGGCCTAGCACTTAAGTTAAAACGGGCCATAACGAGTTTATGGTCCGAGTGTCCTAACAAGTGGAACGTGGGGCATGATAGAAAGTCTACGTCGCCTCTTCTAACTAACATCCGATCCAAGTAAGTACTCGGATGGGAAGGCGTTCCAGGATGCCACGTCCACATCTCCTGCCCCGGATGATCCAGACGGAATCTGTCGACGAGATCGCACGAGGCCATCAGGTCAAACAGAGTGCTGTCACACCGCACCAACCTACTAGCCCCCCCCCCGACCTTATCTGTTTTGGGATCAAGGATTGCATTCCAATCACCCATTAAAACTAACCGTTCCGGATCCACTAAGAAGCCCTCCAACCGTAGAAAAAAGGATGCCCTCTCTACAGCAGAATTGGGAATATAAACAGCGACAATCCGAAAAACACTACTATTAACGGCAACATCAACAACAACTAGCTGCCCGTCCTCGCCTGTGTGAACAACATTCACCGACGCTGACAGGGTGCGACTCACTAGCAAGGAGTTTCCACGACTATAAGTATTGCCATATGCTGAGTAAACATCGTAATCGTTCACCAGCACCTGACAATCCTCGTCACAAATAAAGTGGGTCTCCTGGATAGCGGCAATATCTACCTTGAGGGACACCAAGTCTCTCACAACGCGCGAGGCCTTGCTTCGACACCTGATGCCCCTCACATTCAATGTAGCCAAGTTCAAAGCCATGTTCACTTACCTCATTCAGTGTCACAGACAGGTCTGAAATCCTTGGCAGTGAGGACGTGGCAGGCCTGGTCAAGTCTGCCGGTAAGTAAGTCTGCTGAGGGTACTCCGTCCTTGGCCACACCTCCCACGTCCAGGGGGAAGGTTAGTTTAAGTGCCCTGTAGAATGAAGGGTGGATATACACAGGGACTCTGCCCTCGCACTTGAAAAAGAAATTGTTCAGTGAAGGATGGTCCCTGTCCACCAGCTGCTGGCCCGGGATCGCATCCTTCGCTGCTTTGATCATGGCCCAGAGGGCTTGTGTCCTAGAGTCCTTGTTGATCCTAACAAAAGTGGTCAACATGGGCGCGTCCTTGAACTTGGTAGGATCCGCGACGCTGTCACCATCCACGTGCACCAGACTCCTCAACTTGTTGTAGCGGACCTTCTGCTGCCCTTTAAAGTCCGGTATTGGTAGGTGGGGGTCAAGTTCGCAAATTCTACCTCCTGGCAGGAAAGGTAGTTTTTTGGTCCGTTTCGTGCGGACTGCCATTGTTCGGGAAGGGGGGCTTTTAGGTTGGGGGAGAAGGGAGGGGGGTGGAGTGGGGGTAGTTGTATCAGTTCCTTCCTGAGGTGGTCTATCATAGGGTGGGGGTGGTGAAGGGTTTCTGGGGGCTTTGGGGAGATCTGGGGAGGGGGATGGTTGCTCGGGCTGCTGAGGTAGTGGGGTGACAGGGGGCTCAACTTGCGGGACTGTTGCCGTGTCTTTCTCAGTGGAGGTTGGGGGGTCAGCGCGAGTCTTTCTGCTTTTCCTCCTTCTGGCCCTCCTGATTTCTGTCGCGCTCAGTTTTACCAGAGCTGCCGTTGCCTCCTCTTCCTCAGACACTACCTCCTCCTCAGACGCTTGTAATTTCCTCTTGTTTGAAGAGGGGGGTGCCTGTGTCTCCATGGCCTCTTGTTTTTCGGGTTGGTCTCTGGTCACCGTCTGTGGGGATGACTGTTGAGGGGGTCTTCCCTCTTTTGGTGACCGTCACCCAGCCCGTTTGTGCTTCTGGGAGGCTTGTGGTCGGAGCGGGAGCGGAGGCTTTGACTGGTGCTGCTTCTTTTCCGGTTGTCTTGGGCGGGTTTCTAGTCTTTTTGGGGCAGTCTTTTGCCATGTGCCCCTGTTGTTGGCATTGCCAGCAGTGGGGCTTTCTCCCTTCCACTATTAGGGAGAGGGTCCAGTCCCCGAACCTCAGTGTCGCCGGGATTCCAAAGAAGCCGGCCTTGTCCAGGACCATCTGAATCTTGCAGTCCCCGGTCATTATGTTCTTTTGACCGCGGACTGGAGTTACCTCCTCGACGTCCCCGTACTGGCTGAGGATGGCTCCCAGTTGGTTTGCTTCCATGTAATAGGGGACGTTCAAGGCGGAGACGTTTGCCCTTCTTCTGTTCAGGTACACCGGCTGCAGCTTGATGTTCCTGCTCTGGTGTATGGTCCTGGACAGTTTGTCGGCGGCTTCTGGCGTGGGGAGCAGCACATCCCACTGTGCGTAGCTCCGTCTGCAGACGTAACTGGCTGGGATGTTCTGCTCCAGCAGGAGTTTCAGCATGGTGTCTTTGTTGACACCCGTCAGACCCCTCGTCTTTGTGTCTGATGTGATGAAGGAGAGGACTCTCTTCTCCAAGCCTTCAACCTGACCCGGGAGGGGTTTGATTGTGTTCCCCTCCGTGTAATCTTTGTACTTGGAGTCGAAGAGCTTCTTGTAGTCCTCCGGCTTCATTTTGTTGGGTTGCTCTTTGGGGCCCCATGCTGATCCTCCCTCCGATTGGGTGTCTGCTGGTCCGGGGACAGGAGTTGTGGGTGAGGCCGTTGGCTGCTCTGTGACCGTTGTTGTCCTTGCAGTGCCTGGGGTTTGACCTTTACCAGTCAGAGTTGGCCAGTCCGCATTTGTCATCGCGTGCTGGCTTTCTCTGCTTTCCAGGTCGTTCCCCTTCTTCTTCTTTTTCTGCTGGGTAGCATTTTCTTTCGGGGATGCAGGTGCCTCCCCTCCTGGGGATGTGTTCCCAGCAGCAGTTTTTGCAGTTGCAGAGGTGAGGGGTGACGCTGCTCCCAGCTTGCGTTTGTTGGAATTGGTTGCCGCGTCTACCTCCACCCTGGTTTTCATCATCCCTTCATTGCCCTCTTGGGGAGTGCTGAGGGTTGGGATCTTCATCTCCTTTTCAAACAGTGCTTTTAGAGAGGCTAGGGTTGCGTTAACTAGCTCCTCTGTCTCTTCGGTTGCGCTGTTTCCTTCCATTTCTCCAGCTGAGAGGGAGTTGCCCTCTTGGGGAGCCGGTGGCACTGGTCTAGCAGACCCGTCCAGCTTTTGGGGGACTTGGGATGCTGTAGGAGCAGCTTCCGTTGCGTTGTCCCCTGTCGGCTTTCCGGCTGCTGCATTGTTCGACGGGCTGCCCTCGTGGGGAGCAGCAGTTGCAGGTGGTTTCCGGGGGGTCGCCACGGGCTGCGGCCCTACCCCTTCATCAGTAGTCAAGGTCGCCGCGCGCAAGGGCCCTACCTTGCTTTCTGGCGCCGTCTCGCCGGGAGATGCATCAGCTCCCTCACATGGGGAGTCGTCTGCAGGGGTAATGCTGCGCATTTGGGGTGACGTACCCCTCCTGCCTGGCATCGTGGCGGTTGCACTGGCCGCTGACGCGGACCAAAGTGTAGTGGGGAGAAAAGAAAACCCAGGGGAATGGAGGGGGAGGAGGGGAGGAGCAGACTCTGAAGAAATTAGAGTTTTTGACCTCCCCTCACGGGGATGTCGGGTTAGCAGCTCAGATCCCCCCGCAAGGGGGGAGAGCAGAGAAGAAAGACGCAGTGGGTGCTAGCGGGTCAGAGTGCCGCGTCGCAATTAAGAGAGAGAAGGGATAGGCATCCCTGCCCACAGAGGGGAGCAGAAACGAAGCACCCGCCCTTACCCCACGTCACTCTACCCACTAAGTACCCCAACGGAAGCGAGAAAGAGAACCCTGTTTGCTCGATCCACTGGGAGAGCAGCGAAAATAGACAAAGTTTGGGCCTGGCAGGTCAGAGTGCTGCTCAGGCAATTAAGTGTGGAGAAACTAGACCATCCCCTGTCTCTAGAGGGAAGAGACCGGAACGAAGAAAAAACGCATGCAAAAAAACAACAAAAGCAGGTCTCAACTACCAGCTAGTGGTGTTGGTCCCGAGATTCCAGTCTTCCAAAAAAGGGGATCGGTTTTCGGGTCCAAGCTCCCACAAATGTGGAGTCGGTCCTTTAGGTCCTGACTCCCCAAAGGAGGGGGTCGGTCCTTGCTAATAAAGGTTAGTAAGAAAAAACACCTTAACCTAGCCCGAAAGCCCGGTGGTGAGTCAAGTTTCGTAACTGAGAGAACAGATACTACACTTTGATCTTGTTTATATATTTTATTGCTTTTAAAATTTTGTAAATAAACAAAAAACAAAAGATTATCAAACAACAAAATTAGGCACAAGGCCCTACAAGAAATTGGGGAGGGGAAGGGTTCAGGGTCTTTGTGACTAAAGTGATTAAAAAGTAATAAATGTAGACTTTGGAGTCTTACTCTTGACTGGCAACATTTACCAAAATACCTCATTCACTCTATGGATCTTAAACTAACTAATAAATCCCCAGCGTTTAAAAATCAACACCATATTTACAATTAATAAACAGTTGTCTGTGTGTTTGTGTATGCATTTTTTTTTTTTTTTTAATATATTAATTTTGTGTGTGTGTGTGTGTGTGTGTGTGTGTGTGTGTGTGTGTGTGTGTGTGTGCATACTGCATGTGTGAAAAAATAAGGTTCAATTGCATTTGATTGGTAAGTAAAAAAGTTTTTGAATTAAGAAAAGGATTGCTCGTGGAGAGGGGAAAACTAATTAAAAGTGTTCATATCCAAAACAAAAAATAAATCCTACTCGGTTGTTAGTGAGACCCCCCTGTACTAATCTAGGTGGCTAGACCCCCCCCCTCCCACTGTTTTCCGGGGAACCGAAAACAAGCAGGGCGATCCCTAATGGGGATTGGGGAAAATATCTTAATGGCAGTGGGAGAAAACAAAGCAACGGGCCCGAAGGCCAAGAATTTATATGATTGTAAAGAAGGAGACAACACGCCATATTGACATGACCACGGCTGGAAAACTTGTATATTCACTTTTTTCTTTTTTTTTTTTTGTAAGTAATCATTATTATTTTATTTTGTTTTGCTTTAAAAATATATATATAATTCATAAATAAACGGTGATTAAATATCTTAAAATATATATTGAGTGAGACCAATTTTCGGTCAAGGGAGATAACAAAATATTAAGATTGATGACTAAATATGGCGGAGTTATTTGCCCTTCTCGCCTGGGGTTTTTGGATTTATTTTTGTTTACAGATGTTTTCGGTTTCATTTTTTGTACGCTTGAGAATAAATGTCTCTTCGTACCTTTCAAGCGGTTTCGTGTAATTGATGTGTATTACTATACACATAGATTCGAAAAAGTTGTCAAAAAACAAATATATAACAAATAAATGTTATCAAAAGCAAGATAAGTTACTTTTCTACCTAACTGGATATATATAACGGTAACATAAGTGCATAAGTACCAGAAGTATCATTTACTTAAAACAATATTTAAATTTTGAATGAGGTGAATAAATTTTTAAAACTGTTTACAGTTTTAAAAAAAGTAATAAAAATAAACATATCTGACCAAATAACACAAAAAAGCAAAACAATTATACAGTTGCAAATCTCAATATATATATATATATATATATATATATATATATATATATATATATATATATATATATATATATATATATATATATATATATATCACCATTTTCAACATCACAAAATCTCTTTTCAGTGGAAACAATGACAGACACGGCAGTTATCATCATAGTGGAAGCAAAAAAGTTTTAAGAGAATTTAAAAAATAAAAGAAATTTCGGGTTTGTACAGTGTAGATTCGAAAAGTTGTCAAAAAATATATATATAACAAATAAATGTTATCAAAGGCGAGATAAGTTACTTTTCTATCTAACTGGATCATTTTTTAAAGTTTTTATTTAATGTAACATGTTTATCAGCTCGAAAAACATAGTGTTTACCGATGTATTCGAAAATTGCAAATGGCGGAGCGCGGAGCGGAGCAGAGCACTCTCTGGTAAATACGGTAAGCTTGGGAAAACGAGTTAAAACTAAAAAAAATACACAAAATACTGTTAAAAACCCACTGAATATATGTCAGCCTATGTCATGGTAACATATATTGACCGAGTTTCTAACAATATTTTTGTTAGTTTTTTAGTTTTAACTCATTTTTCCAAGCTTACCGTGTTTACCAGAGAGTGCCCTGCCCCGCCCCGCCCCGCCATTTGCAATTTTCGAATACATCAGTAAACCCTTTATGTTTTTCGAGCTGAATAAACATGTTACATTAAATAAAAACACTAAAAAAATTATCCAGTTAGGTAGAAAAGTAACTTATCTTGCCTTTGATAACATTTATTTGTTATATATTTGTTTTTTGACAACTTTGTCGAATCTATGTGTACGGTAATACAAACCCGAAAATTTTAAATGGCACCGAACTCTCTGCTGAACACGATAAGTTTGGGAAAATGAGTTAAAGATAAAAAAACTATACAAAATTACAAAATACTGTTAAAACCCCACCGAAAATATGTCAGCCTATGTCACGGTAACCTATTGAGCGAGTTTCTAATAGTATTTTGTATATTTTTTATTAACTCATTTTCCCAAACTAACCGTGTTCAGAAGAGAGTCCGGCATCATTTTTAATTTTCTAATACATCGGTAAACACATGTTTTTCGAGCTAAATAAACATCTAACATTAAATAAATTTTTTTTAAAAATACATTATAGCACTTTTTTGGAGGAACTTTTGTGTGTGTGTGTGTGTGTGTGTGTGTGTGTGTGTGTGTGTGTGTGTGTGTGTGTGTTACATAGTTTTTAATGCATTTTAATTGATCTAAAACAAAGTTTTCACGAGCGGTTTACAAAAATATAAGCACCAAACATTTTTATGTTACTTACGGAAAAAGGGTTAATTAAACTGCAGAAGCATCTGTTAAGCCACACAAGTTCTATAATTGAATCTCCTCCCCTGAAAAAGAACAAAAAGCATAAAATGTTTGGTGCTTATGTTTTCGTACCGCTTGTGAAAACTTTGTTTTAGATCAATCAAAATGCATTAAAAACTATGACAACCCCCCCAAGTGCTATAATGATTTTTTTTTTTTTAATTTTGTTTCAGACAACTTTTTCCTCTAATTTTAAATTGTCTGCCAATGAGAAAAAAAAAAATTGAAAATTCTATGTTTTGAAGTAAAAAAAATGTTTTTCCTACATGTTACATTAAATAAAAACACTAAAAAAATTATCCAGTTAGGTAGAAAAGTAACTTATCTTGCCTTTGATAACATTTATTTGTTATATATTTGTTTTTTGACAACTTTGTCGAATCTATGTGTACGGTAATACAAACCCGAAAATTTTAAATGGCACCGAACTCTCTGCTGAACACGATAAGTTTGGGAAAATGAGTTAAAGATAAAAAAACTATACAAAATTACAAAATACTGTTAAAACCCCACCGAAAATATGTCAGCCTATGTCACGGTAACCTATTGAGCGAGTTTCTAATAGTATTTTGTATATTTTTTATTAACTCATTTTCCCAAACTAACCGTGTTCAGAAGAGAGTCCGGCATCATTTTTAATTTTCTAATACATCGGTAAACACATGTTTTTCGAGCTAAATAAACATCTAACATTAAATAAATTTTTTTTAAAAATACATTATAGCACTTTTTTGGAGGAACTTTTGTGTGTGTGTGTGTGTGTGTGTGTGTGTGTGTGTGTGTGTGTGTGTGTGTGTGTGTGTGTGTGTGTGTGTGTGTGTGTTACATAGTTTTTAATGCATTTTAATTGATCTAAAACAAAGTTTTCACGAGCGGTTTACAAAAACATAAGCACCAAACATTTTTATGTTACTTACGGAAAAAGGGTTAATTAAACTGCAGAAGCATCTGTTAAGCCACACAAGTTCTATAATTGAATCTCCTCCCCTGAAAAAGAACAAAAAGCATAAAATGTTTGGTGCTTATGTTTTCGTACCGCTTGTGAAAACTTTGTTTTAGATCAATCAAAATGCATTAAAAACTATGACAACCCCCCCAAGTGCTATAATGATTTTTTTTTTTTTAATTTTGTTTCAGACAACTTTTTCCTCTAATTTTAAATTGTCTGCCAATGAGAAAAAAAAAAAATTGAAAATTCTATGTTTTGAAGTAAAAAAAATGTTTTTCCTACATTATCCACCTCCGTCCCACTTGGAGTGCTTTTCTTTTTTTCTTGTTTGATTTCTTTTTCATATAATTTAAAATTGTCCACGGAAGATTCGTGCGCCATGTGAGAAGGTGGTTTACTACACGAAGGCACATTTAACAGGTGATTTTCATATTTTAAGCATACGTTGATGAAAGTGTCGAATAGTATCTGCCTTTCACCCGTTGTGGTCATAGACACTGATATTTTTCTTATCCAGAGAGCAGACTGTTAGGTGATTTGGTCAGTTATGTGACTAATAAGTTTTCAGGGTCTATTAATTGCATCCGTCTAATGAAGGACTGCATACCTTGTTGGTAATCACAAAAATCAACAGAGAGTTTCTTTAAACAATATTGTGGAGTTGAATATAATAGTCAAATAAGCAAGCGCCCAGGTGTGTATGCCTTGTGTGGGTGTATGGCTTACCCTCAGGTGGAATCTGAGCGAGAGAGATTAAAGATGGCGGCTGTGGCTTTATAAGGTGTAGTCTCAGGGAATTGCACAAGATTACACTACCCATATACGCAAATGAAATGCAGTCAGGTTTTTAATAAAAAGCCGGTTGGGTGACATGATGCATGTTGGAAGTTGAGAAAAAATTGAGAGGAGGAGGAAATACAGTGACGAATTCTATCTGAAATTCCCCCCTCCCAAAAAAAAAAACACCAGCTAATTTAGCTGCAAGCTATTTCGGCATAATGGGGACAAGTTCAACCTAAAATTAATACCAGAATTCGATGGCTCAACCCCAGTACTTGACTGGATGGAAAAGGTGGAACTACATTGCCTGTTGTCTGGCATGAAGAGCATTGAACACGTGATTCCTCTACGTCTATCTGGTGACGTACCAACAGCTTAGTCCTGAGGAAAAACAGGATTATGAGAGGATCAAAGCAGTACTATACAAGATGTTTGCTATCAACCCTGCCACTGCTTGGGAGTAATTTGAGACAAGAACCTTACGTCCAGGCAAAACTGTCAACGTGTATCTGGCCAAGCTAAGAAAGTTGACGGTGCTTTTCAGTGGGCTGCCTGATCGACCCTTAGCATACAAATTTCTGACAGTGCTCCCAACCGGAGCAAAGCAACTCCTGCAAGCTAGCTCAAGCATAATTTCATTGACCCTTAATGACCTGGTAGACAGGACCAGGACCGTGATGAAAATACCTATGAGATGAGAGAACCGGTAGTCGCTGCTGCACAGTCCACATGAAGTAATGATAGACCGTCTCAGGGGCCTGGCCCATGTGGTGAAGTCGTGTGTTATAGGTGCAATGGCCAGGGCCCCATTGCAAGGGACTGCTGGCAGCAACTGACAGCTGTTCGCTACTACCGGTGTAATGAGACTGGTCATATGGCCTAGGATTGTGCAGGAAACAGGGTTGGGGACAAGGTGCCAACATTGACCTCCTCTGCAAACAGAAATTAGACGAGGCGCTTCTGACCATTCTATATCAACAAGACATTGTGCTCAGCACTCCTCGATTCTAAATGCTCCTGCACCATAGTGTGCACAGACCTTTGCTGCAATTGGAAGAAAAATGTACAGGTTATCACCATCAGAGAAGAGATGCAGACATGTTGCGAGGTGGGTGCTGTCAACATTTGCACAAAAACTGGAAACTTGGCTAAAGTTGAGGCACTGGTAGCACTCGAAAAACTGCTGAGCTTTGACCTGTTTCTAGGCTATGATGCCATCAGAGCCCTAGGTGGTTTCACATAACACATACGAAGGTGGTACAGTTTCCGGAGACGGCTCCAGTGTGCACTGTGCTGAGAATTGACCAGCCAGACTTTAGTATCGAATTTGACCAGAAGCAGAAGGCTTGGACCACCTCATAGAAATGGTCAGAAAACCCAGGAATCAGCCAAATTGCAGGATAGAATAGCCGAGTACCATGTGCCCGACCAAATGAAGTCTGCATATGAAGATGAACTCTGCAAATGGATCAAGAATGGCTGGTTAATTCCCTATGAGAAACTTGGACCTCCCAAAGACCTGATTCCGCTGATGGTGGTTGCTTAGCACAACAAAACAAAGGTGAGGCTAATGATGGACTACCGTGAACTAAACATACATGTTGATGCATTCATACATTTGTGCCAGCAAGCTACGAGAGTGGCGCCAGCAGGGTTTCAATGTGTCTCTGTTAGATCTAAGAAAAGCGTACCTGCAGGACAGATCAGCGAGACGATGTGGCTATTTTAGATGGTGGTGTTTGCTGACAGGATGTACTGCCTTTACAGGAAGAAACAATAGAGAGGAGACATTGGCGTACCTTGATGACACATGTGAATGGAGACTTTGTGTCTTCATCTCGCTTAAGGTCCAAATGAGCTGAGTTTGGTTTGATTTGCAAGGACCCAGAAGCTTGGGGGATAGTGCCCATGTCTTAGATCTGAACGTTCGACAGGAGCAAGGGTCCTTGAAGTGGGGGAATGGAACTGCAGTTCCTAAAGTGCCTGAAGTCTTAACGAGGCAAGCTGTATTCTCCCTGTGTGGAAAACTTGTGAGGCACCTACCAGTGTGTGGATGGACTCGTGTGGCAACAGGCACCATAAAGAGGAAGGCAAGCCTAGTCACCAAAGGCTGGGATGATGAAACAGCAGATGATTTGTTGGTTCACATGGTGAAGGAAACCATTGCAAGGGTAAAGCAGGATGACCCCAGCAATAGAGACTAGTGCATGCAGGGAGATGAACTGAACATGTGGGTGGATGCAAGCTCTCTGGCGATCAGTCTGCTGTTGGAGAATAGGCCTGCTGGTTGTGATTGGCAAATGACGCTGCTCATATCAATCTGGTAGAGCTCGATGCAGTGATCAGACGGAGGTTGGAGGTTGTAAGTCATAAGAAAGCTGGTAACAGAGTACAACCTGTCTGTGGATGCGGTACTAGTCACTTCAAATTGCAACTTTGCTGATAGGCTCACTTGGGTGCCACAGACATGGTATGAGTCCATGAAGAAGGAAGCTGAGCCAGTACCATCACTATGTGCTGCCTCTATTGAGGTGCCAGACAAAATCAGGGAGATACACCACTACACTTGACACCCCGGAATGAGATGGATATGTTATTTTGTGCAGTTGACCAATCAGTCGGTGTCCAAAAGTGCAGTGAAAGCAGTGGTCAAGGAATGCCAAACATGCCAGTCAATCAATCCCACCTCAGCTAGATGGTGGAAAGGTTGACTGGGAGTAGACACGACTTGGAGCCAACTGGGTATGGACATAACCCATTATGGCAGCCAACACTTCTTTACCCTGATTGATTTTGGACTGACAAGGTTTCCGATCTGGTACCCATTAATAAGACAGGATTCCTCCAGTGTCATCCGTGAATTGAAGTCCATATTTTACAGAAGGGGGCCCCCTGAAAAGATTCTCATGGACAATGACACAGCCTTCTGCAGTGGAGAGTTCAGGTGTTTCATAGATAAGTGGGGGATCCAGTTCAGACACAGATGAGCGTATGTGCCGAGTGACAACGGCATAACAGAGCAGGGCCACCTAAGTGTTAAGAGGATCGCGGCAAGAAAACAATGTATGATTGCAAAAGTGGTCTCTAGATATAGTAACACCAAAGGATGCCCTGACTACTGCAAGTGTACTAGCCAATGCAATCCATTGCTATGGTGTGTGCATCAATGACATTGACACCTGTCTGCCTGATCGGCAGGGAACATGAGGGCTGTATGAGTTAGGGGACACCGTCTGGGTGAAGCCTCCCAATAGCTGATGCACCACCAGCTTTCAAAGAGGACAAATCACTGGTATCATCGATGAGCAAGCCGCGCTAATCAATGATATTCCATGCCATGTGAGAGACCCGAGATATGAACCAATTGGCAAGTAGCAGTAATGATGAATCATCCAACGATGACTTGTGGATCTGACCTATTCTCCGCGACCATGATGGTACAACTGCGAACCCCAATGCTGATGGTGATAGTTCCAGCACCGCTTCTGAGAGCTCCGGTGAATATGAAGAAATCCAGCCTGATGGTATGACTGCAAACCCTAATGCTAATGCCGATAATTTTGACACCTCTTTTGAGAGCTCCAATGAAGATGAAGAAGTACAGCCAATCCATCTTTGTAGGAGTGCTTGCAACAAATGACCATGACCATGTGTGATCTTGAGACCAGGGGGAGAGTTTGGAGTTGAATGTAATAATCAAAGAAGCAAGTGCCCACGTGTGGTGTGTGTGTGTGTGTGTGTGTGTGTGTGTGTGTGTGTGTGTGTGTGTGTGTGTGTGTGCCTTGTGTGGTTTACAACTTACTTCAGGTGGGATCTGAGAGAGAGAGAGATTAAAGATAGTAGCCGTAGCTTTATAAGGTGTGGTCTCGTGGAATCGCACAAAATCACACCGTCTCACTGCACACATATGCAAATGAAATGCAGTTAGCTTTTTTAAATAGAAATCCCATTGACAGAGGTGAGAGGGACAGACGCGTGCTAGAAGTTCAGAGAGAAAATTGAAAGGAGGAGGAAATACAGACGAATTCTATCTCTGAACTTTTCATCCCATTTAACTGCAAAAAGGCGTTCTCTTCTTTTCGCTTTTCTTTATTTACTGGATTTTTGAGCAGCGATTATCTTTCCCCTGAATTCAAACTACTTGCTAATTTTCGACAAAAGTCTCGTTTTCTTAACTTGAACACTTTCCGTTGTTATATTCTATACTGCCAAGAACCAGATACCTCAATAAGGAACCACTTTTATGTTAAGTTCTATACTTCCAAAGACCCAATAGTCCTCTCCCCATTGTCCCCTGTGATATTTTCTGTGAAAGTATTTCGATTCATCAATTTCAGCGAGTAATTGCCACCAATTTTAAATTACGCATCTAAAATGCACTTTTACCCCCACAGCAATAGATGAAAGAGTGGTAGGACGATTTTAGGCAACTCGAAGTATAAGAAAAAGAACATACTGTATGTGGGATGAAAAAAATAATAATAAAACGATTAACCTTACCTGCTCTGAATATAGATTGCAACAAATTTCTCTGTTACGAGCAAACAAATCGTCATCATAAAAACAAAAAATTAGTAGTTTTTAATCGAACAAAATAATCTGGTAACAAAATAAAGTCAATTTTCAAATCCTTTCGATATAAATAACAGAAATTAGATCCTTCTATGACAATAGGACAATCCAGGTTGGCACTGATGGACGCACATCCAATCAGCATAACATTAATGTTGGAGTGCCTCAAGGGTCGATTTTTGGACCACTATTATTCCTGATATTCATAAACGATCTCCTTGATAATATTGTGTTCGAGATGGGTATATTTGCTGATGATACCATGCTCTATAACATGCACGAGGGAAGAACGAATGTACATAAATTTAAGACGATGGCAGAATCGTTAGAAAATTACCTCCAGACCATAGTAGAATGGAGCCGCAAACGGATAGTAATATTTAATGCTAGTAAGTTGCTCTCATTTAACAATTACAAGACGCTTCTCCAACCACCGATATCCATGACAAATTACGCCTTACCTGAAAATTCTTCTTTCAAACTTCTTGACCTAGCATTCACGGGCAATATAATCTTGAAGAAAAACATTGAGGACATTGCGAAGGCTGCTGCAAAGAAGGTGGATTCTCTCTATCGAACTAGAAACCTACTCACACCTGAGAATATCCTAACCTCTACATTTAAATCAAGACATTTAAACCAAGATATTTAAACCAAAATATTTAAACCAAGATATTTAAACCAAGACATTTAAACCAATACATTTAAATCAAGACATTTAAATCAAGACATTTAAACCAAGACATTTAAACCAAGACATTTAAATCAAGACATTTAAACCAAGACATTTAAACCAAGACATTTAAACCAAGACATTTAAATCAAGACATTTAAACCAAGACATTTAAATCAAGACATTTAAACCAGACATTTAAATCAAGACATTTAAATCAAGACATTTAAATCAAGACATTTAAATCAAGACATTTGAATCAAGACATTTACAGGTTTGCTATGGTCGATGATTGTGACTATATAAGTTAGCTAAAATAGATAAGACCAACTTTTCAGCATTGTTGCACATTATCTTTATTTATTTACTAGCAGAGGAGCATACATACATCTACTGTTTTATATATATAAATTTTTACTCTTGTTCACTTTCAACGGAAAGGGTTACTATTTGGGACCGTGTTTACAAGGTGAACGTGAGTAAATAAAAGATCCTTCCATTGTTGTTCATAAAGAAGTTTTATTTTCCATGTTGTGTGACGCCTATTAAATATCATAGGACTTAGTTTTAACACTCTATGGTAATATCAGCTCTTATACAATCAAAGCAGTACGAATGCATTTTGAATGCGATTTAAATAAAACCATAAAAATCTATTACTTTATTTTGTAGTTCACAATATTAGACCCAACGTACTACAATAACACGATATAAGAGATGGAATTGCCAGCTATAATCTCTAATATAAAAAAAGTCTTCATTATAAAATCTATTGCGAAAAATTAAGTTCATGGATATAGGATTGGAAAAGATTGCAGTTTCTGTTTAGCACGCATTCACATGTTCGTGATGTGTTTGGTGTCTGGGTCGTCCAGGTCGATAAAATGTTGATCAACAACAAGTGACGGTATATTCCGCTTCCAGCCTGGTTGATGCTTACATATGCTGAAGAACCATTGGATAATACATGGAAACCTGGCAAGCTATGATGGCGAATGAGTGGTTCCAGTATAGCTGCTAAATAGGCAGGTACCTCAATAAGAAAACACTTTCCTATGTGACATTCTATCCTTCCGAAGACCCAATTGATCTACCGTTCTTTTTCTCTTTCTTTTCTTCTTTCTTTAACCCCCCCTCCTCTTTGCAAGTAGTTGTAAACTGCTACTGATAGCACGTGACTGTTTCTTTGTTGACGATTTGTCGTGTGATTTTTTGCTCGCCGATTTAAGTGAAAATTGATGTGAAAAAACACTTGCTACCTTGGCCTTTGGGAGTGAAATGTCGTTGTTTGAAAATGTCGGACCTGGATGTAGTAACCCATCATGGCGAGACATCAGGAGGCTCTAGATGAAGGTCCTATTTCGTTAGTAAAATGTTCGTCTAGGTGGCGAAAATGAAGAGACAAATGCCAGTTGAGATCAGACAGAAAAGTCTTTAAAAAATCAAGTCAAAAGTTTTGTCTAGAGGAAAAGAAATAAGTGCAAATGTTAAATCTCAGACGAATGAAAAAGTGACGGTGCAAACAACAATAATTTGCTTTTTCTTCAGAAAATATCCGAAGTGAAAAGGAAAGTGTATAATCTTCAATGGTGCAGCAAAAAGAAAGAGCCTCCTCTAATAAGAAAAAAGTTTTTGTTCGACTAAGCTGTCGAAGCTACATCAGGTCAAGTAAGTTTTTTTCCCCCAAGTAAAAGCCAATAAATATGAGTAAAAGGAAGTTGAACAAGATGCAGATTTATTTGATAAAAAAGAAGAAAATCCAGCGGGACATTTTTTATTTTTATGCTAACTCAAGCAGGATTGATAATTTTTCTTTCTAAAAAAATCTGTATAAATTATCCTTCCTCCTAAAATAAACTATTCTTACCTCAAAGTAAGTTTTGCCTCTTTCTTAATCTTTTAATTCTGTTGTTTCTCTCATTTGAACTGTTACTAGAACCTAGGTTGGCCAAAAGGGGACATTTTTTGGCAGTCAAAATACAGTCTTTTATACGGTTAAAAGGTGAACTTTAGACTTTATTATTATTTTTTTCTCCCTCCTCTTTCAATTTATTTTTCCCTTTTTAAATAAAAGTTTATAATTATTTCAAGTGGTGTTTATTTCCTCTCCTTACTCCTTGTCTTACTTGTAAATGGTTATATGTAATTGGTTTTTACAGATTCTAGTATTTAAATACATCTAATTTGGCTGTTACTAAGTTTAATTCGGACACAGTAGCCGTCTCTCCACTGTCCACTGTGATATTTTCTGTGAAAGTATTTCGATTCATCAATTGCAGCGACCACTGGGTCTCCACTGCCACTAATTTTAAATTACGCATCTAAAATGCATTTTTATTCTCGCAGCAATAGGTGGAAGAGTGGTTGGACGGTTTAGGGAATTTAAAGTATACAAGAAAAAGAACAAACTGTATGTGGGATGAAAAAAGAAACGATTTACCTTACCTACAGTGGCATGTTCTTTTAGAATATAATTAGATTGCAGCGAATTTATCTCTTACTTACAAGCAAACAAATCGCCATTGTAAAAATAACAAATTGGTAGTTTTTAATTAAACAAAATAATCAGGTAACAAAATAAAGTCAGTTTTCAATCCTGTCGATATTGATAGACTGACCATAAGCTGGAATACGGCACAATCAGGTTGACACACCGGTTCTCGCCAGATCATCGAAATTAAGCAACAATGAGCCTGGCCAGTGCCAGATGGGTAACCATTTGGGAAGGTGAGGCACTGTATGTACCATGAGGTAAAATACCAGGTTGAGAAAGTGGCGCGGTCTATCCTTCTCTTGGGGGTAGATGGGACTCTCTTAAGCTGTGGTAAGCACCCCATCTAGTTATGGCGTCATGATAAAAAATGCCTTTGATAGCCCTGGTGAAGCATCAAGTATTCAGTTACCGACAAGATTTGAATTACACTACAAGCTCGTGGAGTGAATTCAATCTTGGCTATGGTTGCGCTGGATGGATGGATTATTTATGTAATTAAGTTTTTTAGATACTACTCTAGTAACCAGTACCAAGCAACCGAATTTTTGAACAAGCAATAATAAGGGATGGTATATTTACAAATCCTTTCAGCAAAAGTTTGCAGCCGAACTGTGATCTTTTGTGATAGAAGAACCCGCTAGCAACTGAACGGTCAACTTTGTAGATGTCCCAGCAGGTGAAAGTGTCGGTCTTGTATCCCCTAAAACCAATTAGCATAAAAATTGTGTTGTTAGTTGATTTTGAAGCCTGCATGTTTTCTGAATCTTGGTTGCAAGATTAAGCGATGTTACATTTGTGATTCTGTGGTTAGAGATCGCACTTAACTTGTAACCACCTTGATGTAGCAGAGGTAGTGTTACACAATGTCACTGCAATCACAAAGTAATGTTTTCGATGATCACGGATAGTTATATAATAACAACTGGAAATGGATATCGGGGTTGATGATTTGGACCTTTGAAGAATCAATCTGTTGAATTCCCGTACATACATCTCTTTCCTAAGAATCCATTACCGTTATTGAAAATAAAGATACATTTTTTTTATATCAATATACTGTCATTCTTAAAAAAAAAAGGCACTGATTGCATCCTTAATATATCTTTTTTTAAGATGTATATAATGTCGACACAGCGTTATCATTATTAAATAAGTAACGAAAGTAAAAATTTTCAATTGGTCAAAAGCAAGAGAAAATGTATTTGTCTTTAAAATAAAACGAAATTTCAAAAGAATTTCATCAAATGTAAATAAAATAAGGTTTAAACGATGATCCCCATTGAAATCGATTTTGTGCCCCAGAGTTGACAATAAAATAACAACAAGAATACAATAGATTGCACAAATTTTATTTTTATAAGCTAGGTATGTCATCAAAAAGCACACCGAACGCAATAGACGACAAGGTAATTTCGCTGAAAAGAAACAAAAGTGAAACAATATTTAAATATAGTATGACATAGATGTTTAAGATTTAGGGAGAAAAGATCATTTAAGTGTGGCGAAAATTGTGGGAACGCAGGCTTACATCTTAAACGGTCTCGGTGTGCACTTTGCCGATGCAGCGTCATGATGCTGAAAAGGGTCCAAGATGGCACCTGCGGCCTTATATAACAATGCAGTCTCGCAAAAATCAACGAAAGAACCGTTTAGTTTCTTCAATGATTTTTTAACTGTAAACCTCCAAATTTGTTTTTACTTTTTATACTTATAGAAAAGTTCAAGCAAAAATACACATGTGTGGTGTTTTATCATAGAACGGAAGACAGAGCCAAACCTCTTTACTAGGCTTTACCGAACTAATTTCACAGCCAATAATAAACGTAAGAGCAAATAGTAAAGAGCAGGTAGCAGCAGTAAACGCAAGAACTGTTAGTAACGAAATGAGCATTTTTCTAAAGTTTGCCATTCTACTCCAACGACACATTCACATTCTTCTTCTAAAGGTGGGGATAGTTGCCCTCCTATCACCGAAACTGTGGAGTTAAAAGAATAAAGGTTAACTGTTCTTATAGAACACCGGCAGTGTTTGTGATGCCCCTAAATCTGGTCGTTTTACAGATACTTCTTACAGGGAAGATAATACTATCAAGATCCGCAGCAAAAAAAAAAAAAAAAAAAAATTTAGTTGTTCATTTTAAGAATTATTGTTGTATATATGCGAATTTATTAATGTATTTCATAAACAAATAAAATCAAGTTAATAAATAGACACATTCTAGTTTTATGCACATGTAGGCGTGCCGTGCAGATACTAAAGGGAAATTTATAGATTTTGACAACGTTTGGCACCGTGGTTAAAAAATATATATATATATGGTATCTTATCTCTTGGGAAGGACGTCTTAAACATTTGTTGATTGCGTCACAATGAATGCATATGAAAAGAAATGTTTGTAAATAGAACAAATGTTCATTGAGTAAAAAAAACTCAAATATTTGTGAGCTTAAGTGAAGAAATATACTTTAATCGTGATTATTATCAACGACTGTATCAGAAGTCTTTGTCTAATACAAAGCAACAAAACGTTTTGGTTAAAACGTCAAGCAGAAGTTTTGTCGATATTTCCTACCGACGAGTGGGGGGGGGGGAGAAAAGACGTTTAGCTTGCAACGAAAAATTACCTCGTTGCTTACAAGCAAACGTATTCTTGTAAATATAACGCGCTGTTAACAGTTGTCGTACCGGTCTGATAGATCTCTAACAACGACAAGACCAACAAACTACAACAACAACAAGCCTACAAAGGTGACTGTTTTTATAGTCTCAATCTCTCGTTCAGCGAGATTGAAACGAGACTGGAATGTCTATTTAAGCTATAAGGAATAGACATCCTATTTTCTTCATTAACAAACACCAGGCCGGGCCGTTCACAGCCATGAGTGTCTTTCCCTTCCCACCGAGCCACCCTCGGTAAGTCAATCAATTTAATTATCACAGTTTGCTAGTCACAACACGAGATACACATCAACGTTCTCTATTTGCATGTCTTAAACGCTTCTTCCATTCCTCCCAGCGACTCGCCTTTTATAATGTTTCGGGCACACCCAATTTGCATATATCACACGAGATTGCTCATGATCTACGCGTGACTGGAGGCTTTAAAAGACAACAGCTGCCATCTTGGGCCTCTTTTTTTTTTTCTTTTTCTGTCTTTCAGCCTGCCGCCGAGACAGATTCTTGCCCGTTTCTGAGGTAGGTCCTCTCTACGTCTATCACACTCCCTCCTGATCTCATGATCACAAAAATGGCAATGGGGTGATGATCGCCGTCGCCGGGTGCTTCTCTGAAGGGGAACGATGCATTGCATTCCTTTTCTTCGCTTAAGCACTCGTCTGCGGACTGGGAGTTAAAGAATAACGCTTCTGCTGGGAGGCTACTGATATCAGAGTCACCTTCTGAGGGAGCTGCTGTGAACCAGAGCGATGTCTCACTGGACAGATTCTTGCCCGTTTCTGAGGTAGGTCTTCTCTATTTCTATCACAACAACAAAACAATGATTTTTTAACAGTAAAAAATTAATGTGTTTACCTTTTGTACATAAAGTTCAAATAAAAATGCATATATATTACAAAATTTACCGTGAAAAGTCAGCATATAGATTTAGTTGTTTCTGCTAATATTATTGTTCTATATATGCGAATTTATTACATTTCATAAATAAAATCAAGCTAATAAATAATGGGACATTCTAGTTCAACACACATGTAGGTGTGTAGATAGCAAAGAGGAATACGTTGTATAATTTTTTACTACACTTGACACCGTGGCTCCAAAACCATTTGATGGTATCTTATCTCTTGGGAATGACTCTTAAACATTTGTTGAAATTGTTGATGGCGTCACAATGAAAGCACTTATTTTTTTTATGGCAGTTTTCTGGAAATGTCAATGAACAAACTTAAGAATAAAAATCCAGATATTTTACTAGAATAAGATTTCTCTTACCCATGTGTTTGCATACGTTTTTTAAGATGAGAGTTATGTGAACATGCTAACTAGAATAAAATATTACTTAGGGATTACTTTCTAAAACAATGTCTTAACTCCAGTTTCGTTGTCTTTTCGTCAGCATATTTCCTTAAATCAGAATCAAAGTTGCACTTTCTATTGAAGTGAAGTAGAAAACTTTCGATTGTAATGAAGTAGAAAAAAATGTAATTTAAAAAAACTATATAAGACACAGCTGTTCCTTCCAAAAGGTTGAGCTCTTCAACGTCCAAAAATAATTCACCATCACAAAAAGAATTCACCGTCACTTCTTCCAACCGTCGTTTCACTCTCTGCGCTCTTCCCCTACTTAAAAAAAGTACCGTTTATATGCTGCCCATTTCTCCACTTATGCAAATTGACTATCAACCAGAGCCATCTAGTTTTCCATTTCTCCAAACAGCCAATTTGCAAAGGGGGACAACTCAAACCACACGCCCCCTTGATCTACACGATCATCACATGTCACATGTCAACCCATCATGTAGTCGCTCGACCAACATGGCGACCATCTCTCTCGCTGCGATTTCTCTTGGCTTGACGTCGCTGTCTTCCTCTGATGACACCACTACCGGCCGCACATCAAGGATGTGTCGAGGGATGCCGTTGATAGATACATTGTTCGGGGACTGGACACTTGTCACAATGCTCCTCCCCCAGCGTGTGGTACTGCGAGCATCAGGTGGTTTGATCCACACTTCCTCTCCCACTCGCACAGTTGCTCGCTTCTCGCCTTCCTCTGCGGGTACCTGTGCAGTTCGGGGATGCCGCCACTCGTACTTGAAGACTGCCCTCTGCGGCACTAACTCCACTTTTTGCCCTGACTTTGGAGCCATGTTATACCAGAAGACAGCTTCTGGCGGCGAAATCTGGCCCCTTTCAGCTATAGCCTTAATGGTCCTGTGATGCCGCTCCACAATTCCGTTTCCGCCTGGTCTATATGCAGCCCTGAAATAGCGCCGCACTCCCCACTTATCCAACACATTCTCCATGGCAGCTGAGCGAAAGGCAGTTCCATTGTCCATTAGCACTTCTGTCACTGGACCCCTCTTCAAAAACACCTCTTCCAAGACCTTTGCAATTTCACCTGCATTTTTCGCCTTGATCTCCCTCCAAATGGCTACTCTTCCTGGTCCACAGTCAACCATTGACAGATACGGCCTCTGTCGATAGTGCGTTACGTCTATCGCCAACCTGCTCCAGTTCTCTGCCACCTGAACCTCACCAGGTTTGTGTCTACTCGGCGCAGGGTCGATTGATTGACACCGGCTGCATCTCTCAACCACTGTCCTAACGGCCTCCTTTGTGATTCTGGGGTCCACCTTCCTGGCCAAGAACAAGGTTCTATCCACTCCAAAATGGTGCATGTCATGCAAATCCTTCAGAGTGTCTTCATTCAAACAACATATTGCAACAGCCGCCTCATTTGGCGCCTTTAGCCAGGTCTTCCACACCCTCGTCATCACATTTGCTCTGTTCTTCACTGAAGGAATGATAGTGACCCTAAGTTGAAGATCAAATTCCCTAATCAGCTCCCTTAACATCATCAATCGACGCTTTACTAGCATCTCGGCAGTGCCTTTCATCTTCACCTCCTCGGACTGGATCCAAGAGAACACAGTGGCTGAGTCGGTCCTCACCTCAACATTCTGTAGCCCCCATTTCAAGGCTAAGTTGATGCCCTTCATAACCGCATCCAGTTCCGCCACATTTATGTGAGCCATGTCGTCCTTCTTCCGCAACCAAGCAGCATCTTCTGCAGTAACACCACCTATCTCCAAGGTGACCCCCACTGCTATACAGCTTGCATCACACCACACAACACCTTCTGCACTGTTGGGTACATGCCAAACACCTCTCACTGGATCCTCCCTCTTCACCTCTTCAATAATCTCTCTCATAATGTCCAGTCTCTTTATCAACTCCATCCTCCCACTTCGCTCCACTAGCTAGCCTTTTGATATAACTACATGCAGTCCGTAGCCATCCTGCAATAGGGTAATGGCCCACCAGTCTTCCACATATTGAGAAGAGTTCTCGCCTGCTCAATTTTTCCGACACTTCCGGGATCTCATTTCCCCTCCAGAACACTAACCGTCCTATCTGGTCCTTTCTTAGTTGGAGCCCTAACACAGCTCCTCCCTCCAACGATTCCGGGCGTTTTGCAATTAGCCCAAAGCTGTTGAGGTGTTTTACTATGTCCTCCGCAGTTGTTACCGTCTCATCCACCAAAATATCATCAATGTAGGAACTGGTGGCTCTTCTGACTGCGTCCTCCTTGCTTAGCACCGTTTTGAGGATTGCTGCCATGATTTTTGGTGCAGAATTCAGGCCAAAACCCAATCTAGTCAGGCAGTATGTTCGGCCCTTGTATCTGACCAGCTGGTATTTCCAGAATTCCTGTGAAATGTGGATCTGTAGGTATGCAGATTTTAAATCCACAATCGTCGCAGCCTTCTGAATCTGCCTCCACTCTCGCATGGTCTCTCCGCACACGTCCATCACATCGCCTCCCGTGTGACACGCAACATGTACGTTCAGCTCCCTGAAGTCCAGTACTGGCCGAACTTTTTGTTTTGTGGGCTGAACAACCGCCATTAACGGCAGCACACCTTCCACCTTCTCCGTCCATGGTCTTAAAATCCCCTCTGAGATCCATCGGTCCACCTCCTTCTCAAATTCAACTCTTGTGCCTCCTCGCAACGTATGCTCGTAGCATTCCACTCTGTTGTTCAGTATGGGAGGTTCTCCCTTCCATGCCCACTTGACGGTTCATTTCTCACCATCAAAGTGTGCAAAGAAATCTTGGTCCTCTATCGTGCAACTTTTGTCTGACTCGGCCGTTCCTGTGATACCTTTTTCGAATTGCACACCTGCAGCCCCTTGATGTCCTCCTGATATTGTTGGCGTAAACATCGACAGGCTCTCCAGTCCACACCATACGGCTTAGTTTGCCATATGCCACAAACGGTCCTTTGGTAAATGCTTCCTTCAACTTTTCCTCAATGGCGTCAACAGACAGTCGATCCTCCTCCCGCATCTCCAGATATAGGGCCAGAGCATCACCATCAAGATACAGCGGTATCAAGCTGGCTACATCTGCGATGTCCTGCAACTTAGCAACAAGTTTAACCTTGGTCAGCCAGGTTATGACATCTCCCTCTCCAGAGAACGTCTTAAGCATTTCACTGCTGATCCTCTTTGCTTCCATAGTTCCCGACGAAATAGCTTGTAGTGAAGTAGAAAAAAAAGTAATTTAAAAAAACTATATAAGACACAGCTGTTCCTTCCAAAAGGTTGAGCTCTTCAACGTCCAAAAAGAATTCACCGTCACTTCTTCCAACCGTCGTTTCACTCTCTGCGCTCTTCCCCCGCTTAAAAAAAAGTACCGTTTACATGCTGCCCATTTCTCCACTTATGCAAATTGACTATCAACCAGAGCCATCTAGTTTTCCATTTCTCCAAACAGCCAATTTGCAAAGGGGGACAACTCAAACCACAGGGCAGTCTAGTATATATATAATACTGTTAGAAATTCGCTCATTATATGTTACCGTGACATAAGTTGACATATATTTGGTGTTTTTTTTTTAATAGTATTTTGTCTAGTTTATTATTTATAACACCTTTTCCCAAACTTACCTTGTTAAAGAGAGTGTCGGCGCCATTTTGAATTTTCCAATGCATCGGTAAACACTGCATGTTTTTCGAGCTGAATAAAAATGTTGCATTGAATAAAAACACAAAAATGTATCCAGTTTGGTAGAAAAGTAACTTATCTTGCCTTTGATAATATTTATTTGTTATATATTTGTTTTTTGACAACTTTTTCGAATCTATGTGTACAGTAATACAAACCCCGATTTTCTAAATGTCCGTTTTCTACCTACCTGGTTAAGTTCTTAGTGGTTTCACTTATTTTAAAGCGTTTATTATGTTCATAAACGAGACCGCATATTTTTTTTTTATATTAATATAAAAAAAATTACTTATATACTGTTGTTTATAAAAGGGTAAAATCGATTTTTCTACCTCGCCGACTATGTTGTTTCTTTAATTTATTTGGAATCGTTTATTCGATAAAGAAAAAAACACAGAAAACAAACAAAAAACATGTCGAGTGTTACGTGAAAACGAGAAATAATGTCCGGTATATCACATCTTAGGGGTCTTGATAATCGCTAAAAAATAGAAAATTAAAGAAATTACCAAGGGAGATTTGGTTTAAAAAAAAAAAAAATTAATTTTAATATTTTTAAAAATATAATTTAGAGAGAGAGAGAGTGGGGGGGGGGTAAGAACTATATCTCCCTCTGAAAAACAACCAACAAAAAATGAAATTAAATGAAATTCTTGATAAACGATGGCGGAGTTTTCAATAAAATTGATAAATAAATTTATTTAGTGATTACTTTTTCTCTTAATGATTGATTTTAGAATTTTGAAGTAAAAATTTTAAAAAATTAAAAATTAGTTAACGAGAGATTGTTAGCATATGGCATCTCTCGCGCCAAAAAAATATTTCGTTTTTAATTTATTAGTTAATTTTTGCAAAATTTGACAGGACGACAATAAATGTTGATAATTGATAAAATTATAATTTTTAATAACGCATGAGTGCATTTGGTATGAGAGAAAACAAAAACATAACAACAACAAAAAAAAACTATCATGATTAAAAAAACAAAACAAAAAAGAAACGAAAAATCGAATCGCTCCCTGTTTTTTAATTTTTTGTTTTTGTTTTTTATTATTGTTTTTATGACTCCAAAAAACATCGTTAAAATAAGAACAAAAAAAAATTGTAATTAACTTTGTATGAACATAATAAACGCTTTAAAAGAAGTGAAACCACTAAGAACTGAGCCAGTTAGGTAGAAAACGGACACTTAGAAAATCGATTTTATTTAAAAAAAAAAAAAAAAAACATTAAACAAGTAAAAATATTTTTTTTTAAATATTATGGGAGGGAGGGCTATAGTCTATTTAAAAAAACAATATCTCCTTCAAGAACGATCATAAAATGTGTTTTCAATCGATATTTATTCAATAAGGGACCAGTTTTCCTACCTAGCGAAAGGGGACGAGTTTTCCGGAGACGAGTTTTCCGGGCACCATGGCGACCAAATGTGATGTCAACCACAAAAAGGAAAAAAGAAAAAAACTAGAATAGTTTCGCCTGATAAACAAAATTACAGTAAAAAGAATAACTTTTAAAACAATTTAATTAAAAAAAATTGTTTCTAGTTATTTCATTACATTTCAAAATGTAGTTGGTATTCATTTACTTATCTATTAAATTAATTGCGATGTAAGTGAAATATTGTCCTTTAGGTACCTTCACGTGTAAAACGTCAGTAGTACACATTTTAATAGTGACGTCATCATTTCGTGTGTTTGTGTTAATTTCTATGGATAAGCGTTCGTGTTATAATTATTAAAGAAGTAAGGGTTTTTTTTTTGCTATGGATGAAAATTAATATAAAACCTACCTTTTGTAAAACAAATAAATTTTTATTAACGAACTACACAGACTAAAGTTAATAAAATAAAATTAATTTTAACATCTTCTGTTGACACATGTATTTAAAAATAATGTCCCTTAAACGCCTCCGTACATTTTTGAAAAAAAAAAAGCGCAAAACGTAAGGATCAATTTAAATAATCAAATCAAAACAATTTTTTTTAAGTTGATTTTGGATTTACAATTTTTATTATCTCAATAGTCTTATATTCTTTTATATGAATATATTTTTTATTGTAATATTTGAATTTAATATCATTTAAAGCTTTTTAAAAATAATTATTTTTTTAGAATTTTTTTTTGTTGTTGTTGTTGTTGTAATTCAAATAATTATATAACTGAGAAAAAAAATTATCCAGAAAGTGTTTTTTTTAACATAATATTGAATTTATGTCCAATTTTATTTACAACTTTGAGGTAAGTGAAATAAATAACAGAATTTTATATAATATATATATATATATATATATATATATATATATATATATATATATATTTGCATGGTATGAACCCCTGGACTCTGGGACTATTTTGCGCCATTTCACCACCTTCAGTAGTATCAGTAGTATTTTCTTATATGATGCATGTACACGCGCATAGTGAAGTGACCTATCACATCATGGAGAAATCTTTAGCAGACAAGAAAGTTTTTTTTTTAAATGTGGTTCATTTTGTGTGTGTGTGTGTGTGTGTGTGTGTGTGTGTGTGTGTGTGTGTGTGTGTGTGTGTGTTTTATTTAATGATTTTAATTGATCTACAAAATTAAGTTTCCATAAGTGGTTTATAGAAACATACTTTTTATGTTTTTCGTTCTTTTTTGGAGGGGGGGTATTATATTATAGAACTTATTCTGCAGTTTAATTAAATGTTTTTCTGTAAATAATGCACCAACAGTTATCGAGTAGAATACCGCTTAACATTTCACAAAACTCGGCCGTCAGAACACCACCTCCCCTTCCCCAATACAAACAGAATTTTTGTGAAATGTTAAATGGTATTCTACTCAGTACGTGCCGGTGCATGACTTATGGAAAAATGGGTAATTAAACCGCAGAACAAGTTCTATGAATTAATACCCCCCCTTAAAAAAAGAACGAAAAATATCACCTGTTAAACTACATAAGTTTTATGATTGAATACAAAAAAAAAAAAGAACGAAAAACGTAAAAATATGTTTTTGTAAACTCATGGAAACTTTTTTAGTTCAATTAAAAGGCATAAAAAAATTACGTAACACACACAAAAAAATTAACCATATTTTTTTTAAAAACTTTCATGTTATTTCAAATGTACGCTAAAGATTCCTCTACGAATGTGATAAGTCCACTTAGGTGTATCAGAATTTATGTAGGAATTTTTGACACCCCTAACACAAAACTGCGAATAAAATATAAAAAAAAACTCGTAATTTCTCTTTTTAAAGTGGGTTGTTTATTTTCTTTATGGATTATACTTCCAAAATAAACCATAAAGTTGTATAAAAAGTAATAGAAATATTATTTTTTTTATTAAAAAAAAAAAAAAACAGTAATGAAATTAATCGAATTTTAAGAGTTCAGTATTTTTCAATTTTTAATCTTTAAAAATCTATCCAAATTTTTCTATTAATTCTATTTTTACGATATTTTCAGGGTCAATGATGGTTTATGATCTTTCCAATAAACCGAATATAATATTTTAGACAAACGTTTTTTTTTATTCCCCCCCCCCATTTTGAAATGTCTATTAAAAAGTAAATAATTAATTTACTCACCAAAGTTTTATATATCACAAATTGAAGATAAAAGATCAATAAATAATATATTCATATTTAAAACAAAAAAAGTAGTGTTTTTTAGAAATTTGCCTGTAAAGTCCGAAGTTTAAAACTTTTTTTTTTTTAATCACGTTATTTATTTATTTTATTTAAAATGAAACCTTGGTCCTTGCTCATTTAATTGAAAAAAAAAAATTAGGGTTTAAATTACATGTTTCGAGTAGTTATAAGCTTGGAAACACAGGGGGGTCGAATTATTCAATATTTTTAACAAAGTTTCTGGCACTTCACTACGTATTAAAATGTGGGCAACGTTAATGTCAGAATACCCTCGCGAAATCACCGCTAAAAAAATCGGGTTTGTATTACTGTACACATAGATTCGAAAAAGTTGTCAAAAAACAAATAAATATTATCAAAGGCAAGATAATTTACTTTTCTACCAAATTGGATACATTTTTTTTTATTATTATTTAATGTAACATGTTTATTCAGCTCGAAAAACATGCAGTGTTTACCGATGTATTGAAAAATTCAAAATGGCGCCCGACACTCTCTTTAACACGGTAAGTTCAGGAAAAGATGTTACAAATAATAAACTAGACAAAATACTGTTAGAAATTCGCTCATTATGTTACCATGACATAAGTTGACGTGTATTCAGTGTTTTTAAATAGTATTTGGTGCAAGTCTATAAATGGGCCACAAGTAATATTTGTTACTATAAGAATCTGAAAAAAAATCTTTATAATGTACGTACTTGTCACTGCATGAAAATGTCATATTCCAAAAATTACGTAAATCGATCAAGTAGTTTTTTTTTTTTTATTTAAGAAAATCAAATATTATAGGACGTGGACGTGATATCGAAGTTTCGCCATTCCGCCATCTTGTTTGAGAGATAACGCCACTAACAACACCTAGCGGATATATAGGTCAAGTAGTTTTTTTTTATTTTTATTTTTATTTCGTTATTTATTTATTTTATTTTCAGTGAAAAATAATTGGCGCTTCTACGTTATTGGAACGAGATTTTGTAGTCGATAAATGGAGTTTTCAGATATAAAAAAAAAACCCAAAAAACTGATTTTTTGTCAATTCTAATAAGTTATAATAGTAGCTTCCACATGATGCAGTCAGAATTATCTGAATATTACTGAATTATTAAAAAAAAAAGGGGGGGCACTTGTACAGTTTAATCAAGACATTAAAAAATGAAAGTATTGAAAAAGGTTATATTGCAATTATCCATTATGGAACGAAGAAAAAAAATTGGTAAATGTTACCTTACGCCACAACAGAACATTGATCACTCTCATTTGTTTTTTTAGGGATATTCGAGGTCGCTGAGAACGAATCTGATAATCAAACCCGCCGCAAACTTACCGTTTGCATGCTATGAACCCCTACACCTTGGGACTATTTTGTGCCATTTCACCGCCTTCGGTAGTGTTTTTCTTACATAATACGTTCACGTGCGAATGGACATAGTGGGGTGTCGTATCACATCACGTAGGAATCTTTAAAATAAGAAAGGTAAAAAATATGTGTTTTTTTTTTAATTTATCAAAAAATAAAGTTTTCACGGGCGGTTTGAAAAAACATAACCACCAAACATTTTTATATTTTTCGATCTTTTTAGGGGGGTATTCCATTAACAAGTGCTTTTGCAGTTTAATTAACCGGTTTCTGTAAGTAATGTGCCGACATTTACCATTTCACAAAAATTCTGATTACATTGGGGAGGGGGCGGTGGTGGTGCTGGGGCGCCGACATTTAAAAAAAAAACTTTACTTTAAATGACCACTTAAAGATTCCTGCACAATATGATAAAACACCCCACTACGCCCGTTCGCACGAAGGTGCGTGAAATGGCACAAAATAGTCTAAAGGTTTAAGGGTACATACCATGCAAATGGTAAATTTGTGGCAGGTTTGATTATCAGATTCGTTCTCAGCGACCTCGAATACCCCTAAAAACCAAATTAGAGTGGTCGGTTTTCTGTTGTAGCATAAGGTAACATTTACCAAAAATTTCGTTTAATTTCATCAAGTAGTTTTTTTTGTTTTTTTTTGACAGCAAAAAAACAATTTGTTATGATACCGATCAAAAGGTTTGATTTTTAGGAAGAAAAGCTAGTATTAAAGATAGGGAGGGAGTGTCGGCGCTTTAACTGGAGTTATCTCCCCGAGGCGTGTTCAACAAATTCCATAATGACTGACTTCAACGTGCACTAGCAATATCAGAATTTTGGGGGAATTTTCAGCCGAGTCGCCATTTTGAATAGACATCTATCTTTCTATCAGATTTTAATAATATGAAAACGCAATTTAAACCCGTAAATTTTATTTCAATAAAACGAGCAAAGACCAAATTTTAATATCATAAAAGCTTTAATAGAGAAATAAACAATTTTATTTATTTTTCCTTCGATTTCTTCACTTAACATTACACGGATTGTCGAACAATAACATTACTTGAATCTTACGATAATTATTTTAACGGCAAAATAAAGAACTTACCTGGTTAATGAGTAAGATATGCTTTCTTTTAATCTTCCTGTATGAGAATTTATTCATATTTATGTATTATAATCCATGTATTTTTTAAATGGAAGGATTTTTCCAACACATATCGTGACAACGCGTGTCTTTCAAGAAAGTTGTAAAGACACCGGATGTTAAAATTATCATTTACTTATGTACGGAAGCCTATAAGTGTAAAAAAAACACTATCTCGATATTGGATTATATTCCTTCAAATTTTCCACTTTTAAAGGTTTTCAGAGGCGCTGAAAACGGAAATAACCATTTATATATACGGCAAACGAAACTAGTAGTTCCCAAGATAAAAATTTTTACAAATGGTCACAAAGTGGGGGGTCACTTTTCTATAATGATGTGACGTCAAATGGGCACCCACTTTATGGCCACATTGCAATGAACAGATTTGGCCGTAATTTTAAAGGAATTTTCGAGGGTGGCTTCATATTGACCCTATATGAATAAAGGGAGATAACTTGTCCTTTTTTTTATTTTGGCACCTTTACGCTATCATACATGAAAACTGGGATTTTTCATTTTTGGATTTACACGGATTACGAAATGACGAAGATATGCAATGTTATTTTTTTTTTTAATATCTTAAAGAAATACCTGAATTTTTTATTTATTATACTATAAATCTGCATTATCGGGTTTCGTCTTTTTTTTTTATATCGAAAAAAGGAAACCAGGAATTAAATATAAAAATATACACTGACCGAACATTAATGACTGGACTATTCTAAACAAATATTAAGCTTCCACGTAAAAAAAAAAAACAAAAAAAAAAACACGTGGTTATCGAAAAAAGGATTTACATTTTGGACTTTACCAGTAAATTTACAGATAAGTGATATTTTTTTGTTGTTTTAAATTTGAGTATTTTATTTATTCATGTTTTATCTTCAATTTGTGATATATAAAATGTGCCAACCAAAATTAATTATTAAAATTCTCATAGACCTTTCAAAATGGGGGGGTGAATTTATAAAACAACGTTTGTCTAAAATATTATATTCAGTTTATCGGAAAGAGCATAAAATTTTACATTCACCCTGAAAAAAACGTAACAATTGAACGAATAGGAAAATTTTGATAGATTTTTAAAGTTTAAAAATTGAAAAATATTCATCTCATAAAAATCAATTGATTTCATTACGTAACAAAATGGCCCCCAGAGCGCACGCACGCACTTTGTAAACACTGTTTTTTAAACAATGAAAAATAATATTTCTATTATTTTTTAAACAACTTAAATAGTTTATTTTGGAAGCATCATCATCATCATCGGCGGTCACTCGTGTCCGAGTAAGACTGTCCTCCGTTGTGACTTCTGTGGGTCCTCAGGTGAGCATAGAGCCCAATCCTAGACCCAATTTGTCTTGTGCAATTTGGGCAGATAAAGGTAGTGGTGGTGGGGTGGGGTTGGGTGTGTCTGGTTAATAATCTGTCCTTTCTGTGCTTGCGTTTATCCTCAGCAGCTTGATTTAGGTCACTACTATAAAGCGCAGCACCTTTGTGGACAGCGCTCCTCCATGCCAACCTGCTCCTAGCCACGTCCTCCCATGTCTCAAGGTCCATGTGAAACCGCTTTAGATTTGCTTTGATGTTGTCCTTATACCTCATCTTTTGGCCACCCTGGGCACGCTTTCCCTCAACAAGCTGAGAGTAGAAAATCTGTTTTGGGAGGCGGAGATCCGGCATTCGGACAACATGACCAGTCCATCTGAGCTGGCGTTGAGCAACAGTAGCGGTGATAGTGGGAATGCCAGCCTCACTCAGGACGCTGGTGTTAGTGCGTCAGTCCTTCCAACTAATTCTGAGGATTTTTCGGAGGCATCTTTGGTGGTACGTCTCCAGGGTTTTTACGTGCTTCCTGTATGTGGTCCAGGTCTCCGATCCATAGAGAAGAGTGGGCAGCAAGACAGCTTTATATACCATGATTTTGGTCTTTGCCAGAAGGTCACGGTTCTCAAATACTCTCTTCCTTAGCCTTGAGAAAGCCCCACTGGCACAGCTGAGACGGTGTTGTATTTCATCATCTATGTTGGCTTTTGATGATAGGATGCTGCCTAGGTTCCCATACCTAGGCAGCATCCTATATATCAATGTGGTCCACATTTTCCAGTCTAGCGTTGTCAATGGAGATGTTTGGGGGTGAGACTGGAGTACTGTTTGGTGGTGATTGATGGAGGATTTGGGTTTTTTTTATATTAATTGTTAGTCCTAGCTGTTTGTACACCCTCGTGAAGGCAACCAGTGTACACTGTAGGTCCTCTTCTGAGAGGGCTACAAGGGCGTTATCGTCTGCATACTGTAGCTCCATAATGGATATGGTGTTCGTTCGACCTTTGGCCCTAAATCTGTTGATGTTAAAAAGTCGCCCGTCAGTTCTGTACATAATCCGAACTCCATGGGGAAGATGTTTGTCCGTGAGATGGAGGATAGCAGTAATGAAGATGGAGAACAGGGTTGGGGCAATGACACATCCCTGTTTCACTCCAGTGTCAACCCTGAAGGGCTCTGTTTCATCTCCACTACTACTGAGGACTGTAGCTGACATATTGTCATGTAGCAGTCTCAGTACCCGAATGTACCTCTCTGGGCATCCAAACCTTGCAAGAACCAGCCAAAGGGCTTGACGGTTCACAGAGTCAAAGGCTTTAGTAAGGTCTATAAAAGCCATGTATAATGGTAAATTTTGCTCCCTGCACTTTTCTTGGAGTTGACGAGCAGTGAAGATCATGTCCATCGTGCCTCTATTTGGTCGAAAACCACTTTGGGACTCGGGAAGGATGGTTTCTGCAAGGGGTGTAAGCCTGTTGGCCAAAACCCGAGCTAGGGCTTTCCCTGTGGTAGAGAGGAGAGAAATGCCCCGGTAGTTCCCACAGTTTGCCTTGTCTCCCTTCTTAAAGATGGAGACAACTAGGGCATCTCTAAGTTGTGCAGGGATTTTCTCTTGTTCCCATATTTTGAGCAGCAGGGCATGGATGTGTCTGAGAAGATCAGGCCCGCCTTTCTTCAGGATTTCTGCTGGGATGCCGTCAGAACCAGCCGCCTTATTGTTTTTCATCTTCCTAATTGCATCCCGCACCTCTTCCAGACTGGGTGGTTCTCCCATGCTCTCAATTATGGGCTGTTGGGGGAGTTTTTCAAGGGCCTCCATCTCTGGAGTGGTGTCCCTATTCAGAAGATCCTCGTAATGCTCTTTCCATCTATTTGTTATTTCTCCCTTTCCTTTCAGCAGCGTGAGCCCATCCTTAGACCGAAGGGGGGTCAGAGAACGGTAGCTGGGGCCGTATACCACTTTTGTGGCTTCAAAGAATCTTCTGGTGTCCCCAGAGTCAGCAAACTGCTGGATCTCCTGAGCCTTCTTCATCCACCAGAGGTTCTTCAGCTTCCTGACTGTCGATTGGACAGCCGCTTTAGCCTTGGCATGGGCAGCTCTTTTAACCTTGCAATTGATGTTATTCTGCCAGGTGATAAAAGTTTGCCTCTTGGTGTCTATAAGCTGTTGGATTTCGGTATCGTTTTCATCGTACCAATCCTGATGTTTCCGCTTTTTCTGCCCTAGGATGCTTATACTGGAGTCCATGATGGCAGAAGACAGCTTGTCCCAGTGCTCTTCAGCATCATGCGGATACTGCTTGGGCAGGTCCGCACTAAGAGCCGCCTGGAGGTGTTGTTGGTAGGTGATATCGCCCAGCTGCTCGATGTTGAGCTTTGGTCGGCTCTGTCTTTTTTGCATCCTTTGCTTCCGCATTAAATGGATAGACATGATGGAGCGAATAAGACGGTGGTCGGTCCAACAATTGTCTGTACTGGTCATTGCCCTGGTGTTCAGCACATCACAGCGGTCTTTGGCACGGACAATGACATAGTCAATGAGGTGCCTGATTTTACTTCGAGGGTGCATCCATGTCCACAAAGGTGCTGCGCTTTGGAAGCATATTCTATAAAGAAAATAAATAACCCACTTTAGAAAGAGAAATTACGAGTTTTCTATATTTTAATCGCAGTTTTCTGTTAGGGGTGTCAAAAATTCCCCCAAAATTCTGATACTGCTAAACGTGCTCTCATAAGAACGTGTTTTTCACTGTAAAAAAACAAAAAAACTACTCGATCAAATTAAATGATTTTTTTTTCGGAGATCTTCAGTCCAAAACGGATACGTACAATATAACCTTTTTTCGATATTTTCATTTTTTAATGTTTTGATTAAACTATACAAGTACCAAAAAAAGATATTATTTTAGAAAAAACGTGAACTCGAACGAGTAGAAAAAATATATTGGTTTTGTAGATTTCGGTGTGTTGAAAAAGAATCTGAAAACCGTATCCGTCGCCCCTGAGGCTCCGCCAATGTAGAAACAGCATTTTTGTGAAATGTCGGCATGTTACTTACGGGAAAACGGGTAATTATGCTTTTGTAAACCACTCATGAAAACATTAAAAACTACGTAACACACAAAAAATGGACCGCATTTAAAAACTTTCTTATTTAAAATGTCCACTAAAAATTCCTCCGCAATGTGACAAGTCACTTTACGCTCATGCACACGCGAACACAAGAACCCAAATTACGTAAACAAATAGAATGATGCGTTATGATATTTTTTACTTACAAAAACTAATAAAATGATAATTTTTAAAAACAAATGTGATTTCTATATATTATTCCTTAATTGGAATTCATTTTTGAGATATATTAATTTTATTTTGGACTATTATTCTCATCTTTATTAGTTGCTGTTTTCATCTTCATTGGTGGTTGTTTTTCACAACGTTTCGACCAACTATTCCTCTGGCCTTCGTCAGGTGGTAACCGCGATGGATAGGAACTTCGAATCTCCTAACTGCATTCTCAGCAATCATTGTCATCCGTAGTTGTTGTCGTCTCATCACGTTTTGGCCAAGTAAACCTCTGGCATGCTTTGGGTAGGATTGAAACCGCTATCTTCTGACAATGTCCATCTGGAACCGTAGAGATTAAACTGCGCCACAGGCCCCGAAGCGCGATCAAGGTTGGATTCTTTAATTAATAAATGTGATTTCTCTTCGGTCTCTAGGCATGTGTAATAAGGCGACTTACACCATTATAGCTGATTATACAAAAAAAATAATCCCTTGGAAATATATTAATATCTTCCAAATTTGCGATGGATATGGTTTTCAGATTCTTTTTCAGCACACCGAAATCTACGAGAAAAATATTTTGTTTACTACTAATTGGAGTTCATGCTTTTTCTAAAATTTTACAAAAAAACAAAAACAAAAACAACTTTAATCGTGTTAGCAGGTGAAAAATTGCCGCCATCTTTTTTTTTTTTTTTTTTTAAATCTAAATGGTAATATTACCTCCCTTTTGAACTCTCCTGTGTTTTACGATCGTTTTCTTCAAATTCTATTTTTATTTTCTTTAATAAATAATTTTTTACCTTATCGATTTTCGTAATTTTTGGATATAATAAAAAACTACGTAACACATATAAAATATGCGAAATAAGTAGATGATACCATTGTTTTCATGTGAAATTCAGTATTACGATTTCCGAAATCTCGTCCAATAGTGTAGAAGCGCCAAAGAATTATTAATTATATTTTATTTTAGTAAGAAAGATAACAATATAGTAATTCATTAGGTGCTTATCTATAATTGGGCCGAAAAAAAATTTTTTACAAAAAAATTTGAAAAAAATCTTTATAATGTACGTACTTGTCACTGCATGAAGATGTCATATTCCCAAAATTACGTAAATCGATCAAGTAGTTGTTTTTATTTAAGAAAATCAAATATTATCACCCATTTTAGCGAAGAATTGCTTCACGCCATCTTGTTTTCGAATGATATGCTACTAACGACACCTGCCGAAAATAGAGGATCAACAAAATCGACTTAAAAAAATTTTTTCTTAAATGTCGAAAACACTTTTTTTTCATAATACAAATACAAAATAATAAATTAACATAACGACTTCTTTACCTGTTTTTCATGTTCGCTTATTAAAGTCTGTTTTCAAATGCCCCCCCCCAGTGTTTTCGACATTCTCTTTATTAAAAGAAGTCAATTTATTTATTAAATGGGTTAATTTATTATATTGTATTATAAAAGTGTTTTCGACATTTAAGAAGAAGAAAAAAAAAATAGGGTTTTACCATTTTTGTTTCCAAGTCGATTGTCTGCCCTTGTTGATCCTATATTTCCGGCAGGTGTCGTTAATAGCGTATCATTCGAAAACAGAATGGCGTGAAGAAGCAGTTCTTCGCTAAACTGTATGATGATATTTGATTTTCTTAAATAAAAAAAATTACTTGATCGATTTACTTAATTTTCGGAGTATGACATATTCATTCAGTGACAAGTACGTACATTATAAAAAAAAATTTAAGATTTTTCTTGTAAAAATTTTTTTTCGGCCCAATTATCGACAAGCGCCATTTGTTCTCACTAAAATAATAACAGGTATGTGTACCTGTTTAAAAAAAAAATGACATATTTAGCAGGTACGCAGGACAAAATAAAATAATTAGCAATTTTATTTTAGTAAGAAGGATAATGAAATAGTAATTCGTTCTCACTAAAATAATAACAGGGAAATACATCTTTTCTGGTTATAATAAAAATAAAGTTCGTTTCATTTTGTTTTTGAGTTTCCGGTTCGATTTTTAAGTTTTAGGCGCAAACGATTTTTTGGGTTTGTATTACTGTAGACATAGATTCGAAAAAGTTGTCAAAAAACAAATATATAACAAATAAATATTATCAAAGGCAAGATAAGTTACTTTTCTACCAAACTGGATATATTTTTTTATTTATGTGAAATTTTATGTTCTTTCCAATAAACCGAATATAATATTTTAGACAAACGTTTTTTTTAATTCATGCCCCCCCCCCAAGTGTCACCCATTTTCAACTTTCTCTTAAAAAGTAAATAATTAATTTATGTGGAATAGTTTTATATATCACAAATTGAAGAGAAAAGGTCAATAAATAATATATTCAAATTTAAAACAAAAAAAAAAACCTTTTTTAGAAATTTACCTGTAAAGTCCGAAGTTTAAAACCTTATTTTATAAGAAGAACACATTGTTTTTTTTTTGTCTTTTTTTTTTTTAATGAAACCTTGGTCCTTGCTCCTTTAATTGAAAAAAAAATTAGGGCTTGAATTACATTTTTCGAGGAGTTATAAGCTTGGAAAGACAGGGGGTCGAATAATTCACACCTCTCATTTTGAAATGTCTATTAAAAAGTAAATAATTAATTTATCACAAACTGAAGAGAAAAGGTCAATAAATAATATATTCAAATTTAAAACAAAAAAAAAATCCTTTTTTAGAAATTTACCTGTAAAGTCCGAAGTTTAAAACCTTTTAAAAAAAAAAACACATTGTTTTTTTTTTTTTTTTTTTTTTTTTTTTTTAATAAAACCTTGGTCCTTGCTCCTTTAATTGAAAAAAAAAAAAAAATTAGGGCTTGAATTACTGCTGGTTATATTAGGTAAGTCACGCGTTTCCCTACATTTAAAGAGTTTTTTTTTTTTTTTTTTTTTTAACAAATAAATAATTTCGGTGCTAGTGCACTTACTGATCCGCGCTATTTTTTTAAATCGTATTTCCAAGTTTAATTAAAGTTTTATATGTTTTTTTTTTTTTTTTTTTTTTTTTAATCCAATTGTAAGGTTAGAATAGGTAGAAAACACTCTCCCCTCCCCATGTTAACAATGGCTTTTTAAATAACGTTATTATTTCAGCACGGATCTATAAGTGTAAGTGTACTAATACCATAATTTCAATTAAACATTTTTCCAATTAATGTAACATTGGATTTTTTTATTTATTTATTTTTTTTTTCGAAACATTTTTTTTTTTATTGAAGTAAAATTGTGTTATTCGAGAATAATAATGTTCGTTTCATTTTGTTTTCGAGTTTCCGATTCGATTTCTAAGTTTTATAGGCGGTGGACGATTTTTTTTTTTTTTTTTTTTTTTTTTTGCGGTGATTTGGTCAGGATATTTCGACATCGACGTTTACCTAAAATGTGTTATCCAGTTATCCACCGAGACAAAAATGGCGATGAATGGTGATTTTATTTTATTTATTTTTTATTTAAAATTCAAAATTCTAGTAGAAAATGTTTTATACTATTCTGAAAAATAAAGTTGCTTGAGAAATTTGTTTAAAAAAAAACAAACAACAATAACTTGGTTTTCTTCCTGTTTTTGGCCGTGCCTAGTTTATCTTTTATGATAAATAAAACTACAAATAATACAAAAAAAAAACAAAAAAAAAAACGGTTTCGTAACCGGAACATTATTTGTTCCATTCGAGGTTTTCGCCTGACACCGGTACGGCCGGATGTAGATCGCCCAATCTTCCAAATAGTGTCCATGAGAAAAGATCGGAAGTGATTACAAATTGTTTTATTAAATTTTCTTCATTTTTAATTTTCTGCGAACTAGTTGTTCCGGTCACCATTTTGCCTTCTATCCGTTTACTTGTACCAAAGTCATTTCTTTTTTTAAAGTATATTGTCAAAGAAAAAGTAAGTATTACGTGAATTTAGTTGTTTCTCTGGGTTTGTATTACTGTACACATAGATTCGAAAAAGTTGTCAAAAAACAAATATAGAACAAATAAATGTTATCAAAGGCAAGATAAGTTACTTTTCTACCTAACTGGATATATTTTTTGTGTTTTTATTCAGTGTAACATGTTTATTCAGCTCGAAAAACATGCAGTGTTTACCGATGTATTGGAAAATTCAAAATGGCAGCCGACTCTCTCTCAGAGAGGGTACGTTTGGGAAAAGGTATTATAAATAATAAACTAGACAAAATACTGTTAGAAATTCGCCCAATATATGTTACCGTGACATAAGTTGACATGTATTCGGTTGTTTTCTAACAGTATTTTGTCTAGTTTATTATTTATAATACCTTTTCCCAAACGTACCCTCTCTGAGAGAGAGTCGGCTGCCATTTTGAATTTTCCAATACATCGGTAAACACTACATGTTTTTCGAGCTGAATAAACATGTTACACTGAATAAAAACACAAAAAATATATCCAGTTAGGTAGAAAAGTAACTTATCTTGCCTTTGATAACATTTATTTGTTCTATATTTGTTTTTTGACAACTTTTTCGAATCTATGTGTACAGTAATACAAACCCATTATAATTTTTTTGTAGGTTTCCGATTACTTTTTGAGTGTATTTGAAAGATTAAGAACTAAACTTAATTTCCAAAATGAAAAAAAAAAATATTTGTACACGTGAAAAAAAAAAAGTTATAAAAAATGTTTTCATGGCGAGCTAACCAATTCAGCTAAATTTGGAAGTAAAATAAATTCATTGTAAAAATCCTTTAAAAAATAAATATTAGTTTTCTGGGTCTATTTCAAAGATAATTAGTAAAGTAAAATCTTAAGATATTGAATTAAATAAATAAATAAATAAAACACGTTGAAACCGAGTGTTTTTGCCGTCCACAAAACCACAACAAACCATACTTTTGGAAATACGGAATATATGGAGGCCCAAAATCTGAGATAGCCGAAAAGCTGTCTGAGAATGACGTGATGTAATTAAAAGGAAGGAGGGATGCTGCCCCTCCCCAGACGGGCATCCGTATATTTCTATTGTAAATGTTTGTATAAATTTTACCATTTTTTAATTTAATAATTTTTCTATGTTCTTGTTTTTAAATTAATTTTTTTTTTAAATTATGGCCAATATTATATAACAATTCTGTTACACCGAAAGTTTCACATTCTTGCGAGCAAGGAAATTATTAAAATCTTGCACATAAAAATTATGCAAAAACTGTAATTTGAAAAAAAAAGTAGAAATATTTTTACTATTATAATTTTTTTTGTGAAAATACTAAATAAACAATGCTTAATTCAATGGTAATATCGGTAGTTCGAGAACTTCATTTTTCTTCGAATTCATTAATATGGACTTTAGGGACTTTTTTCGTAATGTTCCTGTAAAAATTTCCTTTTTTTTTTTATTGTTACAAATTACGATCCTTTATTCATACGAAAAAAAGCAAACATAAATTCTTGCGTTTTTTATTTACTACTGAAAACCATAACTTTAGTATTTTTTGTTTAAAGAAAATAATGCATTTCCACTGAGATTTAAATAAAAATAATTAATTCATTATATTCCGTAATCATTATTTGATAAATACTGAAAATTTTATTAAAACTGGTGAATTTCCTGATCTTTTTGTGAATTTTTAAGTAAAGGGAGGGGTCAAAATGTTTATTCATTTTGAGTGTCGGCATTCATTTTGCCTGTACCTATAAACTATACTATTTTATTTGGGCTGTGTCTGAAACGTAACCAAAAATTCAATTGAGTATATTGCCGAAGAAATTGTCTTTAAAAGGACAATATTGCAATTACGGCAAAATTAATTTAATATCAATGAATACCAAATACATTTTGAAATGTAAGGAAATAAACCCAATGAAATAATTAGAAACAATTTGTTTCAATTAAATTGCTTTAAAAGTTATTCTTTTCATGGTAATTTTGTTAATCAGGCGAAACTATTCTAGTTTTTGTTATTTGTTTTGTAGATGACGTCCCATTCGGTCGCCATTGAACTGATTCTTGAAAAGTACTTATTAATATATTTTGCACTTGTTCATTTTAACGTCTCTGATTGTTTTATTTAGAGAAGAGTTCCGTCCGTACAAGAGAAGAGTCAACAAAGCTCTGTGACACCATGTTAAGAATGTCTTTGTAAATTTTCTTCAGAATGTTAAAAATTAAGTTAAACTCACCGGACTAGAGGAGGTTAGTGATCGGAGGAGGGTCGGGTTCATTTTGGACTAAACAAAACCAGTGACGTTTGTCTCTTGCTTATAGCTACTGCTGCTTCTGATGGAAGTGCTTGCATATGAATGACTGTTACTAACTATTGGGACAGGGTGTGCTTAGACAACGGAAACTTTCAGTGGACGTTATTTATTACCAATAATAAGAGAACAGATGCACAGGTTGGTCTCCAAGCCTTGTGCATCTTGACTCCTTGGAAGTCGTGATCTTGCAAATTTCGTACCCATTGTCCCCGGCTCTACTCTGATCTACCTACTTTCTTTTTGTGTTGGAGAATTTTCAACAGAATGTGAAACTGCACAAGTGCTTATATATTTGTCAGGTTATTTTTTTAACAAACATCTATTTTTTGCGGTTTTGTATTTATTTTTATTTCATTTATTTATTTTGACAACAGTCATCACATACTGGTAGGTACGTGCCGATGCTCAAAATGTATAAACATTTTGACCTTTCACTTTACTAAAAATTCACCAAAAAATCAGAAAATAAAACAATTTTAATAAAATTTTCAGTATTTATTAAATAATGGTCCAGAAATATAATGAACCAATTATTTTTATTTCAATCTTAGAGGAAATGTATTATTTTGTTTAAACAAAAAAACACCTTTACTAAAGTTATGGTTTTTAGTAGTAAAAAAGTGAATGAATTTATTTGTGCTTTTTTAATAAAAATAAAGCATAATAATAAAAAATGTAAAAATTAATCTTTTTCATGAGCATTACGAGAAAAGCCCCTAAAATCCATATTAATTAAATCAATCTAACTTGAAGAAAAATTAATTTCTCAAACTAATGATATCATTAAATTAAGAATTGTTTATTTCATATTTTCACACAAAAAATTATAATTGCAAAAAATATTCTCTTTTTTTTTTTCAAAGATTACATTTTTAGGCTAATTTTTATATTCTAATATTTTCCTTGCCTGAATGAATATATAATCTTCAGTGTAACATTTTTTTTTCATATAATCTTGAAAAATAATAAAATTGCAAAAATTTAAAAGCAGGAACACAGAAAAATAATTAAATTGAAAATTGTAAAAATTCTAGAAACCTTCACAATAGGAATGTATGTATGCACGGCTGGGAAAAAAAAATGAAAACCAGTCGGTTTTGTACTTCCTACCTCCCTCTAACTATCTGACATAATTTACAGACTGCTTTTTGACTTTCTGACATTTTGGGCTTCCATAGAATCCATGCTTGGACGACTTCATTTTGTTTTGCTTGAGTGAAGCTAGAATCTCAAGCTTGAGATCAAGCCATCGCTAGTTAAGCTATTTTTGTACTAACAAATGTTTTTTATTTAATTCAATCTTTACTTTACTTTACAAATTTATCTTTGAAATAGACCCAGAAAACTAATATTTATCTTTCAAAGGATTTTTACAATGAATTTATTTAGCTTCAAAATTTAGCTGAATTTGTCAGCTTCCGAATGTAGCCATGAAAACATTGTTCATAACATTTTTCATGTGTACAATTTTTTCCCCCTTTGGAATTTTACTGTAGGCTTTAATCTTTCAAATACCATCAAAAAGTAATTACAAACTTCTAAAAAAAAACTATGATAAATTTCTAGCATTATAGCCCGTACTTATATATTGTCCATTTGTAATTTGTTTTATGTCGAAAACAATTCAAATATAGTGTTTTACATCTGTTTCTGTTTTTTTTAACATTGTGATGAATCCAATAATGATATTAAAACAAAATAATCAGCTTTCGAATACCAATTCGAGGAAGAAAGTGTTTTAAATCTGTTTTATTTAACATTGCAATAAATGAATTAATACTATTCCTATTTACAATGCCTTCTCACGGGACAGAGTCGTTTCTTAATGTGTAGAAAAGAAACAAAAATTAAAAATTGTCTCAGTCTTGAAGGATTCTTCATCCACCGACAGAAAACAAGAAATCGAAGTGTAGCATCTGAAGAACAGATACTACACTTTGATCTTGGCCAAGAATATTAATAATATTCATCAAAAACATAAGTTTTACAGTTGTGCATTTTAATTTTGTTGAAATTTTCTTTTCATTCGGAAGTAGATTTTTTTAAACAAAAGAATTACTTGATGTTTTTAAAAATTACTTTTAGCAGTGGGTGAGGTTTCTGTTGTACAGCACAGGCGTATCTGGATCATTAAGTTTCACTATGGTTTTAATATGATGCCCAAAATTAGCCAATGCACCAATTCTATAATGTTAGCAAAGACACCATTGTTTTTTTTTATATAACATAGAATCAGAAGATTTAGTATGTTTTGTGGATTTCTTTTTAAAAAATAAACTAAACAGAACTAAAAATCTACTAACCAGGAGACACAAGCCATTTACATGTCAGGCATCCCATTCACATGAATGGACTATAGATTATGTCTATACGCTACTCTGACCAAATTTCGTCATATAGTGACTCTCCAGCCCCTTCACCCAAATGAACTTTTTAACCTTGAACTGCTGATGGTGGCATAACATCATCTTTATTCACCCGAACTTCGTAACCGTAAATGACATTGGCTGGCGTGGTCAAATATGACTCACGAGGGTCACAATGTACCAGCCTCTGGTATGGTACAGCATATCATAGTCACGTTTCACAGTACCTTCCTGGCCTAGACATATGTGCAACAAAATTTCAGGTTCACACCCTATTTGTCTGCAGATATCCTGAACTCCTTGCTACAAAAGGCTGTGTCATTATCCGTGATTAGGTCCTGTTGTGGGCAACAGCACGTCCGATTCATGAATCACACTTACCGAGTGCTGTATGCTACCTGCCTCTGATAAGCATAATCTATATTAGTTAAGAAATGGTAACCACTGTAGTCCATCCCCAACTGTTGCCAATCACAGCACATTTCTAATTTTCCCTTGTCACAATTGATTGGCCCTGATATCTCACCCCTTGTTCATTTTCCAAACAGTCCTGAGCCCAGTGTCCAACCTTGCCGCATCTGTAGCAATGAGTTCAAAATCTCTGGCAGCCTCTCATGTGACCCTTACCACTGTATGAGTAGAAAGTCACAGTCTAAGAATCGGTACACCATGAACGATTTACAGTACTTGAATAATTTTTTCAAAGAAACATGCAAGTTTTATCAGGTTAACAAGAAAGTTCTTGTGGTTTCTAACTTTTAAATTCAGATAAGCATATCTCAGCTCAAACAAAAATTTGTTCATCGAAATAAGCACCATTTCGATCCATACATTTTTACCGATGCAAAATAAGAGTATTTATGCCAGTAAATTGCATTCTGGTGGGGATCAAGTCGCTGAAGGAGGTTTTGATATCGCTAAGGTATTAGAAGCATTTCTCACGCAGAAAGTTTGTGCAATGCTTAAAAAAGTGGTAGTCAGTAGGTGAGACGTCTGGAGACTATGGTGACAGAGGCAGAGTTTCATAGCCCAATTTGTTCTACTTCTGCAGGGTCAATTTATCAACGTGCAATTGGGTTTTGTTGTGAAGGAGAATTGAACCTATTCTGTTGACTAAAGTTGGGTGTTGTTGTTGAAGTTTCTGATGCATTTCATTCATTTGTGAACAGTACTTCACCACCTTAATGTTTTCATCATTAAAAAACTGTAATTGATGAGATCAGTCGCAGACCACCAAGCATTCAGCATGACGTTCTTTTTGTGCAACTATGGCTTTGGGAAGTCTCATGGAGTTTTGTTGGTGTCTAACCAGTGAGCTGAGCATTGCCAATTGTAAACAACCTACTTTTCATTGCAAGTCACAAACCAGGAACTTTTATTCAGCAAGTAGATTTTATAAGAATCCTAGTTATACAATTTTAATAGTTTTAATCATCCACCTTGTTGAGATGTGCTTTAGTTGCTTATTATGAATTTCATTACAGAATACCCAGTAAATCAAACATGCTTTCAACATAAATGATTTTTGTATAATTAATTACAGTTTCTGTTGCTTTATATAAAACTAGCAGTTCAGCCTGGCTTTGCTCAGGCCTTATGTACTGTTCATAACTTCACGTGCATATGTATATATTAAAAAGTGGGAATATATACCATAATGCCTTTCTATAGAATAGTCTTTCTTAACTACCATAGAGTTGGTAAAGACCGCAGAGGTCCAATTTTTTTAAAGCTTTGACCCCTTAGCATTTGTTTTGGGCTCAAATCAAATTATAAAGTTAGATCCATGTCCAAGTAACCTATATCTAAAGTTTCAAGTGTTTAAACCCAAATTAGCAGAGGAGTTTGGTAGAGTTTTCAAAGGTCAAACTTGAACTCTGACCCCTTAACAGCCAAATTTCTGGTCAAAAACCGATTAAAAAGATTTTTCCAAAATGTCAATACCCCTTACATCAAATCTTGAGTCTGTAGACCGAAAATTGACAGTTATTTGGTAGTGAAATGTACACACACACAAAAACATTTTCACTTTTATAGTGATATAGATAATACAGAAAGCAAATTAAAAAAATGATTCTAAAAATTAAGTAAATTTAGAAGTTTTCCAGCCTCAGTCATTTCAAAATGGTGTTTGTAAATTTTTTGTTATTAATTCAATTCAAAGTAATGTTTCCTTTACACCATAAATATTAACAGTAATAAAATTAAAATAAATATTAACAGTAATAAAATTAAAATAAACTGACTTTTAAAATAAAATATGCATCAAATGCGCATTAAACCAAATCACAACATAATTGGTTTCAAGCGCATTTGATGCGTATTTTATTTTATTCAAATTAAAACGTTTCTGTATTGAATTCTCATTCTTTGACGTTATTCTCGCATTACCTGAACACAGTTCAAACAATTCAAAATACAACCGGTAGATACAATGCATGGCTCTATACAGACTCCTTTCTCCAAATTAACAACATGACAAGAAAGAAGAAAAAGAAAAAAAAACAAAGAACACATTGAAGATGAAGGCTACCTTCGAAATATATTTGTGATAAATTCAAACAAATAAAATATTTTCTTATTTTCCTAATATCACGTTGTGATTTGGTTTCAAGTGCATTTGATGCCTAGTTTATTTTATTCAAATTAAAACGTTTCTATATTGAACTCTCATTCTTTGACATAAAATAAATGTATTTTAAAATAATAAGTAGTATTGTCTAAGTAGTTCTCATTATTTATTTATTTATTTTACATATGAGGTTTCCTGCAGATCTTATTTTTCATCTTAAATTTCAGCATGACTTCCTTAAATTTACATCTAATCTTTTTAATTTGCAATTATCCTGGTTGTATTGTTATTTACATGTTCAGATCTGATAATTGATAAAGATGTCTGTACAAAAGTAAGCATTTTCTTAATTTGTTTCAAGAATATTTGTTTAATGATGAAATCACATATTAGTAAACTCTTCTCCCACTTCACTTCACAGCACCACCGACTGCAAAGGTTAGAAAAGAAAATGAAACTGCCCAACTACAAAGATCACTCAAACTATAGATGGGAAATTTCCATATAGTAAGCCAAGTAAGCCATTCTGTGTTTCTTTTCTTCATTCTAATTATTATTTTGTTGTTCAGTTCGACTGCACTTCCCCGTGATCTGATGATCACATAGATGACAACTTGGAGTTGGTCTTCTTTGTCTAACACTCCTTCAATGTTAAGATACTTCCTCCTCGGATGACTAGTGTCTGGAGAAGTGTTATTTGGCACAGACACAGCGTCTTCTTTAGAGTAATAACTGTAACGTGCATCCAGGAGATAAGCGCCCGCGTGTTTGCGTGTTGTGTGGGTACGTGGGAGAGACTGATGAGGGGAAAAGACTTACCTTGAGACCAGCTCAGCGTTGCCGACCAAAAATAGAAAAGAAAGACCAAGATGGCGGCCGCCGTCTTTTGTAAAGTATGATGTCTCGCAAAGTCACCCGAATTCTCGCAATATGCAAATTTAGCCGGCCTAGAACGACGATAAAAGCGGGTGGTGAGAAAGACGTGGGGAGAGCGACGATTGAGTTGGCCGGGGAATCGTGTGGCTGTTGCTTCTCGTGCCGTGTGAGGATATTTTACCGTTATTGGATTCCGTGCAGAACCGGTGTATAATGGTTATTGAATTGCTGCAACATTTATAACATCTTTTCCTGAACTTGCCGTGTTAAAGAGAGAGTCGGGCGCCATCTTGAATTTTTCCTTACACATTTTTGTTACTTCTGGTAAGTTCTGAATCCTCAAGTAAGCCATTCTGTGTTTCTTTTCTTCATTCTAATTTTTATTTTGTTGTTCAGTTCCACTACACTTCCCCGTGATCTGATGATCACATAGATGACAACTTGGAGTTGGTCTTCTTTGTCTAACACTCCTTAAATGTTAAGATACTTCCTCCCCAGATAACTTGTTTTCCTTGTTTCATTTAATCAATATTCAAAATATAACAAGGACAAATTATAGGAACTCCTTGTACTTTTGTTAATATTGTCTCTTTGTTTTGATTTACAGATTTAAACTAAAATAGTTTTCTAATTCAGAAAAGAAGGAAGAAAAATCTCTACATTTTAAGAGTTTTTCTTGTGGAAAAGATCAACGTAAGAAACAAAAATTAAAATTTGAATTCATTCAAATAAGCAAATCAAAATATATCTTAAACAAAATATTGCACATCGTAAATTCATAATATAAACTTATATTTATTTGCACATCATAAATTAAAAATATAAATGTATATTACCTCAAAATGATATCAAATGAAGACCTATTATAACCTAATTGTCATGATATATTTAATTCACGCTGAAAACTTTCCTTTCTTTTATGTTATTCTGTAGCAGAAATTTCGTGAAAACTATTGAATAATTCCACCCGCTATCTTTTGAAGCTTATAACTCCTCGAAAAATGTAATTCAAGCCCTAATGTTTTTGTTTTTTCAATTAAAGGAGAAAGGACCAAGTTTCATTAAAATAACAACAAAAAACGTGTTTTTTTTTTTAAAAAAAAAGGTTTTAAATGTCGGACTTTACAGATAAATTTCTAAAAAACTGTTCTTTTTTGCTTTAAATTAGAATATATTATTTATTGATCTTCTATCTTCAATTTGTGATATATAAAACTTTGGTACATAAATTAATTATTTACTTTTTAATAGACATTTGAAAATGGGGGGCGTGAATTAAAAAAAACGTTTGTCTAAAATATTATATTCAGTTTATTGCAAAGAGCATAAAATTTCACATTGACCCTGAAAATATCGTAAAAATAGAATCAATAGAAAAATTTTGATAGATTTTTAAAGTTTAAAAATTGAAAAATACTGAACTCATAACATTCAATTAATTTCATTACTATTTTTTTAAAAATATTTCTATTACTTTTTATACGACTTTAATAGTTTATTTTAGAAGTATAATCCATAAAGAAAATAAACAACCCACCTTTAAGAGAGAAATTACGAGCTTTTTATATTTTATTTGCAGTTTTGTGTTAGGGGTGTCAAAAATTCCTACAAAAATTCTGATACACCTAGTTATTCTGTAGTAACCTAATTGGATTGATGTCAACAAATAAAAATCTGCAACAACACAAAACAACTAATGATGTCATCTTATATAAAATTTGAAGGAAAAATTGTACAAAAAAATAAGAGCAATTACATTTGAAGATAAACACGTTTTTGATATGGTTTGTTTTTATTTCTAGTAAATTTTATATAACATTGCTTATAATGAATCCGAAAATAAAATAATGATGTAAAACAAATATCACATTTTTCCTTGTTTCATTTAATCAATATTAAAAATATAACAAGGACAAATAATAGAAACTCCTTGTACTTTTGTTAATATTATCTCTTTGTTTTTATTTACACATACAAACTAAAATGGTTTTCTACTGCAGAAAAGAAGGAAGAAAAATCTCTACATTTTAAGAGTTTTTCTTGTGGAAAAGATCAACGTAAGAAACAAAAATTATAATTTGAATTCACGCAAATAAGCAAATCAAAATATATCTTAAACAAAATATTGCACATCGTAAATTACAAATAAAAATGTATATTATCTCGAAATATCATCAAACGAAGATTTAACAACAAATGTTGCATAGATATAACAAGACAACTAGTTGTGTCACGATATATTTAATGCATGTTGAAATATTTTCTTTCTTTTATGTTAATCTGTAGTAACCTAATTGGATTGATGTCATTTTTTGTTACATTTTTACCAACAAATAAAAAAGTGCAATAACATAAAACAACTAATGATATTATCCTATATAGAATTTCAAAGAGCTAGTTTGCAAGTTCTGAAATTATATATATATATATAGACATAAGGCTACGCAGAGTCTTCTGCATTTCATACCTGTAAGGATTCATCAGGCTAACGAATCCTCATATTTTCAAAACTTAATATACATATATTCTTCATTTTTGTCTAACTTTTTATTGTGTTAATAAATGTACATGGATGACTTTATAGAAAAGAAGCCGTCGTTATAATCATATCTTTTTTTTTGTGTCATTGGAATCTTACACCCTATGTTAATTCAAGTACAATGAAAAAATAGATTTTACTTTTTTAGGTTATTACATGTAATCAACATGAAAAATCGTAGTTAGCAAATATAATGCACGCACATAAACGTTCTCAAAGAAAGAAAAAACAATGATTAACATGTATAAAAATTAAAAAAAATACTTTTCTACTAGAATTTGATAGAAAATGTAGTATTATTACAAAAAATAAAAGAACAGTCACATTTGAATACAAACATGTTTTTCATATAGTTCATTTTTATTTCTATTAAATTTTATATAACATTGCTTACAATGCATCTGGAAATGAAATGATGTAAAACAAATGTTACATTTTCCCTTGAAAAAGCTAGTTTCCCTTGTTTAAAGAATCCAATATCCAAAATAAAACGAGGACAAATAATAGAAAATCCTTGTAATTTTGTTAATATTCTCTTCGGTTTTTATTTACAAATTTAAACTAAAATGGTTTTCTAATTTAGAGAAGAAGGAAGAAAAATCCATACATTTTCAGAGTTTTCTAATCTTTGTGCAATGGTTTCTGCAAAACATACAGTAGTTTTACATCAGTTTTTCTCCTCGATGCATGTCTTAACAAATATATATTATGTATCTACTTAACATATATATTAATTATCTACATAACACTATATGTACTCACTTTCAGTATTTACTACAATGGAATTCAATATATAAGTAAAGTTAGTAAGTTCTGAAAATATATATGGACATTAAGCTACACAGAATTTTCTGCATTTCATACTCATAAGAATTCGTTAGGCGTATGAATGCTCATGTTTTTGAAACTTTATATATATATATATATATATATATATATATATATATATATTTTCTTTATATTATTTTATCTAACCATTTATCATGTTAGTTAATTAATGGGCATGGATAACTTTAAATAAGAGAAGCTATCATAATAATCATACATCTTTTTGTGTCATTGGAATCTTAAGCCCCATGTTAATTAAAGTAAAACGAAAAATTAGAATCTACTTTTTTTAGGTTATTACATATAATGAACATGAAAAATCTTGGTTGTAACAAATATAATGCATAAACACTAACATTCTCCAAGAAAGGAAAAGCATTTATTGTGTGGCTAAATGGGGGAGGGCAAATGCTGAACTTTGTCATTTTTTATGCCTCGTTCACTGTGCACCATGCATACTTCACTTGTTTGTTACATTCTCACCAACAAATAAAAAAGTGCAACAACACAAACAACTAATGATATCATCTATAAATATAAAAGCAAAAATATATGTTTGTATGTATGTTCGCTTTTTCTGTATGTCTACAAAAGGCTTTTTTCAGAGAAGCGGTCGGTTGCCTAACAACTTTTTAAAACTTTTTATATCACATATAAATCGTAATATCTCAGATTTAAAAACGAAGCTCACTTGTCTATTTAATTTGCTCGACTTTGGGAAGATAAATATTCAACATTTGTCGCTCGCTGCATGTGGGTTAGTCTTTTTCCTATAACATCTTGGGAAGCGTTCCCGCATTAAATGAAATACTATCCCACAGTCAAACTTGACCTCATTAACTCATTAAAACGGGCACCTGCCAAATCCAAGTAATTAAATAAATTCAAACGTGTTTCCGTTAGCATCTCACGGTGGGGCAATCGTTAACGTCGTACGTTTTTTGTTTTTTTTCACACTTTAATTTACAACCTTGCCTCAAGGATTCGGGTTCAATCCTCATACTTACCTACCAAAACATTTTTTTAACCCCCCCCCCACTCCCAGAGTTTCCACACACACCTCCAAACACCTGGGCAACGCCGGGTACTCCTCGTTAGTCTATAAATATAAAACTGAAAATGTGTGTATGTATTTATGTATGTTCACTTTTTGTGTATGTCTGTAAAAGGCTTTTTTCGCTGGACTTCTCGGTTGGCTCATTCCTTCGTAAAACATTTTATATTCTGTCTAAATGATAATATCTATGAGTTACGAACGAGGGTTGCGTGTGTATTAAATTTGCCCGACTTTCACGCGCTATTTTTTCCAGAATTTAAGATCTCTGCATGTATCCTTCGCATGTATCCTTCGCTTTTCAGTATAAAAAAAGCGAAACTAGATTCGAATCGGCACTTCCTGGTGGTCTCCGGAAAGCGATGTAAACGTTTGGTCAATGTCGACTTTTTAGCATTATATCAAACAATTGCTTTCATCGGGACACTCCCCTAACAAACGGGGAGCTGGTTTTCCCCAAAGTTGGGTACAAGTAAACAAACCGAGTTATTGACCTCATTAAAAACTGTCCCGCAGAAAATGTTAACTGCTGAATAGTTATTGCTTATCGACGTCATAATGCTCACACAAAATGTTAACTCTACGACTTCCACTTGACGTCATTTAGTGCGGGCACCTGTCAATTCTCTTAATTAAATAAATTCGAACTTCTTTCAGTAACTCATTCTTGCTGGCCAATCGGTTAATGTGTCATATTTTTTTCACATTTTATTTTCCAACTTCGCCTCAGGACTTCTGACTTGATTCTACCTAATTACCAAAACATTTTTTACCCCCCCCCCTGTTTCTTTTTAATTTAAGAGCACATACACCTCGAAACACCCGGGCAATGCCGGGTATCTCCGCTAGTCCTATATAGAATTTGAAAGAGCTAGTTAGTAAGTTCTAAATATATACACACACACACACATATATATATATATATATATATATATATATAGGCATTAAGCTACAGTTTTCTGCATTTCATACCTGTAAAGGATTTGCCAGCCTGATGAATCCGCATATTTTCGAAACTACTATACATATATATTCTTTATTTTTATCTAACCATTTATTGTCTTAATAAATGTACATGGATGACTTAATAGAAAAGAAGCCATCGTTATAATCATATTATTTTTTGTGTTATTGGAATTTTACACCCTATGCTAATTAAAGTAAAATGAAAAAATAGATTCTACTTTTTAAGGTTATTACATGTAACCACCATGAAAAATCGTAGTTATAGCAAATACATGCACATAAACACTCTCCAAAAAAGAAAAGTAAATAGTCAATGAGGAACTTGTATAAAAAATATTTTTCTACTCATGTATATAGAATTCGAAAGAAAATACACTATTATTACAAAAAATAAAAGAACAGTCACATTTGAATACAAACATGTGTTTCATATAGTTCGTTGTCATTTCTATTAAATTTTATATAACACTAGCAGGGGTGCCCGGCGTTGCTCGGGTGTTTGGAGGTGTATGCTGTGCATAAAAAGCAAAAAAACAAAAAAAAATGGTTAATTTTTTAAAACTTTGACCCCTATTATGACCCCTTAAAATTTATAGTTTCGGGCTCAAATCACTTTATTAAGTTAGATCCAGGTTCAAGGAACCTATATCTAAAATTTCAAGTGTCTAGACCCAAAATTGTCGGAGGAGTTTGGTAGAGTTCTTAAAGGTCAAATCGTTGAAATTTGACCCCTTAGCAGCCAAATTTCTGGCTGACACCCGTCACATCGATTTTCCCAAATCTCAGTACCCGGTATTTCAAATTTCGAATCTATAGACTAAAAATTGACAGAGTTATTGCGTAGGGAAATGTACACAGACAGACAGACACGTTCACTTTTATAGATATATAGATTACTTACAGTGCATCTGGAAATGAAATAATGATGTAAAACAAATGTCACATTTTCCCTGGTTTCATTTAATCAATAACCAAAATAAAACGAGGACAAACAATAGAAAATTCTTGTACTTTTGTTAATATTATCTCTTTATTTTATTTACAGATTCAAACTCTCATAGAAAGTGGTTTTCAAATTCAGACAGAAAGGAAGAAAAATCTGTTATAAGATTTTTTTTGGGAAAAAACAAATTTAGAAAGAACTTATCTATCAATACAAAGTCAGTGGATTTATGTGCAAATACACACAATGCTGTTGCCAAATTTGTGGAGCTGGATATTATTACAGTTATGTTTTAAGAGTTTTTCTTTTGGAAAAAATTACATTTAGAAAGAACTTGTATATCAGTAAAAGTCAGTGGATTTATATTTAATTTTGGAACCTGTTGTAAATGTTAAAATATTTTTCAAACATCAAAATGCAAACACACATAGAAAAGAAACGATATTCGTGTAGTATTTGTGGCTCCACATTTTCACAGAACACTAATCTACAAAAGCATGTCCAATCACATACAAAAGAAAAACAATATTCTTGTCAAGTTTGTAGATCCTCATTTACACGTAAATCATATATGAAAGCCCACATGCAGACACACACAGGAATAAAACCACATTCTTGCCAAATTTGTGGAGCTGCATATTATTACAGTTATCTTCTGAAACGTCATATTCGAACACACACAGGAGAGAAACCATATTCCTGTAAAATGTGTGGTTGGAAATTTTCAACAAATTCTAATCTAAAATATCATTTACGAACACACACCGGAGAGAAGCCATATTCTTGTAAGGTTTGTGGTTTGATGTTTTCAACAAATTTTAATCTAAAGGTTCACATGCGAACACACACAGGAGAGAAACCATATTCTTGTGAAGTATGCAGTTGTAAATTTTCAACAAATTCTACTCTAAAAGTTCATATGCGAACACACACAGGAGAAAAACCCTATTCTTGTAATATATGTGATTCTAAATTTTCCATCACTTCTTCTCTAAAAACCCACATGCTTAAACACACAGGAGAGAAACACTGTATTTGTGAGGTGTGTGGTTCTAAATTTGCAAGAAATTCTGATCTAAAAAAACACATGCGATCACATACAGGAGAGAAGCCATATTTCTGCAAGGTGTGTGGTTCTAGGTTTAGAACAAATTCTACGCTAAAAATTCATATGCGAACGCATACAGGAGAGAAACCATATTCTTGTGATGTTTGTGATATCAAATTTTCAACAAATTCTCATAAAAAAATTCACATGCGAACGCACACAGGAGAGAAACCGTATTCTTGTGAAATTTGTTTATCTGCATTTTCAAACAAGTATTACCTAAAATACCACATGCGAAAACACACAGGAGAGAAACCATGTACTTGTGCTCTCTGTCCGTCAGCATTTTCACATAGCTCTCAACTTAAAAAACATATGCAAACACATACATAAGAGAAATCTTATTCCAGTAAGATATCTGGATTTGCATTCTTTAGTTTGTACATCGACATTTCTAGCAAACTGTCATTAAAACTAAGTGCATTCGTTTAGACGCCATCAACAATTTCAACAAATGCTCAAGAGTCATTCCCAAGTGATGAGATACCATCCATATATTTGTACGGCCACAATGTCAGGTGTAGTAAAAAATTATACAATGTATTTCTCTTTGCTATATGCACACCTACATGTGTGTTGAACTAGAATGTCTCATGATTTTATTTATGAAATGTAATAATTCGCATATATAGAACAATGATATTAGCAGAAACAACTAAATCTATATGCTGACTTTTCACGGTAAATTTTGTAATATATATGCATTTTTATTTGAACTTTATGTACAAAAGGTAAACACATTAATTTTTTACAGTTAAAAATCATTGTTTTGTTGTTGTGATAGACATAGAGAAGACCTACCTCAGAAACGGGCAAGAATCTGTCCAGTGAGACATCGCTCTGGTTCACAGCAGCTCCCTCAGAAGGTGACTCTGATATCAGTAGCCTCCCAGCGGAAGTGGTATTTTCAACTCCCAGTCCGCGGACGAATGCTTAAGCGAAGAAAAGGAATGCATTGTATTTTTATCTGAACTTTACTATATGTACGAAAGGTAAACAAAAAACATTGTTCTACCGTTGCCTTTTGCTGTAATAATAAACAATATATTTCTTCACTAAAGTTCACAAATCTTTGAGTCTTTTTTACTCAATAAAACATTTGTTCTATTTGAAAACATTTTATTTAATATACACATGCTATGCTTATTAAATTAGTCTGCCTCGTTAAATATTTTCTCCCAAATCTAACACATCTACTTCATATCCATATTTGAATATTGTTACATGTTTTTAAGAAAATTAATTTGTCTATTGCATTCAATGGTCTTTTTGATGACATACTTAGCTTATAAATATAAAAACTCATTTTTTGCAATCTATATATATTTGTATTATAAATATAAAAATCATTTTGTACAATCTATTGTATTATTGTTGTATTTTTGTTAAATAGCTTATAAATATAAAAATCAATTATCTATTTTGTGCAATCTATGTATTTCTCTTTGCTATCTACACACCTACATGTGTGTTGAACTAGAATTTCTCATTATTTATTAGCTTGATTTTATTTGTTTATGAAATGTAATAATTCGCATATATTGAACAATGATATTAGAAGAAACAACTAAATCTATATGCTGACTTTTCACAGTAAATTTTATAATATATATGCATTTTTATTTGAACTTTACTATATGTACAAAAGGTAAACACATTAATTTTTTATTGTTAAAAAATCATTGTTTTGTTGTTGTGATAATAATCATTGTTTTAGGACCTACCTCAGAAACGGGCAAGAATCTGTCCAGTGAGACATCGCTCTAGTTCACAGCAGCTCCATCAGAAGATGACTATGATGTCAGTAGCCTCCCAGCGGAAGCGTTATTCTTCAACTCCTAATCTGCGGACTAGAGCTTAAGCGAAGAAGAGGCATGCATTGTTCCCCTTCGGAGAAGCACCTGGCGACGGCGATCATCACCTCATTGCCATTTCTGTGATCATGAGATCAGGACGGAGTGTGATAGACGTAGAGAGGACCTACCTCAGAAACGGGTAAGAATCTGTTTCGGCAGCAAGCTGAAAGACAGAAAAAGAAAAAAAGAGGCCCAAGATGGCGGCTGTTGTCTTTTGAGTCAAAAACTATACAATATATTTCCCTTTAATATCTACACTATCTACAATATCTAGGTGTGTTAAATTAGAATGTGTCTCCTTATTCATTAACTTCATTTTATTTGTTCATGAAATGTAATAAATTTGTGTATATACAACAATACATACTTAAAAGGAACAACTCCCGCCTCGCTAAACTTTCACGAGAAACACTTGTCTAGCTGAAAACACTATCAATAATTTCCACCACTCTAAAAATAGATTCCATGAACAAAGTTTCTTTCTTAGAACTGCACGCCCGTAGAACTATCTTCAGTTTGCCTGCTTTCCAGCTGTCTACAATACGTTTGTTTTCGAGTCCAACATAAACAAGTTCTTGATGAGCCGTTCCACTTAAGTTAACAAATTTACTGAATTCCCATTACTAACGATTACTATATTGTCCAGTTGACTACTGTACACTCTTAAACCCTTATCCTCGCGTGTCCTCTGGGCCTTGATAAGTGGTGATGCCTATGCACAAAAAAAAATCTATATGCTGACTTTTAACAGTAAATTTTGTCATGTGTATTTTTATCTGAACTTTTCTATACGTATAAAAAGTAAACACTAATTAATTTTGAGGTTTTTACAGTTAAAAATCGTTGAATGGAAATAAAGGATTCTTTTGTTGATTTTTGTTGTAATAAACACAAATTATATTTCTTCACAAACCGTTATTTTTTTTTTACTGAATAAAACATTTATTCTATTTGAAAACATTAAATGATCCTTTCCCCCTAAATCTTAAACATCTATTTCATGCCCATATTTTAATAACTGGAACTAACACCAGGCCATGATCAGTGTCCACCTCCATTCGAATGCTCTAATCTGAAACCGTCTCTCTTTAACTATTGGACATTGGCTGTTCTAGGATGCCTCTGACGGATATTGATGGCCTCATAGTCTGTCGGTCTCATCCTTTGGGTGTGTTAGGATTGGGATATACCCATCAGTAAAGAAATAACGTGTTCAATAACTCCGACCGTAATTAATTATAACCAAATACCGAATTACAAAACTATGCAAGAAACGTTTATTCATATAAGCAAGATAATATGAAAACATTTGTTGATGTACACGAACAGGTGGAGATAAACTGCAAGTTTCATTGTGTAAAAATGTGTGTAACTGAATGTTTATAAAAGTTCAATACTATCGTTGAATTTTATGAATAATTGATTGTTCTTGATAAGACATTATGCTCAATTGTTTTTGGTTGGTATTAAAGTTTGTGAAGGATTAATTGCCTTACATCGTAAGTCTGTTTGCTGCTCTCCGAGTGCATGCTTATGGAGCATGCAGGGTTATACGTATGGACTGCTTGAGTGCTTGATGGCAAACGAGAGAGAGAAAGAAGAGAAGCAAATGGAAGGCTATGTCAGAGGTTACAGGAAATGCACGCATATTAATTAGTCCTGTCATGTTTGTGCGTGCCCCAGTCCATGCATGTGTGTGCTACTGCACACAACTTGTTCTGCATCTGTGTGTTTGGTCTAGAAAAAACAAATTTGGCAGGTGTAAATGTTTCACTATAAGTGCAGTGCATTGTGCATAGTCAGAAGTTTCCTGGTCTTCTGATCTACATGCCTCAGATTTTCTTTGATCCAACCTATAAATGATCCAGACTATATTATTAGTGATACTGCCCATGTGTTTATACCCTGAATTAGGTTTCTACAATATAGTTTACTTTCTAGGAGTTTTCTTGTTCTGTTGAAATTTTTAATAGAGAAATAATTTTTATTTATTTTTTTATTTATACACATTCAACATCGCGGCATTCCTTGACCAGCAAGTCACTTCCATCATCATCAGCAGCAGCATCGGTATAGTTCCCTTTCTAGCAGTCAGCTCCACTCCTACCCTCTGGAGGGTAGGAGTGGAGCCGACTGCTAGAAGGAAACAGCTGTGTGTTGAGGAGTTCTTTTCTGTAAAGAACAAAAATCAATTTCGCCGACGAGACGAGCAGAATATCGCCCATCCTTCCATCATACAAGAATTTACCTCGTATTTGTACACATAAAGCCTACCAAAGCGGCTTTATGGTCTTCTTTCCGCTTTGAATTAAAAGGCACCTGAGCCTTCACAAAAGGGAAATACTTCTTTCTCCCATTTTAGGTCAAAGAAACTTTTTGTTTGTGATTGCTTTCGGAAAAAAAAGAACATTTTGTTTAAGAAAGACTGAACATTTTGTTAAAAGGACTGAATTCAAAACAGGGATTGTTTTCCGTTTTGTATATGTTCTTTTCTTTCAGCCTTTCTTGCAAGTAAGGATTGACGTCTTTTTTTTTTGTATTTTTTTATACGTATTTTTAAATGTTTCTTAAGAGTTTTTTCTTTTTTTTAACCCCAGCTTTGGGAAATGAAGGCAATCGATAACTTTTTGTTTTAATAAACTTGGATCATTTTAAACATATTCGGGTCTGTATTTCTTTGCTTATTTCCATTAGTTACTCATTTCCGAGAAATTTGCCCTAAATGCTTTTTTTTTCCTTTTTTTTTTTTTTTTTTCTTTCCTTTTGTGTTACCATGAAAAACGAATTTTGGTGACGAACCCAAAATTCCGTCAGTTCTTTTCGGTATTCCTTTTTATTTTTCTGTTGCGTTTTTGTTACATTGATGGTGCCTACTTCCAAAACTTACAAATATTTGTAGGGGTCATGTTCACAGAGTGCCCTCATATCCGCTTAATTATTATTATTATTATTATTATTATTATTATTATTATTATTATCATTATTATTATTATTATCATTATTATTATTATTATCATTATTATTATTATTATTATTATTATTATTATTGGCTGACAAGGAGCTTTCAAAGATCCCTCCTACAAAACAGTCTGTGGTGTTCTTTGTAAGCTGAGTGACAAGTCTCCCGAGATTTCCAGTACTCTCCATCTCTTCTGATAACATTTGCAAATAAATTTGCGTTATCGCAACAGCTGCTTTCCAGTGATTTCTCACTGGCAGCGGCCATTGGTCTTCACTGGAATTTGAGTGGCAATAAACCTCCCCAAGGTCCCAGTTCTATTCGCACTTGTTCAGCGGAGGTCTGGTCGGTGCTCTTTTCTTGGTCTTTTTATTCTCTTTGACCCTTCTCAGCTATTTGGTATCACTCTTTTGGGGAGTAATGGGGTTATGGAAAGAGGATGGGGAGGGCATAGAGAACTTATAGATGTGCTGATTTAATGTTCTTGGTTCCATATAACACTTCTTTATGTCTTGCCTTTGTTGATCCTACATCCCGTGATTCCCAAGAGGTGTCAATAGTAGCATATCATTCAAAATAAACATAGCGTCAAGTTTTTTCCCTGATAAAATGTGTCATAATATTTGATTATTTTTTTAATAAAAAAAGACTACTTGATCGATTTACGTGATTTGGGGTAAATGACATCTTCGTGTGGTGACAGACATACATCATAAAGATTTTTATTGAAAAAAAATTTTTTTTTTAGACCCAATTGTAGACAAGCATCATTTTTTTTTTTTAAATAAAATAATAGAATTTTATCTTTTTGGAGATTAGAATTAAGGCTATGGTTAAGGTTATGATAAGTTTAGTGTTTGGTTTTGAATGTAATGTTTTCTTTCCTTCTCTGTGGCAGGCAACACATTCAGCGATTGTAAGAAATCGAAGAATTTTGTCATATTTCTTAAGAAATTCTGGAAAATTCAAGTCATTAATATTCATTATCAGTGTTATGGTGCTGGTCTAATGTGAGATTTTAGCCGCATTTTTGCATTGTGAAAGACTAGCTCTGCGCGAGCCATTTCTAGTCTCACACAAAAACATGCGTTCACATTTCAAGCTATATTACTTGTCATATACATACGTACACACAAACATATGCGCCCACGTCCACACACGTACATATATTCACGTTCGTGTACATACACTCAGATTCACGTGCATACTCACACACACACAACGTCACTTCCCCTTTCAAAGGAAATCCACACATGCGCAAAAGACCACCGGAAACAAGTATAAAAGCAAGAGCAATAAGCAGCATCTTCCTTTTCCATCTCACCTTCCGATGTGAGCGGTCGGCGCACCAGCCACCGCCATTTCGGCACGTGCACGCACGCGCGTACCTCACGCCACTTGCTACTATGTGGGACAAAATGCTAACAGACCGTACGTACACTTTATACGCTTTCTCTCTCCATGAACTGAATTGACATTCTCATTCTTTCTCTCTCTATCTACTACTTGTGCCAGAGAACACCACCACGTAACTGACGGCTAACATGGCGCACAGTTTAACTGATGTCAGCCCTCTATCTTTTTCTTTGTCTACACGCTAGACTATCATTCCCATTTTCCACTACATCACTCACTTCTCTTCCAACGCGCGAACAAACGATAGTGACCCGAACATGAGATGAACACACATTCCCTTTTTCCTTCTAAACTACCAATCCAGCAACAAACGATAGTTACACCCGCGCGGACATGAGCACTTGTCATATCTAAAACATTCATTCTTTCACCAGTAAATAAACAACGTTTATCTTATCCATCAATTGAGTTTTTGTTTCCTTCCATTCCATTCGTTTCATTATTTTTTTTTTTGTAACAGGATTAAGATTTATATATCCTAGTCCCCTACAGCTCTACTAGAAAGCTGCGACCGATGTCACACAAAAATATTCCCCTGTTATCGACGGACGAATTTGGGTTCGCGATGAAGTATAATTAAAAACTGAATAATGTTTACTTTTTACAATTTATACGTTTTTATTCACATTTTTTGAAAACTTTAAATTCACTTCGCGATAAATGTGCATAAAACCAGACCCTAAGTTTCAAAGATGGCGACAGGTCTTTAGAGAGTTCAGTTAATGCTTTTCGGGCACTCCCTATTAAAATAAATATTACAACACAAGCTACTGAATAAACGAACAAACGACTTTGTAAAACTTGCAAAGAAAAGGTTTATTGAAGCAACGGCATGATGCCATTTAGATATAGCTAGGACAGAACTCGTCTGCCTTTGCCCGGTAGTTAATCCCAAGTGGGAATTGTAGATACCGGTGTAGGCAGAGAGAGAGAGAGAGAGAGAGAGAGAGAGAGAGAGTGAGGAAACAGGTCCGCTCTCTTTGACGTCTTGCTAGAAAAGGGTAGAGTTTTTCTCGTCTGGGACGAAAGCAGTTATAGTTCCTTAAGGGGGTAAAGAAATCCCTGCGCTATGCCACTGATTGGTCAGTATGTGCCATATCGCAGTCAGGGGAGGCACTGACGCACAAGAAAAGAGTTCTATTTGTTTCTGCTACAGGTCTGTCAATTGAGGACTGGAAACATAAAATGGGTACAATGCTTCCGTTATTCTTCAAAACCGATTAATTTTAAATAATCCATTTTTGTTAATATATTTTTGTTCTAACATATTTACGTTTTTTGGGTTTTTTTTTAATATAGTTACGTTTCTTTTTTAAATGTGCAATATTTAAATATACTTTATTTACATATACTTTATTTAAATATACTTTATTTACATATATTTTATTTACATATACTTTATTTACATATACTTTATTTAAATACATTTTATTTACATATACTTTATTTACATATACTTTATTTACATATACTTTATTTAAATATACTTTATTTACATATACTTTATTTACATATACTTTATTTACATATACTTTATTTAAATATACTTTATTTACATATACTTTATTTAAATATACTTTATTTACATATACTTTATTTAAATATACTTTATTTAAATATATTTATTTAAATATATTTATTTACATATACTTTATTTACATATACTTTATTTACATATACTTTATTTACATATACTTTATTTACATATAATTTATTTACATATACTTTATTTACATATACTTTATTTAAATATACTTTATTTACATATACTTTATTTACATATACTTTATTTACATATACTTTATTTACATATACTTTATTTAAATACATTTTATTTACATATACTTTATTTAAATATACTTTATTCATATATATTTTATTTACATATACTTTATTTAAATATATTTTATTTACATATACTTTATTTAAATATACTTTATTTAAATATACTTTATTTACATATACTTTATTATATATAATTTATTTACATATACTTTATTTACATATACTTTATTCATATATATTTTATTTAAATATACTTTATTTAAATATACTTTATTTACATATACTTTATTTACATATACTTTATTTACATATACTTTATTTACATATACTTTATTTACATATACTTTATTTACATATACTTTATTTAAATATACTTTATTTAAGTATACTTTATTTACATATACTTTATTTACATATACTTTATTTAAATATACTTTATTTAAATATACTTTATTTAAGTATACTTTATTTACATATACTTTATTTACATATACTTTATTTACATATACTTTATTTACATATACTTTATTTACATATACTTTATTTACATATACTTTATTTAAATATACTTTATTTAAGTATACTTTATTTACATATACTTTATTTACATATACTTTATTTACATATACTTTATTTACATATACTTTATTTACATATACTTTATTTACATATACTTTATTTAAATATACTTTATTTAAGTATACTTTATTTACATATACTTTATTTAAATATACTTTATTCATATATATTTTATTTACATATACTTTATTTAAATATACTTTATTTGCATATACTTTATTTACATATACTTTATTCATATATATTTTAGTTACATATACTTTATTTAAATATATTTTATTTATATATACTTTATTTACATATATACTTTATTTACATATATTTTACTTACATATACTTTATTTAAATATACTTTATTTGAATATACTTTATTTACATATACTTTATTTACATATACCTTATTCATATATATTTTATTTACATATACTTTATTTAAATATACTTTATTTTTATATACTTTATTTAAATATACTTTATTTACATATACTTTATTTACATATACTTTATTTAAATATACTTTATTTTTATATACTCTATTTACATATACTTTATTTAAATACATTTTATTTACATATACTTTATTTACATATACTTTATTTACATATACTTTATTTACATATACTTTATTTCTGTATACTTTATTTAAATATACTTTATTTACATACACTTTATTTACATACACTTTATTTACATATACTTTATTTAAATATACTTTATTTACATACACTTTATTTACATACACTTTATTTACATATACTTTATTTAAACATGTGCAGTCTATTACGATCGTTTCCGACCCTTTTTGCATATAGTCATTGCTTTTACTTTTAACCTGTGGGTTTGTGGTGGTAGTGAAACTAAGAAAATGTATTTTTTTATCATTACGTGTTTTAACGTCAGAGCTATTCATCTAGAACTCTTGCCCGATATTGCTCTACTAATTATTCGACATCCCAAATTATTCATTGGAAAATATTCTTATTTTTTAGTATGTTTATGCTGGTTATCTCCCTTAGATTTGAGTTTCTGTCGCTTATTATTTTTTATTAATTGAGTTTCTGGCGCCTATTATTTTTTATTAATTAAGTAATTTATTTATTTATTTATCCATTCATTTTACATATAATCATTCTTGGCTTTCCGAAGATTCTGGTTTTGTCTTTCCTAAGATTCTTTAATCTGTTTGGTGTTCCTACACACTCTGATAGTGTCTTGTTCTTTTCTCGCAGGTTGTGACTTGGTAAGAAAGGTATGTTTATCTGAGGAACCCAGAAGAAATCTTGATACTTGTAATATCAAACACCATACTACTCCGCATGATTTGGAGCGTTGTGGGAAAAGTTGATTTAGACGCTTAAGAATTGTTTATTTAAGGTCATAGGTCGTAATAAATTGGATTATTTTCAGTTATTTACTGTTTTGTCAGATTTTCAGAAGTCAATCAACGATGGACCATTAACTTATCGTTGTTCCGATGATTCCAGTTTGGAAGTGATTGCCCCTAGTGCATTTATTCAACCCTTCTATGGAAATGCGGTATTTTTAAATCTAGATGAAGATCCATTTTCGGATAGTCCTCCTAATAGATATTATCTAGTCGAAAGTGTGAAGTGCAGAGACTTGTAGGTTTTGTGAAAACTTTCAGATTAGATATGCCTACAAAACTTAATACACTGGGGTTTTTTATCTGTTCAGGTACTCCTTTCTATTAGAAGGATGGTTAAAACGACCCAATTCTTTCTTCAAGTTTACCAGGATCAGGAAAGGACATTAAATTGCTTTGGCACTTATGCAGAACACGAACCGCGCTGGAACAATGGTGTTATGTAGCAATCCATTCTTTACTGTTCTGTATATTTATCGTTAATAATTGCTTTCTTTCTCTCTCTCTGCTAACCGATGGCAGTTCTTTTATGTCTTTTTTTTTGGGGGGGGGCAGCTTCAAATAACCAAAAGTTTTAGACTAACCAGAAAAAAAGGTTAATAATTCTTCTTTCTTTTTTTAAATGAAGGTTAATTATTCTATTTTTTAAAGCTGATTATCACCTACACATAGATACATTTTTATTCCCAGTTCACATTTAATAAAAAAACATCAGAAATACGATACCACAGACTCCCTTTTGCACAAGTGTAAACTGTTGTGGTATGAACATTATTTGTTGGGCTTGAGAGAATTGTTTGGAGATCTATATGAAGCTGATTTTGATAATAAGATCAAAGTAGAAGATGTAGTTCTATTCAAAAGTTTCACAGGAGATGTAGTTTTGTTCAGAAGTTTCACAGGAGATGTAGTTTTGTTCAAAAGTTTCACAGGAGATGTAGTTTTGTTCAAAAGTTTCACAGGAGATGTAGTTTTGTTCAAAAGTTTCACAGGAGATGTAGTTTTGTTCAAAAGTTTCACAGGAGATGTAGTTTTGTTCAAAAGTTTCACAGGAGATGTAGTTTTGTTCAAAAGTTTCACAGGAGATGTAGTTTTGTTCAAAAGTTTCACAGGAGATGTAGTTTTGTTCAAAAGTTTCACAGGAGATGTAGTTTTGTTCAAAAGTTTCACAGGAGATGTAGTTTTGTTCAAAAGTTTCACAGGAGATGTAGTTTTATTCAAAAGTTTCACAGGAGATGTAGTTTTATTCAAAAGTTTCACAGGAGATGTAGTTTTATTCAAAAGTTTCACAGGAGATGTAGTTTTATTCAAATGTTTCACAGGAGATGTAGTTTTATTCAAATGTTTCACAGGAGATGTAGTTTTATTCAAATGTTTCACAGGAGATGTATGTAGTTTTGATCAAAAGTTTCACAAAGCCGAGACCTTATTGTAATAAAACTGATATTCATGATGATACAATGCTCTATAACATGCACGAGGGAAGAACGGATGTACATAAATCAAAGACGATGGCAGAATCATTAAAAAAAATGGCCTCCAGACCGTAGTTGAATGGGGACGAAAATGTATGGTAACATTTAATGCTAATAAGACTAAGTTGCTCTCTTTTAACAATTACGAGATGTCTCTCCAACCACCGATAACCATGACAAAAATAACACCCCGCCTGAGAATTCTTTATTCAAACTCCTCAACCTAACATTCACGGTCAATATGAACTGGAACAAATACATTAAGGACATTGTAAAAGCTGCTGCAAAGAAGGTGGTTCCTCTATCGAGCTAGGAGCCTACTCACACCTGAAAGTACCCTAACCTCTTTGTAATATTGTGGGTATATTAATGAAGTCACTAGAGACAGGATCGATTATAATGTGGACTTGTTTATTTTCAGGAGCTGACTACTACTAAGAGCGAACGAGGGGAAGTAACTTGATACATTAAAGAGCTCCTTATACTGTTACACTCTACAAGGTCATCATGCGCATATGCATGGAGTATTGTTGCCACATCTGGGCTGGTGTATCTACCACTAACCTCTCCTTTTTGGAAAGGGTCCAAAAAAGAGTTTTCGATCTAATAGGTCTCACTTTCTCAACTAAGCTTCAACCCCTGTCCCATCGCCACAGTGTTGCATCTCTGTGCATGTTTTACAAATATTTTAATGGAATGTGCTCTGATGAACTCATTGCATGTGTTTCCCCTCGATATATATATCCCCGACAAATCCACTTAACAACAAAATCTTACCCCTTCACTGTTAAGATCCCTAAATGCCAGAAAGCTTTATACTCTATTAGTGTCTTCCCTCGCTCAGCTAGACTTTGGAATTCCCTGTCTGCTACCTGCTTCCCTGACTGTACTAATATGTTTGAATGTAACGTAAAATACATCTTGTTAACCTTACCTAGGCATAGTCCCAAATAGTAGCCTTTAACGTCCAAGTGGTAATATGCCTTGTTTGAGGTGAACGTTATTAAAAAAATGATCCTTTCATTGTTGTTCATAAAAAAGTTTTATTTTCCATGTCGTGTAACGCCTATCAAATATTGTAGGACTTAGTTTTAACACTCTATGGTAATATCAGCTCTTATACAATCAAAGCACTAAAGCAGTACAAATGCATTTTGAATGCGATTTAAATAAAACCATGAATATATATATATATATATATATATATATATATATATATATATATATATATATATATATATATACTGTTGAACTAAAATCTGCGACGCATTTACTAATAATCTTGCTTTTGTTTATTATAAGGTGATATTTGCGGGGATTCCGAGATTGGTATTGCTGTTGTGCAAGATTGTGCCACACTGAGCATCCATCCAAGTTCAGATATCTCAATTGTTCTGGACTATTCTTGTCTAACCATTTCCAAAAGACCTATGGCGAGAAAGGCATGGCAACGTGTGCAGACTTAACCAATTCGAAGCACACAGTCATAGTTTCACAGATAGGCGTCGTTATAATGTTCTGACTTAATATGATAGGGACATTTTCCAGAGGCGATCTTTGTGACTGAGCAAAACTATTTAGGGGCAGCATTGTTCGCCCGTTGTATGGGAAGGTACTAGAAAATGTGCACTAAAAATCCTATCAGAACCATCTGCTTAGCTTATTGCAGCTAACGGCGATTCACATAGCACAAACAACAGAAACAAGAAATTTACAGAGTAAAATGAAACTGAACATAAGTTGTTGGAACGTCAGAACTCTTCATGATCTTGAGAGAAGTGTATGTCCAGAGCGACAAACGGCGCTGGTTATGAATGAGTTATTAAGATTAAACATTGATGTATCAGCTTTGTCTGAAACACGTTTATTGGTTGTAGCAAAAATGTAGTAGGCAAAAAACAGGAACAAAGATACGAAATAGTCAGTTTTGCCCTGCACCGCCCACCTCTAGAAGAGAGGGATTTCTTGGCTGTAATGACCGTAGAGAAAGAAGGAGACAAAGAAAAAATGCAGAAGAAAACTCGCTTCTCGCAGATTCGTGGTTCGTCACAAAGAACAATCCAACCGCCAGAACTACCTACGCACAATCTGCAAAACACTCCCTGACTGCTTCCCATCGTCCTTCCTTAACAGCGACTGGGAATTATATATTTGCATAATCGTGTGATAGTACACGCGATTCTGCGAGAATTGCATGGGGTCAAAGCCAATAAAACCCCATGGACGCCATCTTGGAACTCTCTTCCGCTCGGCCCGCTACACAACAAGACGTATCCGACGCAAGCTCTTTATTTCCCCCATTTCGATTACTGCCAATTCCGCTATAAAAGTGTTTGTCCAGAGTGACAAATGGCACTGGTTACGAATGAGTTATAAAGATTAAACATTGATATATCGGCTTTGTCTGAAACATGTTTACTGGGTGAGGTCCAAGTTACTGAGGTCAAGTCAGGTTACACACTTTTCTTAAAAGGTAAACCAGAGAACATGAAGCGAGTTAGTAGCGTTGGTTTTGCGATTATATTGTTGACAAGATTGAGCACCAATCTGGAATTGCTGATTGTCCCCTCTGTTCACCAACTATAGAACCCACAGAACAAAGTATCATGTCTTTTTTTTATGAGACTCTTCAAAGTATCATTGCAGCTGTACAAATTGAGAAGCTGATTGTCTTTGGAGAGTTCAACGCATGAGTTAATCCTAAGCATGACATATTGAATGCACTTGGCCACTATGGAATTGGTAAGGTTAACAGTAATGATGTACTTCCACTGCGACTTTGTTCTTGTGCCCCATACGTTCTTCCACCAAAAAGCACAATGAGCACTTGATCAACTTTACACTAACACGTACAAGTGATATGAGAGAGACGTGCATGTGCATGCTTTAGATAGTACTGATTGTGAAACTGATTATAATTTGTTAAGTGGAAAATTTAAGCTGTGCATTCGCAGGAAAATTCGAATGGCAGGAGTTAGGATTCAAAAATGTCTCTAAACTATTAGATACTGCAATACGCATGACTTTGAATGAAAACTTAAGCATAATCGAGTATCAGTATGCCTGGAAAACGTGTAAAAATCATGTGTATACTTCTAGGGTAGAGATCCTCTGTCTGTAAACGTATTCACACAGAGACTGGTTTGATGATAATGATCAAGAGATAAAGGCTCTCTTAGAGGCAAAAAAGCCCTCGATGAAATATTTTTAATGACTATCTCAAGAACAAAACAGTTGTTGAAAGTAACTACCCGGAGTATAAGGCAATTCTACAGAGATAGCTTAGAGGAATGAATGAATGTGTGGTGGACCAACATATCTGCAGAGGTTCAATCTGCTTACAACTGAGAAGATACCAATTACTTATATACGATGAAATAATTTAAATGACAATCTCAAAGACAGAACTACTCCTGTTGTTCCTTTACTGTCCAAAGATAATCTAACTCAAAAGATGCAGATAAAATAAGAGAGCAATTGAGGAAGCACTTTGCTCTTTCGTTTTTCCACACATCAGTTGTTGATGAATATATAACAGTTATGCTTTCTGTGATAGAAGCATTGTTTAAATTTTTAAATAAAATACATTATAAGCCAAACTACAACGCAATATTATCAAAATAAGCAAATATTTATTTGTTTAACGCCAATATTTTGGCGATAGACGCCATCCTCAGAATTTTGTATATTTTTTCTCGCCATAATGTTAAATTGAAGACAAAACAGTTAATAACGAATCCACATGTTGTCCTCTGAAGTGTTGTAACTAGAACTAACCATTTTCTGTTATAGCAACTGCATAATTACCTATAAAGCTTTAAATATATTTTAATATTTAACCAAATTATAATTTTTTTTACATGGAGGTCACCACTTATCAAAGCCCAGAAGCCACTCGGGGATCAGGGTTATTGTGTGTACAGTAATCAATGGGATAGTATCGTAGTAATAGTTAGTATCAGAGATTTGATAAATTATCATTACTTAAGGGGACGGTTCATCAGGATTTGTTTATGTTGGACTTGAAGACATCCAAGTTGTAGTCAGGAGGGAAACAGGCAAGCGGCAGAGTTCCACAGGCGTGCAGTTCTTAGAAAGAAGCTTTGTTCATGGAATCTACGTTTTGAGTTAGGCACAGATAAAGAGTGGGGAAAATTATTGACAGTGGTTTCAGCTAGACGGGTGTTTTTCGAGAAAGATTGGGGAGGGGGGGACCAGAGATTGAAGCTCAGACGAGCACTTGCCATGGAAATAACGATAAAACAAAGATAGGCTCGCAACGTCTCTTCTGTGGAAGAGAGGTTGCAGGGAAGAGAAAAGGGCATCCCCCACTAAGCCACGAAGTCTATTTTGTACTCTGTCAAGGCAGGATAGGCTGTTTTTAGCAGTTCCTGTCCAGATGTGGTAGCAATACTCCATCCTTGGACGTACTTGGCTTTTATATAGAAAGAGAATTGCATCATTAGTGAGATATCTTCTGGAGCGGTAGAAGGATCCTACCATTTTTCCAGCGACCTTGGCCACAGACTTGATGTATGTGTTCCATTTCAGACCAGGAAACACAGAAGCTTATCAAAACATGGGGCTTCTTCTAGACGAGAGCCGTCCATTTCAATTGATGCCAGATGGGGATCAGAGCGTTTATGATGTAAAGATAGGAGCTTGGTTTTAGATGTATTAAAGGTAACCAGCTACCTCTTACCCCATTGTACCACGCGCTCAAGATCAGAGGAGAGAGAATCAGAGAGAACATTGTCATTTACAGCCTTTGATGTGTTGCCATAGATGGTCGTGTCATCAGCATCGATATCAATGAATGATTTAAGTATGTGCTTTGGGAGATCATTGATGTAGATCAGAATTTTTTATGAAACGATTACCTATTACATGTTAATTACTATTTAACAGTTTTCATGTTTAAAAGTGATTTGGTTTTTCACATATCACTCTAGTAACCAGTACAAGGCGATCAAATTTTTGAACAAGCAATCACAGAAGAGCAGAATACCCACTAAAGTTTCTGGCGACGGAAGTGTATTGACAAACAAGGATATTTTGTGGTAGAAGAACCCACTAGCAGTGACCAACTTTGGAGACGTCCCAACAAGGTAGAATATTGGTCTTGTATGACCTAAAACCAATAAGTGTGAAAATTGTGTTTCTTGTCTATTTAGTAACCAGAGATTTTGTGAACCTTAAAAAATAAAACTGACGTTATATGCATGCCTGGTTCCAGCGTCGAGTACGTATGAACACACTTAAGGGATCCCAGACTAAGCCATATTACATTTGTGATTCTGTGCTTAGAGATCTCATTTAACTTGTAACTGTCTTGGCGGTGGGCAACACTCTGTAGCAGTAGTAGTGTTACATGATACCAATGCCGTCACAAGGTACTTGTTCACGTGATCACAACAACCCAAAATGGATATCAGAGTTGATTGATGATTTGGACCTTTGAAGAATCAACCCGTCTTAGGAAAGAGGTGTATGTACGGGAGTACATACATCTCTTTCCTAAGAATCCATCCCGTCATTGAAAACAAAGATACATTGCTATAATTTCTTTTATATCAATATGCCGACAAAAAGCCACTGATTGCCTCTTCGATATATATTTTCTAAGATTTATATTACGTCTCCACACTGTTGTCATTTTTAAATAAAAGTAACAAAAGTAACGATTTTCTATTAGTCCAAAGCAAGATAGGATCTACTCCTGTTTTTAAAATAAAACACAATTTCAAGCATGTATCCATCAAATGGAAAATAAATAAAGTTTAAATAATAATGATCCGCACTGAAATTGGTTTTGTGTCTCAGAGCTGACAATAAAATAACCGATAAACACAAGCCGCTAATGGAACAACAATAATACAAAAGATTGTACAAAATAGGTAATTAATTTTTATTTTTATAAGCTACGTATGTCATCAAAAAGCACACTGGACGCAATAGACGACAAGGTAATTTCGCTGAAAAGGAAACAAAGATGCAACAATAATGAAATATAGGTATGGCATAGATGTTTAAGATTTAATGGGAAAGGATTATTTAAGGAGGCAGACTAATTTCATAACCATAGCATGTGTATATGGAAAGACATGTTTTCAAATAGAACAAATGTTTTATTGAGTAAAAAATACTCTTGAGCTTAAGTGAAGATATATAGTTTAATCATGTTTAGTTCTGTTAATAATTATTTAACTGTAAAAAAATTAATCCATGTTTACCTTACGTACTTTAGTAAAGTTCAGAAAGAAATACACATATACTACAAAATTTACTATAAAAAGTCAGCATAGAAGTTTAGTTGTTCCTTTTAACAATTATTGTTGTGTGTATGCGAATTTATTAATGTATTTGATAAACAAATAAAATCAAGTTAATAAATATGTTAGAGAATGGATCAAGAGAGAGAGAGGGAGGTGGTAACTTATATTGTAGACCCGTTGATCGGAAGTCAAAATCAGCTGATCGGATTGCATGTGAGTCACGTGATCAGGTTAGCACAATCGTGGAGATTTCGTTTAGACTTAGAAGAGGACAGACAACTTCATGGTTGTCTCTTCCCCTTCACTGGGGGGAGACTGACGTGTGTAGAACAGAACCACACAAGCCAGAGTTTCACTTTCCATCTTCTGCGAGACATTTGGAAAGTGAAATAAAAACTATAAAAAAATTTGTGTTGGAGTGAATGAATATTCGTCTAAAACAAGTACCAGTCTCCCCTCCAAGACAAGATGTTTCCAGATGGACCAACATCCAAGACACAGAAGGTATGTTGAAAAATACATGTACCACACACACATACACACAACGGCATATGAACATATCATTTAATAGACTGGACCATTAGACGATCACACACAATGTTAACTCTGATTAGATGATCACACAACGCCCCCCCCCCTTATTAGAGAAAACAACGCAACAAATAGACACATTCTAGTTTTACGCACAGAGAAATACATTGTATAGTCTTTGACAACACTTGACACCATGGCTCAAAAATCAAGGGGTGGTATCCTTCCTTATCTCTTGGAAAGGACATCTTAAGCATTTGTTGAAATTGTTGATATTGATTGTCACAATGAAAGCATACATTTTCTTTTAATTTCTGTAAATGTGGATGCAAAACCCTAAGAATAAAATATCTGTGTACTCGCATGTGCTATTCAAGATTAAACCTTTTGGAAAATGAAAATATATATATCTGACTAGAATAAGATTTCTCTCATCTGTGTGTTTGCATATGTTTTTTAAGTTGAGAATTATATGAAAATGCCCGCGGACAAAGAGCACAAGCACATGGTTTCTCTCCTGTATGTGTTCGCATGTGTACTTTTAGATTAAAATTTGTTGAAAACATAATACCACAAACCCTACAAGAATATGGCTTCTCTCCTGTGTGTGTTCGCATATGAATTTTTAGCATAACATTTGTGGCAAACATAGAACCACACACCTCGCAGAAATGTGGTTTCTCTCCTGTATGTGATCGCATGTGCAATTTTAGATCAGATTTTGTTGAAAATTTAGAACCACACACCTCACAAATATTGTGTTTCTCTCCTGTGTGTCTTAGCATGTGGGCTTTTAGAGAAGAATAGTTTGAAAATTTAAAATCACACATATTACAAGAATAGGGTTTCTCTCCGGTGTGTGTTCGCATATGAATTTTTAGATTGGAATTTGTTGAAAATTTACAACCGCACACTTCGCAGGAATATGGTTTCTCTCCTGTGTGTTTTCGTGTGTGTACTTTAAGATTAAACTTTGTTGAAAACATAAAACCACAAACCTTACAAGAATATGGTTTCTCTCCTGTATGTGTTCGCATATGACTTTTTAGACTAGAATCTATGGAAAATTTACAGCCACATACTTCACATGAATAGGGTTTCTCTCCTGTGTGTGTTCGAATATGACGTTTCAGATGATGCGTTCGGTAATATGCAGCCCCACAGATTTGGCAAGAATGTGGTTTCATTCCTCTGTGTGTTTGCATGTGGTCTTTCATATGTGATTTACGTCTAAATGAAGATCTACAAACTTGACAAGAATATGGTTTTTCTTTTGTATGTGTTTGGACATGCTTTTGTAGATTAGTGTTCTGTGAAAATGTAGAGCCACAAATACTACACGAATATTGTTTCTTTTCTATGTGTGTTTGCATTTTGATGTTAGAAAAATATTTTACCATGTGCAACAAGTTCCAAAATTTACTTATATATCAATACAAAGTCAGCTGATTTATATTTAAGTTCTTTCTAAATTTGATTTTTTCCAAAAGAAAAACTCTTAAAACATATAACTGTAATAGGATGCAGCTTCACAAATTTGGCAACAATAAGGTTTTATTCTTTTTTATTTTTTTTTTTATTTTTCTTCTTTTGAAGGGTATGGGGCAGCCAAACCAGCTGCCAACATTGCCCCGCTTTTTTATTGAAACCAACCGAGAGCTCTTTTTAGTATCCTCGCTGTTCCCTTAAGTGCAATTGTCTGAATCTCTTTTGCACTTAGTTCACCAGGAATATTAGTTAGGTAGGACTTCAGGTTCTTCTTCATAAGTCCTGTGGCACCTATGATAACTGGTATGATCGATATCCCCTTTAGGTTCCAGTTTCTTTTCATATCATACATGAGACCTTGGTATTTGGTCTGTTTCTCTCTTTCAGCTCTGTTTATTCCTGTGTGGTCTTTCATTCCTGATTAGTGCGTAAATGAAGATCTACAAACTTGACTTTTGTAGATTAGTGTTCTGTGAAAATGTAGAGCGGCAAATATGATACAAATATAGTTTCTTTTCTATGTGTGTTTGCATTTTGATGTTAGAAAATCATTTTCACATTTACAACAGGTTCCAAAATTAAATATAAATCCACTGACTTTTACTGATATACAAGTTCTTTCTAAATGCAATTTTTTCCAAAAGAAAAACTCTTAAAACATAACTGTAATAATATCCAGCTCCACAAATTTGGCAACAGCATTGTGTGTATTTGCACATAAATCCACTGACTTTGTACTGATAGATAAGTTCTTTCTAAATTTGTTTTTTTTTCCCAAAAAAAATCTTATAACAGATTTTTCTTCCTTTCTGTCTGAATTTGAAAACCACTTTCTATGAGAGTTTGAATCTGTAAATAAAATAAATGTTTGCATTTTGATGTTAGAAAATCAAAATTTACATTTACAACAGGTTCCAAAATTTACTTTCACTAAAATATAAATCCACTCACATTATATAGATAAGTTCTTTTTAAATTTGATTTTTTCCAAAAGACAAAATCTTAAAACTTCGAGATTTTTCTTCCTTTCTGTCTGAATTCGAAAACCACTTTCTATGAGAGTTTGAATCTGTGAATAAAATAAAGAGATAATATTAACAAAAGTACAAGAATTTTCTATTATTTGTCCTCCTTTTATTTTGGATATTGATTAAATGAAACCAGGGAAAATGTGACATTTGCTTTACATCATTATTTCATTTCCAGATGCACTGTAAGCAATGTTATATAAAATGTAATAGAAATAAAAACGAACTATATGCTTTTTCGTTTCTTGGAGAATGTTAGTGTGTATGTATTATATTTGTTACAACTAAGATTTTTCACGTTGATTATATGTAATAACCTAAGAAAAGTAGATTCTAATTTTTCGTTTTACTTTAATTAACATGGGGCTTAAGATTCCAATGACACAAAAAGAAATATGATTATTATGATAGCTTCTCTTATTTAAAGTTATCCATGCACATTAACTAACATGATAAATGGTTAGATAAAAATAAAAAAAAGAATATATATATAAAGTTTCGAAAACATGAGCATTCATTAGCCTTATGAATCATTATGAGTATGAAATGCAGAAAATTCTGTGTAGCTTAATGTCCATATATATTTTCAAAACTTACTAACTTATATATTGAATTCCATTGTAGTAAATACTGAAAGTGAGTACATATAGTGTTATGTAGATAATTAATATATATGTTAAGTAGATACATAATATATATTTGTTAAGACATGCATCGAGGAGAAAAACTCTGATGTAAAACTACTGTATGTTTTGCAGAAACCATTGCACAAAGATTAGAAAACTCTTAAAACGTATGGATTTTTCTTCCTACTCTAAATTAGAAAACCATTTTAGTTTAAATCTGTAAATAAAAACCACAGAGATAATATTAACAAAAGTACAAGGATTTTCTATTATTTGTCCTCGTTTTATTTTGGATATATTAGATTAGGTCCACCTCCACAATTTTCCTTTCAATGACGACATTTATAGGTTTCCGAGTATGCTGAAGACGCAAATTGCATTGAAATTTTGCGGAAATAAATAGTTGTATTATGCATTGTATTCTTCAGCGGCCATCTTTTTACGTGCACACGCGCCATAAACAAATACACACACATAAAAAAGATGGCCGCCAAAGATTACAATGCATAATACAACTTTTTATATCTTGATAACTACTTATTTCTGCAAAATTTCGATGCGATTTTCGTATTCAGCATAGTCGAAAACCATTTCAAGTCGTCATTTAAAAGAAAATTGAGGAGGTGGACCTAATCTAAAAATTTACCAATAATTTTTAATCCCGTACGCCTCCCGATACATTGCTTCGTCAACATGCTACCATTTTATATCTCCCGAAGACACTTCCGTATTTAGAAAAAAAAAAAAAATAAATAAAAAGTGACCGATTTACCAGAACTTAGTAACTAAAAAGTGAGTACCACTTTCAAATGTTGAAATGATTTTTTTTTTCAATTTTTTTTCATAATCTGGTTAGTGTTCAATCAATAATAATCCAGTGAAAAAATTTCAAAAACCTATCAGTATAGAAACTCCACCACGTAAGTAAATAAATAAAAAATGTTACGTGCGCATGCGTTAGCCTTGACTAGGGGGGTACTAAGGGAACGACCATTAAATAATTCTGCGGGTCTCCATGGAACTCAACGCCCAAGGAGTACCAAAATAGTTTTCATGATCTGAAGAAATTTTTTTTTCGAAAAGTGGGTGATCACTTTTCCATCTAAATTTAACTTAAAATGAGCACCCACTTTCTGGCCACCTGAGGAAGGGGCATTTATTTTCGTGTTTATTGGCTTAAAGGTTTTTTGACAAGGCAGTTTGGTACGCGAATGCATATTTAACAGTTTTCGTTTATGCTCACGCATAACATAAACAAAGGCTACGTCTGTGAAATGGAAAATAGTCCCAGAGTTCAGGGGTTAATACCATGCAAAAGAAATCAAACAAAAAGACTTTTTAGCCAAGAAACACACAGAAAGAAAAAAAAAATAGCATCCATTTTTTTTCTATCGAATTCATTTGCTGTTTTTATTGAAAACTATTTTCCCCCGGATTTTTGATATAATTTTCCATTAAGGGCCGTGCATCTCACGTTCGTAAATAACAAAATTTTTTTGTAGATTTTGGTGTGCTAAAAACGAATCTGCAAACCGTTTATGTAGCAAAAAAGTTTTTATGATATGAAGAAATTACTTTTTCGAAAAAGTGGCGATCACTTTTCCATGTAAATTTAACTTAAAATGAGCACCCACTTTCTAGCCACCTGAGAGAGGGGGGATTTTTTCCCATGTTTATTGGCTAAACAGCTTTCGTTTATGCTTACGCATAGCGTAAACGAAGGCTACGGGTGTTAAATGGAAAATAGTCCCAGAGTTCAAGGGTTATTACCATGCAAAAGAAATCAAACAAAAAACTTTTTAGCCAAGAAACAGAAAAATGCCTCTCTCTCAGGTGGCCAGAAAGTGGGTGCTCATTCTAAGTTAAATTTACATTGAAAAGTGATCACCCACTTTTCGAAAAAGTAATTTCATGAAAACTTTTTTTTTCTACGTAAACGGTTTGCAGATTCGTTTTTAGCACACCGAAATCTACAATAAAATATTTCGTTATATATGAACGTGAAACGGGCCTTAAAGTAAAATAATACCGGATTTTTTTTAGCAGATTTGCCGTTTAGTTGTACAAATATCCTCAAACCAGGTAATCACTAAAAGGGACTTTTAAAAGTCGTCATCTGTATCAAGCAAAAGTTTAAAACCACCGATTATATGGTCATGGTAACATATATTGAGTGAGTTCCTAACAGTATTTTGTATAGTTTTTTAGTTTAAACTCATTTTCCCAAAATTTCCCCAAACTTAACGTGTTTGATACAGTCTGCCGCCATTTGTATTTTTCAGATATACCGATAAACATTGAATGTTTTTGAACCAATTATACATTACATAAAAACACTAAAATCTTATCCAGTTAGGTAGAACACTTACTTTTCTTGCCTTTGATAACATTTATTTGTTATATATTTATTTTTTGACAACTTCTTTGTATCTGTGTTTAGTAATACAAACCCTTTTCATTTAATGTAACATTTAGTCGGCTCGAAAAACAGTGTTTATTGGTGTATTTGAAAGCTACAAATGGTGGTTGACACTGTTAATTACTTTAAGTTAGAGAAAGTGAGTTAAAACTAAAAAAACTATACAAAATACTGTCAGAAACCTACCGATTATGCCAGCCTATGTTATGGTAACATATATTCGGTGAGTTTCAGACACTGTTTTGTATAGTTTTTAGTTTTCAACTTACTTTCCCAAACTTAACGTATTCAACAGAGTCCGCGACCATTTCTGTTTTTTGAGCCAATTAAACATTTTACATTACATAAAAACATTAAATAATTATCCAATTAGTTAGAAACGTAAATTACCTTACCTTTGCTTTCATTTATTTGTTTTTGGACAACTTTTTCGAATCTGTGTACAGTAACCCCCCTCCCCCCACCATCAACCAAATATTAATTACTAACTCACATTTTTTAAAACAACAACACAAAAAAAAACATTTAGCGTTTCAACATTTTTGCTACGTTCGGCTTCATCCACTGATTGTTAGTCAAGTCCAAAACATGAATGATTGACAGAAACTCCCGAGGATCCAGATCAAATTCTGCAAGAGTACCATTTTTTTCAGTTTCGCCTTCTTTTTCACTTTTTGCAGTGGATTGCTGTACTAATATAAGAAACATGCATTTTCTCTTTTATTAAATTTTTCCATTACACCAAATTGAGCCACTGCAACGCGTGGCAGGGTACAGCTAGTATATATATATATATATATATATATATATATATATATATATATATATATATATATATATATATATGGTTTGGGTCCATGCTAATGAAGCCAGACATGACTTCTGTCGCCAGAATTCAAATCTCTTGACTGGCGCGTTAATTGTAACAACCTGCACTGATGATTGCCGAAAGGATGAGACACTAGTGGCTCTAGGTATTTAATTATTATAGTAAATAATTATGTCAGCCCCTTTAAGAAACTTGTTTCTTATCATTGAGCACTTTCAGTTGTAATAAGTTGGTCAACTTAGCTCATATGCGTAGATCGTCATATAATGACTAGATCACTCTGACCGATGTTAAAAGCATTTAAAAAGAATAAATGTTTAATTTCAACTGTATCTCTCATGGTTGTCAGAAGCCAAATGGTTCGGATCCTTGCTAATGAAACCAGACATGACTTATGTTGGCAGGGTTTGAAACTCTTGACTGGCGTTAATCGTGACACCCTGCACTGATGATTCCTGAAAGGATGAAACACTAGTGTCTGTAGGTATTTAACTGTTATAGTAAATAACTCTATATATGTATATATAAATACTATATATATATATATATATATATATATATATATATATATATATATATATATATATAGTCTTTGTCACGAGTTCTACACAGAAATTTACCAGCTATAGATTAAGTGATTGAGTGATCTCAGCAGTTGGACAGTTTGATTTTCTTTTCTAATCTTTGTAGTCAGGTAGTGCTGTGATGCGAAGTGGGAGAAGAGATTACTAATATGTGATTTCATCATTAAACAAATATTGAAATTTCTTTAAACAAATTAAGGAAAAAGCTTGCTTTTATACGGATGTCTTTATCAATTATCTGATTTGAACATCGTAAATAATAACTATACAAACACGATAATATTTGTGAATTAAGATAAAATATAAATTTAATGAAGTCATGCTAGAAATTTAAGATGGTGACTAGATCGTCAGTTCCACAGAAAACCTCATATGTAAAATAAATAAATAAATAATGAGAATCAATTAGACAACACTATTTATCGTTTTAAAAACCAATTTATTTTAATTTTATTACTGTCAATATTTATAGTGTAAAGGAAGCAGGAACATATAACTTTCAATTAAATTTATATTAATGACAAGAAAGAGTTTACCAAACATCATTTTGAAATGACTGAGGCAGGGAAACTTTTACATTTACTTATTTTTTAGAATCGTTTTCAAGTAAACTTCTTTATTATTTAATACTAGTCTCGGTGCCCGGCATTGCCCGGGTGTTTGGAGGTGTGGGTTGAGTAAAAAAAAAAGTGGTAGTAGGCAGGCGGGTTCGAACCCAAAACTGCAAAGGATGAAAAGAACATGAAAAGAAAAAAATGGGACATCTTTGTTGTTGCATCCATTGCCAAACCAGATGTGACATAGGTTTGAATTAAGGCTAGTCAATTAGAAAGAGAGGACGACTTTCAAAAATATCGGCGAAAAAAGCGACCCCTCCTTGTAGAAAACTGCCCTGTTGAGGGTGAAGGAATTCATGTTTTTAGCCAATTTTCCGATATTTGTTGTCTGAAGGGTCGAACCTCAAAATAATACTGATCTCATGAAAATCCATCGCATCTGTCGAAAGTTTAAGGATGTCATCCATCCATCCATAATACATACATTTAAACAGACAGGTGTGATTTATATTATAGATGAAGCAACAGAAACTATAATTAAATAACTATACAAAAATCATTTCTGTTGGAAACATGTTTTTTATTTACTGAGAATTCTGTAACTAACTTCATAATAAGCAACAAAAATAGATTTCAACGAGGTGGATGACTAAAGCTATTATAATTGTATAACTAGGATTCTTATAAAATGTATAAATCCTTATTTACATGTTTTAACTTGATGTGTTTGGGTGAAGGCACTGGAGAGTCACTATATGACCAAGTTTAGCCAGGGTAGCGTACTGAGATAATTATGTGAACATAAATGGCCTGTGTCTCTGCTATAGTGTCCACTGGTTAGAAGGTCTTTAGTTCTTTCTAATTTATTTAAAAAAAAAAAGAAATAAGAAACATATCAAATCTTTTGATTCTTTAGAATATAAAAAATCCAATGCTTATAGAATTAGTGTCCACTGGTTAGAAGGTCTTTAGTTCTTTCTAATTTATTTAAAAAAAAAAAAAGAAATAAGAAACATATCAAATCTTTTGATTCTTTAGAATATAAAAAATCCAATGCTTATAGAATTAGCGCATTGGCTAATTTTGGACACTCATATTAAAACCATAGCAAAACTTAATGATTTGGACGTACCTCTGCTGTACAATAGAAACCTCACCACCCCTAAGAATATTTTTTAAAAAATATCAAGTAATTCTTTTGTTTAAAAATTTACTTTCGAGTGAAAAGAAAATTTAAACAAAATTAAAATGCACAATTGTAAAACTTATGTTTTTGATGAATATCATTAATTCATTTATCGCAATGTTAAAGAAAATTTTAAACACCTTTTAAATAATTGTAAATAGGAATAGTATTAATTCATTTATCGCAATGTTAAAGAAAATAGATTTAAAACACTTTCTTCCTCGAATTGGTATTCGAAAGCTGATTATTTTCTTTAATATCATTATTGGAGTCATCACAATGTTAAAAATAACAGAAACAGATGTAAAACACTATATTTGAATTGTTTTCAAGATAAAACAAATTATAAATTGACAATATATAGGTACGGGTAATAATGGCAGAAATTTGATAGAGGACATAGTTTTTAAAGCTGATTTATCATAATTTTTTTGTAAGTTTTCAATTACTTTTTGATTGTATTTGAAAGATTAAAGCCTAAAGTTTAATTTCAAAAGGAAAAAAAATATTTGTCCACATGAAAAAAAAGTTATAACGAAAAATGTTTTCATGGCGACATTCAGAAGCTGACAAATTCTGCTGAATTTTGGAGTTAAATAAATTCATTGTAAAAATCATTTGAAAGATAGATGTAAATTTTCTGGGTCTATTTCAAAGATAATTAGTAAAGTCCTAAGATACTGAATTAAATAAAAACACACCTTGTTTGTACAAAAATAGCTTAATTAGCTGAGAGATTTTGGCTTCACACAAACAAAACTAAAGTCATCTAAGCATGGATTCTACGGAAGCCCAAAATGTCAGAAAATAAAAACGTCCGTCTGAAAATGATGTCAGGTAGTTAGAGAGTGGTAGAAAGTGTAAAACCGACTGGTTTTCTTTTTTCCCCAGCCGTGTATCCATACATTCCTATCATGGACGTTTGTATAATTTTTACATTTTTAAATTTAATTATTTTTGTTTCTGCTTTAAAATTAAAAAAAAATATTTTTCAAGATCCTAGAAAAATTGTTACACTGAAGATTATACATTCATTAAGTCAAGGAAAATATTAGAATCTTACATATAAAAATTATGCTAAAAATGTAATCTTAAAAAAAACAGAAATATTTTTACAATTATAATTTTTGTGTGAAAATATTAAATAAACAATTCTTAATTCAATGATAATATCGTTAGTTAAAGAAATAAATTTTTCTTTGAGTTATATCAATATCCTTAATATGGTCTTTAGGGTCTTTTTTTGTAATGTTCATGAAAAAATTAATTTTTATTTTATTTTATTTACAATGCTTTATTTTCATAAAAAAGTAAAAGTAAATTCATTCATTTTTTTACCAAAATAATACATTTCCACTGAAATTCAAATAAAAATAATGGGTCCATTATATTTCTTGATCATTATTTGATAAATACTAAAAATTTCATTAAAATTGGTTAATTTCCTGATTTTTGGTGAATTTTTAAGAAAAGGGAGGGGTCAAAATGTTTATACATTTTGAGCAGCGGTTATTCATTTTGCACGTAACCTAACTATATACAACTGTTGTCAAAATAAATAAATGAAGGAAAAATAAATACAAAACTGCAAAAAATAGATGCTTGTAAAAAAAAATACTGACACAAATATAAGCACTTGTGCAGTTTAACATTCTGAAGAAAATTTAAAAGGTCATTCTTAATAGGGGACTTTGTGAACTCTTCTCATGCACGAACGGAACTCTTCTCCAAATAAAACAATTGGAGATGTTAAAATGCACAAATGCAAAACTATATTAATGGACGGGCCTTGGTAGAATTAATTTTTTAATTAGTAGCAGTAATGTGTTAATGTCAAATTTCTTTACACCTCCCCAAAAACTTTTAAACGACTTTTATAGGTTTTCGAGGGTGCTGAAAATGAATATCACATTTAAATTTGGGGCAGATAATTAGCTTTCATGATTATTTTTTCAAAAAGTGAGGGATTACTTTCATAGATAAATTTAAGATAAAATGGGCACCCACTTTCTGGCCACCGACTTGAGGGATTTTTTTTTTGGCTGAAAGTTTGTTTTTTATTTTTCAGGCATCGTTAAGATAAAATGTAATGGCTAACCTGTACAAGAGTGCCCCTCCGCACTAAAATGAGAAAATGGGGAGACATACTGTTGTACAGGTCAAGCAATGAAATAAATCAAAAAGCAATACATTGAAACATTCAATAAAGAAAGACGACATTTAAAAAACAAAGAGAGTAAAAATCTCTATGATGTACTTATCTGTGACGGGGAAAAAATTTCTCTTGAAAACACTTTGAGTCGCCCTGGAGGGGAAGAGTAATAGCTGTAGGTTTTCGGGTATGCTGATAATGAATCTGACATTCCTTGACACAGACAGTAACATTCCTGACCCGACTCCCAGATCGTCAAGACTAGCAAGCCTCACTTCTGGATCTATTTCTGACAACAGTTCATGAAGGTTGTGTAACAAATACTCATTGCCCACTCCGGAATGCGGATCAGGCTGTGATAATGATAGACATCACTCTAAACTCTTGACTCCAAGTTGAAAAGCTATTGCTCAAAACGATAGGATACTATAATAAGGCTGATTGGGATGCCATTGGAGATCACATCAGAGACATCCCATAAGAAAATATCTTTTCCCTTCCAGCAGAACAGTGTACAAATGAGACCACTGAAAGTTTCAAAGCAGCAATCGGAGCACATGTTCCCACATGGTAGTTCTATAGCAAACCCCACTCTCCCCAATGGTTTACTTCTACTTGTGCAGCTGCTATTGCTCAGAGGCAACATGCATATCGTAGATTTATCTGGCATAAGTCCAGTACAAACAGACAGAACTTTATAGAAGCTAGAAGTAATTTTAAGAAAGAAATAGCGGCAGCTAAGAGAGAATACACTGAACCACCAGAAAACGTATTGAAGCACAGAAATTAGGATGTCTGGAAAATCTACAACAGTGTAGTAAATAATGGGCAATCAACAAGTCCCCCACTATCCAACAATCATGAGGTTGTTTGCACAGCAACCAAAAACCTAACATGCTTGTCTGTCAGTTTGTCTCAAACTCTACTTTGGACCCAGCAAACCACTCCCTCTCTTATTTTCCTTTCAAGACAGAAACCACACTAGATGATCTGAAAATCATCCCTTCTCAAGTACATGATATCATAAAAATCTAAACACCTCAAAAATATGTGGACCTGATCTCATCCCGGCTGTACTATTAAAAAAATCCTCCGCTGAGGTTGCTCCAGTTCTCCCCAAACTCTTCAACAAATGCCTTAACGAATCATGCTTTCCTGACTGCTGGAAAACTGCTTCTGTGGTACCAGTTTACAAGAATTCTAGCGAAAGAACTGACCCATTAAATTATTGGCCCATTAGCCTCCACCCTCTTTTCAACAAAATATTTAAGTCCATAATTAATCAAAGTTTAGTCAACCGCCTTACAGTTGCTAAACTTCTGTCCAACCATCAATATGAATTTAGGCAAGCCCATTCTACTGCAGATATTCTAACTGTAATCTCTGAACATATATACCATACACTAGATAAGACAAGGGAGGGGAAGGCAGTAGCCATAGTTATATCTAAGGCTTTTGACAGGGTATGGCATGATGGTCTTCTCCTAAAAATCATATCCTATGGTATCACTGGACAAATACTTAATATAATTAAATCTTTCTTAAATAAGAGAAAAACCCAGGTTATCTTCAATGATCGTACATCTAAACAATCTATTATATCTATAAAAGTGAACGTGTCTGTCTGTCTGTCTGTCTGTCTGTGTACATTTCCCTACGCAATAACTCTGTCAATTTTTAGTCTATAGACTCGAAATTTGAAATACCGGGTACTGAGATTTGGGAAAATCGATGTGATGGGTGTCAGCCAGAAATTTGGCTGTTAAGGGGTCAAATTTCAACGATTTGACCTTTAAGAACTCTACCAAACTCCTCCGACAATTTTGGGTCTAGACACTTGAAATTTTAGATATAGGTTCCTTGAACCTGGATCTAACTTAATAAAGTGATTTGAGCCCGAAACAATAAATTTTAAGGGGTCATAATAGGGGTCAAAGTTTTACAAAAATTAACCATTTTTTTTGTTTTTTTGCTTTTTTTGCACAGCATACACCTCCAAACACCCGAGCAACGCCGGGCACCCCTGCTAGTATGATATAAATGTGAGTGTACCTCGGGTCGATCCTTGGACCTTTATTATTTCTGATATTCATAAATGACCTCCATGATAAAATAGTCTCTGAGATGTGCATATTTGCTGACGACACCATGCTCTGTAACAGACATGAGAGGAAATTGAACACATATCCAAAGCAATGGCAGAAAACCTAGAGGAAGACCTCCCGTCTGTAGTGGTATGGGGTCAAAAATGGATGATAACGTTTAACGCTGCCTTTTTACACCTCAAGTCTTTTTTCCAACGATTATCATAGATTACAGATTTAGCTATCATATTAGCAGAAAAATATTGGAAAAGAAATCAAAAGAAAACTAAATTTGGGGGGGGGGGGCACTTTCGTACAAAAAAAAAATCCCCCCAATAATTTTAAAATGAATACTCTTAAAGGTTTTCAGGGAGTGCTGAAAACGAATATCACAGTGAAATTTGTTTTCATGATACGAAGAAATTACAAGTTGACCAGAAAGTGGGTGCTCATTTTACATTTAATTCATATACGAAAGTGATCCTCCAGTTTTTGATAAGCAATTACTTCATACCATAAAAACTATTTATCTGCCTCAAATTTAAATGTGATATTCGTTTTCAGCACCCCCCCAAACATATTACAGTCATTATTTTGAAGGTTTTGAGGGAGGTGCAAAGAATATTGACTGTACTTTTTAAGAATCAGTTCAATGCCAACCGAATGTGACGTTAGCACATTGACACAATTTTTAACAACAAAAATAAAAACTAGATTAGTTTTGCTTGATATATAAAATTATCATAAAAAAAGAATAACATTAAAAACCATTTAATTAAAACAAATTGTTTTTAGTTATTTCATTAGGTTTATTTCATTACACTTTAAAATGTATTTGGAATTCATTTACTTATACATTAAATTAATTTTGCCATAATTGCAATATTGTCCGGGTTTCTATTACTATACACATAGGTTCGAAAAAGTTGTCAAAAAAACAATATATAGCAAATAAATGCCATCAAAGGCAAGATAAGTTACTTATCTACCAAACTGGATAATTGTTTACTGTTTTTGTTTAATGTAAAATGTTTATTCGGCTCGAAAAACGGACAGTGTTTACCGATGTATTTGAAAAATACAAATGGCGGTGGACTCTGTGTTGAACACATTAACTTTGGAAGAATGAGTTAAAACTAAAAAACTATACAAAATACTCTATATATGTTACCGTGATATAGGCTGACATATATTCGGTGGGTTTTTAACAGTATGTTGTATAGTTTTTAGGTTAAAATCCCTTCAAAGCATATTGAGCTTATATGAGAAAATAAAGCTGTGTATGCATTATAAATGTTTCTTTTCTGTGTCTTATGTTATACATTAGTACATTAGAGGTCATTTCGAGCTAAAAGTTTATTTACTGCATCCATCTGGACTAGAGAAAATCATGATTAACATGTGTATGTCTCGTCTAAATAACTAATGAAGAATATGAAATATAGTCAACGTTCTGTAGATAAGAAAGTCAGATCGAGCGTACTGGAAAACGAAATGAAACCAAATTCTCGCAACTCGGAAATTCTAAAAGAAACAATATAAACAAATTTTATTTTATACTTATGTAGAATAAATGCAGCAACAACAACAACAACAGAAAACATGAAAAATAATTTAAATAATTAAATTTTTTTTTCCAATGTTTTTTTTAATTCAGTTTTTTCAAATTATTTTTAATTTTTTTCAAATGTTTTATGTAGAATAAATTCATGCAGTGCCGTAAAGGATTTCGCCAAATTTATTTGTTCTCATTCATAAAGGTTTTTATTTATTTTTGTTTATCGCCACAAGTGCTAATCTGGACATGCACCAATTTTCCTGTTAATAATTACCTATAACTATAATCTCCGGGCCCCCCCCCTAAAAAACCCGGTCAAACAAAAAGTATCCATCCAAAAAGAAAAAAAAAACGAACATGCCTCCACCCCACATATCCATCCCCCTAAAAAAACACAGCAAAAAGAAAAAAGTATCCCCCCAAAAAAAAAAAATCCATCAAAAAAAAAACAACATAACAAAATAATCCGAAAAGTGCAAAGTTCAAGCCAAAATAATAATAATAAAACAAGACAACACTCGCCAAACTTTTTTCCTTTTCGAAATAATGAATGCTCCCTCGAATGAACTGTGTATAACATCGGAACCGATGCATATTTTGCTAGAGGGGCCTCACTAGTGTATGTCAGCCAAAATAAAAAATTGTTTAAATTATTTATTTTAAAAGTTTTAATCATTAAAGTTTTTTGATTTTAAATTTCCGAGTTGTCAATTTGGTCTTATTTCGTTTTCCGGTATGCTCGATCTGACTTTTTGGATCTACAGAATGTCGAGCATAATTCATATTCTTCATTAGTCATTTACACGAGACATACAAATTTTAATCATGATTTTCTCTAGTTTAGATGGGTACAGTAAACAAGCTTTTAACTCAAAATGACCCCCAATGTATAACATAAGGAACAGAAAAGAAACATTTGTAATACGCACACAGCTTTTCTCATATAACCTCAATACGCTTTGAAGGGATTTTACCGTTTTTAGTTCCAACACATTTTCACAAACGTAACGTGTTCAACACAGAGTCCGCCGCCATTTGTATTTTTCAACTACATCGGTAAACACTGTTTTTCGAGCCGAATAAGTATTTTACATTAAATAAAAACACTAAAAAAATTATCCAGTCAGGTAGAAAAGTAACTTATCTTGCATTTGATAACATTTATTTGTTATATATATATATATATATATATATATATATATATATATATATATATATATATATATATATATTGACAACTTTTTAGAATCTATGTGTATTAAAGACACTTTCTTCGACAATGTACGCGATTGGATTTTTGGTGACCTTTTGAACGTGACCCAAGTAAAATAGACCCTCACCCCTAAAAAGAAAATAACTAAGTTCACGTAATACTTACTTTTCGTTTGACAATCTGCTTTAAAGAAAAAAATGACTTTGTTAAAAATTAATGGATAGCAGTCAAGGTTCAAAATGGCGACCGGAACAGCAAGTTCGCAGAAAATTTCAAACGAAGAAAATTTAATAAACAATTTTTAATCAGATCCGATGTTCTTCATGAACCTTATAAAATTTGAAAGATTAGATGACTCTACTCGTACCGGTGTCAGGTGAAAACCTTGAGTGGAACAAATAATAGTCCGGTTACCAAACCGAAACCGGTCTTCGTTTTTATTGTAAAATAAATAAACAAATTGACATGCAAATGTGAAACTTGTAAATAATTTTATTTTTTACGTATATTTTACAAAAATAAGTAAGGTTATCTCCACGATCAGTTCGCGGAAGAATAAACTACCGGAAGTGAATACGATTGATTACGAAGCGGAATGGAAGTCTGGCACGAAAACCGCAACCATATATTTATTTCCAAAACTTATTTTAGTTTTAACCCTTCTTGGGGTTTGTATTACTGTACACATAGATTCGAAAAAGTTGTCAAAAAACAAATATATAGCAAATAAATGTTATCAAAGGCAAGATAAGTTACTTTTCTACCAAATTGGATATATTTTTTGTGTTTTTATTCAATATAACATGTTTATTCAGCTCGAAAAACATGCAGTGTTTACCGATGTATTGGAAAATTCAAAATGGCGCCCGACTCTCTCTTTAGCACGGTAAGTTTGGGAGAAGGTGTTATAAATAATAAACTAGACAAAATACTATTAAAAACCACCGAATATATGTCATGTCACGGTATTGAGCGAATTTCTAACAGTATGTTGTCTAGTTTATTATTTATAACACCTTTTCCCGAACTTACCATGTTAAAGAGAGAGTCGGGCGCCATTTTGAATTTTCCAATACATCGGTAAACACTGTATGCTTTTCGAACTGAATAAACATGTTACATTGAATGGAAATACGAAAATTATATCCAGTTTGGTATAATAATAACTTATCTTGCCTTTGATAACATTTATTTGTTATATATTTGTTTTTGACAACTTTTTCGAATCTATGTGTACAGTAATACAAACCCCACTTCTTGTATTATCACGAAAAAAATAAATAAATGAAATAAACAAACAAAAATACTTGTATCATCAAATAATAAAACAAAAATAAAATTGTTACACTTATTATGTTATCAATTTTGTACTAATACTATAAAATAATAATTATTGGTACTTGTACAGTTTAATCAACACATTAAAAAAAATGAAAATATCGAAAAAAGGTTATATTGTACGTATCTGTTTTGGACTGAAGATCTCCGAAAAAAAAATTCATTTAATTTGATCGAGTAGTTTTTTTTTTTACAGCAGAAAAACACGTTTTTATGAGAGCACGTTGGTCAGCCATTATGAAATTTTTTGAACACGCCAAAGGGAGATAACTCCAGTTAAAGCGCCGACACTCCCTCCCCATCTTTATTACTAGCTTTTCTTCCTAAAAATCGAACCTTTTGCTCGGTAGCATAACAAATTGTTTTTTCGCTGTAAAATAAAAACTACTTGATGAAATTAAGTGAATTTATTTTTTCAGAGAACTTCAGCCTAGGACGAGTACGTACAGTATAACTCCCCCCCCCCAATATTTTCATTTTTTAATATTTTGACTAAACTGTATAAGCGCCTAATTATTCATTAATTATTATATAAAATAATTCATTAAAGTATAATATTAAATTATTTCACTTTTAAACCATACTTGCGACATGCTTCCCTCTTACTATCTTGACTTCATTTTGAAACATCGTTTCCATTGGCTGAAATTTTGGAATCCGTATATTCGTGTTTACAAACTTTTACCGGTTGCGTTTTGGCGAACGGCAGAATTACTTGCTTTTTGAGGGCTAATTAAGCTATATTTTGTATAAACACGGCATTTTTTTTTTTTAATTATTCAATTCAATATATTAGAACTTTACTTTACTAATTATCTTTGAAATAGACCCAGAAAACTAATATTTATCTTTTAAAGGATTTTTACGATGAATTTATTAAACTTCAAAATTTAGCCGAATTGGTTAGCTCGTGTAGGGGACTAGGATGTATAAATACCCCAATCCCGTTACAAAAGAATAATGAAACGAATGAGGAATTGAAGGAAACAAAGGCTCAGTTAATGGATAAGATAAACGTGGTTTATTTGCTATTGAAAGAAATGAACGTTTTAGTTACAATATGTCCGCGCGTATGTGGCCAATGTTCGTTGCAGGACTGGTGTTGTAGCCAGAAAAGGAAATGTGTTTTCATCTCAAGTTCGGGTCACTATTGTTTGTTCGCGCGTGGGAAGAGAAATACATGTTGTAGGAAAATTGAGAATGGTCCAGCGTGTGTATGCATTGATAAGGAATTAACTTTTGTGGGGGTAGTATAATTAAACAAAGCGTACTTATCTTTTCAGATGACGGGGGTGGTAAGTGGGCGGCCGGTCGTGCTACTTCGGTGATATGTGTCAGGCTTTTAACTTGAGAGCGGCGACTACATTTATCAACCTAGCAGCGCGGCGTCTTCGCCTCCTGTGTTTTTCTTCTTCTTTTTCTTCTTTGGTTTGTGTAAAATCGGCATGGTTAGAATTGAAGGCGTCTTGGCTCATAACGTGAGAGCGGAGTTGGCTTCAGTTCACTGTGCCTTATTTCTTCTTCTTCTTCTTCTTCTTCTTCTTCTTCTTCATCTCTTTAGGTCTGGTGGAAGACTGTCCGTGCGTTCACTGACGCAGCTGGGCGAATCTCTTTTTTTTTTTCTTTTTCTTCTTCATTTCTTTAGGTCGGGTGGAAGACTGTCCGTGCGTTCACTGACGCAGCTAGGCGAATCTCTCCTTTCTTTTTTTTCTGGTCCCCTCCTTTTATAGTCGTAAACCGGCTCCCAGCGGCTGTGATAATTTAGGCCTTTATTTTCGGCGGGGGCTCTGCCATTGGTTCATAATTCTTTTATGGTTTCTTATTTTTCTTTTTCCAAACGGAAACGATGCGCGGAGCCATGTGCAAACGACGATTTTTTATTTTGTCTCTTATGCTGGAGACGTTAGCATCCGGTTGGCATGTTCCCACACTCGCCTTGAAAACATTTTTCATAACTTTTTTTTTTTTTTTTTTTTCACGTGTACAAATATTTTTTTCCTTCAGGAAATTAATTTTAGTCTTTAATCTTTCAAATACAATCAAAAAGTAGTCGGAAACCTACAAAAAATTATGATAAATCGGCTTTCAAAACTATGTCCCCCTATTTTTGCCCGCCCATTTTTGCATGTACCTAGTCTTTATGTAAGAAGGTTAACACCGGAAAAGAAAGAAACATGACTCCTTAAGAGGGAGAGTTCTCAAACCAAAGAAACATAACTTAGGATGCTCTCTTAACAAATACTAATGCAAAATTGGGGAAGGATGCGAGGATGGTATTTTATTCGGTAAATGTCAGCTCGTTATTTACGGAAAAGAGGTTAATTAATCTGCAGAAGCATCTGTTAAGCCACACAAGGGCTATAATTGAATCCCCCTGAAAAAAAAAGAATGAAATACATCAAAATATTTGGTGCTTATGTTTTTGTGAACAGCTCGTGAAACCTTTGCTTTAGATCAATTAAAATGCATAAAAAACTACGCAAGACAAAAAAAAAAAAATAATAATAATAATAAAAAGTCACCCCAAAAAGTGCTAAAATGATTTTTTTTTTTTTTTTAAATTCTGGTTTAGACTGTGGAATAATCGGAATTACCTCCCTTGGATTGTTAACCCTCTTTCCTCTTGAACTCTTTTGGAATGAGAGACAAAGAAATGCAATGTAATCGAGTTCCACGCGGGCTGTAAGAGGAGTCAATCAGTAAATCCTGTCGTATTTCATATTTCTCTTTTTGGTTCTGTTCTTATACTAAACACTTCAAAACATTACATGGAGTCAGAAGTGAGATCGAGAAAAAAAAAAGAATTTTATATATAAAAGGAAAAAAGAAAGACATCAAAACAGCAAACAAACCCGGACAACCGAAGTAAGTTACCAAAAAAAAAAAAAGAAAAAAAAAAGAAGAGTTTCGTCAGAAAACTAGTAAGTTTGTTTTATTTTTACAAAAAAAAATAAATAAAATAAATAAACAAAATAAAATTATGGCTCAAAGAAATTTCAACGCCAATATATCGCCCCCCCCCCCCCGGCAAAAATGTCTCTGTCAGGAAATGTTGCGAACAATTGGAGGAAATTTAAACGAATTTTTTAAATTATTCTGTGGCCATTCGATTGTAAAACGAGGTTGATTCAGTATATCAGACTTCTGTTTTCCTTTCTATAATCGATGAGGAATGTTTCGATATTTTTGAAGGGTTACATTTTAATTCAGAGGAGGATCGAAATAATATTCAAAAAGTCTTGCAAAAATTTGAGGACTTCTTTGTTGGAGAAACGCATGAAGCGTACGAGTCATACAAATTTCACCTTCGAAAGCAGGAACCGGAAGAAAATATAGAAACCTATATAGCGGTTCTACGCCAGCTTGCAAAAAATTGAAATTTTGGACAACTAACGAACAGATTAATTAGGGATCAAGTTGTTGTTGGGGTGAAGGATGATATTTTAAGGGAAAAATTTTTAGCCGATAAAACCTTAACTCTAGATAAATGCCTGCAAATGGGTAGAACACATGAAACCTCAAAGCAACAGTCACAAGCTATATCCTCAGCAGAACCAGATACACAAATAAACCGTGTATTTAGAAAAAAGAATTTTCAGTACAATAATAAAATGACTAAAAGAAAGTGCATACGATGTGGATATTTTACCTCACACGGCAGAGATGACTGCCCAGCGATGCATGCAACATGCAATAAATGTAAAAAACTAGGACATTATGCATCGGAATGTAGAACAAAATCGGTAAGGGGAGTTGCAAAAGAAGAATGACTTCCTAGGGTCGATCTCATTGGGAAACATTAAAAACTGTGAAGAGGAAGAAAAAATTGACTGGCAAGCCGATATAAAGGTCACCACCGCAAAGAACAGCAGAATAGTCAACTTCAGGTTGGACACAGGCGCTGATGTTACTGTAGTGCCGGGCCGGTTCTTTAGGAAAAATTCACCTATAATAAAACAGACAGATAAAAGACTATATGGACCAGGTCAGAACAAGATAAAGGTTATTGGAAAAGTAGATGCTACACTTTGTTATAGAGAAAAAAATTCACTGCAAGAGTTTTACATCATTAAGGACTTGATGGAACCATTGTTGGGTGGACCAGCAATTAAAGCTTTGAACTTGTTGAGCAAGATCAACTCTATAGAAAGCAGAGATCACCAATACAAAAAATATTTTTCAAAAGTATTTATGGGACTAGGAAAACTGAAGCATGTTTATAAAATACATTTGGATAAGAATGCTCAACCTTTTTCAATTACAATTCCCAGACGACTAGCATTTCCTATGAAACAAAAAGTCCAGGATGAGCTTAAAAGATTAGAAAGTGAAGATATCATCCGCCAATCGAAATGGCTACTGATTGGTGTGCTCCTATTGTAGCAGTTCCAAAGAAGGATGGTAAAATCAGACTTTGTGTTGACTTCACTAAACCTAATGAAAGTGTGAAGCGTGAACATTTCCCACTACCTTCTTCAGACCAGTTATTAGCTCAACTTGATGGAGCCAAGATATTTAGTAAACTGGATTGCAACAGCGGATTCCATCAAATTATGTTGCATGAAGATTCTCAGAAGCTTACCACTTTTATTACGCCATTTGGAAGATATTGCTATAAGCGCCTAACATTTGGAATAAGTTCAGGCCCTGAAATTTTTCGCCGCAAAATGACACATTTTGTCAGGAATACCAGGAGGCATCTGTGACATAGATGATGTTCTTGTCAGTGGGAATAGCCAACAGGAACATGACCAGCGTTTAAAAATAGTGCTAGAGAAGATTAACGCAATCATGAACATGACCAGACCACAAAACGTGTCTGAACTGCGACGACTGCTAGGGATGGCAAATCATGTTGATAAATTTGCTGAAAATTTAGCAGAGACCACAAAACAACTCAGAGATCTCCTGAGGAAAGACAATGCATGGATTTGAGATGAGCCTCAGGAAACTGCATTTAAAACATTAAAGAAAAATCTGAGTTCTGCACCGGTACTGCTCCATTATAGTGCTGATAAGCCAACAAAAATTTCGGCTGATGCATCTTCCTATGGCTTGGGAGGAGTACTGCTCCAGAAACAAGGGAATGACTGGAGACCTGTATTTTATGCATCGAGAGCACTTACTGAAATGGAACAGAGATATGCTCAGGTCGAGAAAGAAGCCCTTGCAGTCACTTGGTGTTGCAAAAAATTTGCCGACTTTTTGATTGGGCTGCATGAGTTCATAATTGAAACGGATCACAAGCCATTATTGGCATTATTAAAAACAAAACGGCTTGATGAACTAACCCCAAGAATACAACGCTTCCATATGCGCTTAATGAGATTCACCTATGAAATCATGCATACCGCTGGGAAAAATCTCATTACAGCAGACACTATCTAGAGCTCCAAACAGCCTACCAACCAAACATGAATTTGAGCAGGAGACAGAGACAGACATGTTCATCCATTCAATTATACAAAACATCTCTGTTACTGACAGGAGATTGGAAGAAATAAGGGTGAAACAACACTCTGACAAAATCTGCAGTCAAGTCATGAACTATTATAAAATGGACCATTGGCATGAAACTGCTACACAAGACCCTCAGCTAAGACCTTACTGGTTTATAAGGCAGGACCTTACAGTCTGCCAAGGACTTTTACTGTATCAGAACCGACTAATCATCCCTGCAGATCTTCAAAAAGACATCTTGGATTCGTCTTCATGAGGGACACCAAGGTATAGTGAAATGTAGAGCATTGGCACGGAGTAATGTTTGGTGGTCAGGACTTTCAAAGCAAATAGGGGAGAAAATAGAAAAATGTAGTATTTGAGAAAGAGAAAGAAGATATCCGCCAGAACCCCTACAACCAACCAAGTTGCCAGACTACCCTTGGCAAAAAGTTGCAATGGATTTATTTGAATTGAATGGCCACAAATACCTCATAGTTATAGACTATTATTCAAGATGGATAGAAATATCACATCTTGAAAATACCAATGCAAGTTGTATCGTAAACCAATGCAAATCAATATTTGCTAAGTATGGTATACCTGAAATGATAATAAGTGACAATGGCCCTCAATTTATATCTAAAGATTTCCTGGAGTTTGCAAAAATCTATGGTTTTATTCACCTTACCAGCAGCCCACACCATCCTCAAGGCAATGGCGAAGCAGAACGTGCTGTTCAGACAGTCAAAAATCTTTTTAAAAAGTCAAAGGATCCTTACATTGCTTTACTTAATTACCGTACTACTCCACTACAGCATGGCCAAAGCCCTGCAGAATTGTTGATGAATAGGAAACTCAGGACTCGCATTCCAGCACTTCCTCACCAAAATGAAAATTATCAACAAAATGTCGAAAAATTCAAAGAAGCAGACGCTCGGGACAAAATGAAACAAAAGTTGTATTTTGATCAATGTCATAGAACTAGAGAACAAACCCCTGTTACCCAAGGACAGGCAGTTTAGGTGAAAACATCAAAAACGAGCCCAGCCAAAGTGGTAGATACTGTTACTCCAAGATCACTCCTGGTTGAAACGGACTCAGGATTGTTTCGTAGAAACAGAAACCATCTTCGAAAAAGAAATGAGCACATCGATTTTCCTCAAATAGCTGCACCGACAGAATTATCTGCCTTACCAAATGCATCCAGAGACATTCCTGAGTGCAGCTACAATAATTTAATGCGACAAACTAACCAGACAGATGTGCAGTCAACTGTACATGAGGATATCCAATCCTTTAACTCAGAAAGTCCCAAAGTAAAATATACAAAGAGTGGTAGAAAAATTAAACCACCAGAGAAACTTTCACTATGAATTTGGGACTTGAAAGGGGGATGTGGAATAATCGGAATTACCTCCCTTGGACTGTTAACCCTCTTTCCTTTTATTGAACTATTTTGGAATGAGAGACAAAGAAATGCAATGTAATCGAGTCCCACGCGGGTTGTAAGAGGAGTCAATAAATCCTGTCGTATTTCATATTTCTCTTTTTGGTTCTGTTCTTATACTAAACCCTCCAAAACATTACATGGACGACTTTTTCTTCTAATTTTAAATGGTCCGCTAATGGAAAAAAAATGAAAATTCTATTTTCTGGAATATATATATATATATATATATATATATATATATATATTCCAGAAAAAGTTGTGTATATATATATATATATATATATATATATATATACCTATAATTCCGTATTCCTTTGGTGTGTAGTGATATTCATATTAAAAACCCTATTTTTCTATTTATTTAAAAAGAAAATACAATTTTCTTATATATGAGTTATCGAATTGCATTCATAAGCAAAAGATCTAACTAATTTGCATATTCTTTTAAACATTCATTTTTAATTAATTCCCTATTAGTTTTTTCAGTTTTCTTATAGGGTGATCACCTTTAGTTAACTATTACGGGTAATTATATTCATGCAGATATTCTACATGATTTATACTTGCGAAATATTTGCGTAAAAAGCTTACAATGAACACAAAATCGTTTCCATATATATTTATGTATACGTATATATTTTTGTTTCATCTATCTGTCTATCTATCTATATATCTATAAAAGTGAACGTGTCTGTCTGTCTGTCTGTCTGTGTACATTTCCCTACGCAATAACTCTGTCAATTTTTAGTCTATAGACTCGAAATTTGAAATACTGGGTACTGAGATTTGGGAAAATCGATGTGACGGGCGTCAGCCAGAAATTTGGCTGTTAAGGGGTCAAATTTCAACGATTTGACCTTTGAGAACTCTACCAAACTCCTCCGACAATTTTGGGTCTAGACGCTTGAAATTTTAGATATAGGTTCCTTTGACCTGGATCTAATTTAATAAAGTGATTTGAGCCCGAAACTATAAATTTTAAGGGGTCATAATAGGGGTCAAATTAAAAAAAAATACTCTTTTTTTTTTTGCTCAGCATACACCTCCAAACACCCGGGCAACGCCGGGCTGAAATGCTAGTATATATATAAAATGAAAATTCAATGTTCTGGAATATATATATATATATATATATATATATATATATATATATATATATATATTCCAGAAAATAGAATTTTCATTTTATATATATGTATATATACATACATATATGTACATACACACACACACACATATATATATATATATACACACACACACATATATATATACACACACATATATATATATGTGTGTGTGTGTATAGGGTGTCCATAAAGTCCGTGTGCACTTTAAAAAATTTATAACTTTATTTGTATTTGCAATAGAAATAATCTGTAAAATGGATTGAAAAAAGTAAATCTATATTTTTTAAGCTTTTATTTAAATTTATTTAACTTTCCACATGCCCTCCATCATTAGCAATACAAAGGGTAATACGATTTTGCAGTTTACGAAAAACATTTGTCAAATGATTTATAGTAATGCCTGAAATCACATTAGTTATTCTAGCTTTCAAATCTTCCAATGAACTAGGTTTGGTTGCATACACAGTTGTTTTCACATGTCCCTATAAAAAAATCTAATGGAGTCAAATCTGGCGAACGTGGAGGCCAATGAAATGGTCTACCCCTTCTGATCCATCTGTTAGGAAATTCCTGATTTAGAAACTGTCTAATACGCCGAGAAAAGTGACAAGAAGCTCCATCTTGTTGAAACACTATCGTCTTTCAAGTTTAATTGTTCAAGTTGCGGAATAACGTAATTCTGCAACATATCTAAGTAGCTGTCACTGTTAATAACACGATCTTCAAAAAAATATGGCCCTATTATTCGATTTATTCCCAAAGCACACCACACATTAACTTTAAGAGAGTCCCTTTCATGTTCAACAGTTTCATCTGGGTTTTTAGTTCCCCAAAGTCGGCAATTATGCCTGTTGACCTTGCCACTAATGTGAAACTTTGCTTCATCAGAAAACAGTAAATTACTCAAATGCATCATCATTGCAAAGTTTTTCATTGAACTGGTGACAGAAAGTTAGCCATGCATAATAATCCTCTTCTAACAACTGTTGATATAATTGAATTTAGTAAGCTTTCATATGAAGTTTTGCCCGCAGAATCTTATGCACAGTAGACTTTGGCAGCCCAAGCTCCAATAATGCCCGTTTTACAGATTTCTTGGACTTGCAGTAAAGGATTCTTCTATGGAAGCAACACTTTCGTCACTGACACATAGCCTTCCAGACCGTGGTTTATCATGGACAGAGCCAGTCTCTTTAAATTTTTTCATCCATTTAACAATGGTGTTCCTATGAGGCGCTTTTTTTTATTGTATTCAATTCTAAACTTTCTTTGTACAGCAATAGTAGATTTCAATTCAGCCAACCAAAGGACACAGTTTACTTTATCCTCAATTGAAGGCATGGGATCAAATTGATTCTGAAAAACAAAAGAAAATATTTTTTTCTTATTTTTTTGCTTATCTAAAAATTATTACGAATTTTGTGGTGAAAAATTATTCAATAACTATACTTAAAACTAGATACATGAAACTTTATAACATTTTTTTACAGATTATTTCTAGCGCAAATATAAAGTTATAAATTTTTTAAAGTGCACACGAACTTTATGGACGCCCTATATATATATATATATATATATATATTAATTATTAATTAATAATTACTACGTGCATAAAAGTAAGTCATCTATATACATGCATGTTTCAGAGTTTACTCTTTATCAGTATAGCTAGACTTTCATTGACAAGGATCGATTCTACAATGGCTTGCTAAGTAGTCTGGCATTTTACCATGGGACCACCGGGTCTTTGCCAATTTTATGCATGATTTTTAAAAGCAGTTTACTATGCGAAGACACATTTAACAGTCGTAGTTTATGCTACCGCGCACACACACGTAGCATAAACGGAAGTTGTAAAATGGCAGAAAATAGCCCCTGGGTTCAGGGGGTAACATCATGCAAACGGTAAATTTGCAATGGGTTGGATTATCAGATTCGTTGTCAGCAACCGCAAATACCTTTAAAAAATCAAATTAGAGTGGTCGGTGTTGTTGTAGCATAGGGTAATATTTACTTTTTCTTTTAACATTTCTTGTGTTATATTAATTTGTTTATTACGGACTATTATTCTCATCTGTATTAGTTGTTGTTTCACAACGCTTCGGCCAACTATTCATCTGGCCTTCGTCAGGTGGTAACCGCGACAGATAGGATCTTCGAATCTCCTAACTGCATTCTCAGCAATCACTGCCATCCGTGGTTGTTGTCTCACCACGTTTTGGCCAACTAAGCCTCTGGCCGGCTTTGGGTAGGATTGAAACCGCTATCTTCAAACAATTCTCATCTGGAACTGTGGAGATTCAACATCTCTATCAACTGCACCACAGGCCCCAGACTATTATTCTCATCTTTATTAGTTGTTGTTTCATGATGTTTCGGCCAACTATTTGAACTTCCTATCTGTCGCGGTTACCACCTGACGAAGGCCAGTGGAATAAGTTGGCCGAAACGTCATGAAACAACAACTAACAAAAATAAGAATAATAGTCCACAATAAATAAATTAATATAAATAATACTCATCTCAATAATGAATTCCAATTAAAATAATATATATTTCTTGTGTTATCACAATACAATCTCTGAAACATTTATCTTTAAATGTTTCTTAAAATGAATAACTGGAAGTGATGCGGCAAAGCATTAGAGTGTCAGAAATTGACATTAAAAATGCACAATAAAAAATTGAATAATTCGGCGTCCTATCTTTCCAAGCTGATAACTACTTGAAAAATGTAATTCAAACCCTATTTTTTTCAATAAAAGGAGCAAAGACCAAATTTTAACAGGTTTAATAGTAAATTATGCAATATTTGTTTTTTAAATCGGTTTTCTTTGAAAAAGATTTAAAGAAAATCAACGTATTTTAACTTGATTCGATAAAATATATGTATATATAAATGCCAAAAAATCACTTACCTATAAAAAATATTCAATGGGTAGTTCCATTCTTCATTGTTAAGAATTTATCCATATTTATATTTTAAATTCCATGTATTTTTTAAAGAAAAGAATTTTTTTTAAACAATTATTTGAAAACCCCACCATTACGTAAGCATTATTACAGTGTTTAGCCAAACGCCGAACCGGTGTTTCTTTTTGTTTTGAACTACAGCCGTCTAGCCTTGTGCGTGAAGAAATTTGTGTCTCCAAAGATGAAAACTAGTCACATTTTACTGATAAGTTTTTGCCTTTAAAAAAAAAAACAGTCAAAGAATTTTTTTTTTTTTTCTTCTCTTAAAGAAATACATGAGTTTTTGATTTAATATATTTTATTTCTTCTTTATGGAGTGAATTTTTACCAAGTGAATTTTGGAGTGATTTTTTTTTCAATATCTAAAAAAAAAGAAAACAATGAATGAAATAGAAATAATTTTCGTAATAAAACGAAACTTTCTTCGCAATATAAGAAGATAACTTAAAAAAAAATCAATGTGTTTTTTTTTTTAAAAAAAGGTTTTTAACTTTGGACTTTACAAGTAAATTTACAAATAACTGTATTTTGTTGTTGTTGTTGTTGTTTTAAATTAGCTTATTTTATTTATTGATCTTTTATCTTCAATTTGTGATATATAAATTTGAGGTGAGAAATTTAATTATTTTCATTTTAATAGACATTTCAAAATGGGGGCGTGAATTAAAAAAAAAAAAAGCCTTGTCTAGAATATCATATTTCACATTGAACCTGAAAATATCGTAAAAATTGAACCAATAGAAAATTTTTTATAGATTTTTAAAGTGAAAAAATTGAAAAAAAATTAACTCGTAAAATTTTCAATTGATTTCATTACCTAAACAAAATGGCTGCATGAAGGCGTGCAGGCACTTCGAAAACACTGTTTCTAAAAAAATAATATTTCTATTATTTTTTAAACAACTTTAATAGTTTATTTTGGAAGTATATACTATAAAGAAAATAACCCACTTTAAAAAGAGAAATTACGAGTGCTTTTTTTATATTTTATTCTCAGTTTTTTGGGTATTATTATACAAACACCGTGACAGCGAATTAGTAAAATCTTTTACGTAGTATTCTGTTACATTTCGGTGTGCTGAACACGAATCTGAAAACTGGGTTAGGGTTAGGGTTAGGGTTAGGGTACATTTTTTTCTACTAATTCGCTGTCACGGTATTTGTATAAATTTACCGTTTTTTGTTAGGGGTGTCAAAAATTCCTCTAAAATTCTGACACGATGCCCTCCAACGGTCTGAGAAAACATGTTTTAAAATTAATATATATATATATATATATATATATATATATATATATATATATATATATATTCCACCTAGTTTTCTTTCCTTTTCCAGTTTCCAGGTTTTTCCTTCCACCCCCCCCCGCAAAAATCACCCCCCCCCCCCAAATTTGTTTCGTACAAAAAATAAAAAATAAAAATAAACAATCCCACCGACTTTTCTTTATTTTCCTAGTTTCAAGGTTTGTCCTTACAAAAAAAAAAAAAATTTTTAAACACAAAATAAAAAAAAAATTCTGTTTTATTGAAAAAAATATATATATATATATATATATAAACAAAAACTTTACGAACACAAAATTCCTGGAAAGTATTGAATTTACTTACTTTTGAACCTTTTCTTGGATAAAAAAAAATGTTACATTTTACACAACAAAAAAAAACAATATAAAAAAAAAACATATTGTTATAACATTTTCCTTTACAGTTAATAAAACTTAAAATTTAAGGTAGGTTTCTCTTTTCTTGTCATGCTTTCATCGCCGACGCTGCTCGGCTTACTCCGGCTGTTGCCGTCATGTTCCGGGGTCAAACCGGACGTGGTGGGTGCGCTGAGTTTCGGGTAATGGTGTAGATTGGCCTTCTTTTGTTTACAAAGCCATTTGACGGAAGTGACGTCAGACATATTTTTATCTACGGATGGCCAAAACCGTACAGAATGCACCTTTTTTTTTGTTTATAAGTTTTATTCAAACAGTCGTTATTTGAACTTAATGGACTGTTTTTTTTGTTGTTTTTTTTTCATTAACTGTTTTATTCTTTTTATCAAACAAAAATAGAACTTTTATAATGACGTATATATTATGGACTGTTTTTTCAAACATCGAAATTTTAAAATTAAAGTTAGTTTCATTAAAAAAAAAAAGACGAGGTGTTTTTTTTTTTCAATTAAATTATAAACTTTATTTGAACTTTTCAACAAACTTTTACAGACATAAAAAATAGACTTTATAGATATTTCATAATATTTTTTTTTAATATATTTAACGGAAAATATCTCGAAAAGAAAAAACACTTCGTTTTTTTAAAATAAAACTTTAATTTTAAAATTTCGATGTTTGAAAAACAGTCCATAATATATATTTCATTATAAAAGTTCTATTTTTGTTTGATAAAAAGAATAAAACAGTTAATAAAATAAATAAACAAAACAATCCATTAAGTTAAAATAAAGACGGTTTGAATAAAACTTATATAAAAAAAAAAAAAAAAAGTTTATTCTTTACGGTTTTGGCTATCCGTAGATAAAAAAAATATGTCTGACGTCACTTCCGTCAAATGGCTTTGTAAACAAAGGAAGGCCAATCTACAGCATTACCAAAATTCGTTTCCTTTACAAAAGCAGATACAGTCAGTCGAAAGCAGATTATAAAACAAAAAGTAAGTATTACTACATAAATTTAGTATCGTTTTCGTCGTATTTGCAGAATACGCGAAAAATATAAGGGAGATAATTACATTTACTAAGCGAATAATTAGAATAAATAAACTGTTTAAAACGTACACAACTGGTTGCTTTTTTAGTTTCAATTATCAAAAAAAAAAAAATAGGGAAACAACAACTTCTTTATCGTCTACGTAAAAATATTTTAAATTTTAAATTAGATAAACAGATTTTTTACTGTTTAGGGTTTAAAGTAAAATATGTCGGGAAAAATGGGCCGAAGAGCGACAGTTCAAGGCGAGCAGGCAAACATCAGGGTTGCAAAAAGAAATACTCTTTTAGCGACTCCACCCCCCAACCGGGTCTAGTATTAACAGTATGAAAAATGCTTGCCGGAACAAGTCAAATGGTCTGGTCTAGTCGCCACGATAAATAAAATTCGACTCGGGAGGAAAGGGAAGAACCTGTTTTATAGGTTTTTAACCACTTCCCACCTCCTTGACCATAATACCATTTGCTTTGCTTCACTCATGTTGGTTCCTTTATCCCCCGATGGATGGATTCACACAACGTAAGCATCTGTGTCAGAAATTGCGTGAAAAATATTGAATAATTCCACCCCGTCTTTCCAAGCTTATAACTCCTCGAAAAATGTAATTCAAGCCCTTTTTTTTTTTTTTTTTTTTCAAATAAAGGAGCAAGGACCAAGGTTTCATTTAAAAAAAACAAAACAAAAAAAAAACAACGTGGTTTTTTTTTTTTTTTTCAAAAAAAGTTTTAAACTTCGGACTTTACAAGTAAATTTCTAAAAATCACTACTTTTTTGTTGTTTTAAATTTGAATACATTATTTATTGATCATTTATCTTCAATTTTTGATATATAACACTTTGGTAAGTAAATTAATCATTTACTTTTTAATAGACATTTCAAAATGGGAGGCGTGAAATCATTCGACTCCCTGTCTTTCCAAGCTTATAACTACTCGAAAAATGTAATTCAAGCCCTATTTTTTTTTTAATTAAAGGAGCAAGGACCAAGGTTTCATTTTAAAAAATAACAAAGGAAAGAAATAAACAACGTGGTTTTTTAAAAAAAAAAAAGGTTTTAAACTTCGAACTTTACAGGTAAAATTCTAAAAAAAACACTTTCTTTTTTAAATTTGAATATATTATTTATTGATCTTTTATCTTCAATTGTGATATATAAAACTTGAGTGAGTAAATTAATTATTTACTTTTTAATAGACACTTGAAAATGGGGGGGGGGCTTGAATAAAAAAAACGTTTGTCTAAAATATCATATTCGGTTTATTGGAAAGAGCATAAAATTTCACATTGACATTGAAAATATCGTAAAAAATTGAATCAATATAAAAATTTTGATAGATTTTTAAAGTTTAAAAATTGAAAAATACTGAGCTCGTAAAATTCAATTAATTTCATTACTGTTTAAAAAAATATATATTTCTATTACTTTTAAAACAACTTTATTAGTTTATTTTGGAAGTATAATCCATAAAGAAAATAAACAACCCACTTTTAACAGAGAAATTTTTCGCTACTAGTGCATTCGTGCTGAAATAATAACGTTATTATTTTAAAAGCCATTCTTAACATGGTGAGGGGAGGGTGTTTTGTACCTATTCTATACTTTTAACTTTACAATTGAATAAAAAAAAAAATAAAACTTTAATTAAACTTGGAAATACGATTTTAAATAGCGCGGATCAGTAAGTGCACTAGCACGAACTTTTCTAACTAAAAGAATAATAAGTTGTGAACTTTTTCAGCGTCCCAAATTCTCTTCATTATTTTTGAGTATTCGCTTAGTAAATGTAGTTATCTCCCTTGCAGTTTTAACTATTCATGCAAACGCGCCTTCTGTTTTTATGTTTTTTTTCTTTCTTTCTTTTAATACAACGAACCATTATACGCGTACGAGTATTCGCGTAGTAAATGTGCATAAGTATTTTTTTTAAGCATTCATGCAAACGTGTCCTTTGTTTGTAGTTGTTTTGATTTGTTTAATTATTTGGTGCTTCTACAGAATTGGAACAAGATTTCGTAGTCGATAAATGGAGTTTTCAGTTAACAAAAAAAAAACAAAAAAAAACAATGCTTTCAACTAATTCTTTTGTCAATTCTAATAATTTACAATGGTAGCTTTCAAATTATGCAGTCGGAATTACCTGAATATTACTGAATTATTAAACAAAACAACTTTAATCGTGTTAGCAGGTGAAAAATTTCCGCCATCTTGTTTAAATCGAAACGGAAAATTAACTTCCCCCTTTTTAATTTTCTTGTGTTTTACGATCATTTTCATCAAATTCTATTTTGATCTTCTTTAATAAATAATTTTCTACCTTATCGGTTTTCGTAATTTTGGGATGTAATCATCAAAAAAAAAAAAAAGTGACGAATATGTAGATACCATTGTTTTCATGTGAAATTCAGTATTACGATTTCTGAAATTTCGTCCCAATAGTGTAGAAGAAGCGCTAATTATTTATTTTCTACAGGGGTACAATCGAACCATTATATGTGTAGCGTTTTCTTGCTGGGGGGGGGGGCTACGAAAAAGTGTACATTTTTACACAGTTTCCACTTCACATTTTTCTTTAAAATGACGACTTTTGCAGGTTTTCAGGTATGTTGAAAATGACGACATCGCATTTAAATTTTCCGCAAATATGTAGTTTTCCGGATATTAAGCAATGCCATTTATAATGTGTGACATCTCTCCCACTGCTACTAATGTGATTTGTGGTTGAGCACTTGACAGAAGTCACTGGGGTTTTAGTTCCAAATCTTGCTGATCAGTTATAAAGATGACAGAACATGTGTCTCTTGATGACTAAACAATTTATGTTAAACTATGAATATAATATCCTATTTATTTCATAATTTATTTTAAGTGGCAAAAATTCTTTCTTGAGAGTTATTTCATACTTGGGTTCAGTAAAATCACTTTAAAAAATACTAAGGTTATTTTAATTTTTGAATATTACTTTCACACGACGTTGGATTGTATTTTTCATTGTTATTTCTTCTTGTTTATTATTATTATTATTATTATTATTCAGGGCTCTATGGACAAATTTATCTTTTGTTGACCTTTGGCAATTAAATATTTTCGTTTACTAGCCAAATAGAAAAGTTACTAGCCAAACCCACATGAATTTTAGAATATGACATCTTCGTTCTGTGACGAGTATGTACATCATAAAGATTTTTCTGTATTTTTTTAATAAGTGTAATTCTAAATATACAACAAATTTTATGTTGATACTTGAAGGTATAAACATTCTAATTACTTCAAATATTTTTTAAACAGCCTTTGTTAAAAAAAAAAAAAAAGAGTATATTGTTCTATTAAACTTTTATTGTTTACATAATTTAACTTTGTTCGTTTTATTAAAAAAAAAAAATTGAAAAGATATTTTTCACTCAGTAGTGAGCTTTGGAAGATTGTCAGTGAAAGAAATGCAATCGGCAAAAGATAAGCATTTCATTATTTCTAGTCGACAGTTTGAAAAATCACCCGCAAATGCGACTGTTTCACTCGCAAATGCGACTGTTTCACTCGCAATGTAGAGCTCTGTTTTTTTTTTTTTTTTTTTTACACAGTGATCACCACTTATCAAGGCCCGGAAGCCACTCAGGGATAAGGGTTATTGCAAGTACATTACGTTAGTGTGGAGATTTGATGAAGTGTTTAATTAGGGGGGCGGTTCATTAGGAATTTGTTAACATTGGACTGGAAAACATCCAAGTTGTAGTCCGGAGGGAAGCAGGCAGACGGAACAGAGTTCCACAGGCGTGCAGTTCTAAGAAAGAAGCCTTGTTCATGGAATCCGCGTTTTGATTTAGGCACAGATATAGAGTGGGGGAAATTTTTCACAGTGGATTCAGCTAGACGGGTGTTTTTCGTGAAAGATTGGCGAGGGGGGACCAGGGATTGGAGTTCAGACGAGCACCTGCCATGAAAATAACGATAAAACAAGGATAGGCTCGCAACGTCTCTTCTGTGTGAGAGAGGTTGCAGGGTAGAGAAAAGGGCATCCCCCCACTAAACCACGAAGTCTATTTTGTACTCTGTCAAGGCATGATAGGCTGTTTTTGGCAGCTCCTGCCCAGATATGGCAACAGTATTCCATCCTTGTTGTTGTTGTTGTTCTTCTTCTTCTTCTTCTTATTATTATTATTATTATTATTATTATTATTATCCCACCTGTTTATTTTATGAACGTTTTTTCCTTCTAGCTATGACTGAAGGTAGTTTCCATGAAAATCGAATAAGGCCTGGTTACGCTTCCACTCTCTAGTCAAGATCCGTAGTGGAGAACACTTGTAACAGTCACTGTTAGTATTGTAGAAGTTTTGGTAAGGCAAGAGAATGCACTCATTTGATTATGAAAACAGTGTTTTCCAAACGAGATGAAATACCAAAACTCTGGTTTGTTAGTAACTTTTTTTTTACTTGTTCTTTACCAGTTTCACCCAATATTGCTACTTTTACTAGAAAGTTTCTTGCCTCCATTTTCTCTTGACGTGTGTACTTGCCTCTAACGTCAATTGTTTTTTACCATCATCAAAACGAACTTTGATGATGTTTGTAGAAAAAACAAAATATTTAGTAGATTCACAAAGTAGATTGCAGGTAAACCCAGTGCAACAAGAAGAGTAATGCTATGAACAATTTCAAAGCAAAAGGGTAAAGTACATGGAACACTATAACTAGCAAGGGTATCTGGCGTTGCCCGGGTGTGCCGAAATGGTGTAGTAAGGAATACCTCAAAAAAAAAGGTGGTAGTGGGGGGGGGGGGATCAAACCCACGGTAGGCAACACGTTTGGAGAGAGGTGTTAAAAAAAAAGTGGTAGTAGGCAAGTTGGCTCGAACATGTAATGCAAAGGAGAAAAAGAAGGTGAAAAAGATGTAATGTCTTAACGGATGCATCCACGGCGCAACTGGAAGTCGCCAACATTGGAATTAAGGCTAGTCAATCTAAAGGAGACAATGACTTGCGAAAATGTAGATGAAAAAAAAGCAACCCCTCCTTGTATAAAAACTGCTGAGTTGAGAGTGAAGGAATTAATGTTTTTGGCTATTTTTTTTATATTTGTCGTCTGAAAGATCGAGGTTTAAAATTATACTGGTTTCGTCATGTTCCAAGATACACACACACACACACACACACACACACATACACATTTTGCCTTTTATATTATAGATAAGAAATGATTATATTTTGTGAATGAGGTACATAGGAGAACGGATTACCTCTTTATCTATTTTAAGGTCACTATCCATGTTTATAATGCAGTTTCGATGCTATTTAAATGTTACTTATAACAATCATCTGGAAGTATGGAAATTTCTGATTTTTTTTTTTCAACGAGTAAACTTTCACCTTTTTCTTTTATGTTTTTAAGTCATAGAAGATAAACTCTTGTGATTATCATAGAGAGGAAATGTTTTTGTTCTATTGGGATACTGGGCACCTTGTTTTCATCAGTTTTCCCTCCAAAAAACACATCATCCTTAACAACCTGAGGATAGCATGTGGTGATATGAAACCCATGATTCTATTTCCCATGCACCTTGCGCAAGGACCCATGGTGCAATGGTTAAAGTACTTGGAAAAATCAGTTGTAAAAGCTGATATACTCCTGAAGTTTAAAGGTTCAATCCTCAATGTGGGCAACCGAAAAATACAATTGCGAGTTACTTAGGACCTCTATCCAGTCATGGCTGTCGAAACAAGAGTATGTTACCCCTGTGAAGTAAATAAAGGGTTCCACTCGAAATTCTGTCCAAATTCCCAAGTTCAACAGAAACATTCCTGAGTTCGACAAGATACACCTAAAGAAGGTCAGAGGTTACATCGACCAAAACGTTGTGAAAATCACACTCAATATGAGAACAGCAGTCTAATGAATCAAAATAATACAAATACAACAAACTAAATTTGTCAGAAAATATTTTGTCCCTAAAACGGGAGAGTGTATTTTTAAACCATTTGATCCTACTCCGAATTAAAAGTCATTTTTAGTACTTTAATGCCATACTGTAGTACATTAGTGTAAACTACAAAACCAATATCAATAGATAAGCTGATTCTTAAGCAAGAATTTAGATGACAAAAGTTATAATAGTAAATATTGGACTACAATGCAAAGGACAGTTCTTCAAGTAGGTTATCTTGTGAGAGAAAACCCTACCATTAGAAACGATGACAAATTTAAAGGTTAGAATTACTAGTTTTATTAGAGAAGATAAACAGCTGATTAAGTAATAATTTAATCATGAACAAGTAATTATAATAGAAAAAAATGGTACAGCAGGTTGGGTTAAAATTGTAAAAATATCTCTACAACAACCAAATTTCCAAATAGACAAATTAAATTTGGAGCTAAATTTAGCAAGTCAGATAGTTTCGTCCAATCCATATTCTAAATCACCTAATCCTATACCTTTTTTCTGCCTAATTTTTATAACTGAACATTTTTGTCTAGCCAATAAGTTAAAAAAATGTAAGTAATATAACATGTGGCTGTAGCCGAGATTGAACTCACTACACGAGTTTGTAGCGTAAATTCAAATATTGTCGGTAGCTGAATACTTGATGCTTTGCCAGGGTTTATCAAGGTTATTTTATTGTGACGCCATCACTAGATGGGTTGACTTCCACGGCTTAAGAGAAGCTCATCTACCCTGTAGTGGATAGAATGTGCCAGTTTATCAACCTGATATTTTACCTCCCGATACATATAGTGCCTTGCCTTCCCAAATGGTCACTCACCTGGTACTGTCCAGGCTCAACGTTGCTTAACTTCGGTGATCTGGCAAGAACTGGTGTGTCAACGTGATTGTGCCGTACTCTATTTAGGGTTACTAATTTTCAACCATTGCTTTGAATATGTGTCCATTCCTTTTTTTTTACATAGGCATCACCACTTACCAAGGCCCAAGACCACTCGAGGATAAGGGTTAAGAGTGTATAGTAATCAATTGAGCAATATAGTAATTGTTAGTAATAGAAATTAGGAAAATTTGTTAACTAAGTGGAACAGCTCATCAAGAACTTGTTCAAGTTGGATTTGAAGACAACCAGATTGTAGTCAGCTGGAAAGCAGGAGAATGTAAGACAGTTCCACAGGCGTGCAGTTCTAAGAAAGAAGCTTTTTTCATGGAATCTACGTTTAGGTTTAGGCACAGATAAAGTGTGAGGGGAATTATTGATAGTGTTTTCAGCTAGACGAGTGTTTCTTGTGAAAGTTTGACAAGAGGGGACAATAGATTGAAGCTCAGTCGAATACTTGCCATGAAAATAACGATAAAGCAGAGACAAACTCGCAACATCTCTTCTGTGAGATAGAGGTTGCAGAGAAGAGAAAAGGACATCTATGAAGCTACGAAGTCTATTTTGAACTCTATCAAGGCAGGACAGGTCCTTTCCAGCAGCTCCTGCTCAAATGTGGCAACAGTACTCCATCCTTGGACGTACATGGCTCTTATATAGATAGAGAAGTGCATCAGCAGTAAAATATCTACTGGATCGATAGAAGGATCCTACTATTTTTCCAGCGGCCTTGGCGACAAATTTAATGTACATGTTCCATTTCAGATCAGGAGTAAAGGTCAAGCCCTGAAGCTTATCAAAACATTTTCCCTCATATTTACTAAAGAGTGTGTTGTCATCAACAAATGTACCCATTTCGGATGCAATTTTATCAGGGAGGTCGTTTAAAATAGAATATCAGGATAATCTGATAAGAGAGCAATAGAAAAAAAATGCTTTAGGAAACATTGTCCAACTGGCAAACGCTAATGTGTTAATTGTAATCAAATATTCTTTAACACAAGCAATTCATTCTTTATATTATACTACATTAAGAATTTATTTTGAATTATTTTGTATGTCATGGATTAATAGTTTTTAGTTGAAAAAAAAAACAAAATTCATTCCTTTTTTTAACAGTATTGTATGAAAATGTACGCATTTTATTTGTAATTTAATCAGTAATGAATTAGTAAAATTTTTAAGAAGAATAAACATAAGGAATTCAATTTTATTGCATGCGATGTATTTTTATGTTTATATTTGCAGAATCTGCAGCAATGTTGGATTTAAATGGATATTCATTCGTTTGTTGACTTGAAAGGCATAAATATTTTTTAAATATCATATCATATATATCTGCAATATATATATATATATATATATATATATATATATATATTAGTAAAACTTTTAATAAGGATAAACAAATTCCATTTTACCACACGAAAAGTACTTTTTTAATTTTTATGTTTGCTGTATCAGCAGCAATCAAAAGAATTCTGAATGGATTTTCATTTTGTTGCTGACTTGAAAGACAAACGTTTTAAAATATCTGCATTATCATACATCATATATATATATATCAATGTCATTTATATCAATATCATTTATATCAATATCATTTATATCAATATTATTTATATCAATATTATTTATATCAATATCATTTATATCAATATTATTTATATCAATATCATTTATATCAATATCATTTATATCAATATCATTTATATCAATATTATTTATATCAATATTATTTATATCAATATCATTTATATCAATATTATTTATATCAATATCATTTATATCAATATTATTTATATCAATATTTATATCAATATTATTTATATCAGTATTATTTATATCAATATTTTTTATATCAATGTCATTTATATCAATATCATTTATATCAGTATTATTTATATCAGTATTATTTATATCAATATTATTTATATCAGTATTATTTATATCAATATATTTTGCAATATCAATATCATATATCAATATCATTTATATCAATATTATTGCAATATCAATATCATTTATATCAATATTATTTATATCAGTATTATTTATATCAATATTATTTATATCAGTATTATTTATATCAATATATTTTGCAATATCAATATCATATATCAATATCATTTATATCAATATTATTGCAATATCAATATCATTTATATCAATATTATTTATATCAATATTATTGCAATATCAATATCATGTATCAATATTATTGCAATATCCATATATATCAATATTATTGCAATATATATATCATTTATATCAATATTATTTCAATATCAATATCATGTATCAATATTATTGCAATATCCATATATATCAATATTATTGCAATATATATATTATTTATATCAATATTATTGCAACATCTATATCATTTATATCAATATTATTGCAATATCTATATCATTTATGTCAATATTATTGCAATATCAATATCATGTATCAATATTATTGCAATATCCATATATATCAATATTATTGCAATATCAATATCATATATTAATAGTTGCAATATAAATATCATATATCAATAGTTGCAATATCAATATCATTTATATCAATATTATTGCAATATCAATATCATATATATCAATAGTTGCAATATCATATCATATATCAATATTTTTGCAATATCAATATCATCATTATCAATATTATTGCAATATCATATCATATGTCAATAGTTGCAATATCAATATCATCATATATCAATATTATTGCAATATCAATATCATTTATATCAATATTATTGCAATATCATATCATATGTCAATAGTTGCAATATCAATATCATCATATATCAATATTATTGCAATATCAATATCATTTATATCAATATTATTGCAATATCATATCATATATCAATAGTTGCAATATCAATATCATTTATATCAATATTATTGCAATATCATATCATATATCAATAGTTGCAATATCAATATCATTTATATCAATATTATTGCAATATCAATATCATATGTCAATAGTTGCAATATCAATATCATTTATATCAATATTATTTCAATATCATATATATCGGCAATGTATCATATATATTCCCTGGAGTTGAAATTTCTGGAAGTAAAGAAATCATAGTCTATTGAAGCAAATGACGTGAAAATATATAACATTGCAGATTATGCAGATAAGGCGGCAATATAATCCATCATATAAAAGTGAAAATGTTTGTGTGTGTGTTCATTTTTTTCGTATGTCTGCCAAAGGCTTTTTTGTGGGGAGTCGGTCGTGAGGGGCTCATAGTTTCTTAGAACTTTTTATATACTGTCTAGATTATAATATGTCCGATTTACGAAACGACATCATAAATGTCTTTTATTTCAGCGCCTTTTATGTTACAAAATTCGCGCTGTGATTTCATTTTCTCTACTACTACTACTACTACTACTACTACTACTACTACTACTATTATGGCGTGATGTTTGTCCTAGAAAACAACATGATGTTCAACCATCTGCTTTTTTTTAATGTTTATTTTCAACTGTCCTCAATTCCCTGCCCTCGTAGTATCGTGCTAAGTCATCAGGCTATTCACCAAAAGGCTTTGGGTTCGAGTCTACCTCCCTCTCGAAACTTTTTTTTTGTCTTTTTAGCCAGGTAAAGCCGGGCACCCCTGCTAGTCTATCATAAAAACAATGATAAATCGGAAAAAATCAGGATGATCTATTTTACTAGAGAAGATTTATAAACCAAATCGCAAAATATGTTTGGTCTAAATCTTCCTAATCTGATAACGTTGTCTGCTTAAGTTTTGTAAATTCAACATTTTTGTGCATCCAATAAGTTAAAATAACTGAAGAAAGCCATATTAAAGATTTGTTTAATTGTTTACATTGGGAAACATTTGTCAAACTGATAAACGAAATGTGCTAAATGAACACATATCTAAAGAAATGGCAGAAACACTAGACGATGACCTCCAATCTGTAGTGGAATGGGCACAAAAATGGATGGTCACATTCAATGCCGCCAAGACTAAACTAGTTTCATTCAATAATTACAAGAAACCTTCTCTACCACCTATAGCAATGGCCAACGACTCTTTATCTGAAAGTACATCTTTAAAACCCTTTGGCCTAAACTACTCGACAAACCCGACAGGCTGCTAAATCCCACCTCCACACTGTAGAGATCCCTAGATGTAAAAGATCTTTCTACTCCAGTAGTTTTTTCCCCAGAACCGCTAGACTTTGGAATTCCATTCCAGGTCCCTGCTTCCCCAACTGTACTGACGTGCAGAAGTTCAAGTGCAACGTGAACCAACATCTTGCTGCCCAAATCCCCACATAGTACCCCAGTAGTTGTTGCCCCTGATAGTAGCCCCCTACACCAAAGTGGCAATGTGCTTTGTTTGGGGTGAAAATGTAATTTAAAAAAAAACTCTAACTGGTAGTAAAAAAAATCAATAAAATGTGTATTTTTTAATGCAAAAAAACATCATTCCTTATTTTATATTACATGAAAAAAATAATTACCATTATTATTAGTAATGATTTTTTATTTCAGTTATTAAAACACAATATTGTTTGAATATATCGTTAAGTTAGTCATTTAGAACTGCATTGAAGCTTCACCACTCACCCATTTTTCGAACAAATTTCAAACAATTATTACAGTTTATAGATCACCTTCTCAGCTATATTGCGAAAAAAACATTTTAAATTTTCGTTCAGTAAAACAAAAGTTATGATGAATTTACTGCCGTTCAAAATCATAAAATATGTAACGAGGTGAGCGGCGTTTTTTATGACTGGTTACTATAGCAACCATGTTGCTTCAGTGACTACTGTTGCTACTAATTCACTGCTGACATGAAAAGAGAAGTAACAAGTGAAACAGAATTAAAGCATGAAAGGGAGATAATTGGAGGATTTTATTGAAAGCAGACGAGTGCCATACGTTGTTACTGAATATGTGTTTATGGGGACAAAAAATAAAACTGAAATTAAACAAAGAACAAGTGAATTCATTGGAAGCCTGGAAAAATCATGAATCACAATAGAAAAATGCGAGCATGAAAAGTAATATGGTCAAGCTTAAACATGGAAAAGTAAAGGACTAGTTGTTAAAACTGGAAAGGAAAGGAAAAGATATTCTAGTAAAAAATATAATAAATCTATAACTTATAATATTGCAGCATTAAGAATTTTTTTTAATTCAATTTATAACATTATATACTTAATTCTTAATGCTGGAATATTTTAAGTTATAAATTTATTACATTTTTACTAGAATATCTTGTCCTTTTCTTTTCCAGTTTTAACAACTAATCCTTTACTTACTTAACCATATTATTTTTCATGCTCGCATTTTTCTATTGTAATTACAGATATTTCAATTAAATATCTGAAAGAAAATTCATTCATTTTGTTAACAGAAAATCAGTAATGAATTTGTTGAGATTTTAATAAGAATCAAGATAATTTTATTTTACCAAATCAAATATATTTAAAAAAAATTTTATTTGGAGAATCAGCAGCAATCGAAAGAAATACATCATTGGATTTGAATGGATATTCGTTTTCTTGTTGACTTGAAACATGTAAATATTTTAAAATATATGCAATATCATATATATCTGCAATATATCACATATATATTACCTGGAATTAGAATTTCTGGAAGTAAAGAAATCATAGTCTATTGAAGCACATGACATGAAAATATATAACATTTCAGAAACCAACAATGAATAACAATCAGCACCAAGCAATAACAATCAATAACAATCAGTAACAAGCAATAACAATCAATAACAAGCAATAACAATCAGTAACAATCGATAACAATCAGTAACAAGCATAACAATCAATAACAAGACATAGCAATGAATAACAATCAGTAACAATGAATAACAATCAATAACAAGCAATAACAATCAATAACAAGCAATGACAATCAATAACAATAACAAGCAATAGCAATCAGTAACAATGAATAACAATAAATAACAATCAGTAACAAGCAATAACAATCAATAACAAGCAAGAATGATCAGTAACAAGCAATAACAATGAATAACAATCAGTAACAATAACAATCAGCAACAAGCAATAACAATGAATAACAATAATTAACAATCAATAACAAGCAATAATCAGTAACAAGCAATAACAATGAATAAACAAGCAATAACAATCAGTAACAAGCAATAAATATCAGTAACAAGCAATAACAATCAATAACAAGCAATAGCAATCAGTAACAATCAATAACAATCAGTAACAAGCAATAACAATGAATAACAAGCAATAACAATCAGTAACAATCGATAACAAGCAATAACAATCGATAACAAGCAATAACAATCGATAACAAGCAATAACAATCAATAACAAGCAATAACAAGCAATAACAAGCAATAGCAATGAATAACAAGCAATAACAATCAGTAACAACGAATAGCAATCAATAACAAGCAATAACTATGAATAACAATCAATAACTATGAATACCAATCAATAACAATCAATAACAAGCAATAACAAGCAATAACAATCAATAAAAATCAGTAACAATCAATAACAAGCAATAACAATGAATAACAATCAATAACAAGCAATAACAAGCAATAACAATCAGTAACAATCAATAACAATTAATAACACGCAATAACAATGAATAACAAGCAATTACAATCAATAAAAATCAGTAACAATCAATAACAAGCAATAGCAATGAATAACAATCAATAACACGCAATAACAATCAATAACAATCAAGAACAAGCAATAACAATCAAGAACAAGCAGTAACAATCAGTAACAAGCAATAACAATCAATAACAAGCAATAAAAACCAATAACAATGATTAACAAGCAATAACAATCAGTAACAATCAATAACAAGCAATAACAATCAGTAACAATGAATAACAATCAATAACAGTGAATAACAATCAATGACAATGAATAACAATCAATAACAAGCAATAACAATCAATAACAAGCAAAACTACAGAAAAAAAGAAACACAACATTGTTGTATCATATACGTGTATTATTATATATGCTTTCTGTATACGTAAATCAAATATGCGAATAGACGATATAAACAATATTCTATTTTTCCTTTGTGTAAAAGTCAGTTTTGACTGAACTGAAATAAAACCAAAACAAAGGAACAAACTACTGTCTTGTAAAGTATGTGGTTCTTCTTGTACAAAAAGTAAAATTTGTTACGATATATATAAAAACATACAGGGGAGAACTTGAATTCCTACTAGACACTGTCCTCGAGTGTCTAAGGTCTGTCTGTACAGGGGTTTGTTAGAACAACCTGACATGAGGATACTTTTTCCATAAAAGTAAATCCTGACCAAATATTCAAAATCACATAGTATTCGCTGTCCAAATAAGATCTCCTCACTATGGCTAACCCACATTAGCTTTTTGAAGGAATAGTGCACCTTCTCCAAGTAATATTACATCAAGTAATAGCACAAAGCTGGATACTCCACCAGACTAGATAAATTCTTGTCCTGGAATCCAGTAAGACCAAGAGACCAAAACGAAAGATATACTACAATATATGAAAATCGTTAATTGGGGAGAGGAAAATTATGTTCTCAATTTCTTTACTAACTCAGTGTTTGAGAGATAAAGAAGATAAATGGAACATTCGAATATCTATGTATCTCATATAGAGTTCAAGTGTTAGCCCCGGGCAGGGGGTCCCTTGATTTCTGAGAACTTCGACTGAAGTAAAATAAAACAAAAAAAAAAGAGGCAAACCATATTCTTGTGAATATGTAGCTTTTGTTTTATGTAGAATGTACATTTGTTGAGTCATTTGCTAACCTATAGATGGGGACAAACTATATTTTTGTGAATATGTGGGGGGTTACTCATAAATCATATTCGTTGAGTCATATTCGAATGCATACAAAAGTCAAACATCGCCTGCAGACAGTGAAAATATTGCACAAGAGTAGGGCAGCTAAAACATGTAGCCAGTGAACTCAAAGGCAAGATTTTATTTTGAATTTTATCAATAATGAATTAAAGTTTTTAATAAGAATTAATAAGAAATTCAATTTTTATTACATAAACAATTTTTTTATATTGCAGAATCTGAAGCAATCAAAAGAAATATGTGAACTAAAATGAAACTCAAAGAAAGTGACAGCAACATGGTTGTATCATGTGCATTATGCAGAAGTACACATTGCGTTATATGCAGACACATATAGGGGACAAACAATATTCTTGTGAAGTATGTGGTTCTTCTTTTATGCCGATGTCCAATATGTCATTATGTAATGATTTTTTATTTCAATTATTACAGATATTTCAGTTAAATATCGGAAAGAGAAAATTTATTCATTTTGTGAACAGAAATACTTTTTATGTTTTGAATTTAATCAATAACAACTTTGTGGAGATTTTAATACAAAGCAATATAAGGAATTCGATTTTTACTACATCAAATGTATTTTTTAACATTTGTTTTTATTTGCAGAATCTATAGCAATCAAAATAAATCCATTGTTGAATTTGAGTAGATATTCATTTCATTGTTTACTTGAAAGAAATAAACATTTAAAACATATTTGCAATATCATATCATACATCTATTGCAATATCATATCATATATCATACATCAATATTATTGCAATATCATATCATATATCAATATTATTGCAATATCATATATATCAATATTATTGCAATATCATATCATATATCAATATTATTGCAATATCATCAATATTATTGCAATATCATATATATCAATATTTGCAATATCATATTATATATCAATATTATTGCAATATAAATATCATATATCAATAAGTTGCAATATCAATATCATTTATATCAATATTATTGCAATATAATATATATCTGCAATATATCATATATATTACCTGGAGTTGAAATTTCTTGAAGTAAAGAAATCATAGTCTATTGAAGCGTGTGAAAATATATAACATTTCAGAGACGAATATTCAATAACAAAAAGAACCACAGAAGAAAATAAACACAACATTGTTGTATCATACATGTCTATTATGAATGGATCTGTATTCCTTTGTTGAACTGAAATATTTGTAAATGTTTTTACATATTTGAAATGTCTTTCATATAAATTCTTTTAAGTTGAAATTTCTAGAAGCAAAGCAATTATAATCTTGTATATACCCATGAATCTTTTTTCTTTTCATCAAATTAAATTTGAAAAAATATATCGAAACATTTCAAAGACCAACAGTGTAGAGTTTTTTTTTTACATAGGTGTCACCATTTATCAAGGCCCAGAGGCCACTCCAGGATAAAGGTTAAAGAGTGTACAGTAGTCAATCGGACAATATTGAAGTAATTATTAGTAGTGGAAATTTAGAAAATAGATTACTTAAGGAGAACGGATAATAAAGAACTTGTTTACGTTGGACTTGAAGATGACCATATTGTAATCAGCTGGAAAGCAGGCAAATGGAAGAGAGAAAGAAGCTTTGTTCATGGAAGCTATGGTTAGGTTTAGGCAAAGATAAAGAGTGGGGGAAATTATTGATAATGTTTTCAGCTAGACGAGTGTTTCTCATAAAAGTTTGGTGAGGGGGGCTATAGATGAGCACTTGCAAGGAAAATAACAATAAAGCATACTTCACAAGAAAAGGGCAAGGAGTTTGAAAGATGGACTCTCAGATAAAGAGTCGTTGGCCATTGCTATGGATGGTAGAGAGGGTTTATTGTAACAGAGACAGTTAAAAACAGAATGATCAGGGGTGTAATAGGTGCAATTAAAACAAGAAGTGTCGAGGGTGTAATAGAGGCAATTAAAACAAGAATGGTTAAGGGTTAAATAAAGGCAATTAAAACAAGGTAGGGTAAGAGAATTCGATTGTGAACAAATAATTATAACAGGAAAACTGATGCAGCAGAAAATGGAGTTTAGTTTATATTACATAAAAAATGTATTGCCATATTTTGTATGTCATTGATTATTTTTTGTTTAATATCTGAAAAAATAACATTCATTTTTTTTAACAGACCAGTATTGTATAAAAATATATGTACTTTATTTTGAATTCATCAATAAAAAAGTGTTTACTAAGAATAAACATGTGAAATTCAATCTTACAACACATAAAATGTATTTTTGTAATGTTTATATTTGCAGAATATACAGCAATCAAACGATATCCATCATTGAATTTGAACGAATTTCCATTCATTTGTTGACTTGAAATATGCAAACGTTTTACAATATTTGAGAAGTTCTTTATATAAATTTCCTGAAGTTGAAATTTCTAGAAGTAGAGAAATTGTAGTCTTGTCAACCATGTTTTTTTGTCATCAAATTACATTTGGTCAAAAAATATCAAAACATTTCAAAGTGAAGAGGAAGCAGAAACAAAAGGAAAAACACAACATTATTGGATTTGTTTTTATCTGACTTTTTCCTGCAAAGTCATTTTTTCTTGGTGCAAAGTTAAACATTATGGAAGACTTGCGAAGACTGACCTGCTTCCTGTGAAGTATCTGGTTGTTCTCTCTAACAGAAGTCACATTTGTAGCATTATAGGCAAACAAATATGGCAGACAAGCCACATTCTTGTGAAATATGTGGTTCTTCTTTTAAACAGAAGGCAACTTTGTTGAATCACATTCGAACACACACAGGAGACAAACCATATTCTTGTGAAGTATGTGGTACTTCTTTTTCACAAAAATCAGGTATGTTGCAACATATTCAAACACATACAGGAGAAAAACCACATAATTGTGAAATATGTGGTTCTTCTTTTAAACGGAAGGCGAATTTGTTATCTCATATGAAAAGACATACAGGAGACAAACCACATTCTTCTGAAGTATGTGGTTCTTTTACAGAGAAGTCAAATTTGTTACAATATACGCAAAAACATACTGTACTCAAGCCACATTCTTGTGAATTATGTGATTTAACTTTTACACATAAGTTACATTTATTGAATCATATGAAAGAACATACGGTACACAAGCCACATTCTTGTGAAGCATGTGGGTCTGCTTTTACATGGAAGTCAAATTTGTTGCAACATATGCGGACACATACAGACAAAAAATTACACTCTTGTGCAGTGTGTGGATCTACATTTACAACGAAGTCAGCTTTGTTGCGTCATATGCGCATACATACTGGAGAAAAACCACATTCTTGTGATCTATGTGGCTCTTCCTTTACAGAGAAGTCAAATTTGCTGCAGCATATTCAAACACATATGACAGAAAAAACACATTCTTGTGAAATATGTGGTTCTTCTTTTAAACAGAAATCAACTTTGTTGCAACATTTGCAAACACACATGGGAGACAAACCACATCATTGTGAAGTATGTGGTTCTTCTTTTACAAGGAAGGCAACTTTATTGAATCATATGAAAACACATACAGGTGATGAACCACATTCTTGTATAGTATGTGGTTCTTCTTTTACACAGAAGTCAAATTTGTTACACCACATGCGAACGCATACAGGAGAGAAACCACATCGTTGTGAAGTATGTGGTTCTTCTTTTACAACGACTTCATCTTTGTTTCGTCATATACGCATACATACTGGAGAAAAACCACATCGTTGTGAAATATGTGGTTCTTCTTTTACACAAAAGTCAAGTTTGTCGAATCACATACAAACACACTCAGGAGAGAAACCATATTCTTGTGAAGTATGCGGTTCTACTTTTAGACAGAAGGCAAATTTATTGCAGCATATGCGAACACATACAGGAGAAAAGCCACATAATTGTGAAGTATGTGGTTCTTCTTTTGCACAGAAGGCACATTTATTGCAGCATATGAAAACACATCCGGGATTCAAACCATATTCTTGTGAAGTATGTGGCTCTTCTTTTACACAGAAGTCAAATTTGTTGCAGCATATACAGACACATACAGGAGACAAACCACATCATTCATCTATGAGACCAAGCTGTAGCGAAATATAGATAGCAGTCATAAAAGAGCCTATGTCTATTGTTAAAAATACTCTCAGAGATAAATGTAATAAGTAGAGACAGAACAAAACATTACAAATGAATATATTTGTATTTAGTTGTGTTATAGCAGGGTTTGCACTGACTTGAAAAGCCCTTGAATTTTTACTTTAGCCTTTAAAGACCTTATTTCTATTATTACCTTGAAAAATTCTTGAAAATATGGGAAATGTTTTGAAAAGGCCTTGAAAGATTTATCCTTTATGTCCAGTAAAAATTTGTGTCGAAATATTTAAAATAAAATCTAAATAAATACTATTAAATTATTTAAGTATTAATAAAAAATATCGTTAAAAAGATTTTTTTAATATTGAAAATAAAATAAAAATACAGTTTTCTGAAATTGCATAGTAGTATTGTAGAATACAAGAGTTATGTCCCTTTGTGAGGATTTAGATCTTCCTCTATTTTTGCTTTCATTTATAATTTAATTTGAGGGGGGGTACAAGAGGAGAGGAGTAGTGACGGTCTTTATAAACAGAAATTCCCCCCCCCCTTTAAAATATAATTTGCGCAGTTCAGACACTCCAATGGCGACGTGAAGTTTTTGGATCACTGTGGATTGTAAAACAACCCCCAAATTTTGTCTTGAAACTTTGAATTTTATCTGGAGAAGGTCTTGAAAAACTTTGAAAAGTCCGTGAAAATCTGTACAAACCCTGTATAGCACGGTAGATTATCAAATAGTAAAAGCTTTTTCAAGTTAGAAAATATTTGGTTTATAATTCTTTAACATTTCTAAAATAACTCTACATGATAACATGCATGAATTATAATAGAAATATGATAAAATTATTAAGTACGACTATGGCGTGGCGGACTTCCTGTGTTCACTATAAATGAACTGATCCATACACAATAAATACTGAAAAACAAAGGTATAAGGCAGGAGCTGATATCTGGTGCACTAACCTGGATGAACAACCCTCACTTTTGTATGCTCTCGTCAATACATTTTGTTACTTTATTCATGTGTTCTGTTTTCCTTGAATATTTATTAATCTGTTTAAGGAGTCCTTAAACAGATTAATAAATATTTATTAATCTGTTTAATTAATAAATATTCAGATTTTTTTAAAGTTTAATAATTAGTCATGTACAATTTCATAAGTCATACTGTTGTATATTGGTTTATATTGGAGGAGATAATATATTAAAACGTGTCATGTGTTATCTAGTGGATGTAAGATATTGTTCTTTTAACAGACAGATAATAAACGTATAAATCGTATGTATGTTGTTTAGCTAGGAGGACATGATATTGATGTGTAACTTATACTGTTGTATATTGGTTTATATTGGAGGAGATAATATATTAAAACGTGTCATGTGTTATCTAGTGGATGTAAGATATTGTTCTTTTAACAGACAGATAATAAACGTATAAATCGTATGTATGTTGTTTAGCTAGGAGGACATGATATTGACGTGTAACTTATACTGTTGTATATTGGTTTATATTGGAGGAGATAATATATTAAAACGCGTCATGTGTTATCTAGTTGATGTAAGATATTGTTCTTTTAACAGACAGATAATAAACGTATAAATCGTATGTATGTTGTTTAGCTAGGAGGACATGATATTGACGTGTAACTTATACTGTTGTATATTGGTTTATATTGGAGGAGATAATATATTAAAACGTGTCATGTGTTATCTAGTGGATGTAAGATATTGTTCTTTTAACAGACAGATAATAAACGTATAAATCGTATGTATGTTGTTTAGCTAGGAGGACATGATATTGACGTGTAACTTGAATCATGTATGAGACATCACATGAGATATTTTTACAGTTCATATGTAAGAAGAATAATATATGCTTTATACCTTTTTCTTGAAGAGTTCTTTTAACTTCCTGCTACTCCGTGACGAACCATGAAGCGATCAGCACCATATAATTGAGACAACTGTTCTTATTTGTGAAACCATTAAAACAACTCTTTATATTTTTATAATATAAATTTATTACAGTTGTCTCAAATGGTTTTCACAGGATCTGCAGTTAATCTACATTTTCTATTCTTACAGCCCGCTCCTAGCTGTCTGTCCACCATTGTCTAGACGTCTGTCTGCTCTGGTGGTCAATCCTCAACTCTCTGAATCTCTCCAAAACTAATTACATCACGTGTTCTCCCACGTCACCTAATTACATGTCTCAGACCAACCTAATGTTTCCATCTAGTTATTTGTTTATCCAAATCCAAAAGAATGTTTACATCTATTTTCTATTTTCGCATTCCATTTGCGATTTACACGTCAATCATTTCTTCCTCAATTTAATTGTTTATTCTTCTAATCATAATAACTGATCCAGCTAGCATCCGTCGCTCAAATCAATTAATAAGAATATAATAACAATAATAATAATGTTTTGACCATTGCTCCCGCTTGCCACAGTTAACAGATACTACGCTATGATCACAGCCTAAAGGGTCATAACATTACACTACGTGTTAATGTTAAAAAATGCAAAAGATTATTACTATCATTTGAATTCATAGTAAAAAAGTTAGCAAATCCATACAAATCAATATACAATACAACATGTGGCCAGTCAGAATCGACTGCACATTTAACGCATCAGTTATTCTGGCCAACAAAGATAAATAACATTAAAATAAAATGCAAACTGTCACAGTAACATAAACTTAATTATGACATTTAGTATTTTATTAATCGAAATAAATTTATCGATGCCGAAAACAAAAGGACATTTTTCATCCTGTCTTGTTGGTTACTTAATATATGAAGTTTTTGCCTAATTTTTCCATTTATCATAACGAAACAGATAATATTTGAGTAAAAGTAGATTGTTATAAAACACACATTCAATCACGCAAATAAGGAAATTGGCGGGAAAATAATTTGCATATTATTGATATTAGTATTTGGTACTTTGGAAGCATGCAATGTGTGAAACCAAGGATTTTTAGATGAACTGACAAAATATTATTAAACAGTTATTATCAGTTTGTATCTTTCGCTTTACTCTGGTTAGTGATCATGAACGAAGATCAAATTGAATAAACCTCATCTGTTCTCCATCATTTTTACTTCACTTAGTCCATCGAGGTTTTTAATTGAAAATTGTATGCATTAATACTTTGAAAAAAAAAAAATAAATAAATAAAAGTTGTTTTTATTTATACAGGGTGGAACGATAAAATTGTCGCCTTAAATAAAGCAACACTATTGATTTATTTTAAAATTTTTATTGAAAAAATAAATCCAGGTAACTTGATTATGTGGTAGAACTGACATCTATTCAATGTAGCCGTCTTTAACCTCAATAACCACCTTGATATGGGTTTGGAACTGGAAGCATGCCTTTTCCACAAGTGCTGGTAGGAGATCAGTGAATATTTGGTGGATGGGGTGATCAGGCTGGCTTTAACGTTATGGGAGGTCATGTTGGTGATGTTCTTGACATATGACCACCAGAGAATCACTTCATGCTTCAGCACATCCAGATACACTTTGCAAGTTGACTTTGAAGACAACTTCGAAGATGTGATGTAGCTTGAAACCACAGTAAAGACCATAACTGTGACCGGAAACTTCGTTGAACTGTGCCCTCAAGATTTGAGCAGTCCGGATTTGCATTTTGAAGATGCTGGCAATGACTCTGTTGTCATAACTTGGGTCAGTAGAGAGCATGAGTTGTACAGTGGTGCATCTCCAACCTTGTTTGTTGAACATTGTGTCACTTTCAGATAGAATAAAAGGCTTTTATCGCTCTAGGGATTTGTACACAACTGGCCAACTAGTAGATGGTGTGCAACAAAAAAAATGAAAAAAAGGTTTTCATTAAACGGAAATGGAATTGTGTCATCTTTTCTAAGGCGACTATTTTATCATTCCTCCCTGTATAGTAAAATTTCTTATTTTTTAACAAAGTCGATTATAGATATAAGTTGTTTATGTTCACAAAATACAGTGACTTGTAGCACCTACAAAATTTAATCTTTACCCTAAATTATTGGGATGTACGCCTTTTTACTTTCATGAATGATAACGATAGAACACTTTGACAATAGATTATTAAAAATAAAATATGATGCTGAAAATATTTTAGAATAAAGATTCATATTTTGTCTTTGACAAAAAGAGGGTGGACCTGTAAATTCACCCTTGTCTGTTCATTCGTTCGCCTGTCCATACGTTTCTCATTAACTACGTCTTGAATTTTTTTGGAAATTTTATACAAACATTAAACATGATAAGAGTAAAAAATTAACAGACGAAATTTTCCGAGAAAATTCCAGTTGCCCCTCTAGGGGTGGCTTTCGCATTAAAATGGCTAAAATTGACACTTTCGTGCTTATTAAAAAAATTGATACCTTGGATTTTTATAAAACTTTCTGAAAAGCTGTAACTAACTGATTTCTATATATTTTCTTTGTCTATACTTCGTGATAACTATTGAGTGTGATTCAGGGTTTTTTTATGGCTAATAAAACCACTCCATTTTTGGCATTATTTTACCATATTTGTCTAGTGATTGCGGTTTTATAAGAATTATGCAACTAACTAAAGCAGATAACTTGCCATATAGTTATTATTAACTGGAAGTTGCTAGTGGATTGTATCTGTGTGGGCAAGCTTCTGCTGATACTAGAATTTTGCAAATCCTTTTTTTACAAGGGAGTCACTACTTATTAAGGCCTGGAGGCCACTCGAGGATAAGGGTTAATGAGTGTACAGTAGTCAATGGGGCAATATCGTAGTAATCGTTAGTTGTGTAAATTTGGTAAATTGGATTACTTAAGGGAACGGTTCATCAAGAACTTGTTTACATTAAACTTGAAGACGACCATATTGTAGTTGGAAAGCAGGCAAACGGAAGAAAGTTCCACGTGCATACAGTCTTTGTTCATGGAATCCACGTTCAGGTTTAGGCACAGATAAAGAATAGGGAAATTTTGATAGGGGAGGTCATGTTGGTGATGTTCAGTCTCTGTTCATGGAACCCACGTTCAGGTTTAGGCACAGATAAAGAGTGGGGGAAATTATTGATAGTGGTTTCAACTAGATGAGTGTTTTTCGTGAAAATTTGGCGAGGGGGGACCGTAGATTGGAGCTCAGACATGAAAATAATGATAACGCAGAGACAGACTCACAACGTCTTTTCTGTGGGAAAGAGGTCGCAGGGAAGAAAAAAGATCATCCACCACTAGGCTACAAAGTCTATTTTGAACTCTGTCAAATTAGGATAAGCTTATAGCATATCATATTTTCAGGTTACTTACTGCTGAATCCAGTTATTTTGGAAATAGTTTTTTATGCTTCAAGTTCTTTATATCTTTAAATATTTATTTGTAGAGTTTGGTTTGGTCGTTTTACGGAATATCAACCCTTTTTGGGTTATTTAATACTGAATTTTGTTATTTTGAAAATACAGAGTGACCCCCCCCCCAAAAAAAAACGGACCCAACTCTAATTAGGCCTTGTTTCTTAGTGTCTTGTCCGAATGAAATGAAACTTTGGTCATAACTAGTTTATTATATTCAAAACATCACATCAAAACACTAGCATCTTTGGCCTTTTTTTCTCCGTTGACTGTAAAATGTTCAGAAAAACAATTGAATGCCCTCTGGGTTTTTTTTTGGGGGGGGGGTCACCCTGTAGTATTCATGTTGCATCTAGTTATTTTGTAGAAGGTTTTTATTCTTCAGCCTCTTTGTATCTTCAATCACTGGTTTGTAGTGTTTAGTTTCGTTGTTTTATAGTGGATTTTATCGTTTTTGTTCCCTGCCCTGCAGAACACGAATGAGTTTTGCAATGGGAGAGATAAAAGGGTTACAGTATTAATGTTTAGTACATTTTAAGTTAGAAAACTAGTCAGGAAGTGGGGGAGATAGAAAGAGAAAGAAGTGGGAAGAAGCAAAAGGTGGGTTTTTGTTTTTGGTTTTACAGAACATAATTAAGTTTTGACAAAGGAAGTAGAAAAACAAAAAGCATCAATTTTAGGTGCATTTCGCTTCAGTAAACCAATATCTTCAGACGGCCTAATCTGATAGCACCAGCCTGTCCAGATATGGCAACAGTACTACATTCTTGAGCCTATTTGGCTCTTATAGAGTTAAAGAAATGCATCGGCAGTGAGATATCTACTGGAGCGGTAGAATAATTCCACCATTTTTTCCAGCAACATTGGCAACAGATTTGATGTACGTGTTTCATTTCAGATTAGGAGTAAAGTTCAGACCCAGAAGCTTGTCAGAACATGGATCCTCCCCAAGACGAGAGCCATTCATTTCAATTGATGCCAGATGGGGATCGAAGCATTGATAATGTAAAGATAGAAGCTTGATGTTAGGTGCATTAAAATTAACCAGCCACCTCTTTACCTATTGCACCACGTGTTGAAGATCAGAGGAGAGAGAATCTGAAAGAATTTGTTCATTTACAGCCTTTAAAGCACTGCAATAGATGGTAGTGTCGTCAGCATAAAAGGCAGGTTATATTCTCGAAAGTTTTCTGTAGTCAAAAGAGTTTCACGAAGAACTAAAAAAAAAAAATCTATCCAACATATCAAAATCTCTTTATATTCTGCTTGAGTTGGTTCTGCTTGGGAGAGATTGATAAGAGTTTTTAATTTTAAAAGTTGTCTATTCAAGGTTATAGGATGATCTAGACTTAGCTATTTTGAACCTTTAACAACAATATCAAATATTAAGTTGACAGTTTAGATTTAGCAAATAAAAACGAATTTGTTTTTCTATTTCAGCAGGGTAAATCCTTTAGGGGGAAACAATCAGTTCGATTCTAAGACAATCTGCAGGGCTCTTTTTTTTTTCTTTTTTTTTTTTTTTTTTTTTTGCTTTTTTGCTTTTTTCCAGTCATGTTGTTGTTTAGGAGGCAAAGGTCTGGTGTCAAATTGCTTGGAATTGGGAAAAGGGGATAGAATTGATTTGCAGTGTTTTTTCCTTGTTTTCCTTTTTTTAATTTTATCGAAAAATCCATTATTGGATTTTTGAACTTTATTTTTTAAAGGTAAGGGGCTCGTTTCTCGCTGTTTAGTAGTTCAAACCAAATTATGCCATTTTTGTTGTTTGTTTTGTTTCAAATTTTTTGCTGTAAAATGACTTTTGTGCATGCCTCTTTTGAATGTTAGAAATATTTTGACTTTTGTATTTTATAGAAAAGAACAACTTTATAGCAGAACAACCTTCCGTTTTTTGGACGAAAGCAATTAAAAATCCAACAACTTATTGCATTCAAAATCAAATTCTATTCACAATTATAATCATGAATACATAAAGAGTAATATTTATGTCAGTTTGATAGTTTCCAAAACGGTTGTTCTGGAGAATGTTCTTTATTGTTGTAGAAAATTAGGTAGCAGAGGTGAGAAGAAGTGCTCTCTTTTATCATGCTTATACAATTGACTCTCTTTTCTAATTAGAAAACTTTTTAGAAGTCGGATTATGTAGCTGCTAATTCTTCGATAGGTTGAATTTAGTTTCTTTTATCCGGGAATTAAAACTGCATTCTTTATTTTATTTTAGATTTTTTTTAAATCAAAGCTTCTGTAGAATATATATATATATATATATATATATATATATATATATATATATATATATATATATATATATATATATATAGTGTTTTCATTCCTTTCAGTAAATTCTTTTTTTTTTTTAACTCTTCTCGTCGAAAGTGTTTTTTTTTTTGTGTGTGTGTGTTTATATATAGCCTCTCCTTCAGTAATAGTGGGTAATTTGCGTAAAGTCACTGTATGTAATAAGCAAAGATGAAAGTGCCCACGTGTTTCTGCATTATGTGGTTATACGACTTACCTTCAGATGGGATCAGAGAGAGAGAGAGAGAGAGAGAGAGAGATTAAAGATGGCAGCCATGGATTTATAAGGTGTAGTCTCGTAGAATCACATGAGATCTCATCGTCCACTTCACACATATGCAAATGGAATGGAGTCAGTTTTTTAATAAAATGCCTGTTGGCAGAGGTGGTGCACAAAACGCGTGCTGGAAGTTGAGAGAAAGTTGACAGTGACGAATTCTAGCTGAACTTTTGTTTATTGTATTTATTCAATTATTTGTTTATTTAATCTGCTGTTTACCAGCCCATTTAACTGCAGTCACTTATGCAAATTGCAGTAAAAGGTTTTGTTAAGAATATTTCCAACATGATGTTGGGTTCGGTGATTTCATCTCAAACATCTGTAGCAGAAACAAATAGAACTCTTTTCTTGTGCGGCAGTGCCTTCCCTGACTGTGCAATATGGCACATACTGACCAATCAGAGGCATAGCGCATGGATCTTCCTTACCCCCTTAAGGAACTATAACTGCTTCCGTCCCGGACGAGAAAATCTCTACCTTTTTCCAGCGAGACGTCAAAGAGAGCGGACCTGTTTCTCTCTCTCTCTCTCTCTCTCTCTCTCTCTCTCTCTCTCTCTCTCTCTCTCTCTCTCTCTCTCTCTCTCTCTCTCTCTCTCTGCCTACACCGGTGTTTACAATTCCCACTTGGGATTAACTACCGGGCTAAGGCAGACGAGTTCTATCCTAGCTACATCTAAATGGCATCATGTCCTTGCTTCAATAAACCTTTTCCTTACAAATTTTACGATGTCGTTTGTTCGCTTATTCAGTAGCTTGTGTTGAAATATTTATTTATTAGGGAGTGCCCGAAAAGCATTAACTCAACTCTAAACATTAACTTCTCATTTGACTTTTTGTGTCTTGTATAATGTAATGTTCAGAGATATCAAAGCGAACTCTTTTTGTGATTGGGATTGTTATAGCGTGGATATGGGTGTGGTTGCGACAGAGTCTAGTTCCATTTGACGACTCTGACTTGTAGCTTCTAGGCCATTCGTCATTCTTGATGATAGTTCCAGAGTGCCATGTGTTGTTGAGTTTATTTAGTACAGTATACACTGGTCTGGGAATAACGGTGGTAATTTACTGGTTCCGCTATAATAGTCATGATGGGTTTCATGTTTGTTTATCTCTTATAATGTGATGTTCTTCCTGTTGTATACATCGAATAATATGAGTTATTTCCCCTTGATTGGGATTACTCTCACCATCACCATTGCCTGTAACCTCTCACCACACAATCACGTGGTATATTGTAGTAGCAAAATCTACTACTCTTTTTCAGTGTTAATAAAGTTTCTGTTACGTTCACACGTGTGTCTCTCTTCTCTTAATGTTCTCACTAACCCTTTACTAATTCAGTCACATACACATGTATCAACATTATACAACACTTCCTTTCCTGGTTCTTATCGGCTAGATAAATTAGTTATTGGTTTGTCTCCCATAAAGTATTTCAGCTGGTGATGGTAGTTTTCTGTCTATTCGTGTTGCCCTGATTAATAGCAATCTGGGTGTCAATTCTCTTTTGCTGCAGCTTTTATTGTCGATTTAATATATCTCACATGTCTTGCTATGAAGTCATTTCTTCTGGTGTTGTTAGAGAGAGAGAGAGAGAGAGAGAGAGAGAGAGAGAGAGAGAGAGAGAGAGAGAGAGAGTGAGAGAGAGGGGGGAGTGTGAATTATAGTGTAGACACGTTGACCGGAAGTCAAGATCAGCTGATTTGATTGCGTGTGAGTCATGTGATCAGGTTAGCTGAATCGGGGAGATTTGCTTTCGACTTGGAAGAGAGCGGACAGCTTCGCCGTTGTCTCCTCCCCTTCGCTGGGGGTGGAGAACGAACGTTGACGTGGTAGAAATAAGACATAGAAGAAAAAAACAACACAGGCCAAATTCACTTTCCTTTCTTCTGCGAACAAACTGGAAGGTCAATAAAAAAAAACTATAGAACCAATTTCTTGTCTTGGAGTGAAATAAATCTTCGTCCCCAAAAACAGGTATCAAGTCTTCCTCTCAGACGAGAATTTCCAGATGGACCAACGAAATGGCAGGTGTGTTGAAAATATATGACATGTCACACACATATTCACACTTAACAGCATATGAACACATGTAATAGAAAGACCACTAGATGAACACACACACAACGACATTAACTCTGATAAGATAATCAAGCACTCAATACTTTATAAATAGACACGTTTTAATATATCATCTCTATTCCAATTTCGACCAATATACAACAGTGTAATTAGGTGAGCTTGTGACGTGCCTGATGCCTCAGGAATTGATGCAACTTTAAAAAGACTGTCCAGGATCATTTTCAGTTAAGATTTCGTTTGAATGACTAAAATGCGAAGTATATTTCATTTTATCTGCTACTGCTTTGCTGGTTACTGGTGTTGGCATTTCACCGATGATCAGGTATTTTGAGTACCTGTTGATGGCGAGCAAGAATTGCTGCCTATCAATCTCAAATATGTCTGATGCGATGAACATCATAAGTATCATAATGTGCAGCAACGTTATGTAGATAGTAGTAGCTGCAGTAGCTGCAGTGAAATAGAGACAGGAGAAGTAAGAGGTAGCACGACTGGTGACGTCATGTGGAGATAGCAGCAGCAGTTATAGACGGCGTTTTCATTTCGTTCTTCCTCTCGTCTGTCGACTCCATCGAAGTGCCAAACAAGTTAATGAAATACTTTGAACTTACTTTTTTTGATTACTGTACACATAGATTCGAAAAAGTTGTCAAAAAACAAATATATAACAAATAAATTTTATCAAAGACAAGATAATTTACTTTTCTACTTAACTGGATATGTTTTTAGTGTTTTTATTTAATGTAACACGTTTATTCAGCTCGAAAAACAGTGTTTATCGATGTATTGGAAAATTAAAAATGGCGCCCGACTCTTTCTTTGACACGGTAAGTTTGGAAAAGGAGTTATAAATAAAAAAGCTAGACAAAATACGGTTAGAAACTCGCTCAGTATATGCTACCGTGACATAGACTGACATATATTCGGTGGGTTTTTAACAGTATTTTGTATATTTTTAATTTTTAACTGTTTTTCCCAAACTTACCGTGTCAAAGATAGAGTCGGGCGCCATTTTTAATTTTCCAATACATCGGTAAACACTATATGTTTTTCCAGCTGAATAAATGTGCTACATTAAATAAAAACACTGAAAAATTATCCAATTAGGTAGAAAAGTAACTTATCTTGCCTTTGATAACATTTATTTGTTATATATTTGTTTTTTGACAAATTTTTCGAATCTGTGTGCAGTAATACAAACCCTAAAATCCTTTATGTAAAAGAGGTGTGCGTCTTTTCGTCGAGTGGTTCTAATATGAGGGATCGATTTATTGTATTAGGAACTGTGAACACACGTACGACACGTATGCCCAAAAGTTTTCCTGTTAATTTAAAAATTGTAAATGTCGGTGAAAAAACTTGAACATAATCATAGATATGTATATCAAATAATCAGAAAAGGAAAAGAAATTCAAGGGAAAAAGGCAAAACTGCTTAAAAAGGGCTGAATTCGCGAAATTTGGTTTAAAAACATCGAGTGGATAAAAAAAAATGGGTGATCGATTTACTAGAACGTTGCATTAAAAACTGAACACACTTACAAATATTTAAATTTATTGACATTTAAAAAAAAATTATTATTATTATTATTATTATTATTATTATTATTATTATTATTATTATTATTATTATTAATATTGGCTCACATGGAGCTTTCACACAAGTCAACAAGCGATCTGATTGGAAACCTGTGGTATTCTCTGGAAGCTGAGTGACAACAAGTCTCCCCCAGACGTCCAGCCCTCTCCACCTCCTTCGATAGCATTTGCAAATGAATTTGCATCATCGCAACAGCCGCTTACCATTGATTTCTCGCTGGTAGTGGCCATTGGTTTTAAATTTTTTTTCCAATTATATATTTTTAAATAAGCAAAGGAACAAAAAATTGGCTACCAATTTATTCTGTTCGTTCGTTTAATTAAGGTATTTCTTTTTTATATTAGGTCCAGTCATCTTCCACATTTTTTTTATGACAACTTTTAAAGGTTTTCGACTATGCTGAATAATAAAATCTCGTTTAAATTTTGCAGAGATAAGTAGTTCTCAAGCTATAAAGACATGTATTAATCAGTGTAATTCACTGCCGGCCATGTTTGTATGCGTGCGATAAACAAAAATGCTAACACAATTTTTTTAAAAAATGTTAAGAGTGGTTTTCGGAATAATCACTCACAACTTCTCCATGTTAAGAACGGCTTTCGGAATAATGTAAAAAATTCGACTATGCTGAATAAGAAACTCTCATTTAAATTTTGCATATGCACATTACTAATTTCTCGGTTGTGAAAAAAAAAAAAGTGGATTTGTTTCCGGTAGGTGGAAGTGTCGCCCGCACACGCGTACAAACATGGCAGCCAGTTAATTACAGTGCATAATACAAGTCTTTATATCTCGAGAACTACTTGTCTCTGCAAAATTCAATTGAGATTTTCTTATTCAGCGTAGTCGAAAACTGGCAAATGTGTAGTTTAGTGGCGTAAATTATTTGACAGACAAGAAATGATAAAAACTATTTATATATATATATATATATATATATATATATATATATATATATATATATATATATATATATATATATAAAGCACACTATTACATCCTAAGACTGAAATAAAACCCGAAAAACATTTATTTTGATCATTTTTTCACCAGTTTTTATTAGACTAAATGTACGACAATGGTGTAATATTTGTTTATTGGTTGTTAAAACTGGCAAAATGGATACAAATATTAGCTTGAGAGGAATATTTTAGTTTCTTAGTTTTTACATACTTTTAGAATTCTGTGTCTGCTCTTCGCAGGACACGCGTGACAACGTAGAAGCCTGGAGACTGACTGTCCAATCCTTTTTAGGTCAATCATCGGTCAAACAGAGAGAGAGAGAGAGAGAGAGAGAGGGAGGGAGAGTGTGTGTGTGTGTGTGTGTGTGTGTGTGTGTGTGTGTGTGTGTGTGTGTGTGTGTGTGTGTGTGCGAGCAGCAACAGCAGAGGAGAAAAGGGAATAGATTTTGGGGTATCTTGGTTAGTTGAGTTCTTTTAGAGAAAGAGAGGATTAAAGAATGTCTTTTCTTCATGGTAGTAGTATGTGGCCTGAGGTCACTTAGGTTCACTCCTACTTTTAAAATTTGGCCTTTTTAAGGTTTGACAGATTGGCATTTTTTTACGTTTTTTCATGAACTGTTTTTCGCCGCCATATTTTTTGTAACAAAAGTGCATAAAAAAGGCCGAATTTAGCCTTAAAAAGGCCGATCTGTCAAACCTTAGAAAGACTAAATTTTAAAAGCGATACAGCAGCTTCGATTGTCGTACATTTAGTCTAATAAAGATGATGAAAAAATAATAAAATTGAAAATTTTTCTCTGGTCTTATTTCAGCCTTGGAGCTTAATAATGTGTTTTATATAAAAATAAATAGTTTTTATAAATTTTTATTCGTCAAATTATTTACACCGCTAAACTACATATTTACAAATTTCGCTATGAAAAGTAAATGTGTTATAATGTTTTCACCTGAAACGCGTTCGTTTAACAGATCACATATGTAAACAAACACCGGTTAGTTTCAATATAAAGCAGGGCAATGTTGGCAGCTGATTTGGCTGCCCCATACCCAGCGTAGTGACTGAGTGCTGCTGCTCTGCTGCTGAGCTGCTGAGCTGCTCTGCTCCTGCTAGCACTGAGTGCTGACTGCTGCTAGTGCTGCACTTCCATTTCTTGTTCTCTTTCGGTGGAGGCACGACTGAGACAAGTTTTTATTTTTGTACCTTTTGTCCACGTTAAAAAACGACCCTGGTGTCTCTGTCTCGTGGGGAGGCATTATAAATAGGTACAATCTTCAAAGGAAGAAAATTAAAAAAAAAAAAAAAAAAAAAAATTGATTCTTGTCAATTCACTGAATTAAACAGGGGAGGTAATTCATATCATTTCTCGAATGAGTTCTCTCCCTTTAACATCATATTTCACATTCATAAAATGTACTTTTAGAAAAAGTTGTTTTAAAAAAATCGAAACACTTATATTCATTATTTAAAGTATTGATTCTTTATTATGTTTGAAACTTCATAGAAGCACACGTGAGATCGCTTTTTGAGAATTTGTCAATGTGCTGAGGGAGATAACTCCATTTTACTGAATTTGTTTATTTTTTTTTTCATTTGAGAATTTGGAATGGTAACACCAAATCCACTTACTTCGGTGAATTGTAAGAAAAAAGAAAGATGCGACTACTTTATTTTTTTTTTTTTTATTACATTTTCACCCCAAACAAGGCACATTGCCACTTTGGTGTAGGGGGCTACTATCAGGGGTAACATCTACTGGGGTACGATGTGGGGATTTGGGCAACAGGATGTCTGTTCACGTTACACTTGAACTTCTGCACGTCAGTACTGTTGGGGAAGCAGGGACCTAGAATCCAATTCCAAAGTCTAGCGGTTCTGGGGAAGAAATTACTGGAGTAGAAAGATCTTTTACATCTAGGGATTTCTACTGTGTGGGGGTGAGATTTAGCTGTCTGTCGGGTTTGTCGAGGGTGTTTACGTCGTGGGGACACAAGTGCTGGCAGTTCGTCAGAGCATTCTCCATTAAAATACTTGTAGAACAGGCAGAGGGATGCAACATTTCGTCGATGGGACAGAGGCTGAAGTTTAGATGCCAGTTCAGGGCCTATCAAATTAGCGACTCTCTTTTGAACTTTGTCCAGGAGCGAGAGACTAGCAGCAGATGCACCAGCCCAAATATGACAGCAATACTTCATACATGGGCGAATGGTGGCCTTATAGAGGTAGAGGATACTTTCAGGTGTTAGTAATTTTCTAGCACGGTAGAGAGAGCCTACCTTCTTTGCAGCGGCCCTGGCAATGCTTTCAATGTAATTGTTCCAACTCATGTTTCCTGTGAACGTTAGACCAAGGAGTTTGAAAGATGTACTCTCAGATAAAGTGTCGTTAATCATTACTATTGGTGGTAGAAAAGGTTTCTTGTAATTATTGAAGGAAACGAGTTTAGTCTTGGCGGCATTGAACGTGACTATCCATTTTTGTCCCCATTCCACTACAGATTGGATGTCATCCTCTAGTGTTTCTGCCATTACTTTAGATATATGTTCATTTGTTTTCCTGTCGTGCCTGCTATAGAATGTGGTGTCATCAGCATATATACCCATCTCAGAGGCAATTTTGTCGGGGAGGTCATTTATGAATATTAGGAACAACAGAGGTCCAAGGATAGACCCCTGAGGCACTCCCGCATTTATATCATATTGTTTAGATGTATGACCGTCGAGGACAACCTGGATTTTTCTCTTATCTAAGAAGGATTTAATTATGTTTAGTATTCTACCAGTGGTCACCGTATGATTTAATTTTCCTGAGGAGACCCTCATGTCACACCCTGTCAAAAGCCTTAAAAATAATGGTTTAATCAACTTTCGTTCGTCTTCGTTTACTTTTTTTTCGTCACCTGACAATCAATGCTCTGGAAAATCACTTCTAATTAACGTTTACCAGTTAACTCGTAAACATTAATCGGAAGTGACTTTTCGGCGCTTCTATTCTATTAGGACGAAACTTCGTAAATCGTAATACTGAATTTCTCATGAAAACAATGGTATCTACGTATTCTTCGTATTTTTAAGATGATTATATCCAAAAATTACGAAAATCGATAAGGTAGAAAATTATTTTTTTAAAGAAAATAAAAACAGAATTTCATGAAAATGATCGTAAGACACAGCAGAGTTCAAAAGGAAGGTAATTTTCCGTTTCGATTTAAACAAGATAGCCGCTATTTTCAGCTGCTAACACGATTAAAGTCGTTTTATGGGTTTGTATTACTATACACATAGATTCGAAAAAGTAGCACGGTCCATAAAGCACCATGAAATATATTTATGGTAACGCAATTAATAAATAGGGGAAATAATTCAGAATACTTTCTGAAGGAGTTGTTTCCCTTTACTTATCAATTTTATATGTATCAAATTGCAAAAGTTTTTAAAGTTTCAAATAGTAAATAACACAACGATAACATATAATTCAGCGTTTGTGCAGTATAATGAAATTTCCAACAAATACATTTCAGGTGAAAACATTATTACTTACGTGTCATGTTGAAATTAGTATAAATTCTAAAAATTAGGAAAAACGATCCAGTAACAAGTAAAATAGAACTTATCGAATTATCGAGTTTTATCGTATGTTTTAATGTGGAGGAAAAAATGCGACCAATTATGTGTTACAAACTGGTTTATCTCCCTTGCTTGTCTTGATATCTGTCATTGGAAAAATAGAAATTGCTAACGGTTAGTGTCTATGTTTTTTTTTTAACTGTTAGTGTCTGTGTTTTTTTTTTAACTGATAGTGTCTATGTTTTTTTTTAACTGTTAGTGTCTGTGTTTTTTTACTGTTAGTATCTATGTTTTTTTAACTGTTAGTGTCTATGTTTTTTTACTGTTAGTGTTATTGTTTTTTTAACTGTTAGTCTATGTTTTTTTAACTGTTAGTGTCTATGTTTTTTTTACTGTTAGTGTCTATGTTTTTTTAACTGTTAGTGTCTATGTTTTTTTACTGTTAGTGTCTATGTTTTTTTAACTGTTAGTGTCTATGTTTTTTTAACTATTAGTGTCTATGTTTTTTTTTTAACTGTTAGTGTCTATGTTTTTTTAACTGTTAGTGTCTATGTTTTTTTTTAACTGTTAGTGTCTATGTTTTTTTTACTGTTAGTGTCTATGTTTTTTTTACTGTTAGTGTCTATGTTTTTTTAACTATTAGTGTCTATGTTTTTTTACTGTTGGTGTCTATGTTTTTTTAACTGTTAGTGTCTATGTTTTTTTTTACTGTTAGTGTCTATGTTTTTTTTAACTGTTAGTGTCTATGTTTTTTTTTAACTGTTAGTGTCTATGTTTTTTTAACTGTTAGTGTCTATGTTTTTTTACTGTTAGTATCTATGTTTTTTTAACTGTTAGTGTCTATGTTTTTTTACTGTTAGTATCTATGTTTTTTAACTGTTAGTGTCTATGTTTTTTTTACTGTTAGTCTATGTTTTTTTAACTGTTAGTGTCTATGTTTCTTTTACTGTTAGTGTCTATGTTTTTTTAACTGTTAGTGTCTATGTTTTTTTACTGTTAGTGTCTATGTTTTTTTTAACTGTTAGTGTCTATGTTTTTTTTAACTATTAGTGTCTGTTTTTTTTTTAACTGTTAGTGTCTATGTTTTTTTAACTGTTAGTGTCTATGTTTTTTTTTAACTGTTAGTGTCTATGTTTTTTTTACTGTTAGTGTCTATGTTTTTTTTACTGTTAGTGTCTATGTTTTTTTAACTATTAGTGTCTATGTTTTTTTACTGTTGGTGTCTATGTTTTTTTAACTGTTAGTGTCTATGTTTTTTTTAACTATTTGTGTCTATGTTTTTTTTAACTATTTGTGTCCATGTTTTTTTTAACTGTAAGTGTCTATGCTTTTGTTAACTATTAGTGTCTATGTTTTTTTAACTATTAGTGTCTATGTTTTTTTTAACTATTTGTGTCTATGTTTTTTTTAACTGTAAGTGTCTATGTTTTTTGTTAACTATTAGTGTCTATGTTTTTTTTTACTGTTAGTGTCTATGTTTTTTTAACTGTTAGTGTCTATGTTTTTTTAACTGTTAGTTTCTATGTTTTTTTTAACTGTTAGTGTCTATGTTTCTTTTTAACTGTTAGTGTCTATGTTTTTTTAACTATTAGTGTCTATGTTTTTTTTAACTGTTAGTGTCTATGTTTTTTTAACTGTTAGTGTCTATGTTTTTTTAACTATTAGTGTCTATGTTTTTTTTAACTGTTAGTGTCTATGTTTTTTTTTAACTGTTAGTGTCTATGTTTTTTTTAACTGTTAATGTCTATGTTTTTTTTTAACTGTTAGTGTCTATGTTTTTTTAACTGTTAGTGCCTATGTTTTTTTTGTTAACTATTAGTGTCTATGTTTTTTAACTGTTAGTGTCTATATTTTTTTAACTGTTAGTGTCTATGTTTTTTTTAACTGTTAGTGTCTATGTTTTTTTAACTGTTAGTGTCTATGTTTTTTTTAACTGTTAGTGTCTATGTTTTTTTTAACTATTAGTGTCTATGTTTTTTTAACTGTTAGTGTCTATGTTTTTTTTAACTGTTAGTGTCTATTTTTTTTTACTGTTAGTGTCTTTTTTTACTGTTAGTGTCTATGTTTTTTTACTGTTAGTGTCTATGCTTTTGTTTTTATTTTGTTAAACTGCTAGTGTCTACGTTTTTTTTTTTTTAAACTGTTAGTGTCTAGGTGTGTCAGAATTTTGGGGAATTTTTGACACCCTTAAAACAAAACTTCGAATAAAATATACAAAACTCATAATTTCTCTTTTTAAAGTGGTTTGTTTAATTTCTTTATGGGATATACTTCCAAAATAAACTATTAAAGTTTTTTGGAAAAATAATAGACATATTATTTTTTATTAAAAAAAACAAAAAAAACAACAGTATTTACAATGTGCCTGCGCGTGCTCATGCAGACATTTTTTTACGTAATAAAATGAATTGAATTTTAGGAGTTAAATTTTTTTCAATTTTTTCAATTTAAAAATCTATCAAAAATTTTCTATGAGTTCAATTTTTTACAATATTTGCAGGTTTAATATCAAATTTTATGCTCTTTCCAATAAACCGAACATAATATTCTAGACAAACGTTTTTTTTTTAAATTCACCCCTCCCCCATTTTGAAATGTCTATTAAAATGAAAATAATTAATTTTCTCACCTCAGATTTATATATCAGAAATTGAAGATAAAAGATCAATAAATAAAATAATCTAATTTAAAACAACAAAAAAAAGAATAGTTATTTGCAAATTTACCTGTAACCTCAAAAGTTTAAAACCCTTTTTTTTTGTAAATCACGTTGATTTTTTTTTTTAAAGTGAAACCTCACATTTTAAAAATTTTGTCCTGAAAAGATTGAATACCTACAACAATTTTTTCTGCTTCATTAATTTTTTTTTTAGATTTAAAAGAAAAATCATTCTATAAAGAAGTAAATATATATATATATATATATATATATATATATATATATATATATATATATATATATATATATATATATATATATTAAATAAAAAGCTCATGCATTTCTTTAAGATAATTAAAAAAAACGGAAAATCGGTCGGGTGGAATTTTTTTTAACGGCAAAAACTGATAAGTGAAATGCGATCATTTTTCAAGTTACGATGACCGATATTTACTAATTTTTGTTTACAGCCAGAAATAGAAAGGGAGCTGAATTCTGGCGCTTAAGGCCACCGAAGTTGTCAACTCGAAGAAAAGGAGACGTTTCTTTCCTTTTATTTCAGTTGTGAAACATCTGATACCGCAGTATGTTTTAATCCTTGCTTAAAAAAGTATTTTATTTAAAAAGGACATGGAATATAAAATATAAATATTGATAAATTCTTAACAATGAAGAATGGAAGTACCCATTGATTAGTATTTTTTATAGGTAAGTGATTTTTTTGGAATTTATATATATAAATATATATATATATATATATATATATATATATATATATATTTATATATATATATGTATATATATTATATTCGAAGTAAGTTAAAATTTGTTTATTTTCTTGAAATCTTTTTTAAAGACAACCGATTTAAAATAAAAACAAATATTGCATAATTTGCTATTAAACCTGTTATTATTTAAAAATTTAGTCTTTGTTCCTTTCATTGAAAAAAAAGGTTTGAATTACATTTTTTCAAGTAGTTATAAGCTTCGAAAGATAGTAAATCTAATTATTCAAGTTTTATCACGCATTTTTAATGGCATTTCTGACACTGCTATTTAGTGTCTATGTTTTTTTTGTTTAACTGTTAGTGTCTATGTTTTTTTTTTAAACTACTTGATCGATTTCTGTAATTTTTGGAATATGACATTTTTATTCTGTAACGAGTACATACATCATACAGACTTTTGTGTCTTTACTTTTAATTGCCGCCATAAGTGCCAATCTGAATAAGTACTGATTTTTCTGTAATTTTTTTTAGTGTATTTCTAAATATGACCGATTTGGGAGGGGGTGAATTAAACAAAAAGAGTAAAAAAAATTCAATAAATAATTGGGTACTTGTTAAGATAAAGTCGACAAATCATTTATTTTTTTAAATATATCGTTTTAAGCAAAAAACAATATTACATACTTAATTGTCATGTCGGAAACAGTAATGTATCCAAAAATTACAAAAATTCATCGCGTAGAACAACTGCTATTGGGTTTTTAATTAAAAAAAGAAAAATGTTCATCGCTATAGACAACAAATATTGCAGCCATGAACAAGTAATTAAAAATATTCGTTCCGGGTTATGCCCTCTGTGTGTAAACTGTTAGAAATTTGACAATTACATCATGCCTCCCATTGTATTTGTTTTGAACCAATCGGATCGGTCGATTCTATTTACTGCATAGCGTTTTGCTTTCACGGTTTTTTTTTTTTTTTTTTGTATTTGCATGCTTTCTTTTCAGTTTCAATCAAGGCAGCTGTACTGTACAGATGAAGACAATTTCCGCTCCCGTTTCATTCTTGCAATCTGTACAAGAAGGACATTTGACCCTACCACCCCACCCACCCCCGCGTGAAAAATGGAGCTTACAACTTTCATCTCTTGAGACAATTTATTTCAAGCCTAAATAATTAGGCACATTATTATTTAAGTCCGCTAGAGACTTCCATTTTGGTCTGAATAGCTGAACTGGACTTCTGCACTATCCTATCCGTTTGATGACTGGATATTTTTTACATCAGAAGGCATCATATCGACTCCTTCAGTGACTGTAAACTCTCATCTTCGAGAACAGATGAACCAGCGACTAGTTCCTGTCAAAGATTCACAAACTATCACCTTTCAAGGTTGTTAACAGCTCTGGTTACAGAGGCAAGAATGGGCATTCCTTTTTTGCGACCGAAGATCTAATAAAATTTGTATTGAATTTTAAAGGTAGGCCTTTGTTGTTTTTGTCTTATTTTACCAGTGGCATGGAGCAAAAAGCAGTTGAGATAAAATATATCACAATACTCTTACTGTCTATTTTATAACGTCTAAGAAAAATTCCAATTACCTAATTTTCCCAATTTTCCATAAAAATTATTTTTAACTATAAAAACCTTTCTACTCGATGCTTTTTCATGATTTTGGGATATAATACTATTTTCGACATGACAATTACGGGCATGATATTGTTTTTACTTAACCCGACATATTAAAAAAAAAACAATTGATCTGTCAACCGTCAATAAACACCAAAGTATTTTATAAAACATGAAAATACGAAGGTCTTAATATCATAAAAATTACTTGCTGATGACAAACTTAACTGCGATAGTCGTTAATACCTTACCTGAATACCTCTAAAAATCAATTTTTTAAAGGTAAGTCTTTATTTAGTCCTCTAGGCCATAATGACCGAACAATGAGTTAAGCTTCCGAATTGCCTATCGTTTGGTTATTAAATTTTGAATTGAATTAAATAGTTATAATAATAACAAGTGAAGCATGCATGGTCCCCCGTGAACGCACAGTGAACGAAGCATAAAAAAATGACTAAGTTTAGCATTTCCCCCCCCCTCCCCATTTATTTCCAAAAACCCCAAGGGTCGTCAAATCCTGGTGAAAATGAACAAACAGTGCAGTTTTATGCCTTAACATATGTAAATTTGAGTTCTGCACCATGCAAAAAAAGAAACGACCAAGTCCACCCCCAGGAGTTATCGTGAACTGTAGACAAACAAAATTATATAGAAATCAGTTAGTTACAATTTTTCAGAAAATTTTATAAAAATCCAACGCATCAATTTTTTTTTAATAATCACAAAAGTGTCAATTTTAGCCATTTTAACCCGAAGGCACCCCCAGGGGGTGGGGGCAACCGGAGTTTTCCCGGAAAAGCCGTTCTATTACTTTTTATTTATATCATGTTTAATGTTTGTGCAAAATTTCAAAAAATTCCAAGGCGTAGTTATTGAGAAAAGTGCGGACAGACGAACGGACGAATCAACAAGGGTGAATTTACAAAAATGATTTTGTTAAAAAAAAAAAAATGCTTTTAATCTGTAATAGAAAAAGTTATTCAAATATCAAATCTAATTCCCTGGTTTACGAATTGCGGAATGACCTCCCTTATTTACAAATTATACAATTATCTCCCTTGTTTAAATATTGCTGCGTTGCTTAATTGATTTTTACAGTTGCATTAGATTTTTTTTTTTTCTTTTTTTTGAGATGGGAGGTTTATGTCCAGAACTTAACCTAATTAAAAACCAGAAATACAGAAAAACAATTTCTGATGCACGTACTCGTCACAGATCAAGGCCGCCAACCCCCACTATTTCCTCCTGTATCAGAAAACACGCTATGTGATATACGTATATCTGTACGTGATGTTGCCAAGCTAATAAAAAACCTTGATTCCAGTAAAGCAACCGGCCCTGACGGTATTCCAATTATAGTACTCAAAAAACTTCAACCTGAACTAGCGCCCATACTTACAAAACTGTTTAAACGTTGTCTTAAGGAGAATAGTTTCCCATCTCCCTGGAAAATTTCATCAGTATGCCCTGTATTTAAGAATTCAGGTGATCGCTCATCCCCCTCTCAGTACAGGCCAATAAGTCTCCTGTGCGTCATGAGTAAGTTGCTGGAATCTGTGTTAAATACAGAATTAATCAACCATCTCAACAAAAATAACCTTCTTAGTGACACTCAATATGGTTTCCGTTCTGCTAGATCTACAGCAGATGTGCTTACAGTTATATCTCATAGGATTAGCAAATCTCTCAACGGAGGTAACCTTTCTAGGGCAATTGCTCTTGACATATCTAAGGCCTTTGATAGGGTATGGCATAAAGGTTTACTTCATAAGATCTCTAGCTATGGTATTGCTGGAAATGTCTTCTCAATTATTAAATCATTTCTTTCTGATAGGTTCATAAGAGTAGTAGTTGAGGGGCAAAAATCAGAAGCTCACAGTATTAATGCCGGTGTCCCTCAGGGGTCCATCCTGGGCCCAACTCTTTTCCTGATCTACATTAATGATCTTCCAAATCAAATCCTTACATCATTTGTAGACATTTATGCTGACGACACTACCATTTATGGTAGCACATCTAAGACAGTAAACGACCAAGTTCTCTCCGATTCTCTCTCCTCTGATCTTGAGCACGTAGTACAATGGGGAAAGGAGTGGCTGGTTACTTTTAATACATCTAAAACCAAGCTTCTCTCTTTACATCATCAACATTCTGATCCACATCTGGCATCAATTGAAATGAATGGCTCTCGTCTTCAGGAGGCCTCAAGTTTTGACAAGCTTCTAGGCTTGACCATTACTCCTAATCTTAAATGGAACACGTACATCAAATCTGTTGCCAAGGCCGCTGGAAAAATGATGGGATCTTTCTATCGATCCGGTAGATATCTCACTGCTGATGCTATTCTCTATCTATATAAGAGCCAGGTACATCCAAGGATGGAGTACTGTTGCCACATCTGGGCAGGAGCTGCTAGAAAGGACTTGTCCTGCCTTGATAGAGTTCAAAATAGACTTCGTAGCCTCGTAGGAGATGTCCTTTTCTCTTCCTTGCAACCTCTATCTCACAGAAGAAATGTTGCGAGTTTGTCTCTGATGTATCGTTATTTTCATGGAAAGTGTTCGACTGAGCTTCAATCTATGGTCCCCCCCTCGCCAAACTTTCACAAGAAACACTCGTCTAGCTGTAAACACTGTCAATAATTCCCCCCACTCTTTATCTGTGCCTAAACCTAAACGTAGATTCCATGAACAAAGCTTCTTTCTTAGAACTGCACGCCTGTGGAATTGTCTTCCGTTTTCCTGCTTTCCGGCTGACTACAATATGGTTGTCTTCAAGTCTAACGTAAATAAGTTCTTGATGAGCCGTTCCATATAAGTTATCAAATTTACCAAATTTTCATTACTAATGATTACTATATTGTCCAATTTCTACTGTACACTCTTTAACTCTTATCCTTGAGTGACCTCTTGGCCTTGATAATGTGGTGATGCCTATGTAAAAAAAATATCATATTCTCAAAATCACGTAATCAAGTGCTTTTTTTTATCCCCCCAAAATATTTTTTAAGCGATTAATGTGAAATCATTAGTATTACAGGGCTGATCTCGCAAGTTTGAATTATTGTAGAATTATCTTCCCTTGTTTCTTTTTAAGGTGAGGACGTGAGGGAGTCCCTTTTTGCTTACTCATAAAACTTGATTGTTTAGTTAAAAATAAAACTACTTGATCAATTAATATGATTTTTGGAATTTGACATTTTGGATCTGTGATGGATACGTACACCAGAAAGATTATTTTGTATTTTTCTTTTTAAATTTGTTGAATTTTGAACAAGCATCTTTTTACAAAATTTCCCTTTATTAGTGTGTATACTGTCTAAATAAATGTCTAAAATAAATAAAATATATTTTGTTCTTAATTAAATTTTGCAGTGAAATCATGTTTTACTTAAAATTAAAAAGAATGTAGATAATTATTTGGTACTTACTTTTATAGAAGTCGTTCCAGACAAGGCATGAAGCCATTTGATGTAAGGAGCACCTCGAGTGCACCTGTGGATTGCAGGCACCGTTCTCATGACTGAAAGGACAAGCCTGTAACCTCAGTTTGGGATAATTGTACTCAAAGGCTAAACATTTCCCTCTACCCCCGAGTCATAATTCGTTGGCATTGAAAACAAAATTATGGCTTTGTTACCTCTCTCAAAGTGACATTGAGTTGTCAATTTTTCATAAAACAATTAAATTTACAAATCCAATCTTTCTCTCAGCAAGGTCTGTTGCCGTCGCCCAGGCACACAAACGCCAATTAAAGAACAAGGAAATCATATCCACCCGGCTTCTCCAGCATTTCGAGAGTCTTGATCCCCCCCCCCGTATAGGGCCCAATCGCCCCCTGGGACAGTCACATCACATTCTGAATTGTCATACCATAGCTATATCGTTCCACCCTGTAAAAAATGTCATTAATAACGAAACAAATACAACTTGTTGATTGTTTTTATTCACACATATTTATTTGTATGTATGCATTTTTTGTTTTGTTCAAGTAGCCATTACGGCGTATATGTTGATATTTTTGGATGCATATTTGTCTTGCGTATCCATGCAATTTCGCTAGTAATCAACAACAACCAATCAATCTCTGGTCAAAAGTAAACATTCTGATGGAAGAAATGACCAAGGTGTAGCTTGTATTATTTGGATTATTAAGACCACTACTCTTATTTTGGATGTCGTTTAGATGTTATACTTTTATGAAAATCGCTCCAGACAAGGCATGAAACCACTTCATGTAAGAAGTCAAAAAATATTACTTAAAGTTAATAAAAGAAGATCCTCAAAACTTGTTGGCGGACACAACGTCCAGCCTTCGTCAGGTGTGTTTCCTTGAACTCGGGAATCTGTCCACCTTACGGATAATAATGAACACTGGTACTTATTATATAGACCAGGAGAATGTGTCTTTCTTTGTTAGCACACAAGTGGGAGGCGACGGTAGCCAAGTAGAGAATAACACAAACTGACGATTCAGGTGTTCCAAGTTCAAATTCACTTCGTCCCATAAAATCACTTTCACTTAAGATGTTGGCAACCTTCACGTGGTCCCTCCCATAACCCTTGATGGAGTCACCAACAATTGTTATGTTTTTTATGCTTATTTTATTATTTCCTATTTGCATTTTTCATTTTTTAGTAATTAAGATCATTGTTATATTTTTTAGGTCATTGAAATAACTTTTTGAAATATTTTTAACGTTTTTTTAAATCGTCCTCTTCAGAAAGATTGTAAAATATTCAAAATGTAATATATTTAAAATGTAGAATAGCGTTAGAATTGCTGACCATTTTGATGATAGGAGATGTTTCCAAGAGGTGTATATATATATATATATATATATATTTATATATATATATATATATATATATATATATATATATATATATATATATATATAATATCAAGGACATTAAAGTATATATATATATATATATATATATATATATATATATATATACATAATATATATATATAATATCAAGGACATTAAAGTATATATATATATATATATATATATATATATATATATATACATAATATATATATATAATATCAAGGACATTAAAGTATATATATATATATATATATATATATATATATATATATATATATATATATACATAATATATATATATAATATCAAGGACATTAAAGTATATATATATATATATATATATATATACTATCAAGGACATTAAAGTATATATATATATATATATATATATATATATATATATATATACTATCAAGGACATTAAAGTATATATATATATATATATATATATATATATATATATATATATATATATATATACATAATATATATATATATAATATCAAGGACATTAAAGTATATATATATATATATATATATATATATATATATATACATAATATATATATATAATATCAAGGACATTAAAGTATGTATATATATATATATACATAATATATATATATATATATAATATCAAGGACATTAAAGTATATATATATATACATAATATATATATATATATATAATATCAAGGACATTAAAGTATATATATATATATAATATATATATATATATATATATATATATATATATAATATCAAGGACATTAAAGTATATAGATTTATATGAAATATCAAGGACATTAAATTATATAGATTTATATATATATATATATATATATATATATAATGAAATATCAAGGACATTAACGTATATATATATATATAATGAAATATCAAGGACATTAACGTATATATCTATATATATATATATATATATATATATATATATATATATATATATATATATATATATATATATATATTAGCTGTATATACCCAGCGTTTCAAGGTAGGAACATATTGCCAAGCAGAGCGTTTTGTCACATACTATTTAAAAGGCACCGAATATCCTGACTTCTTACCATTTTCGGTGAAGTTGACCACACGTTTGATTTATGGAAGCATGAAACACACCAATTTTCATCTATAAAATTCAAACGGAAAATAACTCTCATTGCTTAAACTGGAAATGAATCTCATAGCTCAAATAAATAAAGCTTAATTCCGTTTTTAAAGGCAACTGTTGACGTTTAATAATAATAAGAAGAAGAATAGAATCTTTGGATTCATACGACATGCTGGTGATGAACACACAAGTCATGCGTGAGTCATACATGGTGGCAGTCGAACTGACGTATACCCATTCTTTTTATTTGTTGTATTTACTTTTCTGTTTAGAGATTTTTATTTTATCGTTAAAGGTACATTGTTCTTGTTCACACAGCTATGATCGAATAGAAATCTTAATTAATTCTGAACTGCATTTCCAGTGTCGCCTTTAATGAGGATTGAACCTCCAACCCCTTGTTATTATTCCAGGAGCAATGATCGAGTGGAAATCCGAAGTATTTTTCATATTTATTCGTAGTATTGCCTGTGCTGAGGATTGGACCTTCAACTCATATAAGGCTGTCACATGGAAATTATTATTAAAATGCAGTTAATTATGTTTATATAAATGTGCTCAATAAAAAAAAAATAGAGCTCTCTATTATATATAAACAATTTTTATTTATATAAACATTATTTGGCTGCACATATGCAGACATGAAAAGTATTTGTATAATGTAAATTTCGGATTTGAAAACGTTTTAATTGCTAGAATATTCAAGTAAAATATTTCTAAAACGAATGTATCCCCCTTCGTCAATAATGACGGATAAAATTATGCTTCGACAGTGTTAGCATTGGTGCTTATATGAAATAGTTTATTCGTCTATTGGTAATTAGAACTTTTATCTGATGTGCTACAGGTTCATGGGACACACCTAAAGAAGGTCGAAAGTTAAAACGGCTTTGTTCAAAATCAAATATAGATTCCCGAGTTGGCAAAAAGATTCCCGAGTTCAAAGAGACACATGTGAAGCCGGTTGTAGAATTGTGCGAATAATAATAATAATAATAATAATAATAATAATAATAATAACAATAACAATAATAATAACAATAATAATAATAATAATAATAATAACAATAATAATAATAATAATAAAAATAATAACAATAATAATAATAATAATAATAAAATTAATAATAATAATAATAATAATAAAAATAATAACAATAATAACAATAATAATAATAATAATAATAACAATAATAATAATAATAATAACAATAATAATAATAATAATAATAATAATAAAATTAATAATAATAATAATAATAATAATAATAACAATAATAATAATAATAATAATAATAATAATATCCAAGATACGAACAGTAGTCCGAATAATCCAAATAATCCTCATCTCCAAAGTTCTGAAATATAAGGGGCACCTGCTCATCTTTGGCGCATCTAACAGCAGACAAGTTGGCAGCAACTTTTTATTTTGCCTAACAATGGTTTTTTTTTTTTTGTTTCTTTCTTCATTTGCTTTCGAACCCTATTCAATGATAACACGCCAGCTTTTAATGTCAGGAAGGAAAGAAAGAAATGCGGAGAGATTGAACAAAGGAACATGCTTTTGGGTTGAAACATATGACAGAAAATGGTATTTTTTTTAAGGAGTGATGCAGTGATATTCATATAATCAGCAACATGAAAATTTAAAAAATATGTAACATAAAGATTATCAGATAATCACAAGATTATTCCATTTCTTTTCCCCTGTTTCATCTGTACTGGGTTATATAGCAAACAACGTTAATAAGATAAGCAGCACTTTTTTTTTCTTTTTAAAAGGATGATTTATACCGAAATATTAAATAATCTAGAATCTGTTTATCTTCTCACATATCTGTTGTATTGCATGGTACTCTGTAACAAAAATAACGTTTCTTTTTTTTTGGGGGGGGGGTATTTCTCCCTAAATATAAAAAATTTAATCCCCCATTTTATTAAGAATAAACAAAAATCTTTTTACTAAAACAGTGTTCAATATTTCATTTGTACGAGGTTATATAGCCAACTTCTATAATAAGACATTGATCAGCACTTAAAAAAAGGTATTTCTACCGAAATATCCAAGGTTTTCTTCAGGATTTCAGATTCAAAAACTAGAAAGTGAACGGTTTTTCCTAAACTCTATACAGTCAAACTATAAACCGTTTACTGTCTCACATTTCTGTTGTATTGCATGGTTCTTTCCTGTAACGAATATAACTTTGTAGAAGGGCATTTCTCCCGAAATATCAAAAAGTTTAATCTACAATTCTATTAACAAAAATCTTTTTACTGAAACGACGTGCAATATTTCATTTTTACTAGGTTATATACGTAACAACATTAATAAAACATCGATCGGCACATTTTTTGAGAATGAGGTTTCTCCAGAAATATCAAAAATTTTATCCACCATTCCGATTTCTATTGCAATTAGGTGATATTTGTTTTTTTTTTACTGAACTCTATATCGTCAAACTAAACCCTGTTTACATAGCCGTGGTATTGCATGATTCTTCTCTGTAAGCGTAATATTTTATTCAGATTATTTTATTCATAATAGTAAGCGAATTTTTTTTACCAAACTTTTGTAACACATTTCAATTGTATTGCAGGGTTCTCTTCTTTAAAAAGAATAATGTTTCTTTTGAGGAGGGTGTTTCTCCTGAAATATCCAAATGTTTTATCCATCATTCCGGATTCTACCATCAGTAAATTGAGCACTATTTACTTAAACAATGTGTGCAAATTTTATTGAAAAATAAATAAAAACTTTTAATACGATTTCAACTGTATGCTTTTAGTAAGGGTTTATTATTTCAATACTTACTATTTCATTTATATCTACATTTAATACAATTTCTGGATTTTTTGGCCATGTGACGCACAACGTTTTGTCAGAAACTTTCCTCCGATTCCATGACTACGACGGCGACGATGACTAAAAGATATAAAATGGTGGCATTCAATTCTGATGAGAGCATATATATATATATATATATATATATATATATATATATATATATATATATATATATAAGGCGAGGGGTTAATAATTGTGAAATTAATAAGTTTACATAGTGAGAAACATAACAAAATCCAATTTTTTCAAAGTAGATTCCATGAACAAAGCTTCTTTCTAAGAACTGCACACCTGTGGAACTCTCTTCCGTTAATCTGCTTTCCAACTGACTACAACATAGCCATCTTCAAGTCTAATGTAAACAAGTTCTTGATGAGCCTTTCCCTGTTAAGTAATCCAATTTACCAAATTTACACTTCTAATGATTACTATGATATTGTCCTTTTGACTACTGTACACTCTTTAACCCTTATCCTCGACTGGCCTCTCGGCCTTGATAAGTGGCGATTCCTTTGTAAAGAAAAACACTATCATATAATATATATATATATATATATATATATATATACATACAACATATTGGGTTGTACAGCTATATGATTCTGATCAGTAGTCACTCCTCTGTAAAAGAAAAAATGATAACATAAGAATGTAAAAAGAAAAAAAAATTTTCGTTTGATCATTTAAACACAAACTGGTTTTAGAGTTGCGAATTACAAGAACGAAAATCTATCCTCTGTGTGTGTTCTGTATTTAATGGTTATATAATGTACCCTTTTCGCGAGAAAAGTAAGTAGGTACACGTCATCTATGTTATTCTATATTATATTTCGAATGAGTTTGTACGTTTGTGTGGCGACGTATTTAAACAAAGTAGGAACTATCCTTTGGAGACGCCAAATCTGTCAAGGAGGCGGGAACGGAAATATATATATATATATATATATATATATATATATATATATATATATATATATATATATATATATATATATATGAGAGAGAGAGAGAGAGAATAAATGACAAAAGGTTATATTCCAAAATTCATGATGTTAACCATCTTATAATTTTTTCATTTAATTCAGTTGACTTATACAATTCTTGACAGTATCTGTTTCGTAGCGTAAAATCAATCACTTAATTATTATATCAATCAGTGAATCTATTATGCCCTTAACTCATCAGAAGAAATAGCAACAATCAATCCGTCAAAAGGAATTGAAGTGTAACTTGACATGATTAAAATCCGAAAATTGGAAGAGAGACTGTAAATACCTTTTTATTTTTCCATGACCAATGTCATATGATAGTTGTTTGTTGTTGTTGTTGTTGTTGTTGTTATTTGCGTATATACTGCAAGGGGAGATAATTTCATAGGGCAAAGGGAGATAATCTTGTAATTATCTAGATTTAGAGAATAATTATTCAACATATTTAATTGATGAGATAAGAAGAGATAGTAAATGACACAAAAAAAAAATTAGAATATGTGTAGAAGAGTAATGATATGTTGATTAGGGGCCTCAGCATCCCTGGATTGGTTGTTTTCAATTTTGACAAATAAACCAAAATGGCCCCATACTTAACTATACATTCTGCCTATCTAACCAGTTGGCAACAATTTGATAGTTTTCTTTCATCCATTTAATATTGTTCTTTATATTTGTGATGCAGCACTGGTAGACTCGTTCGTACTTGCTGGCCTCCTTGTCCTGACTCCTCCAGTATTTTACCTACAAAATGACACACACGGGTTAGTTTTGTTGGTATCAAATAGCTTTGAGATATAGAAAACAAAAATAGAACAGAAAAAGCGGATTAACAAAACGTCGATAAAATATACTTAAGTGAGAACGAAACGTCAGTAAGATCGGGTTTTGAAGTTTTAAAAATATAGAAACGTGACACGATGATGTGTTTTACTAGTGCAGCATTAATTGATTGATTAATTAAAATTATTAAGGTATAATTAATAAACAGAAAGTAGGATAATAAAGGCAGTTTGGTTGGTCAAAATTAGTGTTAAGGAACAGCAACAAATTGGAACAAAAAAAAGGGGTTAACAAAATGAAGATAGTTAATTGATATCAAAATAGAAATAGATGGGGTTTTGAATCTTAAAAGATACGGAAATGCGACACGATGATGTATTTTACTAGTGCAACATTAATTAAGTTAAATTAATCATAAAAATAATCAAACAACAGAAAATAGGACTAAAATATAGCATTGATGGTAACAGTGTTGTGGAACAGACAAAAAAATGGAACAGAATAAAAGAATTAACGAAAAAGGCAGTGTTGTTTAAGAGAATAATTAATTGGTAACGAAGCGAAAAAAATGGGTAAAAATGCGAAATTTATTGACTTATCATGAAAACTGACCGAGTTAGCACTTCTAATAATGGAAAATGATTTTTAGGTCAAAAACGTTCAACTTCGAAATTTGAAACTTTCCCATAATCAAAGCTTGTCCAATTTTTAGTATGACGTCGAGTAGAGCCAACCTTACATAAAACCATAATTTTTTTGTGTCAGTTGGTACATTGACCCATATAATACATAACATATATAGGGCATAGTCAGTACTTATGGTCGGTGATTGGTTTACAATGAGGTAGGATATTTATATCTCGATAATCTTGAGGTTTTTAAAAAGTTAACCTGTTTGCCCGTCAATTTGCATCCAACTCGACTTTAGAGCGAGCAAACCACTCCCAGATTTTCATTTGCAGACAGAAACTACATTAAATGATCGGAAAATCACCTTCTCTCAAGTACGCTATATCATAAAAAATCTAGATACATCAAAAGCATGTAGACCTGATCTCATCTCGTATATACTATTAAATTACTACTATTAAAACATTCTTCGCTGAGTTTGTTCTAATTCTCTCCAAACTTTTCAACAAATGCCTTAACAAATCTTGTTTTCCTGACTTATTATTATTATTATTATTATTATTATTATTCACCACATTTTGTGTCTGGCTGTTAGTATTGCCGATTTTATACCGATAGGCGGATCATAACAAATGAATATAGGTTATCAACATCTTGTTTTCTTAGTCTTACAGCACTTTCCACAAGATTCTGGCAGTCCGCAACAAGACAATCTTTTGAAATACTCAAACATTGCAATGGATCTCAATTTTCTCAATCCACTTGACAAATCTTTTTGTTACACTCCTCACTGCTCCCATCACAATAACAAATACAACTCATATCTTCTTCAACTTCCATAATCTTTTTATCTTCCTTTTTAAGCCTTGGTATTTTTTTCCCCTTCTCTTTTTCTTTTTTATCCACATTCACATCAGCTATTACTGCTCCATCAATGATTATTGCCTTGTGTTCCTTTTCCCCACCAACAAAACAATCTGGTATCCTCGCTTCAATCAAATTATCACATTGGATATTCATATTCCACGATAATTTCAAATTATCACATTGGATATTCATATTCCACAATAATTTCATATTATCACTCTCCATCAACCCTTTCTGAAACATGCTCATACCATTTTTCACTGCATTCCAACCCCCTTTTCTTGCATTTATCCCAATGGAAGTTTCTTGCAATATTGTCATGTCGTCTCTTGTATTCCTTTTGAGCTAACTGATCACAACTACTGATAAGGTTTTGTACATTCTCACCTTTCTGTTCACACAGCCGACATAGGTAACTTTCATTTGTTTTATCAATGTGATACTTCACATAATTTGTCCTGAGCGCTTGCTCCTGTGTGACATATATTAGAGCTTCTGTCTCAATCTTCAAGTCGCATTTTGACAACCATCGCTAGGTTTTTCCCTTGTTCACTGCCTCTGGTATATCTCTACTGAATTAGCCATGCATTTTCTTCTCAATCCTCTTGTATTTCGCGTTTTATTCATTTATTGCTTTAAATTCCTTACTTCTTACGAGTTCACTCTCTTGAAATTTTTCATCTGCTTTTAAATATAAAAATATAATTTCTTTTTAAAATTGGCTACAAATGTAAAATTTCGTTGGGGGGGGTTACGTGGAGAGTCCTCATATGTTTTTAAATATAAAAATATAATTTAAAAAAATTATCATTATATTATTACGCTTATCGCTCCGTCCGTTATCATGCTGTGCATTCCTAAAAAAGGAAGGTGTAATATACCAAATAAAACTTGTCACCCCTTAAAAGCAAAGTGGGATATTCCAATTCATAATAAAACAAAAAGAATTTGGTGTCGCTGTTGAGGCAAAGCTAATAAAAATGATTTGTCTTTTTTGGCCTTTTGGCTAAGATCAAAGTGTAGTATCTGTTCTTTAGAGGCTAAATTTCAATTTCTTCTCTCTTAGTGGGGGAGAAATCCTTTGCGACTAAGACAATTTTTTCTCCACGTTAAAAAAAAACGACCCTGGTGTTTAAATCTGTCCCGTAGGGAGCCATTGTGAATAGGTTTAATGTTTAATGTAACAAAGTTTAAAGATTACAAAAGTAACAGGGAAAAGTAATTTCTGGTTTAATTACAAAATGCCCAGGAAATCTCCCTTCTGATTAATTATAAAATGCACTGGAACTGTCTCTTCTGATTATTTTTTTTTTTTGTTTACTTGCCTTCCCACAAAGACTGAGTTGGACATGAGGTCGGTTAAAAATTTTTGGGGAAACCAGCTCCCCAAAAGGGGTACTCTGATCAATAAGAAAAATAAAAATTGTATCAGTAATGAAGGATTTCTCCTCCATTAACCAAGACCAAAAAAGGGGGGATTTAAATCACTGGAATGCTGAGAATGATACTACACTCAGAAATTAATGTTGAAGCAATGGTTGCCTAATCCCTAACAGTGTTAATGTTTTTATGTATTAATTTCGAAAAGCTACTAAAACAATTTATGATTTAAACATTACTTTATTTCAAGTATATTTTAAACAGTGGGATGGGGGATATAAAGTCAGTCCCGGAAATTGCTTAAATCGTTTACAATTTAAACATTACTTTATTTCATGTATATTTTTAACAGTTGGGTAGGGGATATGAAATCATTTCAGGAAATGGGCGAAACTGTTTACACATTAAACATTACTTTATTCAATGTATATTTTTAAAGTGGGGTGGCGAATATGAAGTCGGTCTCGGAAATGGCTGCAACCATTTACGTTTTGGACATTACTTTATTTAATGTACATTTTTAACAGTAGGATGGGAAATAAGAAGTTGGTCCCGGGAATGGTTGAAAAAGTTTACGATTTAAACATTACTTTATTTCATGTATATTTTTAACACCGGGGTGCGGGATATGAAGTAGTCCCAGAAATGGCTGAAACAGTTTATTATTTAGACATTACATTATTTCATGTATACTTTTAGCAGTGGGTTGGGGGATATGAAGTCAGTCCCGGAAATGGCTGAAACAGTTTACGATTAAAACATTACTTTATTTCCTGTATATTTTAAACAGTGGGGTCAGACCCGGGATTGGATGTGATAAGCACAAATATATACTAGCAGAAAGCGTCGCACAGTATTGAATGAGATAAGTGGAAAACATATAGTAGCAGAATACCCAGCGTCGCCCAGGATCGAATTAGATAGGTGAAAGATATATGCTAGCAGAATATGCGGCGTCGCCCAGGATTGGATAAGATAGGTGGAACATATATACTATGAGAATACCCGGAATTGATTGATGTGTTTTTAATTAAATAATCATCCCAGGCAATATATCACAGTTATTATTTAAATAAGGGGGGGGCGACATAGTGGGTTTAAGTTATGAAAATTATTGTCGAAATTAATAACATATCCAAGAATTATGAAAAATGATGAAATGTGAGTTATTTGATTGGTGTTCGTGTAATGAAATAATAAGCCCAGACAATATATTAAAGTTCTTAGGAGAGGGGCATAATGTGGGTTTTTAATTATAAAAAATGATTGCTGAAATTAGTAACATATCCAAGAATTATGAAAAATGATGAAATGTGAGTTATTTGATTGATGTGTTTGTAATGAAATAAGCAGCCCAACAAATATATCAAAGTTATTATTTTAGTAAGGAGGAGGCTATAAGACGCGTTAAATTTATGAGAAATTATTGTCGAAACAAGTAACATATCCAAGAATTATGAAAAATTATATGTGATTTAATGAATTAGTGTGTTTGCAATGAAATAATCAGACCAGGCAATATATCAAAGTTATTATTTTAGTAAGGGAGCGATGATGTGGGTTTAAATTATGAAAAATGATTGTCAAAATTAGTAACATATCCAAGAATTATGAAAAATGACGAAATGTGAGTTAATAGATTAATGTGTTTGAAATGAAATAATCAGCCTAGAAAATATATCAAAGTTATTATTTTAGTAGTGTGGGGTTATTAATTTGAGCAAAAAATATAAAAAGTGATTGTCGAAATTAGTAACATATCCGAGAATTATGAAAAATTATGAAATGTAAATTAATAAATAGTTGTGCTTTTTATGAAATAATCGGCCCAGACAATATATCAAAGTTATGTTTTAGTAAGAGAGGGCGATGAGGATGGTTTACATTATAAAAAATATTGTTGAAATTAGTAAGATATCCAAGAATAACGAAAAATTGTGAAATGTGAGGTAACTAATAAGTGTGTTTATAATAAAATAATCAGCCCAGACAATACATCAATATTATTATTTAAGTAAGGGGAAAGGCAATAAGGAGGGCTAAAATTATGAAAAATTATTGTCGAAATTAGTAACATATCCAAGAATTACAAAAAATGATGAAATGTTAGTTGATTGATTGGTGTGTTTGTAATGAAATAACAAGCCCAGACAATATATCAAAGTTATTATTTTAGTAAGAGAGGGCGATAGGGATGGTTTTAACTACAAAAACCTATGGTCGAAATTAGTAACATATCCAAGAATTATGAAAAATGATGAAATGTGAGTTAATTGATTAGTGTGTTGTAATGAAAAAATCAGCCCAGACAATATATCAAAGTTACTATTTTAGTAAGGGGGGGGCTATAAGGTGTATTTAACTTATGAAAAATGATTGTCAAAATTAGTAACATATCCAAGAATTATAAAAAATGATGAAACGTGAGTTAATTGATTGGTGTGTTTGAAATAAAATAATCAGCCTAGACAACAAATTAAAGTTATTATTTAGTAAAGGGGGAGGTGCGAAAATATGAGTCAAAATTATAAAAAATGATTGTAGAAATAAGTAACATATCCAAGAATTAAGAAAAATGATGAAATGTGATTTCATGCATTAGTGTGTTTGTAATGAACTAATAAAGCCCAGACAATATATCAAAGTTATCATTTTATTAAGGAGGGGAGGATAATGTGGGTACAAATTATGAAAAATGATTGTTGAAATTAGTAACATATCCAAGAATTATGAAAAATGATTAAATGGAGGTTAATTGATTGTTTTTTTTTAAATTAAATAAGCAGCCGAGCAAATATATCAAAGTTATTATTTTAGTAAGGTTTGGCAATAATGTTGCTTAAAAATAAAAAAATATATTGTCGAAATTAGTAACATATCCAAGAATTAAAAATGATGAAATGTGAGTTAATTGATTTGGGTGTGTAATGAAATAATCAGCCTATACAATATATGAAAGTTATTATTTTAGTAAGGTGTGCGAAATGGTGAGTTACAAATGATGAAAAATTATTGACATAATTAGTACCATATCCAAGATTTTATTACATATGAAAAATGCTGCTGTGGAATTTCCACAGGTCCCGCTAGTTATTATTATTATTATTATTATTATTATTATTATTATTATTATTATTTGATGTTTTCGTTTAGTCTCGAAAGACAAAGGATACCCCCTATAGGGGCAGCTGCACTTGTAATTGTGAGGCAATGGTTGCTCAATAATCAACCACACCTCTCCTGAATCGGCACTGTTTGAGTCCAGTGGCAAGGAGAAGTCCAGGACGACTCGAAACAATGCCGAAATAAGCGGAGAGCACATACAGCACCTGGAGGTTTCAAATGGTCACCCATTTGGTAGTGACCAGGCTCAATGTTGCTTAACTTTGGTGATCCAATGGGAACTGGTGTGTCAACGTAATTATGCCGTAATGTTATTCTTCTTCTTCTTCTTCTTCTTCTTCTTCTTCTTATTATTATTATTATTATTATTATTATTATTATTATTATTATTATTTACTCACTAGGAGTACTCACACAAGCTATCATAAAGGATTTCTCTGTGAAAACAACTTGTAGCATTCTCTGGAGTCTGAGTGACAACAAGTCTCCCCAGATTCTCAGTACTCTCCACCTCTTTTGATAACCATTGCTGATGAATTTGCATTATCATAATAGCCACTTACTATGGATTTCTCATTGGCGATGACCATTGGTCTTCACTGGAATTTGGGTGGCAAAAAGTCTCCCCAAGGTCCCAGTTCTTTTTGCACTCATCTAGTGGAGGTCTGGCTAGTGCTTTCTCTCCTCGACCCTTCCACCCTCCTTGGTCCTCCTCACTTATTTGGAGCTGACATCAACTATATCGGCTTCGTAAACGTTTAATAGGCGCCGGTGAATATTAACTGGCTCAATTTTTTTTGCATGAAAGTATTCAATGACGCATCTCTGTTTCTGACACACCTCCATGATTGTTTTCTTAAAGTCTCACACCGCCAATATCCGCAACAGAGAGATGAAATTTTCAGATCATTAGCTTACCTGTTCGAGTTCAAACTCTTGATTAAAATGCAAAGTCACGCCCATCAGCAAACTTGACATAAACTGCCGGTCTGATGTCCTGAAAAGAAAAAAAATTACATCAGGGTTTTTTTTCAAGCTGTTCAAGTTGAACATTTAGGTCAGGTGTATCAAAAATAACACCTGGCAAAAAGAAAATGTACTCGACACTGACACCCACCTGGTCGGAAGAATGAAAACAAAATAGCGTAGATAACCGAACATTATGAATTTTGGAACGCAGCTGCTACAAAGTAAGGTTTGTAATATGGGTATATATTAGTTTAATATAGTTTTATGCAAAAAAAGTGTGAAAGGCCTTTATGAAAATTCAGATACGATTGTTGTGAAATGTTAGCAATATGTACTAGACATCGATTAATATTCCCAAAATCGGTAGTTTCTTTAGGATCTTTTAAAGGGTTTATAGGCGGCATAATATGGGCACAAAATTCCTTATTTGAAAATTCAAATATTTCAGATTAGCATTAAATTTAATCAATAGTCATCAGATCTCAATTTAAGCAAAATTCCCTGAATTTCACACATGTTCATGTAGAATCCATGTCGCAATTTTTATCAATATCCATTACATGATTTTGATTAATAAAATATGTCTAAAACTTAAGACTGAAATTTAAGGGGTCTTAAGAAGAAAATGAAATTCAGGGATTTTATCTGAATATTAATTCTCTCTAAGATTTTCTAATTGTAATTGTAGAATCATGGTGTGATATGAGATCACGTATAGTCCAGAGTAAACAAGCATTTATCAAACTTAACACAGTATTATGCTCTAATGCCATCAAACTCAAGACTAAACAACGCATTAAGATGTATGTTTGGTCTGTCTTGTTATATGGTTGCAAAAGCTGGACTATCTGCCCCCAAATGCAAAATAATTTAAAAAAATAGTACAGAAAAATTGTTTGTGAGATCACATTTTTACAGTTCTGTATTCTTTAGATAAGGGCTGTTTGTATTACTTGTTTTTTATCGGACTATTGTTCTCATCTTCAGTGTTATTTGTGCAACGTTTCGGTCGGTGCAGCCTCAGACCTTCGTCAGGCATGTTGGTCGCCGACTTCCAGTAGATCGATCAAAAAAAAAAAAAAGTAATGCCTCACATTTTTTACAAGGAAATATGGATTAGATCTGGATGCTAATAGAAACTATCATGAAAAATAAAAAACGAATTTCTTAAAACATATTTACCATTAAAGAGGCATCAAAAAAGCAAAGTCAAACAAGACGCATTTTGATGGACAATTTGATCGATTAGACAGGATTATCGCCAAAAGTTGAGCTGTTTTGGGTTATGGATTAGTCACCACATTGGTCGCCGACGCTGTTAAACAGCAGGATCGCTGATGATGATTTTCTTCCTAATTTTACCTATTTCAGGCCTCGTGGGATTTATAAGTGTAGTGGAGGATTTATTAAGAAAAGCCCGATCCATGGTCTTTAAGAAGAATGTAAGCCTCATTACTATGTTATGCACAAACTCTATTACTAGTTTGTAATTTATAATTTATAAAATCTACTTGTTAATTAAATTTGTGGATTAAAACGGCTGAAACTATTAGTTAGTTTTCTAACATCAAAAATAAGGAGAAATGCTATTTTATCCAATTTGATATTGAGAATTATTACCCCTGAATTACAAACGAACTATTCGAAGATGTGATGGATTTAGCAACTCTCCTATCCGACATCTCAAATGATGAAATTTCCATGATTAGAATACAGCACTGATTTGTAAAAATGAACAGTGGACTAAAAGACAAGAAATAAACAAAAAATAAATAAAAACGCAAACTGGGTGCTTTGATGTATTAATGGGTTTTTATATATATATATATATATATATATATATATAGAGAGAGAGAGAGAGAGAGAGAGAGAGAGAGAGAAAGAGAAAGAGAGAGAGATAGAGATAGAGATAGATAGATATACATATATATATATGGATAGATATACATATATATGGATATATATATATATGGATAGATATACATATATATGGATATATATATATATATGAGAGAGAGAGATAGAGATAGATAGATAGATATACATATATATATATGGATAGATATACATATATATGGATAGATATACATATATATATATATATATATATGGATAGATATACATATATATATATATATATATATATATATGGATAGATATACATATATATGGATATATATATATGGATAGATATACATATATATGGATATATATATATGGATAGATATACATATATATGGATATATATATATATATATATATACATGGATAGATATACATATATATGGATATATATATATGGATAGATATACATATATATGGATATATATATGGATAGATATACATATATATGGATATATATATATATATATATATACATGGATAGATATACATATATATGGATATATATATATGGATAGATATACATATATATGGATATATATATGGATAGATATACATATATATGGATATATATATATATATATATATATACATGGATAGATATACATATATATGGATATATATATATGGATAGATATACATATATATGGATATATATATGGATAGATATACATATATATGGATATATATATATATATATATATACATGGATAGATATACATATATATGGATATATATATATGGATAGATATACATATATATGGATATATATATGGATAGATATACATATATATGGATATATATATATATATATATATATATATATGGATAGATATACATATATATGGATATATATATATGGATAGATATACATATATAGTGATATATATATATATATATGGATAGATATACATATATATGGATATATATATATGGATAGATATACATATATATGGATATATATATATGGATAGATATACATATATATGGATATATATATATGGATAGATATACATATATATGGATATATATATATGGATAGATATACATATATATGGATATATATATATATGGATAGATATACATATATATGGATATATATATGGATAGATATTCATATATATGGATAGATATACATATATATATATATATATATATATAGATAGGTAGATAGATAGATATACACGAGCAAACAGTTAATAAAACATGTTAAAAAACACTTTGAAATGAGTTAAAAACATATTTAATCTGAAAAGGAAACACTAGATAAGTGGATAGTCCTTAATCCGCGGAGTTTCGAAGAAATCCTTTCCTTCTCATCAGAGGGTAGGAATTAGCAAAATGCGGGATCGGATTTTGCATGCAAAAGTATTTAATGAAACAACAAGTAAGTCAAAGATCTTACTTGATAACAAAAAAAAAAGTGAAGCAGAGGGAATATGGTGAAGAAAAAGGTGATTACACATGAATGGATAGTCTGGTGGAAGATAAATAATGCAGTGACGGTAAAATCCATATTTCCTCTGCTTCACTTTTTTTGTTATCAAGTAAGATCTTTGACTTACTTGTTGTTTTATCAAATACTTTTGCATGCAAAATCCGATCCCGCATTTTGCTAATTCCGACCCTCTGATGAGAAGGAAAGTATTTCTTCGAAACTCGCGGATTAAGGACTATCCATTTATCTAGTGTTTCCTTTTCAGATTAAATATGTTTTTAACTCATTTCAAAGTGTTTTTTAACATGTTTTATTAACTGTTTGCTCGTATTATAAGCTCTATCTCCTATTTGGTTTTATCGAGCTTTTACATCTGTCTGAGATAACTTTATAAATATTAATTCTTTAATATTTATAATATACTTTAATTTTACCATCTTGGATCATTTTGATAAATAATTCAATTGTAATTTATATATATATATATATATATATATATATATATATATATATATATAATGATAAATGTTCGCTAACCCGCCATCGATGCCCGAAAAAATAAAAAATAAAATAAAAAAAGAGAAAGTTACCACGAAATAAGTAAGGCTACTCAAACTAACCCTTTCAGCGTAAAAAGAGAGTTTGTGTTTTGGAGCAGGCAGAAGGTTCTTTTAAATGTATGTCAACTTACTGATGGAGATGGTGGTGGAGCTGTTCGTTAAAGGAGACGTTTAGATTCTGTTCCGTTAAATAAGTTTCCGCCAACAAATCAATTGATGATTCGCGTCTTGTATTG